>NC_064630.1:678197722-679397722 GCF_023864275.1 Schistocerca cancellata
TGGAACCACGTTAGTTTTGTTAGCACATCTGAACATATAAACAAATACGTAATCAGTGCCGTTTGTTGCACTGTAAAATATTAATTACATCCGGAGATATTGTAACCTAAATTTGACGCCTGAGTACCACTCCTCCACTGTTTGATCGTGTGTATCGGAGAGCACCGGATTACGTAGGGATCCAAAGGGAACGGTGATGGACCTTAGGTAAAGAAGACACTGGAACAGCACATTACGTCCACATGCTAACACCTTTTTATTGGTCTTTTTCACTGACGCACATGTACATTACCATGAGGGGTGAGGTACATGTACACACGTGGTTTCCGTTTTCAATTACGGAGTGGAATAGAGTGTGTCCCGACATGTCAGGCCAATAGATGTTCAATGTGGTGGCCATCATTTGCTGCACACAATTGCAATCTCTGGCGTAAGGAATGTCGTACACGCCGCAGTAAGTCTGGTGTAATGTCGCCGCAGGCTGCCACAATACGTTGTTTCATATGCTCTGGGGTTGTAGGCACATCACGGTACACATTCTCCTTTAACGTACCCCACAGAAAAAAGTCCAGAGGTGTAAGATCAGGAGAATGGGCTGGCCAATTTATGCGTCCTCCACGTCCTATGAAACGCCCGTCGAACATCCCGTCAAGGGTCAGCCTAGTGTTAATTGCGGAACGTGCAGGTGCACCATCATGCTGATACCACATACATCGACGCGTTTCCAGTGGAACATTTTCGAGCAACGTTGGCAGATCATTCTGTAGAAACGCGATGTATGTTGCAGTGCTCTCCGATACACACGATCGAATAGCGGAGCAATGGTTCTCAAGCGTCAACTGTAGGTTACAATATCTCCGGATGTAATTAACATTTTACAATGCAACAAACGGCACTGATTACGTATTTGTTTATATGTTCAGACGTGCTAACAAAACTAACGTGGTTCCATTTAAAAAAACGTAGGTTTGTGTTAAAAAACATACTTCCGTGCATTTTTTTATGGTTTGTATTAACCAATTACACTAGCCCCTCTCTTCACGTTCGGTCTGTGGAATCGGTTCGTCAGTATTTGATGTGGTTTACGAAATATATCCAGCGGTAACGTTAGGTGACTCACCCTGTATATGCAGGTTTCCATGTCTTCAACATACCTTCAAACAAGGGGAACTCCCCACTGCTACTCCCACAAATTTCGTTGTAAGATGGCCAGTGGATGGCCCATTAAAAGCTGAACACAGATTAAGCAAGAAAACAGGAAGAAGGTACACTGAGCTGTGAAAATGAGCACAGTAGAAACAGTGGTTGTGTTGTCACAAATTGGCCTGCGAAGTGGGAGATCCGTTTTCAAATCTACCTCGTGCTGAACCATTATTATTTCTTTTTCCCAAAATTGTGGAAGTATGGCCATGGACGTGTCTGTTCATTGCATCCCAATTTATGTCTATGTCGTGCTGTAACGTGCGTTTGCAACACCGACTTTTAATGGAACAGCGACGTATAATTAAAGTCGATTACGGACAACTACTGTATTAGTAGCCGAAAGAAAGTGGCTCTCGAATTGGAACCGCAAAAGTTTGACGAAAGGGTGACAAGTCAGCCGAATCTTGCACTGGAAAATACGCATGGTGTGTCATACACAGGATAGCAAACAGTACATGTCTGATATGATAGGAATTTCATATCGACGCACCTAACTTGTACACTCGTGAGTGAGTGAGAGATGCGTTCTTGACAGATGTAGGTGTTCCTATGAATGTGATCACCCCCAAAGAAATGACGAAAATATAAGAATTTGTCACATAAGCTGCCACGAATGAACGCAACAGTTTCACAGTCACACCGTTTTCCTTGAGCACTATCAAAACATATGCATTTAATGTTTTCGAAGTTTTGACTCTTGAATTCCTTTGTTGTAACATAGTTCACGCCTATTTATTTGTTGTTTTCATTTCTGTGAGAGGTCTATACGCCTTCTAGCTTCGTCTCATTGTTCATCACAATTATTTGCGGCGGTAATATTTTCTTACCACATGACTCATGACGACCAGTGTATAGTATGACAATTTCCAGGACTGCAGAAAAAGAACGGACACGTCAATGGCTGGAGGGACAGTTTATAATTTTGTCACAAAAAGGACCAAGAAGGAGATTTAACATCGATGACCTGCTTTGGAATCCAACACCGTGATCACATAACCACGACATCAGGTCACTCGATGCTGCCCATCCAGAGCTTGGACTGTTTATTTTGCTTCTTTTTTAACAGTTCGATACTTCTTCTTTCTGTTTTCAGCCTGATCTGTGTTCAGTTATTGACTGACTAGCCACTGGGGCATCTAAAGACTAAATCTGAGTGGTGCGATGGGGAGTTTCACTATAAAGGAGCCGTATGGTGGGTATTATCTCGCCTCTTGCTCACGTACACATGCTATCAGTTAACGCCCTGCTGGGGTGCTTCACTGACGTTCGACATCAACGCCTGAAGTTGACGAGCAGGTGCTCCACCGAAACGTGCAGAGCTCCAACAACTCTATTCGACACCAGGCCGAGAGCCTCGGCAGCGGTTGTGAGGCAGCTGTCGTTGACAAGGAGTGGCATCGGCGCGCTCCGAGCGGCGATAAAGAGTTGTTGGCGGAGCGGCGACTGCCGTGCAGGGCCACGTGGTGCCGGAGCACCAGAGTAAACAGCCGCCCCGCTGCCTGCCAGCGCCGGGGCAATAAACGTGCCGGAGCGCTGACGCGCCGCGTCGTCAGGCGGGCGAACTTCAGTAGCGCCGCCCCCACGTGGGCCGCCCTCACAAGGGCCCGCTGCGCCAAAACAAACTGATGAGCCAGCTCCGGGACACGACAGAAACTGCCGGCGCGCCGGAAAGTGCCGCTGCTCTTCGCTTTGGCTATCGCTTTCACAAATAACCGGGATCTGCTTCTGCCGCCTGCCCTACACGAGAGAATGTCGATACAAATGCTATCTTATGTTCACAAGGGTGCTCATCTCTCTGCTGGATCTTAGCCCCAACAGTCGCTGAGCTGTGAATGTCATATTTATTTATTTCCTGTGGTATGTACAACAAACGACAGTAAATAAATAAATATGACATTCACAGTCCAACTCCTGTCGGGACTAAAATCCAGCCGTCCAGCGTCAAGATGACGTACAGAGTACGTCTTGTACGACAACAATTTTATATAATTAGATACAGAGCACCTGAAAACTGAAAGCTGATAATCTCTATTATTAAACGGGTAAACCCAATCGCGTGTATTACAAGGTGATTATTTAGCAGCTTCTAGGGGCTACAAAAATTTTATTTTCGATATTTCATGTAATTATTGACCTAATTTGGAAATTTAAAATGCTGTGCTAACCTCTTCATTAAGAGGTAAAAGCCTACCTTAACAGTTTAACATAATAAATCAAATTTTACAGTTGGAACCTGTTTTTATATATTGAGGCAGTTCAACTTACGGTAAGCATATTCCCCACACAATATTCTTCTAGTTTCTAAGACGTTCTCCATAAAATAGTTAAAAGGAAAAAAAAAAACTTTAGCGCTTTCTATATTTTCGCTGTTCGCGTTAAGTATTTAGCAACAGACACGACGTTTTAGTCTATTACTTCTTTAGTACTACCTCAATTCACACTGCGACTTGCATATAGTACCCACATATTTCACTGAATGTACCTACAAAATTATATCATTGTACGTCGCATAATTCGGGAGATAAGACGTGTTACTGAGCGCAAAGTACCCAGAGATACTCATCCAATATTTGATAACAAAAAAAAACTAAACTCTGTCCAAACGATCCGTGGAAGGTCCAGAGCTACCGACCGACCGCCGTGTCATCCTCAGAAAGTAAGCGTCACTGGATGAGGATATGGAGGGGCACTTGGTCACCACGCCGCTCTTCCGACCGCTGACAGCTTTCACGACCGGAGCTGCTAATTTTCAGTCAGGTAGCTCCTCAACTGACCTCACAACGGCTGAGTGCACCCCGCCTCCCAGCAGCGCTCGCAGACTCAGATGGCCACCCACACATTTTTTAGCCAAGCCCAACAGGCTCAACATCCTTGATCTGAGGGGAACCGGTGTTACTACCGCAGCTAGGCCATTGGCCTCTTTGATAATACGAGCTGTTTTTCATATAGCACTTCGAGTCATTAAGGAATGAGAAATGGGGGTTACGGCTCACAACATATTATGCTAAAAGGCAGTAAATATGATCCACGTGATTACTGAAGGCGTCATGGTAAAAGGTATTACATTTATAATGTCGGCTACATCGTTTCTCTAGGTAGCCTCCTATTTTCCTAGCCAAATCTGTACTGTAGAAAGTACTTACCTTAGTGCACAGTCGCACTTTCATTTTGTCAGATAAGTATCGAGTACTGTCCTAAATACCGTAATCACGTCCTACACCTGGAGCGAAGTCAAGCTAGTTTACCCAAGCATGTGTATCATGTACTTTACGGTGTTTCATATAAGTACAGCGAACATCTGTGAGAGCAAAACAGTGGGGCCACGCTTGGGTGCTGTAGTTACGGTGAGCTGTATCTCCACAACATGGTCTTTCTGACGGCACATTGCCTCACTGACAGAATACGTAGCAAGGAACCAACGCACTCAAGTTACAGGACCCTCTTAGTAAGGAAATATGAATCTGTCTCGTTGAGGATTAATCATATTCAAGCGTAAGTTTCTGTCCAGTGACTGGTGGCTATTAGCAATTTCTTTACAACCTGCCACGTTTCTTCATACAATAACTCGGATTTCAAATACTTCTGAGTAATATTTTCCGAGAAAGAAATTAAAAATATTTCAAATCCACTACTTCTGCTAAAGCTTAGATGGAAATTTGAGTGGCGTAAAGGAAAAGTGTGGAAATGGTAATCCTCTAGCAAGTATGCGTAATGGGAAATCGCTTGCTAGTGTTGTTGAAGTGTAACTGATAGCAATCGAGTTTTACAGTCATATCTGATAGAGCCTCCTCTGGCTTTGAGTCCGCAGCTCGTGGTCGTGCGGTAGCGTTCGCGCGTCCCACGCCCGGATTCCCGGGTTCGATTCCCGGCGGGGTCAGGGATTTTCTCTGCCTCGTGATGACTGGGTGTTGTGTGCTGTCCTTAGGTTAGTTAGGTTTAAGTAGTTCTAAGTTCTAGGGGACTGATGACCATAGATGTTAAGTCCCACAGTGCTCAGAGCCATTTGAACCATTCGAACCTCTGGCTTTGAGCTCAAAGTTCTTAAGTGTGATCAAATGTTATTTCACTGTAATCATCTGCTTATATGAAGCCTAGTAGGGAACGTTATCTGCACTGTTAAATTTCTTACGATATGGTGATTATGGTGATTTAGGAGTTACATTATCATACACATGTCATAAACCCATAAGATGAATTACTTCCATCATTACCTTAGCGCTATCGAGTAATTACTATTATTTCGGACCGAAACGTGGATCGGATCCCACATTAAACTGTAGCTTGCCTTTCCCCGTTTGGATAACGGGTTAAGGTCATGCAACTCTCCTAAATGACATACAACTGACTGCAATTGTTTCAGAAGAACTGTTTAGCGAAAAGACATGAGAGTACAAGACCTACGTCCTTCAGTTCTTTGAGCATAGAGTAAAACGCAGCATGGGATGCAACTTTACTTTTTTTATATAAAGGAAGTTTTAACTTACATGTTTCTAGTTTGCTTTACTCAAACATAGAAACAAACACGACTCTCTGCGAGATCGGGCGGCAGATATTTGTTTGGATACATTCAAATTATGCTGTTGACTGGTAATCAAATCTCCTCAGGAGAAAAAGAGATTTAGGGGTTTTGAAGATCATTAATACATGGGAACTATCTTCTGGAATGGGAATGAGAAATTTCCTGCGGATGAGGACACAAGAATTGGAAATACTTCTATAGATGGTCGAGGGAGGCACTCGAAATATGACTACAGTTTCGGACTGACATTTACTGCTACTCTGAGATTAGCAATCGCAGTTAGCACTTTTAATTCACTGCATATTCTTAGAGAAAAGGACAGTGAGTTACTCAGATTTAAAGCATCGAAATCTGTACTAACAATAACGAAAAAATACCCACCTCTTCGTCAGGCTGTAATGTGAGACTTACAATTTGAAATAATGAAATATTTTTTAACCAACAGTTTCTCCAAGCCAAGTAGTGTTTTATTTTTTACGATACAAGTAAAACGTTTTTCGAAGAACTACTTCAGAAACTTTGCTTTGTTTACACGCGGTAGGTTCTTTCATCAGTTCAGCAGATGACTCAGCATTCAGATTTCTGCCTCCCATGAATCAAACCTAGATATGGACACAATTCATTGCGTGGCACGGCGAAGAAGCCTGCCATAAAGAATCCACGGCAAAGAATTGCGACAGTGAATCTCAGCAATGCTTCACAGTGGGTATTAAGCTTCACAACACTTCTGTAAAACGAGATAAACATGGACATCAATATTTTTTAATAGTTTTCCTTTTATTTGTTCCACCAGAGCCAGCCTCGGGAACACACTGTATCAGTTACACAACCCATGATTCGCATACAGTATTGCCTGTGAACATTACTTCACGATGTGCTCCCATCATTGCCATGACATGTCACTCCAAACGTCAATTCAATTTGGACACGTAATATTCCTGCCTACAGACAACATTCTTGGCTTGTGCTGTCTACGTTGCTTAGGTTATATGGAAGTGATGATACTCACTAACTTAACGTAGTTTCATGAATTTCATTCGTTGTCACTCAAACAAAATCTGCTACGCCAGTCAAGTCATCTAGTCATAGATACTTAATGCATCCCTTGTGAAGCCAGGCTTGGTCGCTTGTACACACTTCTCGATTTTGATTCTAGAAGGAGATGGTCTTCGTTCCAGAATTTTTTGTCCTGGGGCGCACTATATGCATGGTGTGATGAGCAAGTATGTATTTATTTCAATGTAAATCGAGGTTAAATTGGTTGTATGCGAATAATGCAATCTATTTGTCGATTCGTGTGTCTCATCTGTCTTCAAGATTTTGCACTTGCTGATCACATGCCGCCTACGTCCACAGCTAAGACGCTTTTTTACTAAAATTGCCCATCTATCTGAAGATTACATTATTATTAAGAGCAGATAATTAGTAGGAGAAGACTTACATTAAGAGATACAAGGTTTAGAAACCGCGAGAACAGGACCAAGCTAGACCACTGCACGGTCACTTGATTCAAGTTTCACTTTTAATTCAGCTTTGTGTTTCAATGTGAGGCAGGTAGGTGCCAATCTTCCTCTAACTCTCCAGAGCTGGTAGATTGTTTCCGGTGTGGCTAGATACACAGCAATGGAAGAGATAGAGTACTTATCTTTATGCACCCTGAAACGTTATTCAGTGTCTGCTTTCCTTTAAATTGGTCTACACTTTTAAAATAATTCCGTTGCGTCTGGTTATTCGATATTAGCCTTATGCGAGATACAATGCTAATGAAATGGGACTACATAATTCATTATCAATTTGTTGCACTTTTGTAGCCAGTATCGTTCAGCAGTTGTGTTATACGAGAGAGTAATCAGGAGTACTAGTATATTCCGTAAGTCAGAAAAATACACAGTTTAAAAAAAGGAAGCACACACTATCAGTCTATTATTCTCTCATTGTTAGTTGAAGAGTACTGCTTCGATAGGTGACTCAAGTCATGTATAGTAGTCAAAATTTTAAAAGACATCTTTGGTATTTTATTCCCGACTTCAGCATGCGTTAAAAAAAACAAAACTACAGTCATCACAAAGTCTTATTCTCTCATCGACAAGCGATCTGCCAATCCACATGCCAAAATAATCACCACATCTAATTAATATACATTTCATACAGCAGCGGACAGTAGGTAAAGCTCTCCTGATGTGTAACTGATTAACATGGTTTGCGGGTTTGTGGCGTGCAATACATCTTTACTAGCTGTCAGCAAGTCTTGAACTCTAATCACCTAATAAACCAATGTACAATTTTATTAGTTTTTGCGAAGTCTGTTAGAAATCTAGTGACAGCCCAAGATCATCACTCCCGTGGAGCATCATTGGTGGCAGCTCGACAACGATGGAAGTGATTTAGGCGTCTTTTGTCAGAGTGTTTTTATTAGGGCTTCCTAATAGTTACAGGGGTAAGCGCTGTAGCAAATGTTTCAAGAGGGCCGTGCGCCATATCGCTGTTAGTGGGAATCTTGGTGCTCGGTTCCTATTTGAGCTATGAAAATGGGGTAAAACGTTTTGGGTTTTGCCCGGACCAACGGACATTTACATAGCCTTTCGAACATCTGTCTTACTGTAGCTATGTTTCAGTAGAAGGATTAAGGATTGAATGACGAACCGGAGTTGGCGCCCAGGTATGTTGTGTTAATGAACTAATCTCTGTTGCAAAAGACATTAACTGGACAAAAATTAATGCCCACATAATGGAACCATTTGTATGTGAACCATTCGGGTTTTACTTGTAAAAAACACGTTTTTCTGGGAGGTTTTTGAAGAGCACTACTTCTATACATTAAACTTGCATAAATCGTTTCAAACTTTGCACTAAGGTATGTATGTATGTATTAAACCAGGGATCTAGAAACGGCGGAGAGGCTTCGACCTGACGTAGCCCTCAGTCTTCCACAACCCCACAACAGGCCACGACAGTCCACCCAACCCACCACCGCCCCACACGGAACGTGCGGTTCGGGGCCCCCCAGTGGACACACACTCCCTACCCGCTCCCCCCCCCCCTCAACCCCCTCCCCCCACCCCGCCGAGAACGTCACATACCAGACAAGTGTAACCCCAAATATTTGCGTGGTAGAATAATCGCGGAGTACGCGTATGTGGCAATGGTGTTTGGGCAGCAATCGTCGACACAATGTAGCTGAGGCGGAGTAAGGGGAACCAGCCCGCACTCGCCGAGGCAGATGGAAAACAGCCTAAAAACCATCCACAGGCTGGCCGGCACACCGGACCTCGACGCTAATCCGCCGGGCGTATTCGTGCCGGGGATCGGTAAGCCTTCACTCTGGGGAACAGTTCATTACACCACGCGGTTACCCAGGTGGGCTGCACTAAGGTAGGTAAATGGATTAAGTCAATACAATTGTTTTTATTCAATAGTCTTTATCCGTTATCGATATACGGTGGTTTCAAGTCGAGGTAAATGCAGCACGTAAAAATAATACTTACGTGAACTGAATGAGTGGAAATTGTGTACAGTGATCAAAATAAATAAAAAATGCATTCTTACCATAAAATTGAAAACCTCATTTCAAAACTCTAGTTAATTCGGATTTTAAGTGCCAATTCTTTTTTTTTTTTTTTTTTTTTTTTTAAAGTGCGCCTCTTCTGTGTTTCAGACTTGCACGAATCAGTTCAAATTATTTAGGAAGGTAGACAAATACTTGTAATTAGTGGTCGTCCTGTTTTTTTTCTTTTTTTTTTTTTTGGAAGCTTTATCCATTGCCACGATATAAGCTACATGGTTCGAAAGACAATAAAAAAAAACCACACTGGATCTGTCACCGTCGGATTGAGCAAAAATCTACAATGTTGCAACCAATGTCGGTCTAATGTCAAAACTATAGTAGAGTAAAACTTGCGCACCAGAATAAAAATGGTCCGTCATTTTACCTAAAAATTGAATATTTACTGGGCAGGGAACTTGCTTCTCGACTTATCTGGCAGCTTAAAATAGATTTAAATTAAAACGTCTTGATATATTCACAGTTTTTTACGAGTAACCCAAGTTCCCTAGCACAGTGACCTCTGTTAGCTGCAAGGTGTTGGCACGCAATTTATAGGCTACAGTCCCTGATCCTGCGGCCAAAATCCAGCTAATTAGCCAGTCATACTAAATAATATATAAAATCATATGGCTGAAGAGCATACGTATATGTAAACGGCTAAAAAATGTTTTTATGTGAAGATAAAATTTCTGGGGTACTGCAAGTAAAATGGTACGAACCTGCTTAGCTTACCTTTTTACATTAAGGTGTATGACGCACGTTAGTTTTTGAAGACAATATGTTTTGACTGAAGTATCTTTGGGGTTCTCAGATAAGCCGAAAAGTTCTTCCCTTCTTTTACATCCCTAACTCAGCCCAGGACGTATTCGCCTGTTTTCTGTGCTATGATAGAAGCGTTTCTCATTCTGATGACTACACTAATGAGAGACTATACTTATTGGTATTACTAAGCGATTATTCCAGAGCACGGAAACTAGGTCAGTTGCAAGTTGCCTAACTGATATCTTTCAGGGGAACACAAATTTGATTTTCAGTATTACGTATGAATAATGACAGATCTTAAATAATTAAAACACCGATATACTCTACTCATCGAAGTGGTATAATCTTATGTGAAAGGCTCAACACAGTGAGACAAGTCTTGCAGTTTTAGACTGTTTGTATACAGGGCAAAGAAAAAATGCCGTACTTGGCGGTCGGCATGCATTTCATCGTCCCAGTTCAAGACAAAAGTGTATGTAGTAAAACTTAATCCGGCCAGTAGGCTTAATAGAAATGCGGTTTAAGACTCGATACTTCGGCAGCGCTGTAATTGCGTGCAGTGCGGCCCAGAACAGGTACGTTATGGTCTGTACCTCGCCCGAGTCGTCCCATTACCTTAGTCAGACGAGAGAGTGGTTTTGGTGAACGATGTACATACTCGCCGATGTTCGCCTCGCGTTCGCGCAAACTTTTTTTTTTCAGTTGGTGCATAATATTGTATCCACTTTGCACCTCCACACTACGGAATTTTGTGTATTTCTTTCTGTTACTGATATCTTTATTGACTCTTTAAGACATAATATGATCTTCTTGCAGACGTCAACGACCACTTTGTTTGGTACATGACATAAAATGCTACACACAATAGATCCAGTCTGTATGTTCGATCCCAGGGCTTATCTTTACAAGGTCGCTATGTAGACGCATGCTCAATTTGTATTTAGAGATGATCAAAGCGACCACACAGCATTTGGAAACACTTCGCCATTCTCTAGATCATACTTTGCTGGTCCATGTGCAACATATCCACATCCACCACCGCCGAAGCGGCAAGCAAACGAGTTGCTAGGTCGTGTACATCCGTGGGTGGAGTACTGTGCATCTGCTCCTTTAAGCGTCCCAACAGATAAAAACATCGTGTATTAATATAAGGGAAACGTGTAGACCAGAATATTGGACCTCCACCATCAATCTAGTCGCTTCATTAAATAGTTACGCGCATTCATTCCGAATTTTGGCTGTGCACCATCATGCTGAAACCATAGCTGTCGTCAAACACCAAGTTGAACGATTTCTAATGAGTCAGATTCAACTTGCCTGGTAATTGGCAAGGGCCCAGAGGTAGTCCACCCACCATTCCAGGCCAGAAGTTCATGCCAAAGCGCGCCTGAAAGCCAAGTTCACGGGTGACATGTGGGCTGTGTTCCAATCGATAATGGTTGTTGTGGAGGCTGAAAACCCCTTCAAGAATAAAGCTAGATTCGTCAGTCCTAATCGTAAAATGTTCAGTATCTTTTTCTTGATTCAAAAGCCATTTACAAAATTTTATACTTCGAATGCGTTCTTCTGGCTACAGGTATTGAATTAACGTGTAATCATATGGATGCAGTTTTCCGCCGTGCAAAACTTTAACAGCTACTGCTGAGATATTTGGAACTGCGTCCGCAGCTCGTGGTCGTGCGGTAGCGTCCTCGCTTCCCGCGCCCGGGTTCCCGGGTTCGATTCCCAGCGGGGTCAGGGATTTTCTCTGCCTCGTGATGACTGGGTGTTGTGTGTTGTCCTTAGGTTAGTTAGGTTTAAGTAGTTCTAAGTTCTAGGAGACTGATGACCATAGATGTTAAGTCCCATAGTGTTCAGAGCCATTTGGAACTGCCTTGAAACTTCATGGGCACTTTGTTGAGATGATTGATGAACGGTTTCAAAAATCGCGTCATCTGTTTGTGGAGTACTTCTAGCCCTTGGACGACCTCTGAACATTACTTATGGGTGAAGTTTATCGGTTTCCTGAAGGCGTTGCTCCGGGCGACAAAAAGTATTCTTATTGAGAAGGCACCTTTTAGAGTACAGCAGAGCATACGCACGATCTTGGTTATCAGATGCACCCAGCACCAAGAACATATCGGCGCATTCATTGTTTGTGTACTCCATCGGAAGGCCACCCTACATGAACGTGACACGTGATCAGTTACGGTTGTTCACTTTTTGGTTAGTAGACTAATGTATACAGTTTAATGGATCCCACTGTCATGTGAGAGGCTATTATCATGTGGCAAAATAATGTCCTGCTTATAAGCGACGAGAACTAGGGAACGAGCATCTAAAAAATTATGAAAACCGGACCATATTTCCGTGGTGGATGTGAGTGTGATGTCCCAGCAGTCTACTCAGTGACCTATGGCGGCTAGTACGGTTGTGTGAAATGGTACACATTTCTGTGTACATTCCACTGTGCTGCACGAAGTCTTAATGTTACCAGCTCCTCGTTTTCTTCGTAACTTGCAACAAATGTTACACGTTATTTCAAACCATTGCGCTAATTTTTCTCGCTGACGTTCCACTCAAAAGGTTAAAAGGGGAAAGTTATCGCTCACTACAATTACACTGTTTATTGCAATAAAACTGACGCACCAGGCATGACGTTAACTTACTACGAACTGTAGTCGCAACACATTTTATAGACAGTTTCCGACCTAACTCAGAATGTACACGAAAAATTATATCATTGTACGACACATTGATATATGACGTCATAATCGTTGACATGCGCGAAAAACTACCTTTTTCTTAAGAAGGGTCACAAATTTTCCAGAATGTATTCACCCAGAGTTTGGTAATGAGAGCACTTTGCCACTGCCAACAGACCTTTTCTAAATATTTTTACGTTGACATGCTAAACATGAAATATTTATCAATCTCACTCATTTCTTAAGTAATCATAAGTTTGAAGCTGGTTTGTACTTAGAGGCAATTCTTTAATGAATCGGCAGTTTATTGGTACAAATTCCCATACGATGTCTTACGTAACGCATAATGAGTAATGATAAATGTTGGCTCACTTGCTACACAACAGGAACTAAACAGACCTTGTGATGACGCCGCAAGTGTCACATGAGCTACATAAAACAGCCCGTGTAGCGTTCACACCGATCAATACTATACACTGACGTCGCAGTTCGTAGCAGTACGCGGGATGGTTGTTAGAGTGACAATAAATTAACCACGTTTGCAGGAGACAGAAATGTAACAAAGCTTTGTCCCTCTGCGGCTGCTGACGTAAACGATAGCGGTCAATGGCCAGTGCAGATAATTTAGTCTTCGTATTCTCCACTTTATTACTTCCTATACTGGCTGCACAATACGCTGTGTGGCTGAATCTGTAGTAGACTCTATAAATTCGGAAGACATAAGCACCTAGAACCTTCTTACTAGAATAAAACCGTGTGCCAAACCGGTACTCGAAACTAAAACTCTGTCTTATGCGGATAAGTGCTCTATCGACATTTTAACCCCTTTTTTATAACAAGATATTATAAATTCGTCACTTTACCAGCTTCACTACAATACAACTTTCTGTTCTGGCATTACTGAAATAATTGGGAAAATTTACAACAGTTACATGTACATAATCTATACATTCTATCACTTTCAGAAAAGAGTCTTTCCTAAAGAATCAACAAAGGTAAAGGCTTCAGACAGCCTGGAAGATACGTGTTTCCCTTGAGGAACACATTTCAGAACCTGGACACAGAAGATATGGAGACTTCCTGATTGTCTGGACCCGCGGCTGTCTTGTCTATGCTTATTTATTACGGATGAATTCGGGTAGCTTATATGTATACAGGGTGAGTCATAAATGAGGAAAAATATGTCGAGGACCACATGCTGCTATGCGTAATACTTGACGCACAGTTGTTAATTTCGTTCTCTTCCGTGTACTGTGTACGTAAAACAAAAACACCTGTTAAACATTGAACGAGATACCGACGAGCTTCACGATCACGACATGTCATTCACCCATAGATACAACACATGACACACTAGTGAGCTGATGTGTATCTGCCAGCGTTTGAAAGATACGAGAAAGAACAAATCCCATCGTAATGTACGTGAATCACACGTTCGCGGCGGTAGCGGAATGTACAGCCCCATGTTAGTCCGCCGCTCGTGGTCTCGCGTTAGCGTTCTCGCTTCCCGAGCACGGGGTCCCGGGTTCGATTCCCGGCGGGGTCAGGGATTTTCACCTGCCTCGATATGACTGGGTGTTTGTGTTGTCCTCATCATTTCATCATCATCAAGGAAAGTGGCGAAATTGGACTGAGCAAAGGTTGAGAAATTGTACGGGCGCTGATAACCGCGCAGTTGAGCGCCCCACAAAGCAAACATCATCATCAGCCCCATGTTAGGGAATGTGTGTCCAGTAAGCGGAAGTAAAACCGCGGCGTGCATGACGTGTTTACAACACCTCTGCGCTGCTCACTCTGCCCGATACTCGCCGAGTCGACAGCTGCTAACGGCAGCGTCGCAGTGTTACTTCAGTACCATGGCGAGTTGCACAAACGAGGAATACACCGACATCCACCTCATCTACGGCCCTGCTGATGGAAGAGATTACGTTGCAAGGCAACTGTATCACGAGAGGTTTCCTAGCCGGTGCCTTCCATCCGCAAAAACGTTTCACTCTGTGGCTTGACGAAGAAGTATGGTGCATGCGTAGCACTTCCCGGATTTAGTGTTCGTGGAGGACCGTAGACATACAGTGCGGATGACGAAGAAAAATTGTTACAAACTCTTGCGGAGGACCGAACAATAAGCACCAGGTCTCTCGCCGCTGCGGACGAAATGTCACAATCTACCGCTATGCGAGTACTCCATAGGAACCATTACCATCCCTTTCGCATGCAGAAGGTACAGGCATTATTGGCGGAAGACCACCAGAGGAGCCTGGACTTCTGCAACTCTATTCTACGGCGTTAGACCTACGACCAGCATTTTTTCACGAACAATACTGTTCACTGACGAAGCCTATTTCACGAAGGAGGATATAGTGAATTCCTATAATTGGCACGAGTGGGCGGAAGAAAACCCCCCAGCACAGTGATACGAGGGTCTCAACAACGATGCGGTGTCAGTATCTAGTGTGGTACTATTGATCACCATCTCATAGGGCTACATGTGCTACCACAATGGCTTACAGGAGAGGAGTACCTGCGTTTCCTGGATGCTACATTACCGGAATTTTTGGAAGACGTTAGTTTGGCCTCTCGTGTGAACCTGTGGTACATGCATGATGGACGCGGACAAGTGCGACGCCACCTGGACAAACCCTTCCCTTCGAAATGGATCGGTCGTGGAGGTCCTGTAGCAAGGCCAGCAAGATCGCCACTGTATTTATTTTTGTGGGGTCATCTGAAATCTGTGATTTACGAAGGAGAGGTTGTTGATGACAACATCCCTTCAACGCAGAATACAAAATGCCTGTGATGTTACGCTAAGAGATACGGACATGTTGGCTCGTGTTCATCAATCCTTCCTGCGAGGAGTTCAACTTACCTCGTGGCCGTCATTTCGAACTGTACTTATAAACCGCCACGGCAGCTTCTGGTGATGTGTTTCTATGTTAGTTTCGATTTGTACAGCTGTATTGTATTCGTTTGTATTAACTGCCTCATAACTGTGAAGCTGTATTTTGTATTCCGCATCTATGTATTCGTTTCTTAAAACTAAGTTTGGGACACAAAAACCAAATTATTAAACAGACATGTACAGTAGTGCAGCCCCTCCTCACGTTCCTTTCCCGCCGGCCGCGGTGGTCTAGCGGTTCTGGCGCTGCAGTCTGGAACCGCGGGACTGCTACGGTCGCAGGTTCGAATCCTGCCTCGGGCATGGGTGTGTGTGATGTCCTTAGGTTAGTTAGGTTTACGTAGTTCTAAGTTCTAGGGGACTTATGACCTAAGATGTTGAGTCCCATAGTGCTCAGACCCCCCTCCACGTTCCTTTCCCTGTGCCAACTAGCCACGATACATAATACCGGCCAGCGTAACCGGTACGAGATAGATGTGGGCGCTCTCATTGTTCGCAGTGTCACGCTGACCGTCGTTTGACGCCGCATGCCTCGCCTTCTCGAGAGCGACTTGACTACATACAACACTTGCGTGCTGTGCCCCGTTGCCTATGTGTCCCCTTGGCCAGTGTCAGCGCGCGGTAACACCCAAACGTCCATTTCATATTTCCATTTCATATTTCCAGATTTATGTTTGTAGCTCATTATGTGACAATTTGCATTATACATTTTTCCTAATTTATGAATCACCCTGTATATATAAACTGCACAAGCTCGCCGTCAACGGACCACCAGAATGTCTTCAAACATCTTCAATAAAAAATATGCGTAATTTTTGTGGTAGATTGGAGGTCGCATCAAAATCGAATGTTTGTTCTCCTGGAATGTTCCATAATCACCAACGACATTTGCCGCTATGCTCAGTATGGAGTACAAGATAACTCCTTTCAGCCAGTGTACTGCATTTCTCTTCATTCTCGGGAATGAGATTTCGCCAACGTTAAGTTACGATGTCATAGAAATTGTATGCGGCACGGTGCTTGAATGAAGACCAATAGGTGGCAGAACAGTTGGCATACTTCCTTTGTCACCCAACAAAGCAGTCGGTGGATGTTTGTGTCATGCATGAGGTAGGTCTGGGGCAACGACGTTGCCGCGAGATGGATACTGTGGAGTCGTGGCTTCGTCTGGTGAAATTATATGGGCCGGGGGAACAAATCTGGGGAAGTTCGGCCGCCGAGTGCAAGTCTAATTTCAGTCGACACTAGACTGGGTGACTTGCGTGATGGTTGTGTCGGGTATTTACTATTCGCATAACAGTATCATGTAGGCCGCGCCGCCATCGATAAGTTGGGCGGGGGGGGGGGGGTGTATATTACAACAGAATGCATTCCAGTCAACGGCAGGATATTTGTTTTCGACCACGTTCTGTTGCTGTCGCAACACGAGGGTGCCGTACACCCTGCGGACTGTGGGCGGATATTCAATACGCAGCATCCTCCTCTGGTAACTGTAATCTAGCAGAAAAGTACGGCAGTGGGACAACGAATAAAGAAGAATGACATCAGACAGTTGTGGTCGTGTTTATATTGCCAAAACGTCAGTCCCACAAATAACGCCAAGCCCTGACGCCAAGTCCTGACATACACATTTGTTAATCCTAAGCCGTCACTCATCATCGGAATAGAAAGAGTTGTGTAACTTACTTTGAAAAGATGCCCTTGTTTCACGTAATGTCCGAAGGCTGTTTGGAGTCGGACCGTTGTCAATCGCGGCATAGGAAGGATTCTTGCCAAATATTAAATCTTCGACACGAAATAGGAGTTAATTAATTCGATCTTTTGCAATGCATCTAGGGATCGTAAGGCGTGTAGGCGGGTACAGATGCGGATGTTGTTCAAGATGCGTTTCATTTGAGAGTGGTCGTGCTGCTTCTTGCCTTAGTACATACCATACCGAAACGTTACATTTCAGTAACCACACTAATGCGTCCTGCCGGTAGTGCAAGAAACTCGCTACCGATGTTAGTGTTTCCCGATTTTTGTCTGTTCATTTGTGCACCAACCGCTTTCCCGTATCTCTGATTCAGGGTAAATCCCATGGCAATGTCTTCTTAAATGGCCACATCACCCGCGTACGCTCCGTAAATAAATTTATTTCCTCGCACATTGATACCCTGTAGCACTTTGTGGAGTTGCGCCAACAGCTGCGCAGTTGTGAGTTCTAACAGGCTGCTGGAGAGGGGACGCCCTAGTCTGACAGAGCAGTGTTCAAATGGCTCTGAGCACTATGTGACTTAACTTATCAGGTCATCAGTCCCCTACAACTTAGAACTACTTAAACCTAACTAACGTAAGGACATCACACATCCATACCCGAGGCAGGATTCGAACCTGCGACCGTAGCAGTCTCGCGGTTCCAGACTGTAGCACCTGGAGCCGCTCGGCCACTCCGGCCGGCACAGAGCATGTATCTGTATTGGTCCTGTCAAAAGTCCGTTTCCAAAGACCATTGACTGCGACCCTTGAAGAAGACTCATTACTGTAGTGATGAAACATATTCATCGCTGCCATCGTTGAGCGCAGGAAGTCATGGAAAAGTGTGTCGAAGACTTTCTCTCAGTCGGCCGGAAGTATCGCACCTTGCATTCTGCAAGAATCTGCGCTGGCTATCAGAACGCGATAGTCACATAATTCCATGTGAATACTGCGGTTGTCACCGAGTCCTCTCTCATCTTTCCCATTAACAATGTAAGGTACAGTTTAAAAAAAAAGTGCCGAAAGTCTTCAAAAATATTTGTAATTGCTTCTGTTGCTGTAACCAGATGGGGTATATTCAATGATAACTCGGACGTTGAAAAGGGTAAGAGCTGTTCCTCTCACCTAAGGCAAAAAGTCGACGTTTGTAACTTCGATACTCCTTTGCCTAGGACTGCAATGTCCAGCACTTGTTGGATACAAGACTCATAAGCATAGATCTCCCTTACCTCCATTGCCAGTTAATAACTCTCTTAGTAGCTGTAAATTGAGCGCAATGCTGATTTTGTTGATGTGTATAGTCGCTAGTAGTATGTCCAAGAGAGTTTTGACTCAAAGGGCATTTCCAAGTCAAAGTTACAGGATGCTGACCATGAATCCAATTTAGCAGTTCCCTCCAACCAAAAAAAAAAAAAAAAAAATTCGTTTTCCTATACCCAAAAACTAAATTCTCCATAATTATAATGGAAACAAAAATGGCAAACAAAGGTGAGCTATTTAAAAAAAACTTTGAAAATAGTAGCAATGGAAATTTTAATTTAAATAAAAGAAAAATTCAAAATCTATAAATATGTAATTTGCCTTTATCGAAATACCAAATTCTCATTTTCTCATTAAAATACTTTCAAATTCCATAAATTTTATTCTTTATAAATAAGAACCACTGAACCTTACCTCAAAGGAACACTACAACAAAAAATCAAATTTCCTTCTGTATAAATACTATTGAAAAATGGCCGAGCACAGCTGAGCTGTTAGAGAGCTTGCAAAATTATTGCAAAGGAATGTTTGGACTGACTTATAATGATTTCGAAAATTATTGTAGAGAAAATGGTTACTCAAATGTCACTAGAGAAGAATCTGTTTGAATTTAACAATTAATTTAATAGTAAAGAAATGAATACAAAAATAAAGAAAAGCAAACTAAAATCCAAAACTTTAAAAGAATATCGATCAATTCACAAAATAGAAAAATTAAAGAATTGTTATAAACATAGCAAAAGCCAGTTAACAGATCTTATTGTAAACCCCATTAACAACCTTAATTACAATAAGGATAATGAATTGAATAAAAAACGTCTAAGAGGACTTCATGAAAACTGTAAACCAAAGTGATTAAATGTTATTCTAAATTTAGAAAAAGTAATGAATCAGTCTTATCAGAAAAATCTGCGAATGGTATTAATAAAGATAAAGAATTAAATATAAAATTTTTAAAATAACTTCACCATATCAGTAAAATAAAAAATTTAACAAGTTATTGTAATCTTAAGAAACGAGAATTAATCGATCTTATCAATAGATCTGAGAGTAAAATCAGTAACATCAATAATGATAGTGATAATTATTTTCAAAAACTTCTAGTAGACAAATAACAAGAAAATAAACAATGAAATATCAAAAAAATACAGAAGTTTTCAACTGCCTAGATGATGAATGCTTGTTCAAATCAACTAAACGAATTTTTAGAAAAGCTTCTGCTCTGGCATCAATAATAATAACTTATAGGAATAATAATACTGATAATACTGTGGAACTATAAGATTTTTTAATCAAATTAAAGAAGAAATAATCGCCAAATTAAATAATATTATAATTTAAAGAAGAAAAATTGAAGTTAACACATAGTTTTATTGTCATTTTGAAAGACAAGATGAAATATAAGAATTTATTTTTAAAACCACATATCTAGTTTTATTAAGAGCATCAGATTTAGAATAAATAGAATAAACTATTAACTGAAATGCAAGAAATGCAAAGGTAAAAAATCTGGTGGGTCTTAATTTAAATGGATAATTAACAATAAAATATTAATAGACACAATCCTCTTTTGAGTTTTTCTGATATAGATTTACCAAAATTGCTGAAAGAGAGAAAAGCTGAGATTAATATAAAAAAAGATGAAAAATGTTTTGTTATTCAATAAAATCAACATTATAACTTCAGGATGTGATGCAGAGTTGTAAATACGAAAATATTGAATGACATGTAATGAAATTTTTGAAAATGAGTAAATTAATTTTCCTGTTCAGTTAACAGATATTCCAAAATTTGAAAAGAAATCAAATATCTCAATGTTTATGCATATGAAGGCAATGAAGAAGATAAAATTATCTATCCTCTTTACCATACACAAACGAAAACAAAAGGAACATGTTAATCTTCTTTTAATTAATGATGGAAATAATTCACAACATTGTTGCATAAAACATATTTCTAGATTAATTAGTAAACAAACAACCAAACACACTGAAACAATTTGTCTTTGTGATAGATGTGTAAGATACTCCAATTCACAAGAAAAATAGTTAGTTATTAAACCGATTTAAAGTACTTAAAGAAGTGAAATTAGATATGTCTTTTAATGAGAAGAAATTGAATTTCAAAATCAGAATCAGTCACTCTATCTTTTGGAATTTATGGAGATTTTGAATGTTTATAAAAAGATGTTCAAACTTGTCAACCAAGTCATGAATAATCTTATACTAATAAACATCAAAAACATTTAGCAGTTTCATTCTGCTGTATTGTTAAATATTCTATTGGTGGTTATAAAAATCCCATTACTTATACACATAATGATACAGCACAAAATTTCATTGATATGTTAAAAGAAGAATCAAGAGAAATTGCTGGTCTATACAGTCGAAATTCTCCAATGAAATTGACTAAAGAAGATGTACCTAATTATAAAAATTCAGAAACTTTCCATGAGAAACCATTTGAATTTTAGGGCAAGAGAGTAAGAGATCATTGTAATTTAATAGGAAAACATCAAGGAGCAGTACATCAAGATTACAGTCTTAATTACCAAAAGCCTAAATTTATTCCAATTTACATTCATAATTTATCAAATTACGAAGTTCATCTCCTTATTAAGGAATTAACAATTGATAATAAACATATTGAGACAGCTCGAAATACTGAACAAAAATATATTTCATTTACAAAACGTGTTGATGATCAAGTTAAGGTTTTTAGATACATTTAAGTTTATGGTTTCAAGTATTGATTAATCTTTTGTCAATCTTTTGAAAGAACAATTTAGAGTAACAGCAAAATATTTCGAAGATGAACAATTAGATTTAATAATTAACACAGAGGTTTTCCCTTATGAATATATGGATGCTGAAGAAAATTACAAGATACTGAATTATCTAAAAAAGAATGTTTTTATTTAAGACTTAGTAAAGATATTATTTTTAATAAAGTAAGTCTATGTGCAAAACTAGACTGGACAGAAATCCAATATTAAAAATTTTCATCAATCTACAATTTTGCACTATAAATCTGATATTTTTATTTTCTGTGTTACTTTCGAAAACTTTAGAGCTGCATATATTAAATTTTGCAAACCCGATTCATCTTGTGCACCAGGGTTAGCTTGGGATTATATGTTACAAGTGACAAAAGTTGATGTAGATTTTTTTGCATGATTATGTTATGATTGTTTTTCTTGAGAAAGGAATTCAAGGTGGAAGTGTTAAAAGGTATACAAAAGCAAATAACAAATATATCAAAAATTTTGACTCAAAAAACAATCAAATTATCTAGAGTATTCATATGCATATAATTTCTACAGATATCCTATGACTCAGCTCTTACCATTTTACAATTTCGAGTGGAAGGATGCAAAATATTTTTACACCGAGAAAATTCTTAAAATTACAAATGATTATAAATATGAATATATTTTTGAAGCTGATAAGAAAATTACATGATTTATATTTAAGTATTTTAACTGCTGAAGGAGGAAATAAACCAATAACAACTTTAAATATAATGAAAAATGATTTAAATGAAAGAAAACTTCAATAGTATTTAAATCTTGGATTAAAATTGAAGATAGTTCATAGTCTTATCATTTCAACAATAAGATTGGTTGAAGAAATTATTGATTTTTATACAGAAATGAGAAAAAGGGCTGGTAAAAATTCTGAAAATAATTCTAGAAGTTAATGAATAATATCAGTATTTGGGAAAACTGTGGATAATATTTGAAATGCATGCAGTTTGGTTAGAAGACGCTTGTGGGGAATGGTGTCGATAGCCTTCTGGAAATCTAAAAATATGGAATCAGTTTGAAATCCCTTGTAGATAGCACTCATTGCTTCATGAGTATAAGGAGCTATTTGTGCTACACAAGAACGATTTTTTCTGAATCTGTGTTGAGTATGTGTCAGTAAATTGTTATCTTTGAGGTAATTCATAATGTTGGAACACAGTTTATGTTTCAAAATAGACGTTAGTCATATAGGCCTGTAATTCAGTGGATTACCCCTATTTCAAATTTTGGTATTGGTGTAACTTGCCAATTTTCCAGTCTTTAGGTACAGAACTTCCTGTGAGCGAGTGGTTGTATGTAATTACTAAATATGGAGCTATTGTATCAGCATATTCTGAAAGGAACCTGACTGGTATACAATCTGGACCAGAGGCCTTTGCCTTTATTAAGTGATTTAAGCTGCTTTGCTACACTGAGGATATCTACTTCTATGTTTCTCATCTTGACAGTTCTTCTTGATTGGAATTCATGAATACTTACTTCGTCTTCTTTGGTGAAGGAATTTTGGAAAACCGTGTTTAATGACTTTGCTTTAGTGGCACTGCCATCAGCGACGAAACTGTTGTTATTGCGCAGTGAAGGTATTGATTGCGTCTTGCCACTGGTGTGCTTTATGTGTGACCAGAACCTCTTTGGGTTTGCTACCAGATTCCGAAACAGAGTTTCGTTGTGAAAATTATTGCCGGCCGCGGTGGTCTTGCGGTTAAGGCGCTCAGTCCGGAACCGCGCGACTGCTACGGTCGCAGGTTCGAATCCTGCCTCGGGCATGGATGTGTGTGATGTCCTTTAGGTTAGTTAGGTTTAAGTAGTTCTAAGTTCTAGGGGACTGATGACCACAGACGTTAAGTCCCATAGCGCTCAGAGCCATTTGAACCATTTTTTTGAAAATTATTAAAATCATCTCGCATTGAAGAACGCGCTATATTTCGAAGTTCTGTAAAACTTTACCAATCTTGGGGATTTTGCGTTCTTTCAAATATGGCATTTTGTTGCTTCTGCAACAGCGATCTGACTCGTTTTGTGTACCATAGGGGATCAGTACCATCACTTATTATTTTATGTGGTATATATCTGTCAATTGTTGTCGATACTATTTCTTTGAAATCATTCCACATCTTTTCTACGTTTACACGATAAGAAAATAAGGAGTGAGCACTTTTATCAGCTTTTTTGAAAAGATATATTTTGCGTTTTTTTATGGTTGTATGTGTTTCGGTATTCAGCATAGAAGTATCTGCCATGTAGTCGCTAATCCCTCTATTTGTCACGATACTCTCTATTTATCCTGGATTATTTGTTGATAAGAGGTCAAGTATGCTTTAGCTACCATTTACTTTTCTAGTGGGCTCATGAACTAATTGTTCAAAATAATTTTCTGAAAAAGTTTCTTTTCTTCCGCATGGGCGAGGACTGTCCCGTATTGCTGCTGCGCTGATGTTACTTGTTTTGCCGTCACCTCAAAAGGTAGTTAAAATATAGGCATTGTTCTTATTCCAATGCCTACCCGGCTCTACCAGGACGTTCCCTACATTTGCCACATGAGTGGGGGAACTACGACACCCTCCTGACGACTGAATGAGTCGGTCACAACAATCTTCATTCAAAAGCTTTACGTATACAAGACTTGCTGCTATTGAAAGATGAATAGCAATCAGTTAGTGAGGATCAGGGTTCACAACTTCTTTCGAACAACATTCAAGTTCAGTCGCTTTTGTTAAGGAAATCGGTTTACAAATTTGAACTGCACTGCCGATTTTCCACGCACCTAAGACGTAAACAACACGTCCTCACCGTACGACTTCTAGAGCATGACTGTCGACTGACCTATCCAAACACAACCCACGACCCGCCCTTTACAGCTTTGTTCCCATCAGTACTTCATTTCCTATCTTCCAAAATGCACAGTAGTTCCCCTGCGTACGTTGCAGGACTAGCACTATTGGAATTAGGATATTGCGGACGCATGGCTCTTGCCAACGAAAGGCCAAAGACCCAGGTTCGCCTCCCTGTTCGGCTTATAGTTCTGATGTGCCAGGAAGTGTCAGATCAGCGCACACTCCGCTGCAGAGTCAAAGTTTATTCCGGACAGCCAGTTAAAGAAGCAGTCACTCGAGCATCTTACTGTGTGTACTGTGGACTCCGATCCAAAGTGAGTGATGCTTTCTCCTCTTTGGGAGCCGACCGCTATCAGTAGAGGTGGGTGTTACGAAGAAGAGCTGTTACTCGCGACGTAGACTAGAGAGTCGCCTTGGAGGGACCGGCCGAGGCGCTGTCTGCTGTCGTTGCGCTGAATCCTCTCAGATACGCACCGCACCGACCCACTTTTTCTGCCATTTCCCGCCGCCGTGGCACTTCCAGAAACGTCCTCGCATCGCACTTCAGAGTCGGGCGTGCCCTGTGTGTGTGTCTTTGTGTGTGTGTGGAGGAAATTGTATTCTGCACCGACTGTGGAGAGCGAGAAGAGAACCCGTGGGCGCAGGTATCCATATTTCCTTCTTACACACTAGTCTCACAGAAAACGCATTCACGGAGATCTCGTCGTCATTGTCGCGTCGTTCTACATTTCCTTACGCTGATTTTCAACGACATAAATATCTCGTTACTAACGTCAAGAGATTAACTACGAATTCCTCTTTAAAGAATTAAAGATATTTGTAACACTTTTTACCTAGACCAGGGTTCCTGTACATATCCACCAGTAAGCGTTAGAAACGAAATATTTTGAGCCATTAATACCATACCACTCCTATTAAATTTTAGTTTTGAAAATGGAAGGAAGCAACGGTTTAACGCCACGCCGTAATCGAGTTTATTAGAGATGGGCCACAAGCTCGGGATGATTAAAGGATGCGGAAGAAAATCGGCCGTGACATCCCAAAGGAACCATTCTGGCATTCGCCTGGAACGATTTACGGAAATCGGAATGGTTTAAAAAGTCGTCCTCCCGAATGAGAGTTCAGTACTCTAACCGCAGCGCTACTTCTCTCGGTTTTAGGACGGGAAGCTGAATTATTGGAAAAAGTCTTCTTTCTTACCACTGCAGTGTTTGAATCAAACACACTGCCCAAAGGAATTAAAGTGTCACTTTTCTGAAACGCTGTCATTCCCCCCCCACCCCATTGACAGGCAGAAGGCTCAAAAGTGCCTGCAACCGTCCTATGGCACACATCCGCTCAAAAGAAATCACCCTTCCCTTGGGGCCTTCATTTACCCACATTTTGCGATCGAAAACAACATTTCAACAGTGCAACGGTACGACGTTCTTGACAACCTTTGATATTATTGACACCCTTCTGCCCTGGGTGATTCAATCCCTCAATAAGAACATCATGGAGTTGCTACAGCACTGAACATGAATTGACCCATTTGGAGAGGAACTCGACCACAATTTTTGCTCTGTTACACACGATGCGACTACTAAACAGTGTCTAAAACCAATCGATGAATACTGAACTTATCAAAAGCAGCAAAGGGTGTTTTTGCTTTTTCAGATCTCCTGTTTCGCCCCTTCTGTGGTCTAATCAGAGAGGTGTGCAAGATTGACACACGGATATATAAAACGGCTGAGGGTTCCTCTGAAGCCCACCAGTTTGGCAACACCCTCGACGCCATCCGCACATCTTTGATAAACGTCTTAAAAATGTACCTGTATACAGAGACAATACTTGACGGATTCAAGGTGCCCGTAGGCAGGCGAACGGTTTGACAATCTACAGTTAAGTGGTAGAATACTGCTGTTCTAAGTGTCATTTGTAAATGAACGCCCCAAAAGGTGAGATAGTTTCATTGACGCAATATATGCCACCATCTAAGGCCTTCTCCTGCTGATTATAAGCGGCTGTGTGCCAGAAATGTTTTCCTCAGACACCCTTAAGAAAACTGGGTGATTTCACAGCTGAGTCTCACTGTTAGAAGCTCCATCGCAGTGGCGGAAAGTGGATGGTTGAGAGTGGTTAAGGGGACGAGGTCCCATGACGACTTTTCCGTCGCGTCACTCGTCAACGGTTGTGTTGGACACAATTATGGTGAAATTTGGTGCCTATGTGAACGCTTTAGCCCTGCTTACACCTCACTTGTGAACTCTTACTTTTTCCCATGTGTGCCGATACCTTGATGTTTGAAGTATCACCCAAGGGAGGTGTCACAGGGTATCAAACTTTTGCACTGGTACGAAGGAGAGCACTATCGAGACAAATTTTACTCATCTGTGTCGCAAATGGGGCAAAGTGTGAGGTTTCAGCAATGTGACCCTTTAATTCTTTTATAAAGTGTACATAAGAACAATGGGGTCAGTCTTCTTTATTCTCATCAGTCGCTATAGAGCTCAACATCACTGTAATTCTATTTCATCATTCCACTAAATGGTGGGGACAATGAAGAGGCCTAAATGGCGTAGGTAACCTTAACCCATAGCAAGCTGCCTGATTACAATACCGATTTATCATGCATCTGATACTCTCCTTACTTCACCAACATATTTTAAAACCTACATAGCGGCTTTACCATTTCCCTAAGATAGCATTTGCATTGGGAAGAGAACAAAAAGGACATACGAGTACCTGAGACGGATGCAGTCTCTCTTATGAGGGTATGAAGGATTAGACGGAAAAGAAAATCACATTCACGCGCGTGACTTAACACAGGGATGCATGCAATAGTTAACCTACCGTGACCTGACTAAGAAAATAGAACGTAAGGAATGCCATAAAGTACAATGTGGATCAATAGGGAGCAATGCAGAAGTTTGTCCCGTGAATTCGTCAGTAATGCATATAAAGGGACAAAAATGTAGAACCTATTGTTCGCTTACAAATTCTTCTTTTATTATATACTGCACTTAATACCAGAGGATCGAGTGCACACACAATAGGTTGGGTAGCGGCGGGTCAGCAAAAATCAATCATTTTAGTAAAATTAAAATATCCTCTTCAAGAATGAACTGCTGTTGTCTTAGAGTGCACATGTTTGCTTGTGGATGGAATGTATGTCACATAAATTTCCTATAACATCCCATAATTTATTTTAGACGTATGTACTAGAGCTGATTAAAATATTGCATAAAAGATGTGAGAAATTATGATGGTTAAAATAAGATGGAATTGACTTATAGAGAACATTATCATGAATGGCCACAACCCAACGGTTACGTAAAATTAATATTACTAAACTTTAATTTGAATAGACGAATAAATGAATATACAGCTCTTGAACACGAGGAAGGTAGAATATTTTCACAAATAACATCGTCCATCAATACATTGAGGATTCTGGCACTGTCACACGGCCCAAAGGTCAATACAGAACATGCTAGTAACTGCACCACTAATGCCGAGCAATGATAATGGTTCACGAATGTTACACACAACTCCGACGGATGACCGATCTGAACTAAGTGAAATATCAGACTGAGACAACTTTTTCACGATATGAGAGCATAACAAATCAAACACATTCGATGCTTATCAATCCATGCAGAACAGTGAGCTAAAACTTTTGCCTCCATCGTGCTATAGCACCTTCACAAACTAAAAACATCATGACTCTAAGCTGAGTCATCAGGCGTATGAACGCACGGAAGAAAACTGGGTAACGCGAAGGTTTTAAAGATAATTCCAATACTCGCTACTCAAATTCCTGGTGGAAAGAGAAAATATCAGTGGTGTAGCCGGCTCAGGATCGGTATTTTTCCTTTTGTACACCTTGCAATGCACGATCTCGCCAATGCTCATGGTAGCCTGTGAGTACCTATTACGACTTCCAGCTCCAGAATTTACCTTTGGCACAGAAAAGCACCCTCCAGAAATCTACTGAGACTTGGACGTAAGGATAACGCTAACTACATCTACATCTACATACATTCTCGGTAAGTCAGAGTATGGTGCTTGGTGGAGGGTACGCTGCATCACTACTAGTCATTTCCATTTTCATTCCACTCACAAATAGATCGAGGGAAGAACGACTGTCCTTATGACTCCGTTTAAGGTCTAGGCACATTGATCTTATCTTCATGGTCCTTATGCGAAATATACAGAATCGTTTTGCTGTCAGCCTCAAATGCCGGTTCCCTAAATCTTCTCAACAGTGCTCCTAGAAAACGACATCGCCTTCTCTCCAGTGACTTCCATTTCAGATTCCGAAGGTTCTCCGTAACAATTGCTTGTTGATCAGACCAACCAGTAACAAATCTAACAGCCTGCCACTGAATAGTTTCGATGTCTTCCTTTAATACGACCTAGTGCGTATCCCAAACACATCAACAGTACTCAACAGTGGGTCCCACTAGTATCCTATATGTATCCTTCTGTACACATGAACCACATTTTCCTGAAATTCTTCCAACAAACCAAAGTCGACCATTCGTCTCCCCTACATGCTCATTCGACTATCGTTGCATTCAACTAGAAACGAACTCTCCCAGTTAGTAATGGTGCACTCGTACCAGCAGTGGTAATCAATGAGCAAAATATCAAACCAATCCAAAATGATAAATGTAAGGTTTTTTACTACTAAAATCAAACATAAGCTACTGGGTAACGCAAATCTTTATTACCCCAGAGATCATAATGCGCAACAGAAACAGTTAATCAAAAATACAATGAGTGAAAATAAGTTCTTCACATAACGTACATCACAAACTATCGTTGCCAAAGGTACGGTATGAGTGGGAGCGAATCACGTTCCTTCATGTGGGTAGAAATTTTGGATAACGCTATCTGACTGTAAATACAATCCAAGAGTTGACTGAAATAAGCTCTCCACAGGCAGTGAAGTAACACTCGACTTTCCTTAAGTGCGTAGCTTCAAATATCCTTATGGAAAAAAAGCAGCCGTCTGCAAGAAATGATGTTGCGGCAAACTCCTGCTATTCCTCGGTCTTCACTTTAGTGGGGGCTACCCTCACTCGCTGCATTCAGATGCATACTAAGCACGGGGTCCTGCGCCCGTGTGAATCAAGCTCTCTCGCACCTATGTTCCGACTAAATATCCTGCTCAGTGCACCGCTACCTTCTGACAGTAGAAATTCTCTACTCAGCGGCCACGCAGCTCCATCAAGACTGTGCCAGAAAGGCCTTGAACTAATCGGGATGACTCCATGCTTTCTCAGCACCAACTGAATCACGTGACACCAAAACATACGTTCCCTCCATCTTCTATGCAACAGAAAGTCAGCCAATCGGAGTTTTCCTCGCAAAAATGAGGCAGCTCTACGATTACTTCCGACCTCATAAACTACACAGATCAAAGTGGATTTCACAGTTTACAGCAGGTAACGCATGTTTATGGGTGTTGTAAAAGAAACCTGAAGCCATTGTGTCATGGGAGCCAGTGTTCTGCCCACGTCGTCATGGGGAACGGTGGCGTTACCCACGACATCTTCTCCCTGGTCAACGCGCTGCAGTTTCTCCGACACTCCAGTGCGTACTGCTGCAGGTTCGCCATCCCTGAGGAGTGTGTCGCCGTTTAGGCAGGTGCAAAGTGAGGCTACCGCGCAGCCTTACCCCCAACATGACCAATTCTATGAAAAGCCGCCTATTCCCTCTACCTTTGTGGCGGCACGCCGCCCGTTAGCAAACTTACAGCCAGCCTCAACTCAGAGCAGACATAAATTATTCCCAGACAGAAAATTATGTCATGCAGATACGCCACTTAACGTGCAATAACCACAGCCAACCCATTACAAATTTTTTTGTTATTAATCTTCTGTGACGACATATTCATTGATTAATAACTGCACACAAAAAGGAACATTGCAAATAACGTCTGAGAAGTGAAATAGAGGCTGTCTGAAAGAATAGCCACTTTTCGTAGTCAGTATTCCCGTATGCACTGACGCTAAGAAAATCCGCGGTGGCCGAATCTCCTCACTATCGGCTCCCATAAATCTATGGTTTCTTACCATTTCAGCTTGCGCACTGAAGCAGCTCCATATAACGGCAACACTTGAAGTCTCGATATCCAGTGTCTTCCTCTCTATAAATTCCCACTACCACCTGCATCTACACACAGCTATCTATACTCTACAACATCACAATTACTCTCCGCCATCCACAAACATCTGGTCTCCATAGCTTCCCCCGGCCATCAGACTGTCCTCTTCGAAGTCCCACAGCTGAGTTTCTCCTCCAGTGAGCAAAAGACACGGATTCTCGCCCTTCTTTTTTCGAAATCCTATTTTCCCAATGACTTTTCACGCTTCTCTGTGTGGCATTCTAACTCAATCAGCCACGCGTAAGCGCAAATCTTTGTATCGGGCAGTCATTAAGGGTACATGAGTGGGCCTTCGGCTCCGATTGCCAATATCGATGATTTTTAATTGAATGGTTATCACGCTGGCAGCTGTTGATGGTCCAGCATTGAAAACTGCCGCAATTTGCGGAAGGGTTGCACTTCTGTCACGATGAACTATTCTCTTCAGTCGTCGTTTGTCCCGTTCTTGCAGGATCTTTTTCCGTCTGCAGCGATGTCGGGAATTGGATGTTATGCGGGATTCTTGATATTCACGGTACATTCGTGAAACGGTCGTACGGGAAAGACCCCATTTCATCGCTACCTCGGAGCTGCTATGTCCCATCGATCGTACGAGGACTGTAGCACCACATTCAAACTAACTTAATCTTAATAACATGCCATTGTAGCAGCAGCTACGGATCCGACAACAGCGCCAGACACTTGTTGTCTTATACAGGCGTTGCCGATCGCTGCGCAGTATTCTGCTTGTTTACGTATCTCTGTATTTGAATACGCATGCATTTGGCACCCTTGCAAAATGCTTCTTTCGAGAGATCTGAAGAGCCAATGAGACGTCTTGCCTGAACCTCCTTTTTCTACCCGCGATTGCCTCTCAAGCCATGTAGGTCACACGCAGGGTTGTGCCGGTGTTCATTTTGAAAGTCTTTTTTTGTCGTCCATCCCGCTTCAAAGCTAATGGATGCTCCTTGCCCGCCCTTCTCCCCCATCTCCAGTAAGGCAGAGCAAAAATACATTCCAACACCCACCTATATTTTCATGAAAGGCAATGAAGGAGCACAAAGTAGAGATTGATGAGTATAAAGGGCACTTGAAAATAAAGTAAAATACTAGTGCACAGCATCTCCTGTGGGTATGAAAAATGGTTCAAATGGGTCTGAGCACTATGGGACCTAACTTCTGAGGTCATCAGTCCCCTAGAACTTAGAACTACTTAAACCTAACTAACCTAAGGACATCACACACATCCATGCCCGAGGCAGGATTCGAGCCTGCGGCCGTAGCGGTCGCTCGGTTCCAGACTGTAGCGCCTAGAGCCGCTCGGCCACTACGGCCGGCCTTGTGGGTATCAGTATTACTTTATTGAATTAGAAAAATGTGAAAAGTAGTATGTTCCAAGTTCTGGGGTTAATGAAAGAGGTTCTATATGTCAGCGAAGTCTACATACACTGAAGAGCGAAAGAAACTGCTGCACCTGTCCCCGCGAGGACGCACAAATGCCGCATCACGATGTGGCGTGGACTCAACTAATGTCTGAAATAATGCTGGAGGCAAATGACACCATTAATTCTGCAGGTCTGTCCATAAATCGGTAAGAGTGCGACGGGGAGGAGCTCTCTTCTAAACAGCACTTTGCAAGGCTTTCCAGAGTTGCTCCGTAATGTTCATGAATCGGAGTCAGCGAAGTGTTTAAGCTCAAAAGAGTGCTCCTGGAGCCACTCCGTAGCAATTGTGGACGTGTGGGGTGTTGCATTGTCCATCTGGAATTGCCCAAGTACGTCAGAATGCACAATGGACACGAATGGATGCACGAAATTCTTAGTAAATCTGTTTGATGGATGACACGAGGCAGTTGGGTCCTCGACAAGGAGGAGCCGATTGGAATTCCGGTCGTCGTCCATGAAGAAATAAACGTGCCGTGATCATTGACGTGAGGCGAACAGAGGACGACTGGAGACATTGGGACACTGGCTGTGGCGGTCTGGGGTGTGGACATGTGATGGCAAATGGTCGATGTGGAGGACAAGCATAATGACGTGGGAGTTAGTTTGAGTGAAATCTATCATTTGTTGCAGACAGTGTTCTGCTCGCTTGGGGTGAAACGATTCCAATTGAGATTTCTAGGTAAGTTATCGAGCTGTTGTGGTCTTTTCATTTATCAGTTACTAACTACTTATAGTTGTTTATGCTCAGGTGTATGGGACATAAGAAGTTATACTTTACATTTCTTTGTGCCATTGGTGGTTGGATGAAATTAAGTACATTAACATCGGCTACCACTATTCTAGAATTCCTCCGTGGAAAGGTCTCATCAAGGAAATTGTCATTTTCCGTGCTAATAGCACGTGACTTGGCTTGGGCGGTTAGGGCTTATTTTATGTGTTTGTTGTTCGGCCGATCAGAGGTTAGGGTGTAATTAGAAACATTGGCTCAGGTCGTTGCGTTGGCGACGAATGAAATTCGCACCAAATCACTATTGTCAGCTTGCCATTTGTAATCTTTTTTCCTGCTAGTTTTGATGAGTTCGTAAGAGTTGAAAATTTGAACTGTCGTTGTGTATTTGTAATTACCTTTCTTTTTGGCATTAGTAGCCATTTGTAATAGGTTTCGGAGAAAAGTGTAAATTTGAGTTGGCAAGATACGTTGAAATTGTTCTATGGAATGGTGTTGTATGCCAAATGTGTGACCTGTATTGTAATATTCTTGCAACTTGATGTCTGATGTTGCTAAATTCTAGTGACTGTTGGTTTCTAAGAAGGAAAATAAGTGACTGGTATTTCATTGGTATTCTGGATATTCATTGATATTATGTTTTATTTCTTATTTTTAAGTTATTGCTACTTTTTAGTTATTGCAAGTTCTCAGATTTGATTTTATAAGAAGGAAAACAAGTGACTGATATTTAACTGCCATCCTGGATGTTCGTTGACATTGTGTATTTTATTTCTTATTTTTAGATTATTGCAACTGTTTCAAATTTGATGTTATTAGGAGGGTTTTCTATCTACGTCTCATGTCTTCCTCGAACACATGGTTGTAAAAAAATGAACATTATGTAAGCGTGTATCCTCCCCTCAACTCTGCACCACCCACACCCACTGCAACCCAGTTCTTGCTACAATTTCAGAAAGTGAAAAATGAAACTGCCGTATGACCATCAGAACTATTTACTCAAGACATATTACTATAAACCACTTTAAATAAGATGCTGACACCAGGTACAAAAGAATCACGTGGAAAACCTGTCATGTACGTGAAACAAGTACACAGTCACTCGCTGTTTAACTCTGAACAATTAGAAGTACATTTGAAAGTGTTGTGTTAACAATGATAGGTAGAGAAATTTTAGCTGCTAATGACTCACCATGTGCAACAGTGACAGAAAATTAATGTCCGGTAGGTGCAAAGATCAACCTTCTATCAGTAGTATGTATTACACTTCATAAAATGGATATCGTTGAGATTCAAGAAATGCTTTAAACAAACCATTAACTTTTATTTATCACGAACATCTGCTGAGCCACGAATAAGTACAGGCGTGGATTTGGAGAATACCTGTAAATTTCGCGCAGCTACGGCTGGAAGGCAGTAGTTAGGGACCGATTGGCACATCGGATGGCAGATGCGGGCGATGTTGAAATTCTGCAAACGATTCTGCGAGGCATGTTTACGACACTGCTCGCAGGCTAGAATCCACGGCCTGGGGGGCACTGTATACAAATGTGAAGTAATCAGGGCAGCACAGGGCACCGACGTTCTATGAAGAAGCCATACGTTGCAGTTACAACAGCGCCAAGTCACCTGTGCGTAGGGGTCGAAGCGGGCAGAGGAAAGCTGACATCATAATTATCAAAGAGCACTCCACCGATTCCCTCCAGAGGCGTAGGGAAAATATTTATAAATAAGTAAGCACGGAGGCCCAAGGCAAGCACTCGTATCGCCTTTCTGTCCGCATCTAGAACCGGAGAGAATGACGGTTGTTCGAGCTGCAGGCCAACCACGACGACCTTTTTGTGATAGATATCTAAAGCTACCTCCATCCTCCACTGCACTGGTGCGAGGAGCGAGAGAGCTGCTAGCCTCCGCTCTCTGGGTGTCATCTTCCGGCGGACTGCAAGCAGCCGTCTGCAGGGGCTAGGCCGGGGCGCGAACTCGCGGCCTCCAGGGTTCGGAGCTGTCTGCGGTCACTGAACGAGCTGTCATGGGTGGACAGCCGGAGCTACTAAGGCTCACCTTCAGTGACGGCGGTCGGCTGCTTCCCTTCGGCGCTATACATGGGGTCCACGAGTCGCGCTTAAGGGAGCAGACAACCGTTTTACGGGCTGTCGGGCGCAGCTAGCGCATGGGGCGGCCACTTAGGCGTAGCGCGATTGGTTCGCTACGTCCCCAAGGCTGGGCAACCGGACGCCGACCCTGCATATTCCGACATTTCGCGTTATCGCTGACCCACGCACGCTGAGCTGCGCCATTGCCGAGGTCAGCAGAAGCTCCGCTTTGTATCCACGATATAATAAAGTCAATGACACACTTGGCAGGGTTTCTATGCACGCTTCGACATCACTCATCCCTCTCTCGCAAATCAAACCTCTCCGTCGTTCTGACGTATAACAATCCCTGAGCTCGGGGGGTTGTAACACATCGATTGTAAAACGGCGCGTCGCAGTGAACACAAATGTTCGCACCATCAGATCCAAATCCTTGGAAGTTACAAACCGCGCAGGACGTTCAGCTTGGTATCCACTCTTAAAGAAGGCATACAGAATGATATTGGTGTATCGGGGTAATGAGAACTGATGGAAGGTGACGGTATGCAACCGAATACTACCTGCAGTGGAGCTAATCGTGAAACTGGCTGTCCTTTAAAGTGTAGCTGCGGATAGCGCGGTATGTTTTATACGCACGAAAAATATCAGACAAGCAGAGGCTGAAATTGTCCAGTGGTTAGAGGTGGTATGAACTGTAACGTCACACACTTTTCAGGAGGGATAATTTGCTCTCAAGGAGAATCATTTTCATACAAGGACCATGAATCAAGAAAAAGTAAGATATTTTGACCAGTTATTGGCCAAAAACAGTGCTCATAACATACATGTAGTCCTCTTACAACCATTTTCCCTTTCTTGCTTGCTGTGACCTAAATATTCCCTACTTCCCTTGCAAGGTCACGCACAAGAGAAAGAATAGTGAAGGGTAGCGTACCTCCAACCTCCCGCAGCACAATAAACAACTTTCAGTCAATTTACCATTCAGGATTTCGGCATAATTATATACGAAGGCATTAAGGCTTTGATACTAGGTGATCTTTATACAACTCTCTTGGTACCTCCAGTTTCCAAGATTCCTTCCATGCGTATTGTCTCTTCAAATCCCGATTGGTCGGAGCTGAAAACAGATTTGTTGCTGAACGATCGGATAAGTTTATTTCCATCATTTAAAAAATATTCAGGCCCATTCAACAGTATTCTGTGCATCAAGTAGACGCTTTGTTTGAAATTTCGGTATCTTAGGCCTTCCAGTTCCGTAGCACTGTTTGAAGTTATGCAACTATGCGCTACTTCCCTTAAAATTACTGCAACCTATCCCCCGAGCAGTTTGATGTGTATAACGTAGTAGGCCAATATCATGTAAATCCTGCAAATTGTATCGAGAATCCTTGAAACGCGGAAGCTCCAGTTTCTGTAACAAGTGCTCCTTGTTCTTCCTTGAATATCCGTAGTTTTTCTTATGCAATACACGGTCGTATTGCTGTGGACGTATTCGAAATCTGTTCATATTTTTATCTTTTTTTACTATGCTGAGGATGATCTTCCACGTACATAATTATGTTCACTACCCGCATATTGGACAACGATTTTCCGTTACTACATTTCACAGGAGACGGGATTTGTGGCTCCCTGTCCACCAGATGATGAATTACACGGCTCGACTCTTGTTAAGACCGTATCGTCGTCATTATCATGCTGCGAAATTCCTTGAGTTCCTTTCTGACGAAGTGTCAGCTCCGGCTACTGTTCCTTTAGATATACTGTAATATTTGCTTTGTTTAACGTAGCCATTGCTCTGTTTTGTGTCAACATCACTAGCACTGTAGCACTGTTGTGAACTACTCGTCAACTAAACAGTCTCCGTAGCCTCCATGCGATGCTCTCCATTAGACACCTCCAGTCCCACTCCTGTTGCCTTTAGTACCCAATATTGTGGTTGCATGGTAGGCAATATGTGGTGCATCGAATGGCGTGAACATCATTCCCCTTTGCGAGTTCGCACTCAAGGGGCTCCTTGTAAGTCTGGGAGGGGTACTGATCCCTCTATCACCTTCAGTCTCAACGCAAGGTAGTGAACTATCTCCTGATACGCATCTCCTACAAGCTGGGATATAAAAATATAGGGGAAGGATAGGGGGAAACCGAAGGCCGGACCAACCCGTCCGCCAAATTCAGGTCAATGATCAGAAAATACCTAGCTCGTTATGGCCGTCCCTACACAACACAGTTCCTCAAAATCTATAGTCTACAGACATTAACGTGTGTCTGCAGCGCCGTTTAAACAGAAGACGACAATCTCATACAGACATGAATTTTCTGCCAATCTTACGGTAAAACAACTACAACATATGTACATGAAACCAGTTAATTAACAAGAAAAACACAGGTACACAGCCACTCGCTGTTCAACTCCGAACAATCAGCAGAATAAACGACTTACAACTGCCATATGACATGCCGAACAATTTACTCGAGACATATGACCGTTAACCATTTCAGATAAGGTTCTGACAGAAGATAAAGTAGAATCACATGTGTCTAGCAACACGACCGTGAACAAATACGAAAAAGGTACAGCAAAGTTACCAAGTAACAGAAATACACACACAGTCATCAAAAATTCAAGAACTGACCAAAATTTAGCACTTATTAACCACAGTACGAAACAGAAAATGTCTCATCGAAAGTAAGTAAGTATATCCGCCAGCAAAATATTAAATTCGAACTCTTACTGGCAACTCTGGTACATGTATCAACACGGAGTAATGTCTTCGATGTCCAACAGCTCCGACTTCCAACGATTGCTATCATTGGCGATTTTCAGCCCTTTGCAACAGAATGATACCTTCCCCATCAATACGGGGTTCAGCAGGCGTCCTCGTGGTGTTAACACCTCGCTGGCACAGGAAAAAAAATCTCATCCACCCATGCGCACTCGAATCTTATATACACCTTCCCAACCGCTTTCTTAACCTCAGCAGGCGCCGCGGCTCTGCCAAGGTTAAGCTCAGACCAAAGTGGAGTTGTACTGGTGAGCAAGGCCCATACTTAACATAACAGATGCACCGGGCATTCGTGCAGTACAGCAAGGATAACAGTCAGTCTGATGCTGTCCTGTTTATCAGGTCATTGATGGCCAGACAGAAAGCAAAACTAGATTCACATATCTGACTTACACCAGAGATGCATGCAACAATTGACCTACAGTGATGTTGCTAAAAGCAGTGGAATATACGGAAGAACCTAGAGCAGATTGTCGAAACACAGGGAAGAATGCAGTGATGTGACCTGTGAATTCGTCACTGCCACATGTAACAGCACAATTATGTAGAAGCAAATGATGGTCAGAAATCGTCCATGTATGCACATAACCATCTCAGTTACTACCTCTTCTTTTATCAAACACTGCAGTCAATATCAGGACGCAACAGGCTGAGTAGTGCTGTCTGAGCAAAAATCAGTCGGTTACATAAAATAATGGTTGGTTGTTTGATCTTCGGGAGGGGACCAAACAGCGAGGTGATCGGTAACATTGGATCAGGGAAGGATGGGGAAGGAGGTTGGCTGTGCCGTTTCAAAGGAGCCATCCCGACGTTTGCCTGAAGCGATGTGGGGAAATCATGGAAACCTAAATCAGGATGGCCGATCATAGTACAGTGTGCTAAACATTGTGCCACCTCTTTCGGTGTAAAATTAATGTAACCTCCTCAAGATTGAATTGAGTCAAGCGTGTGGGGGCCCAGTGAAGTCGGTATGAAGTGATATATGCAATTAACATTGTTGCAATGAACTACAATTGATTTAGAGAGCAATTGCTCATAGGTGGCCAGAATCTGTCAGGTACGTAAAGTGAATAAAACATACCCATAATTCTATTTAGACAGACGAATAATGAATATACGAACTCACAAATGGGAGGAAGGTATAACCTTTCCACAAATAATATCGTTCATCTCCACACTGCGGCTCCTAGCATAGACTCAAGACCTAAGTGTGATTACTCAGAATAAAGCATGCTAAAATAATCTAAAATCATGTGAAAATAACACAAAAATGTTGCGTAATAACTGTTTGCGAATGTTACACTCCATTGTGATGAATAACAGATCTAAACTAACAAGGAGACCACCTGGCAATCTGACTTTTGTAAATTTTTATGTACATGGTAAGTGATTTTCAGAAATGAAATATCTTACAACCAAAGCAGTTAAATCCAACTCTCGAAAGTTCTCGAGAAAATCGACTATCAAGTTTTCCGAGGTACCTCAATTCACTAAAATCTGAGCTATTTTTATGATGAACCATGTGACTCACTTGGTAGCACTGAAGAACGGTAATCATTGTTTGCGGATATTACACACCATTGTGATGAATAACCGGTCCAAACTAACGAGGTGACCACCCGGCAATCTATTTTTTGTAATTTTTTGTGTATATGGGACTTAACATTCAGAAATGAAATATCATTCGTCCAAAGCAATTAAATACAACACCCAAAAGTTCTTTAGAAAATCGACTTTCCAATTACCTGAAGGACTTTAATTTTTAAAAATTTGAGCTATTTTTATGATGAATCATATTGCTCACTTGGTAGCATTGGAAATGCTAATCGGGTGGTCAATGTATCTCTGGTTCTAGTACTTCTGTGACCATTCCCTATAGTTTTATTTTTCGTGCAGTTCGAACTACTACTTCATTTAACTACAAAATTCATCAAATGTATGCTAATTAACATTTACCTAATTATTATTTTTAATAAAAATACATATCTTATTTGTAATTACGCATCGTGAGAAAAATTACAGATATCACGTGAAATATAAACTTTTGATTTTTAGAACTATATAAAAGAATGTTAGTTATTATTATTTAAATTATTAAAATGTTAGAAGTTTATGAACAACCTTTTACTTAATATCCGTTATCAAGAATTTATATTTGCAATGAAAACTAGAATTTTGCATGCAATTTGTAATTAGAAACAACGAGAAGTGCTGTGTTGACACAGTAGCCCAATGAGACTAGGATCCTTTTTATGCAGGGTCGTGCTTCAGAAGATGCGCTACTTTTCAGTTACACACACACACACACACACACACACACACACACACACACACACACACACATACATAGGTGGGAAAGGAGGCGAAAACGAACTGTGCCAAGAGTAAACAAATAAATAGACAGACACGCTTTCTTTCTTACCAAATATCGGGCGTAAAAATTTGTCTCGAAGGGATGAAGTATGGAGAAAAATGTGAGAGACATTGTTACTAAATAAAAGTTGTGCTGCAGATTGCACACAGCTTTATGAAAAGGGACGTACTACCAACTTTCATCTATTCTTGTCATTTCGTCTCAGGTGTTCTGTGTCTAATGACCATATTTTTTATTGGGCGTAATGGGTTGCTCATATGGTATAGCAATTTCCAAGGAAAGACGCAAGTCCCTGGTTCGAGTTCAGTGGACACGCACTTCTAATGTGCCAGGTAGTTCCATAAATTTGTACACTCTTCTGCTAAGTGAAAACTCGTTCTGGAAACAATCTGGCATGTGGCCAAGCCAAGTCTTCGCAGCGTCCTTTGCTGCAGGAGTGCTGGTCCCGCAGGTTTTACAGAAGAACTTATGTGAAATTTTAAATGTTGGAGATGAGGTACTGGCAGAAATAAAGCTCTGTGGATAGATCGTGTGTCGTGCTCGAGTAGTTCAGTTGCTATAGGACTTGCACGTGAAAGGAAAAGGTCCCAGGTTTATGTCCTGGTCCGATACACAGGTTTAATCAGCTATCCAGTTTCATAGTAGTTTGGTGCTGGGATCTTGAATCATTTAGAGACAGGTGATAAAGAATTCGCCATTGAAGGAACTAAGATTTGGTAAGATGGCCAAAGCAAGTGAGATATCAGAAACAGACTTACACTTGTGATTAATTGCTTTCACAGCTAAAGAGCTCATATGTTATCAGATATTGAATTGAGAAAGAATTTTCTTTAATTTGGGTCAGTACTAAAAGGCAGAAAAGCGTAGACTAAAGGGAAGCCATCACCTCGCGGAATGTCAATTGAGTAAGACGACTGCTATATAATCGAGGTTATTTTAATTCTGTCTTTGCAGCTGCAAGAAAATGCGAATTTTCGTCACCAAAAGCGTTTCATTTGATTAAAATAAACCATCGTCAGTTCTTTTAATTAAAAAAACGTTTGCTGACACCAAAACCCGCGTTTTCCTGTAGTTGCAAGGCAGAATCAAAATATCCTCAAAAACCAAGCAACTACTGGAAAATAGGGCTACATAAATGAAGAATTTATTGGCTGCCGTATGGTTTAAGAAAGAACTCGATGCTAGAAAGAGCACTGGAGAGAAAGTAATATAGGGAGAAGCGAAGATTATAGTATTTAAGACTTTGCATCGGAAGTATTGGGGTGCTTGTATGTAGAAGCACACTACAGGAGAGGCTTAAGTGGAGGATGGTGTCACGCTAGTCGAAACGCAGGTGATCTGAGGAAAAGTGTCAAAAATGTTTCAAATAGCTCTGAGCACAATGGGACTTAACTTCTGAGGTCATCAGTCCCCTAGAACTTAGAAGTACTTGAACCTAACCAACCTAAGGAAATCACATACATACATACCCGAGACAGGATTCGAACTTGCGACTGTAGCGGGAAAAGTGTCATCCGAGTGATTTAGCATACTATTCAAGAATGGTCTCTAAAATATGTACACGGTAGTTAGATAATTTCAAACTCCCTCAGAGTAGAGCTGTCAGTTAGTTAAGTTTTTTTTGTGTAAGAAGTAGGGAACTGTGGAAGATGGCCACGGAATACATCTTCATGTGTGATACGCGTAGAAAAAATTAAGAGCTCTTTCTGTATCAGTATCAAAATCGATGTCCGAAACGCACCAGTCCTCGATCGACACCAGACCTTGATATCGAAACGCAACAGACCGTGATTTATTTTGAAGGTAAAGACCAAAATAATGAAACATAATTTATTTCAAAATACAGTGGTCTTTCCTGTGTGTTGGGCCTGGCGGGGGGGGGGGGGGGGGGGGGGAGGATGGAGGAGAGAGGATTATGAAAGGAGGGGGGGGAAGAGTTATACGTGGAGCACGGTAAGAAACTTGATAATGATCATATTGACCATGAAATGTTGGACACTGTTGCCACTGTGATTGTTTAATTGGGAAGGTATGACACGACAAATCCTTTATCTCTTCTCGACAACAACGAGGTGTCATCTTGTGATCAGTTTGTCTACGAAATGCTACAACATTTGGATAGCGTTTCTGATTTGTTTTCAATAGGGTCGTAATTTGCTGTCGGTACAAATTTTCTTCTCTCACTGCTGAGAACTGAGGTGTTTATTACTACAAAATGAAACAACTCATCATTCACTGTCAGCTTACATGTTCCAAGGCGCCCTCTGCGTGATGATCGTTTCACTCTTACCTTAAAAAACATACTACTAGCCTCGAAGCAGTAATGACTTTTTTGGTACAACTAAATAATGAAAATATATAGTAAAACTCATTTGAAGGCACATATATGTGAATTTAGCTTTCTAAATGGGAACAAAAATGTTCTACTTTAGTTGAAAGTTATTTTACTGCATTCTTGCTAGAATGCACATTCTTAACTATAACTTATGAAACACTGATTCGTTACACAAGTCTCTCCTCATTTGACAAAAGAAAGGCATACATCACCGAACTTGACAGACGCAGAATACTTTTAACTGATAACAGTGTTCAATGCTTTAAAGTCCAGCGGCAAATGGTTGCCCAACTCTTAGTTCTGTATGTTATCAACTTGCAGTGAGTATAACAGTTCTTGCAACAGTAATGATGACGTAGTAATATTGACAGATGTGCTTCTCCTCTCGACAGCAAGACTGAAGAACTCATCTTCCACACATGTAAAATTAAAGTTAGTTTCAGTTTCTGACTCACTGACAAATACTAAGGAAATATTATTCGTCGGTTACTTACTCTCTTAATCGCATACCAACTACTGGTGTGGGGTGATGAAGAGAGCCGATGCTAACTTCTTGGCTTTAAACCACCTTCCGCCGTTGCTAATAGAATTTCGAGGACTGAGAAGTTATCCAGCGTCTAAATTCGCTTACCTTCGGTGGAAGCTGTAAGTGAAACTGACAGCAAATATTCGCTTACAGAACTTATCGATCGAGCTGTTCAAATGTTAACGACAACCACTGTATAGACGACTCCACAGATTTAATAGAGTTATGAATTATTGTCGCTAAATGTAATCAAGGCTCCAAGCACTATGGGACTTAACATCTGAGGTCATCAGTCCCCTAGACTTAGAGCTACTCAAACTTAACTAACCAAAGGACATCACACACAACCGTGCCCAAGGCAGGACTCGAACCTGTGACTGCAGCAGCGCGGTTCCGGACTGAAGGCCTAGAAAAGCTCTTCCACAGCGGCCGGCAACTGAAAACAATGAGTAGTATTAGACGTTCGTCCATTTTCCATGACACCCCTTCCACGTGTTGCCCCCTCTATGACAAGCAATTACCACTAAATAAGATTTCGCTCTTTACATCATTAGCATGCCACGTTTTTATCGGAACTTCTAATTTTCTTAACCAGTGCCCTACGTTTCACTCCTGTCGCACGACATTACGTGTAATAAAAAAATACTTTTAATCTGGAGAGCCACCCGATCGCTTTCAAGGTTAGTGAATTTTATGGCACACGCATTTACCAAGTCCTGCACATTATGTTCAAATATATCACAACACGCCCATATCCGCTACCCGATCATTAGTCGTGATACTTTTATATACGGTGGAATTTTATTATCGTAAGCATTTATCGCTGCTTCACCAAGTACAATGTACGATATATATTTTTTTCTCCACTTAAAGTGTTATTGTGTAATTTATGTGTCGATTATAGCATGACTTTATAAGTCACTTTCATATCCACTTTAAGATGACTCATATATAAAAGCCGAATCACGACGTAGGGTAAAATAATGAGTGTATGAGGAACGGAGGTGACGTCGCATCTGTTCAGTGTACAGTTACAGACCAACAACACTCTCTAAGTATGGAGCAACCCAATATTGATCAAAAAATCTTACGATTTCGTCAAGCTCAGTCGACTGGAAACACGGGAACTTTATATTAAATTTTTCATTCTTACACTCCAATTAAATCTATTCGTGTTGAAAAATTTAATTAATTCTTGTTCCAGCTACAAGTGATCTGCCAATATTCTAGTTTTCAACGAAGCTACGTTGTAACAAAAGTGCACCTGATAAGGAAAGCGAATGTCACGCAAGGACTCACTGCCAAAGAAACATAATGTGAAGCTATTATCATAAAAGTAATAAATTTTTACTATGTCTTGTTATTTGTACATATAAGTTCATCTATGCCTTATGATAGACATCCATGAAATGTAATAAATTAGGTGACCGTTCCACAGGAATTAGCCATCTCGAACTGGCAGTACCGTATGAGTCTGTTATATAACAGCTAGTCATAAATGTGGCTACCAGAATATAAGCAACTTCAACTTTCGATTAATCTCATTTGCCTAAAATCTCTTTCAAGAACAATCTCACAAGCACATACAAAGGTTGCCCTGTAGATAACAATAACAACTACTCGTCTTCAGCAGCAAAAAATTTTTTTGTTTCTCCACCAAACATATTTCAGTAAACTGTTTTAAGTATATTCAGTGGATTATCACAGTTGTTATTTGCATAAATGTAAATACTTTTAGGGAAACCAGTGGTCAAGGGGTAGTGTCTTTAGTTCATAGCCAAAACGTCCTTGTTTCTTGGTTCGAAATCCGCCACCGCTTGAATTTTGATTGATAATCAGCACTGGCGACCGAAGACTTCTTCACAAAAAGTCACCCTCATTCTACCAACGGCAGTGGGCGGAGGAGCGGACAGAGATTCAGGGCACTCTCTCGCCCTTGGGGTGGGAAAGAATCAGCAATGATCAACGGCATGAGGATGCAGAAGGTAATGGAAACCACTGCATTAAAGACACTTAACGTGATTAAAAGGACATGTGGCCAGTAACTGAAGAAGTCTCATGATTATCTCTCCATTGGCAAATGATTCGGGAATAGTCCCTCATTCGGATCTCTGGCAGGCGACCATGACAAAAAGATTGAATAATAAATGAAAGTATAACGTTCTACGACTCATGGCGTGAAATGTCAGATACTTTAACGTGGTAGGGAAACTAGAAAATGGAAAAGAGAAATGCAAAGACTCAGTCCAGATATAGTCGGAGTCAGCGAAGTGAAGTGGAAAGAAGACAAGAATTTCTGGTCAGATGAGTGTAGCGTAATGTCAACAGCAGCAGAAAATGGTATAACGGGAGTAGAATTCGTTATGAATAGGAAGGTATGGCAGAGAGTGTGTTACTGTGAACAGTTCAGTGATAGGGTTGTTCTTATCAGAATCGACAGCAAACCTACTCCGACAAAGATAGTTCCAGTATATAAGCCGCGTCCCAGTCTGAAGATGAAGAGACCGAGTAAGTATATGAGGATATTGACTGGATAATACAGTACGCAACGAGATATGAAAATCTAATAGTATTGGGGGACTGGAATGCAGTTGTAAGGGAAGGAGTAGAACAAAAGGTTACAGAAGAAATGGGCTTGGGAGAAGGAATGGGAGAGGAGAAAGGCTAATTGAGTTCTATAAGAAATTTCAGCTAGTAAAAGCTAATATTCTGTTCGAGAATCACAATAGGAAGAGGTATTCATGGGAAAGGCCGGGAGATATGGGAAGATTTCAGTTAGATTACATCATGGTCAGACAGAGAATCCGAAATCAGAATCTGGATTGTAAGACATACCCAAGAGCAGGTATAGACTCAGATCATAATTTTGTAGTGATGAAGAGTAGGTGAAGTTTAAGAGATCAGTCAGCAAGAATCAATACGCAGAGAAGCACTAAGAAATAACGAGATACGCTCGAAGTTCTCTAAGGCTGTAGATACAGCAATGAAGAATAGTCCAGTAGGGAGTTACGTTGAAGACTAATAAACATACCTAAAAAGGGCAACTACGGAATTCGGAAAGAAAAACATAGGTACAAAGAAGGTAACTGCAAAGGTAGCACGGGTAACAGAAGAAATACTTCAGGTGATGACGTAGAAAAATGTTCATGGAAATTCAGGAATACAGAAACATAAGTCGCTGAGGAATGAAATAAACAGGAAGTGCAGAGAAGCTAAGACAAAATGGCTGCATGAGAAATGTGAAGAAATCAAAAAAGAAAGGATAGTCCGAAGAACTGACTCAGCATATAGCGAAGTCAAAACATCCTTCAGTGAAATCAAAAGCAAGCGTGGTAAAATTACGAGTGCAACTGGAATTCCATGGTTAAATGCAGAGGAGAGAGCTGACAGGTGGAAAGAGTACATTGAAGGCCTCTGTGAGGTTGAAGATTTGTCTGCTGTGGTAGAAGAAACAGAAGTCGACAATATAGCGTCTGACTTTCAGAAATATATCATCCACATAATTGCGAATACTGCAAGAGCTGACAAGAGCGTGAATCATCGCACAAGACAGCTTAACAGCTCAGCATCCAAGTTCCTTACAAGATTAATATACAGAAGAATGGAACGGAAACTGAGGATGTCTTACATGACGATCAGTTTGGCTTTAAGAAAGGGAAAGACCTAGAGAAGCAATGCTGACGTTGCGGTTGACGATGGGAGCAAGGCTAAAGAAATATCAAGACTCGTTCATAGGAATTGCTGAACTGGGAAAGCATTCTACAGTTAAAATGGTGGAAGATGTTTGAAATTCAGAGAAAAATAGGGATAAGCTATATGGAGAGACGGGTAATATACAATATGTACAGAAACCAAGAGGGAATAATAAGAGTGGACGACCAAGAAGGAAATACTAGTATTAAAAAGGGTGTAAGACAGGGATGTAGTCTTCCGCCCCTATTGTTCACTGTGTACATCGCGGAAGCAATGATGGAAATGAAAGAAAGGTACAGGAGTGGAATTAAAATTCAAGTGAAAAGATATCGATGATACGATTCGCTGATGACATTGTTATCCTGAGTGAAAGTGAAGGAGAATTACATGATCCGCTGAATGGACTCGACATTCTAATTAGTACAGATTATGGATTGAGAGTAAATCAAAGAAAGACGAAAGTAATTAGAAGCAGCAAAAATGAGAACAGCGAGATACTTAACATCAGGACTTTTGGTGACGATGTAGCTGAAGTTAAGGAATTCTGCTACCTAGGCAGCAAAATAACTAATTACAGACAGAGCAAAGAGGACATCAGAAGCAGACTGGTACTAGCAGAAAGGTTATTTTTGTCCAAGAGGAGTCTATTAGCATCAAACATAGGCTTTAATCTGAGGAAGAAATTTCTGAAAATGTGCATCTGGATCGCAGAATTGTATGGTAGTGAAACATGGACTGTGGGAAAACCAGAACACAAGAGAATCGAAGCATTTGTAATGTAGTACTACAGACGAATGTTGAAAATTAGGTGGACTGGTAAGGTAAGGAATTAGGAGGCTCTGTACAGAATCGGAGAGGGAAGGAATATGTGGAAAACACTGAGAAGGAGAAAGGACAGGATGATCTGCTGAGACATCAGGGACTGACTTCCATTGTACTAGAGGGAGCTGCAGAGGGCAAAAACTGAAGAGGAAGGGAGAAATTGGATTATATCCAACAGATAATTGAGGACGTAGATTTCAAGTGCTACTCTGAGATGAAGAGGTGGCCGGCTGCTTCAAACCAGTCAGAAAACTGATGACCCAAAAAAGGGATTTTTTTTCAGTTGTTTAGATTACAAATTCAATATATATAAGTATAGAGATTACTTGAGCTTTCTATGTCTGCAGTTTATTACTTTTCACAAGAACAGGTATGTAATAGCCCTAAAATCTCTCAAGTTTCCTACTGAAAGAAAAAAAAAACTCTGGCAGGTCTTTGGAAACGTCTCTTAAAAGTGTGAGCCTATGCACCACACGCTGATTAAAAATTTTCATTAAATTAAGAAAACGTGTGCGATCGATGATTCAAGCAATTGTCACGTTACTACCAGAAATCGAATAACTTTTTTTTATGTCTATGCTACACGCGATATTTCAGTAAGAGTAGTTCTTGCAGTTAGTTCCACAGGCCACATCACGATCTTAGTAAACTATAATGCTTTAACTAACATTAGCCAGTTGATCGAGTGAAATAAAGATGTCGCAAATAGGCTGCTGAGACAACTACTAGTTCTAGCCTGTAAGAACTATTCATAAGTTTGTCGCCGGTGATACTACAGCGAATCTTAATTTATTAACACTTACATATCACTGCGTTCTGTTCAAAATGAGGTTAATATCAATATGAGAAATCTCACTTTATCTCCGACAAGACTAACAACTGTCTGGCGTTTTAATCCTGTATGCGTTTTAATCCTGTATGTATACAGCAAGCAAATCATAGACTATTTGTCTTTGCGTAAAGAACACATTCCGATGATGAGAACAACGTAAGGTATGAATAACAAATATCTGTCTGCAGCTATCCCTAGATGGTCCATTTCTTTTTAAATCATACATCCTCAATTATTTCCTCAATGTATTCCAGCCTCGGCCTTCCTCTACTGTATTTACTCTATACAGCTCCCTTTAGTACCATGGAAGCTATTCCCTGATGTCTTAACTGATATCGTACCATCCCGTCCCTTCTTATTATCTCTGTTTTTCATATATTTCTTTCGTCGGCGTTTCTTCAGAGCAGCTCCTCATTCCTTACGTTGTCTATGCACCTAGTTTTCAACATTCTTCTGTAGCAACACATCTAAAGGCTTCGAGTTTCACTGTTCCGGTTTTCCCACAATTCATGTTTCACTACCATACAATGCTGTGCTCCAAACAAACATTATCAGAAATTTCTTCCTCTAATCTAAAGGTCTATGTTTGATACTAGTAGAATTCTCTTGGCCAGGATTACCATTTTTTTCCAGTGTTAGTCTGCTTTTTATGACCTCCTCGCCCTATCTGTCCTGGGTTATTTTGCTGCCCATACTCCATACGGCGAGAGAAGAGCTCTCTGACAGTTGATGTGGCCTTGGTGGACGTGCTTCGCGCATTTACGACAGCCGATCAGATCGTGAGCTTTTGTTTACGTTACCGTGGCAACGTCCCAATGTTGCTGTAGCGCTTGGCGACTGCTGCATTCAGTCAGCTGCACCACGTGCTACGTTCAGGTTTGTGCGTATATGTGTGCATTCCGCTACTTCTGTGAATTTCTTGCCATGTGTATAAGTGGAAAAGTGTGTACAAGTTCGGCTGCCTGTAGTGCAGAGTAGAGAGCTTTTGGGAAAGGAGCTACGCTGAAATCCCAAATTTATATACAGATTGCATGTTTACTTTGAAAGGGTAAGGTACAAATGGTGGGCCTTTGACATCAGTCAGCAAAGTGGCTGACAGAGTGGCAGAAGCATTGAACATTTCTACTGCGACAGTGAAGAGAGTTACAAATGGTAAAGAGGCTGCCAATTCACCTGCGAGCCTTGTTACTGTGACGCCTGGAAAGTGTAGGAAGAGTCTGGGTCGTGTGACTGAAACAGACAACTTTGACGAAAGTGCCATCAGGCAACATATATACACTTACTACACTGAGAAGGAGTATCTGACACTAAAAAAGTTGATGGCATCACTGTCGGACAATGGTTTGTTCATAGGCAGAGCGACTAATCTCTCCATTGTTTTTTTTTTTTTTTTTTTTAAACTGGATTCCGTTGGAAAAAGTTCTGAGGATGAAATATATTAATGGAACGCAGAGATGGAGATGTCTCAAATGCATATACCAAGAATGACAATTCATATGCGTGTAAGACTTCCACAGATACGCACTTCGAACGCAAGGATCACTCTGGAACGATACCAAATGTCCATCAAACTGAAGCAAACCGGTAGTATCTGTCCTCGTGGAACCATGACTGCTTTATTGTGTTGTTTAATAGGTAGTCACTTACAAGAGGTAGTCTGATCGATGTTTTCATTGGAATACAATGTAGTTGTTTTATCATCTTCAAGTTTGTCGCCATTGTGTGTCAGGGAGAAACGAGTAGGGTGACTGTATGTCAGATGCTGCATGTTGGCCTTTGTAGAATAATACTCTCGAAAATAGCTAAAGACACCACCCCTCCTACCAGAGACAGACACAAGTGGATGAGGATGGAATGCTGCATTCCTGCCCATTTCGAACACCCTCTGTTAACTAGCTAGGTGAACTCCATACATCAATCTCTCCAGCAAGAAGTGAAAGGATCAGCAGGTGTGTGAGGCTTCCATAGATCGCTATCGTCAATATCAAGTGGGCAGAGTCTTTGTCCTGCAAATATACGGGGTGTTACAAAAAAGTACGGCCAAACTTTCAGGAAACATTCCTCACACAAAAAGAAAGAAAATATGTTATGTGGACACGTGTCCGGAAACGCTTACTTTCCATGTTAGAGCTCATTTTATTACTTCTCTTCAAATCACATTAATAATGGAGTGGAAACTCACAGCAACAGAACGTACCGGCGTGACTTCAAACACTTTGTTACCGGAAATGTTCAAATTGTCCTCCGTTAGCGAGGATACATGCATCCACCCTCCGTCGCATGGAATCCCTGATGCGCTGATGCAGCCCTAGAGAATGGCGTATTGTATCACAGCCGTGCACAATACGAGCACGAAGAGTCTCTACATTTGGTACCGGGGTTGCGTAGACAAGAGCTTTCAAATGCCCCCATAAATGAAAGTCAAGAGGATTGAGGTCAGGAGAGCGTGGAGGCCATGGAATAGGTCCGCCTCTACCAATCCATTGGTCACCGAATCTGTTGTTGAGAAGCGTACGAACACTTCGACTGAAATGTGCAGGAGCTCCATCGTGCATGAACCACATGTTGTGTCGTACTTGTAAAGGCACATGTTCTAGCAGCACAGGTAGAGTATCCCATATGAAATCATGATGACGTGCTCCACTGAGCGTAGGTGGAAGAACATGGAAAATGTGCTCTAACATGGAAATTAAGCGTTTCCGGACGCATGTCCACATAACATCTTTTTTTTATTTGTGTGTGAGGAATGTTTCCTGAAAGTTTTGCCATACCGTTTTGTAACACCCTGTATTTATGTCCGAGAACTTCTATAACAGCAGACTTGGTCATCAGAAAAGTGGGGACAGCTGTAAGACCGGTTCCCGCAAATTTCCAGTGGTATTGTGGACTAGGGCACGTATAAAAGTGAGCATGTACTCACACATGCATAGTCAGAAAAAAAACGTGGTGTGGGGGTGGCGGAAAGTGGGTGTGGCGGAATGGTGGAATGTGGAGGCAGCTGTAGACAAATCTAGAGGGATAATACCCTCAGAAAGAAAGTCAATAAATATCATAGACCCTTCATCTTCAGCAGCTCAGCGTAGATTGAGTTTTTTTTTTCATCAATTCACAAGTGAGGGAGGGGAGGAGGATTGGGGTGAGTTTTTTTTTCATCAATTCACAAGTGAGAGAGGGGAGAAGGATTGGGGGTGGAGAGAGGCTGCGGGCAGCACCTTGGTTTAAAAATTTTAGGTTCAGGTATTATAACAGAAAGTAACCAATTGAGAGAAGGTGGAGATGGTTTCCTGGGTATCAACTATCAAAGGACACCTAGTTACGGTCCCCAGTCACTGCATTGTGATATCAAATGGAGCTGCCACCTCTCAGCTGTTGGTTGACTAGCTAGTGGTGCTCGTGGCGTCCTCTGGGCAGCTGAATAATGAACTAACCAGTTTGTCAGTTGAGCAGTGACAGAAGTGGACACTCAGAGCTTACACCCAGTGGTGCATGGTTTATGGACAGTGGATGACAGAGGATGCTTATGCATTCAAATGTTGGTGCATACGAGATCTTGGAATTATTTAGTGCTATGATCTATCTGTGGGGGAAATTTTATTACTTAGTTTAGAAAATATATACCAGTATGTGATTCTCATGTGTGTTGTATTTTGATCCATTGTTTACATGTGGTGGTTCTTCTTTCACGCCAATTTGAATGTATAATTAGAGCAATGAAGTAAATTCCATCATTTGTGGTAGCTTGTATAGTACAATGATCTCTGTGTGTTTAAAGCACCAGGGCTGTAGAGAGACTGACAGCTCGTTTTTGAGTGGTATCCAAGCTTTTCCTGCCAAGTAGATGAGAGAGGAATATTGTGTTCCCACCAATTTCGAACTTCCCCTGACCAGCAGTGATGGCTTATACACCAAGACGAACGTCTCTGGTTTATGTAGTCTGCAGCAGTGCAATAAGACGAACTTGTCTCCTGCAGTGACAACTAACCAGCCCGTTAAAAAACACCAGCAGCTCCAGTATTGGCAATGGTCCCTATCAGTTGCAAAATGCACCCTGAACCCATACCACTGCATCTCCATTATTTGTTGAAAAGTAGTCCCCTTACATTTATCCATTATCACCACCTTCCATTCCTCACATATGGACACAAATCCCAGCTGTATGCTTATGGGTAACATGCATATTAAACTCCTCTCTGTCCAATACCAGCATCTTTTCAAGTAAACACATTTTCTGCCAAAAATAAAGACAGTATCTCCCTCTTCAACTTCCTTTCTGTGAATTCAGAAGTGAGGCATGGGAGGTGAGGAGTCTTGACTTCCACAAACTGTTCAGACAGCGAATATGCAAACAGAATTTTGTAAATAAACGATGTATTATTACACCCTCTGCAGTATAGTTGAGATGGGTTTGAATATGTCATGAGATCCATCCTCTCCAGTAGCTCAGCGTAGACTGAGTCTTTTTTCGCGACAGTTCACAAGAGGGAAGTGGAGGGTGTGGAGGGGGAATGAGGGAGGGGAAGGGAGGGCTGGGGGACTTTACATGAAGGGAAAAGAGGCTCAGAAAAAGGTGCCAAAAAATTGTCCCACAATCAGCATCCCTTTTCACAGAGTTGTGGGGAGGTTTGGGTAACAATAGGCTTACGTTAGGGGGAGGGGTGGTTTACCTGGTCCGTTTAATTAACCAGCATATAAGTTTGATGTCAACCTGCTTTGCCCCACTAAATAGTAGAACCATATTAAGGGGTAAATTGTGTTCTAAGTGTGTGGTGTGTGGGTCCGAGTAGGTTGATGAGGGTAGATACATCAGTGAAGGCAGGTCACTGAATCGTGTTCTTGCACTCTCCTACTTTAAAGATCTGCTTGGTTAGTTGGTTGGTTTGGGGAAGGAAACCAGACAGCGTGGTCATCGGTCTCATCGGATTAGGGAAGGATTGGGAAGGAAGTAGGCCGTGCCCTTTCAGAGGAACCATCCCGGCATTTGCCTGGAGTGATTTAGGGAAATCACGGAAAACCTAAATCAGGATGGCCGGACGCGGGATTGAACCGTCGTCCTCCCGAATGCGAGTCCAGTGTCTAACCACACGCCTTTAAAGGTCTGCAAAGTGAAGAGCGAGCAGGCAAATCTGCACTCTCTCTACCATGCTACATTACAGAAAGCAACTACACAGTGTCTCAAAAAGATATACCGTCCTTTTCTCAGTTCACCTTATGAATCAGAGAAGATGCTGTGTGCAGACATGCCTGGAGAGTGTTTATTTTTCATAAAGTGCTCGAACACTGCATGAAATATAGGTACTAAGACAACAAACGCATATTCACAGATTCTATGTAATTCGCTCACACTGTTCTACACTGCTAGAGGGAAAACTAAATCTTAGTGATCCTGTATGGCAGGTGTAGGATTCATCCAGGGAAGGTGACTTCTCATAGCATGAGTGCTGTTCGCTTTTTAGACAGACTATACCTCCTATCATTTTCTGTCAAGTTTTCTTAAGTGAGAAAGGAAAATAACTTCACTGAGCTTATGCTTATATACCACAGCACTATTTCAATTCATTTAGTGAGTAGTTACTTGCAGTTGTGCAGTGAGTTTCCATTGTGAGTTTTGGTGGGAAAGAGAATGGAATGGTAAGTGTAGCACCTTTTTTCCATCTATCGTTGCTAGAGTACTGTAAAGCCACGTAATTGTGTTACCATTACCTGGTGATGAATTAATGATTGACAAGGAAGTTACTACACTTGCCTCACTAGTGACTGGTATACTGCATTAATCTTTTCCGTTCAGAAATAGCTGGCACTCGTACAATGCCCTGAACTGAGTGGATCCACTTACCATACATCCATGGTATATTCTCCAAGCTGAGAATGAATAAATACGATGGAATGGAACTAATCATGTTCAAATATAAAACAATACCCTGCTGTAATGCAAGTTCCATAACAGTTATGTAACCTATATCTGTTGCAGCGGAATTTACTTTAACTATCTGGGCCCCTTCAGAGTATGACAGAGCTGGGTGTATGGTAAATCATTGGAAACCCCTCATTCCATAAAAACTGATCGTGCCATTGGTAACGGTGACAGTGAAATCGAGATTGTAGCGTACATATTGTCAACTTGTTACACTGGGGGCAGGCTGTTCATTGTGGTAGACAGTTGACAGTTGTTCAGCTTTGTGACATAATAGTTCACCTAACGACTGCATATAAATGCTAATCCCATAACACTGTATCAAGACGGACTTAGTGGAGTTATATATAAAGACGAACTTAGTGAAGTTATTTTTTCTACTCACATAAGAGGACTGGACAATGAATGCCGGGAAGAGGTAGTTTGTCTACAAACTTGAAATTTGGCAGCATTCGTGTTGGCTATTGCTATTTTCGCAGAAGAACGCCACAGCTGCCATGGTGCAATCAGTCTACCCTTCAGCAATGTGTAACCGTTTGCTGAGATTTAAGTAGATTCTCTCCAAGAAAGCTTGTTGCATTAGTGTTATTAGCAACTCTTATCTGTACTCCATGAAGAGTTTCTAAATTTGTGAAAAATAAACACCCCTGGGTATTTCTGCTCACTGCGTCAGCAGAGATTCAAATGGAGAGCTGTGGAGGCCCGGTATAATTTTGTGAGACACCCTGCAGTTGCTTCTAATGACTTAGTTGAGTAGATTGTGTGCATGGAACCACCTGCTAGCTCTTCCGTTTTCAAACATATGAAATGCCTATCCTCCTATTTCCATCTATTGTACTATAAATTTTTTCCTTATTTTGTTATCTGAAGATATGACATTTCTGTGTCTTTATATATTGTAATTGTTTTACTATAATTTATGTCGATGTGTAATTGGTTGGTTTTGTAAATATTATTTGTATTTTTACATTGGTTCTTGCCTAGGGAAAACTATGCTATCGAACGATTACATCGATAGGTCGTGTGGAGAACCAAAGTGTTTAGGATATTGGGTAGTATTAACTCTGCCGCGTGGAGCGCGGGCAGAGCAGAGTCTGGCTGGAGTAGGGCGGTGGAGCAGGTGTGTTGAGTGACGCTCCCAGAAGTTGCCGTACTTTGGGGATTTGGAAGCACGTAATTGCGCTCGACTTGCTTTGATAATTTCTGGAACGGTGTCGCCGACGGGATACATTAGCGGGCACACATAAAGAGTCCGTTTCGCCTGGTGACCGTGTTGAGAAGAAGGCGCGCCAACATCCAGCTTCTGCAACAGCGACTGCCGACAATAAGTGATTGTCGCCGTCTCCTCGATCGACGACTTCAAATCTTCAATCAACCAACAAAGAAAACTGAAAGCACGTAATGTTTTAGAACTGTATGGCAGACCTCAGCTTTTCAAACTGTTCCTTTTTCACCACTAAAATACAGCGACTTAGCATGAACCTTTGTTATTCATTGTCCCAATTTCATTACCAAGCAGGGTCTCTTCCTTTTCCGAAATGAACCCGAGTGTCGTTGAAATTCAAACGCCAGCATTGAGGTAATATCAATCCATTTCACAGCTTTAATTTCAAAGTTCAGTTAAAGTATTCATAGCTGGCTACAATAACCAAATCGAACTATATTTAGATTGCAGAAGCACAGATTAAGAGTGCGAGTTTTGTTACAATATTTTAGCTTACCTGTGACTGCAGCTCAGCTTGGTACGTACTAAATTTTACTATCGTTAATTGTTCAAAATCATTGAATTCAAGTTCAAAGTTAAATCTCTTATTTCTGCATTGTGTAGATTCAAGTGGATTTTGAGATGATTGTTGAGGTAGCCCAAGAATAACCTTATTTTATTTTATTCAATTATCCGGTTTTATTAATTGCTTTGCTAAATTAAGTCAGAGTGTAGCGAAATTTATTACTTCTGGCCAACATTCAGTTTCCAGACAACACGTGTCAACCTTCAGTTGCCAGGCTTTTAGTGCTAATTATATGTGCATTGGCCTTTCTTTTTGAGTTATTATAGTAGTTGTCCATAGGGCTATCGACTGTAATTTTCCCTAAATCTCAAATATATAATTAACGCCAATTAATTGTTAACGTAACAACCGCACATTTATTTCATTTATTAACTTTACCCTTTTTCAGAATTAATTTCCACCAATTTCATTTGCATTTTTCCTTACATTTAGATGTAACCCTTCCTCCCTCTTTACCGACAGATTAACCTCGGTGACGATTGCTTTCCCCAAATTTCCATTAGGTACACGCGTTTTAATTTTTCACCGTCATTAAGGTCGATAAGTACTTCGGTGACGGTTGCTTTTCCCAAATTTCCATTAGGTACACGCGGTTTCATTTTTCACTTGCATTAAGGTCGACAAGTATTTCTGTGCACTGCGTCAGCAGAGACACAAATGGTGCGCTATGGAGGCTCGGCATATCCTTGTACATTCCAAAAAAAATGGTTCAAATGGCTCTGAGCACTATGGGACTTAACATCTATGGTCATCAATCCCCTAGAACTTAGAACTACTTAAACCTAACTAACCTAAGGACAGCACACAACACTCAGTCATCACGAGGCAGAGAAAATCCCTGAACCCGCCGGGAATCGAACCCGGGAACCCGGGCGTGTGTACTTTCCACCCCCTACCACTACCAGTCTGTTACACCCCTGTATAACACTATTTATTCCTCCCTTAATAGAATATGGTGCACTTAAATGTGGTACACACGTTTAGTATTTGTCACTAACCCATTTGATTAAAATATAAATGTTAATTTTATAAAAATAAAGCACTATTTTTAGTAATCTATAAACTTTCCATCCCCTGCAATGCGGAAACTATTAAACCTTGCAAAAAATTGAGCAGGAACTTTTTTGTAGGAAATTTAATCTAGTTTAATTTTGTAGGCGGAAGCAGTTCTCGATATAAGCCATGGCTTTCGAGTTATTCAAGACAAGGAAAAGATTGTGATATTTAAGTGCATCCTACCACTCCCCCTAAGCTCACACCCCACTGGTCAGGATTTACATGGTTATGTTCACGGTACTGCGTACTACCATTAAAAACATTAGCGACAGCACGAAAATATGAACCGTATGTCACACATGTGTCTGAACAGGCGTGCTTGGTGGAACTGTTATCGCCGCGTGAGTCACCGTGCGTCGTTCTACGTCAGTGAGGCGTATCGTTAAGCGGAGATGAATGGAAAACAAGGGCTGCTGGCGCTGCGCTACGTGGAGCCAGCAAACATTGTCACAATAAGGCCTCGAGGGCCATTGTGCCCGCGCCTGATCGACACCAGCTACGGCCATGTCAACATGCCTGGGCTGCTTTCACACCGCCCCTGGAGGCAGCCATGTTTCCACACTATCGACACCACCGCTACAGACCGCAAGCAGTCCCGCCTCGCTCTGGCCCAAGGGTAACACTCAGCACTCAGTTCTCGTGTCACATGTGAAGGAGTGTATTTAATCTCCTTACGTGTTTTCTGGCTTGCGCTCAACACACAAAAATTTAAGTAACTGTAATTCGGAATTTTTTCTGTCTACGAACTTGCGAAAATGGATCACTGTGCTACTAAGATCTTTGATGTGTCAGAGATGTTCTGGGAAAGGTTATATATGGCGAACACTATAGATTATAAACACCTATCAAGTGAGCAAAACGAGAATGCTGTCTGCAACTTCTCCTGCAACTCAAGTTACATGATTTTGGGACGTCGTATTCTGAGCTGTCCTAGAGTTCAGCGTATTTTGAGTGTTATGATTTCCCTGCTACAGATACATCACTTTAAAAGTGCACTGACGTTTTGTATACGTGTTTCACAGACATCTTAACAATCTGTTACCAGAAACTCGAGTTCCGTTAAAGACTTCAAGAGCAATTGAATTTTGCTTTTTCGCCAAAGTATCTTAGCTTAGATTCGACTTTATTTACGTTTTTCCTGTAATGGGATAAGAAGTGACAGGTAAAAAAATTATTTTACGTTTTGTATTGCACTTATTTAAGTTGTCGAATATCTGCTCTAAATAATTACGCTACAGTAACACTGCACACATGGCCGAAGTGTCACGAATAAACAACGCATTTGGAACTATGAATTTGTAAATATACTAAGCGATTTCTATCACCTGTTTGTCCATTTTAATTTTTAGTTTTTCTTTATTTACCCTTCTCCTTTTTATGGACAAGTAAAATATCTATAACATTTTTTCGCCATCTCATCAGAAATTTAAAGAAACCAATACCATATTTCGAATTTTGGAATAATGAAAACCGTGACAGCCAATAATATTATTTTTATGTTTTATGTTGCACCGATTCATGTTCTCTAACCTGTTCAATTAATTATCTAAAAATGACACTGTATAGGAAACTGACTGGCGGGTTACTCAAACATACTTGAAAATTTATCTAGCACATTACTCATAAAAATATGGCCCTACAATCGCAGAGATTATCTCTACAATACAAGAGTTAATAATGCTCTGTCTCGATATTTCGACATATAAAGTCGCGCGGTTCCAGACTGAAGCGCCTAGAACCGCTCGCCCACTCTGGCCGGCCGCCAAGAATTCGCTCAAAAATGTTCAAATGTGTGTGAAATCTTATGGGACTTAACTGCTAAGGTCATCAGTCCCTAAGCTTACACACTACTTAAACTAAATTATCCTAAGGTCAAAAACACACACCCATGCCCGAGGGAGGACTCGAACCTCCGTCGGGATCAGCCGCACAGCCGCACAGCCCAAGACCGCTCGGCTAATCACACGCGGCCGAATTCGCTCTCCAAGTTGTGAGCTCTCTTAAGATCTGTACTTCCTCCCCTAAGAGGTCTATCGCTCTGTCTGGTATGATATGTCTGCTAGGTGTATCCCGAGCGCTATTCATAGTGCCTCCGCCGACGTGGTGCCGAAAGCCCCCGATAATCGCAGGAGCACACTCGTCTGCCTGCGCCTTGCCGCCTTGACACTGGCCCCAGTGCAGAGTCGATGTGCCTACATGCTGGTAACAAAACGTATTGTTGACTCTACGAGAGAATAGTGGTATTTTCGTTTTATACTCGTGGTTAATATGTACTTACTCTGTTAATCCTGGCAAGTTTATGCAGTAACATGCATGCCTCTCCTGCAGCTTTTTTAAATTTTTTGATTAAAATTCAATTTCCGGTACAGGTACAAGCGTACAAGCCCAAATATATTGTAACCATATTTATTTTTATGCCGTTTGCACCTAGTTTAACTGTATGATTCCTTTGCAAATTTTCTTTCAACAATATGTAGAGGGTTTTATTTCTGCTAATGGTTTGTATTACTGCTGGCGTTTTCGCTTCAAGCTGCTCTTTCGAGTTGGCCGTTATCACACGAAGAGGTCATCAGTACATGCGACTACTTCTTCTGTCTGATCGTATACTCTCATTGACGTTAGGGGCGGTTCAGCAATAGTTATCCACAAGACAGGGATGCGAATCGACCCCTTCGCGGGTCCCTTAGTGATATTTTGGATTACAGTATGATTCCCCGCTTCCCGTAGTGATCTTTTTGATTAGAATGTGATTCCCCGCTTTCTACTCAGCGGCAATAGCCAAGAAGACGATTGTTTAGACCGGTCAGGATCTGCAGGTCTTGAAAGCGTGCAAACATCGAGGGCTACTAAAACTTGTCGAATGCCTCTGCTATATCTGTTAGTACTGCTACTGTGAATTTCTTTTCTGTTCCATTTACTATTCAGACATATTAATATGACATTTACAGTTATACTTTTGTTGTACAAACCTATGAAAAGTAAATGGTCACCCTTTCACATACTTCTACATACATCAGTAGCAACGATAATACTGCAGAACAGCTGTTGTTGAAAGTCAAACGTGCAGAAATATATAAAGAAAGCGAAGCGAATACGTGTAATCTTCAAGTTTTGTTATTACCACATATTTTATACAAGCTGTGTCGCCCCAGAATCACATGGCTAGGCTGGTTTGATGTTGAGAATTTCATGTACAGTTGTGACAGACTTATGTGTAATTTTAGTTTCGACAAACCTTTGTGGAATGTGCTATATACTCTCCACTAAAATGTTAAAATGGATTGAATAATGAACAGACGATGGAACATGACGCACAACCACAAAAATTTGAACTAAAAGATTTAATTAATACAGTAGCATGCGGTCACTACACTACTCGGCTGGTTTTGATATCGGCCTTACAGAAAAGGTTTGGATTAAACTAGACATGGGGATACTATTGCGTATTTTGCTACTTATCATCACCAAGTTCACTCTAAGCTGCAAGTTAGGTCAGCAACAGTGCTCACAAGTATTTTGCAATATTTTATTTTTGTTTTTATTTTGGTGGCATATGTTTTGTTCCACCACTATATTTAGGCATGTTCAACTTCTGTATTGTTCCCCCACCACGTTAGGTCGAGTTTTGTAGAGTGCGAACACTTCGCATTAAGTATGTCCCCTTACATATTACGAAAATGTGCATTTTAAATGTTGTATCGGAATAGAGACTCATCCAACACTTTCTTCGATCCTTTGTCTTTTGGCTTCATTACGTATAATTTCATTACAATTTTTTTATGGTTTAGTAGGTGATTACGAGAAACGTAAAACGCTGGGTCTTGTGGCTATTACATTGAATAAAAATCGTCGGGCTACCAACCACGTAAGGTAGTTAAAATTTTATTGAGGTACACTCTTACTTCATCTAATTTTCTGCACAGTTAACCCTTTTGTGATCAGACAGATGCATCTACGATGGGAAGCCCATTAGCTCCAGCTGTTACAAATGTTATATGCATTAGGCACGGTCCCATTAAAACCTAGATGCTTTTCTTTCACTACGTTGTGAACACATTTATCATTTGGCCCCACCAGTGTGAAAAACTCGACGAATTTTATGAACATCTCAACTACATTAATACAAAACTACAGTTTACGATGTATATAAGAACAGACGATGTATTACCCTTCTGTAATAACATTGCCAGCGCATACAAAATGGATGCTAAGGCGACAGAATCTACAGAATACCTAAACACATCGATCCGTACTTGCACACTATCAGCCATCATCACGTGCCACAGTACGCACCGTCTTACAAACGTAGGAACATTGTGCGAGAACGGTTATCAGATGCTGATAACTTGTCCCATGAGTTCAGAAATCTAAACAAGTTGTTCAAAAACAACCACCACAACGATAAACAAATAAATGAAAGTATTTTGAATAAGAATTTCAGCAAGACTACCGCTGAGCAGTAGGAGAAAAAATCTGGTCTTATGCCATTCTGTAGCTCCGCGTCGGGCAATGCCAGCGCCTGCTGAAAAGACTCAAAATCACATCGATCTTTACGTCTACGTAAAAACTCCGGCTGTTAATGAGTTCAGACAGAGATTTTGCAGGTCTCAGAACACCTGAGATCTACAAGATACTTACGAGGGGGGCCTTTCTTTCATCGGGTAAACAGCATGCACTATAGAAAATCGTAAAAATGCGGATGAGAGCTTTTATTACGTACGCTATTCTGAAAAATCTGCTGTAGCTGATAATGTTCTAGAAAACAGTCACCTGATCTAATTCAGCGAAACATCTACCATAACACACCCTATCGGTTTTTGAGACAATGTGCTTAAAGAAACCATTCAGGTAAAAACCAGTGACAGCACTCCTAATAGTGATGGAACAATTCAGTTTAGCACAACACAGAGTATAGTGATAGTGAGGTTAAAGTGGTTACATGAAATGTGGAGTCAATATATACTCATATATAGGTTGCCGTGAGCACCACTGATTTTCTGTAATCAGCTGGAGTATATAAAGGCCTACGAGCAGTCCACCCGCAGTCAAACCACTTGACAATGGCATTTTAACCACTTGATGGGGCTGGAGACGGTAGAACATATTACTCACAGGCTGTAGACGCTTTAGGGACACTTATGACCATATTCCAGTCGGAAAATACTGCAGAGTTTCCTCGAAAACTTGTTTTGTACGTAACTACTACTAAACTTAGTTCAACAGTAAATAAAAAGCAAAATTATACTGTTAATAACATCATTAATAATCATTAATATTTTCATATTCTAGAGAAAATGAAATATCTTGTCACACCTACGAAGGTTCTTGCTAAGGTGAAACATTACTGAAAATTTTTTTGGCATTCTAGAAAAAGTAAATGAAATATCTTATTCCCCGAAAATGATTCTCGTAAAGGTGAAACATTACTGAAAAAATTGTAAAAACAGTGATTACAGTCCATTAGACTAGTATCACATAACATTTTAGATGTGGAAATATTTAATTTTAGAGTCCATTGTTCCTTACAACAAGTATACACCTCAAAAAGTATAATTAATGAAGTTCGTGCCGTACCTGGCTGTAACTCAGAGTTCTTATTTGTTTTTGGACTTCCTGTTGGGCATAATATTTTAACCGACAAGTGTTTACTGCAGTTACAGGCTTGTTTTGGTTAGTTTTACTGCGTCATCTCGTTTAGGCCTAAACATGAAGTCTAAATGCTTGTTTAGATTGTTATTTTTAACCAGGCGTGTTTATGGATACCCGCAGAGTTGGAAAATCAATTTAAGAGTTCACGATAATGATTTACGTACCAGTTTTGACGGATATTTGTGTGTGTGGAAAATAAAATTGCTACACTTCTTGTAATAATTGAATCTTTGTGTCGTAGACGTATTTTTCCAGACATTTTTGAAATGGAAGGAATATGGTGATACTTGACAAGCATCGTGGAACAATTTAGATATCGAAGATAGCTAATTTGATGTGTCTCACACTAAGTGTGGTACGAAAACAGGGCTATGAAGCTTGGGGCTGCTGCCATCTGCCAGCATTGTCAAGCACCAGGGGCACGTAGTAGCGGTTACTTTATTTCGCAGTTTGAAATTTTATGGAATTTTATTGCAAGAAAATCTAATCTTTGTCAACTGTAGATTACATTTATTAAGTGTGTGTGTGTGTTCCTGATTTGTTTGAGATGGGAAATGCTATAATGTATTGCTTTCCTTAACTTTTCCTATAAAATCATCTGAATGTGGCGCAAGATGTTCAAATCGATTGGAAATTTCTGAAAGAGCCATAATTTTTAAATTAAAACAATCTTGATTGAAATTGATTCTTTTATTAAAACCGCGTTTCCCCAAAGTGGATCGTTGGCAAATAAATTTTTCTTTTACAACATTTTTAAAACCAAAAGGAAACGGTCTCTGCAGGTTCATCTAATTAGACGAGAGCTTCAGTGTAGGGCAGAGCCTTTCTATCGTTTCTAAAATGTTGTAGAAGGAAAGTTTTTAGATAATCTGAAAATGCCTCACCAAGGCGAAACACGTTTTTAATAAAAGAGTGTATTGCAACCTAGACTGCTTTTAATTGACGTACGCTACATACTCTTGCTATACCAGACGGCGTAATGGAGGGGAAGATATTTTACAGCCTAATAAATCTTCTGAAGCTATATTTTTGGTTGGTGCAGGAAGGGGTAGCGCGAAAGGCAAATGGGAGGAGAACGGATTTGGCTTGCCGAGTCAGGTAATGATCAAAATGACGTCATATTTTGATGGACTTGGCTTTTGACGCATGTATTGGTCTCTGCATATTGGCAGCCATCACTGCCAGCTGCATTGGTCGTCAGTGGTATCACAAGATTGTCTCCATTCCGTTCAATTGCTCTTCCATTTCCTTCTCGATAACCTCTCACAGATTATGATGTCATCGACAAACCGCAAAGGTTTTTATTTCTCCTCTGGGTACTTTAACTCCCTTTCCAAATATCTCATCGATTTTCTGTACTGCTTGCCCATTGTACAGTTTGAGTAACGTTGGGGATAGGGTACAAGTCTGCCTCACTCCCCCCTCAGTCACTTCATCCCCTTTTATGTCCTTGGGCTCATATAACTGCAGTTAGGTTTCTGTTCAACCAGTAACTAAGTTTTCATTTACTTCCTCTTACCGTTCTGTAATACTTGTGAAAATCATTTTCCATGTATAGTTCTTCTATATATACGTCGACCATTCCAGCTTCTCCTTCTGTGCGATCTGCGTAGGCTACAAATTCACGTAAATTATACATTAGTAGAAAATCGGACTATGCCACATCCTTCGTCAAACAGCCGATATGATTGAGACAAAATCAGAGATGTATATCTTTTGTCAATCTGACTAAAAATTACGAGGTACAAATACATGGAATACGATGATTTTGATGTTGTGGTGGACGTTCGAACAGTTCGCAAACCACTGGCTGTCAAGAGTGGCGAAAACATCTCATATCACAGGCCTCGTTGGAAATAATTTACGTGGAATGTAGCGTAAATTTTCAGCCGGCATTACATTCAATAACACAATAATCCACTATATGTTTGCCAACGTGTAAACAGCCAGGGGCGACATGAGTTGTTACATTATTCTGAAACAGGGGTACCTGATATTTCACAATAATGTAGAAAAATCCAGGCATTCCGTGTGGTATTCCTCCCTAATGTCTTGTCAGATATACGAAACAGTTATATCGTTTTTCTGTTTCATCCAGATTTGAAGTTCTAGTGTAAAAAAAATCGGCAGCCCCATTTAAAAATTATTATGGCCGTCGTTCGCGAGTAAACATCAATCAAAATAACAACCATTGCCAGAATTTCGGGTCACATTAAAATTAATATGTGATCGTAGATTCATGAGATCAGCCCTATAAACATTTCCAACATAAGTAGGACTTGAAAACTTGTGGATAATTGTCATCGGTAAGGAATTTCTTGTCCTTCAAGCAGATATCAAAATTCTGAATTGTAGGTGACAAAGCATATGTTGCGTTAACCCTTAACTCTGTGAGATACATCGCGATTCGAATACACATATGGGCGTTTTACTGTAAATGTTGTTACTGTTTAGCTTCATCGAAAGAGCACATCAAAGCAGATATAGGGCTTCGATTCCCGTTTCTATTAGCACTACTCATTCCGCCTTCTTCTCGAGAAGTGGGAGGTTGGAATGGCCATCGGAAAGTTAGCGTCTGCTGGTGTCGTGTAGACTTCGTCTACAGCACATTGGCATTAGCTGCTTAAAGAGACCATTATCGTGGAATAAAGGACTGTTTCAATTGTGCGTCTCTGGCGAAATGTACAGAGTACAGAAGTAATTCCAGAGGGTAGTAATGGCGCAACTTGAGGAGAGGTCTGCGCTGTTTATCAGCGGGGCTGCGGAGCCGGTGGCCAGCGCATCGTGCACGGACTTCCTCCACTGCGCGTGACGTTCAGAGAGCTGCGTGCTTGGCTTGCGACCTCACACCGCCACTCTGGCTAACGGCGGAGCGCGCCCAACTTGTAGTCCAACAACGCAGCCAGTAGCGCCAGCAGTTGACGTCTGGCCGTGGCAGTGATGCAGGGAAGTCTGCATCAGTGCCCAACGGAGCATGGCTGCCACATGACTTTTGATCCAAACATGACGTAGGAAGCCACGCATCAGCTTTCAAGTTTCGATAAAATGAGATAAAAGTGTACTTCCGTCACTCATCATCGAAGAACACGACGGCTCATTGAGCCAGTTTCAAAGCACTTTGCTGAAACAACCTGGGGTTTCTCCTTTATACATCTTAAAGAGAAAAAATGCCATCAGCCCGAAATTTTGTTTCTACTTCACACTGCTTAATACACGTGCTCCTACTGAAGGTGATCTGCCCTTGCCCAGCAGTTGTAACACAACGAGATGGTCAACCCACCTTTGAACAGTGCAATTAATCTCTTAATCATGAGGCGAACTGACCTCGTAATGTGACACTGAATGTGGTTGACTGTCTTAGTCAAGAGTGATTAATCCCCCATGTACCATTATGAACTAGAAAAAAAATTAACCCCCAACTCCAAACCAGTAAGTCAGTATTTACATACTATGTGAGCCAAAGTATCCGGACACCTGGCTGAAAATGATTTACAATTTCGTGGTGCCCTCCATCGGTAATGCTGGAATCCCGCATGGTGCTGGCCCAACCTTAGCCTTGATGACAGCATCTGCTCTCACAGGCATACGTTGTGTCACGTGCTGGAAGGTTTCTTGGGAAATGACAGCCCATTCTTCGCGGAGTGCTGCGCTGGGGAGAGGTATCGATGTCGGGCAGTGAGGTCTGGCACGATGTCGGTGTTCCAGAACATCCCAAATGTGTTCTATAGGATTCAGGTCAAGACTCTATGTTGGCTAGTCCAATACAGGGATGTTATTGTTGTGTAACCACACCGTCGTAGGCCGTGCATTCCGAACAGGTGCTCGATCGTCTTGAAAGATGCAATCGCCATCCCCGAAATGCTCTTCAACAGTGGGAACCCAGAAGGTGCTTAAAACATCAGTGTAGGGCTGTACTTTGATAGTGCCACGCAAAACAACAAGGGGTGCAAGCCCCCTGCATGAAAAACACGACCACACCAAAACACCACCTACTCCAAATTTTACTGTTGGAAATACATAAGATGGCAGATGACGTTCACCGGGCATTCGCCATACCCACACGCTGCCATCTGATCGTCACATTGTGTACCTTGATTCGTCACTCCACACAACGTTTTTCCACTGTTCAGTCGTCCAATGTTTACGCTCCTTACACGAAGCGAGGCGTCGTTTGGCATTTACCGAGGTGATGTGTGGCTTATGAGCAGCCACTCGACCATGAAATCCAAGTTTTATCACCTCCCGCCTAACTGTCATATACTTGCAGTGGATTCTGACGCAGTTTGGAATTCCTGTGTGATGGTCTGGATATATGTCTGCCTATTACACATTACGACCCTCTTCAACTGTCGGCGGTCTCTGTCAGTCAACAGACGAGGTCAGCCTGTACTCTTTTGTGCTGTACGAGTCCATTTACGTTTCCAGTTCATTATCATATCTGAAACAGTGGACTTAGGAATGTCTAGTAGTGTAGAAATCTTGCGTACAGACGTAAGACACAAGTGACAGCCAATCGCCTAACCACGTTAGAAGTCCGTGAGTTCCGCGGAGCTCCCCATTCTGCTCTATCACGATGTTTAAGGTCGCTGATACGGAGTACCTTGCAGTAGGCGGCAGTAAAATGAACCCAATATGAGGAAAGCACGTTTTTGTGGGTGTCCGGATACTTTCGATCACGTAGTGTACCTACCCATTACCGCTGCTCAAGTATGCATACAGATGAACCAAGAAAGAGATATTTACAGCATGTCCGGCCTTGTGACTACTTCTCACATATGCACTTAATTACCAATGCCTCATACTGAAGGTTCTTCTCTACTATTTTTATGACCTTGGGTAAGAAGGATGGGAAACAAGAGCAGTATTTGTTGGAATGGGAGTGGTTTCGGGGAAGGGACCAATCAGCGAGGTCGGTCCCATTGAATAAGAGAAGGATGGGGAAGGAAATCGCCGTGCTCCTTCGAAGGGACTATCCTGGCAGTAGCCAGGCGTGGGTTTGAACCATCGTCCTCCCGAACGCGAGTCCAGTGTGCTAACAACTGCTACAACTCGCTCGTTGGGAATACTTGTAATAACACTAATTATATGTTGAGTTGTCTGAGCTTAAGAAGCATAATACGATTAAAAATATATGGTGAGCAATTCAGGGATTAACAGAAAGATAACAGTTATGCCAGACTCGCCAGTACGACGGTGCGTTATTCGGATTGCTCTGGAAGGGGATTGAGTAGAATTGTAACCCTTCAAATATTAGTTCACTTTACTGCAGTACAGATATGAAGATTTGTGTAGTACAATCCATTTCCCCAGGAATTTTCTGAGTATTTACCACTGTACCTGAATAATAAAATATCCCTTGATACCAAATGATTGGCAAGATCCTGCACCTGAGGTACAACTGACATAACGTTCACATTAAATTCTGCCTGAGACATTTAATACACTGGCGGTCTATCTAAGACGATGTTGTCGTCTTGATCGGTAAATGAGAACTGGGTTGAGTGTTTCTGAACTTATTCGTAACTAGACCATCGACTGCGTTGGTACAACGAAGCTCTAGAAAGCGTGGCTACCCCGGCATCGTTCATTCGTCGGAGCATGTGTTACGAGGTGACAACTTTGCTTTAGCACACCGTTCTCCGGACGACATCACAATAACAGGAACTGAAATGAACACTGGAGTGGTACATAAAACTGAGGAATTTTCTTGTAGTTGGGGTTTTCATTGGAAGTATGTTTTCGTTCTTACATGGGGAGGAAACTAATTTATTTATTTGATGTTACGAGTCCCGTTGCAGTTAGATATTTATACATTAATTCGGCTAGACGAGACGACTATATTCTTCTTGACCAACTAAAAGACAAAAAATACTTCTAGTAAGTTTATCATCAGACGCGTACTGCAACCAGTGCGATACGCTGAGACGAAAGCCTGGTTTGTTGGAATTTTATGTTAGTTTTATTGGTGTTGCAACATTTTATATTTGTGGGACTTCCCATGAAGACATGAGGTATTCTGTCATTTTTTTTTCGCCATGTCTGTCTAAGACACAGCGCGGAGAGTTTGTAAGAGATCAAGTGGATTCTTTTCAGCTGTTCTGTTTTTCTTCCCCCCAAAAGTTATTATTATGGTTATTATTTTTGCAAATAGTTCGATATTATCATTTTTATAACGTCTGCATAGTGCCTAAAGTCCTGACTATTAATTCAGGACTTAGCCATCTTAACTTTAGTATGTATTACAGTCTTTTGGCTATTTTTAGTCCATCAGTACTGTACATGTCGCGTTCATTTCGATTGTTAATTGTGACAGACAGTGTATTAAGAGTATAATTCTGTGACAGCGTTAAATATTTCTTGCCACAAGTGAACCTTTGGGTCACTTCAGTATCAGCTTAATGCACTCGGACAATCGTGTTATAGGATGCCAACTGAGTGTAGTATCTAAGTAACTGTTAATCTGTGGATGAGTTATGTAAATGAGACACGAACTGTCCATAAAGAGTGTATAGTAGTATATTGTCCCTTCCACCAACTTTTCAGCCAGATTCGACGGAGGTGCAGCTCTGAGGGCATATTAAAACAGGTAACAGCTACGCTACACGTTGACCTGTGGTTCACACATTAAATGTTTTATTTGCGACTGATCACTGCATAGTTATTCTCACTATTTTATATAACACCGTCACAGTACATAGGCACATCAGTAACTTTGAAACGGCAACGAATGTTAACAGCAGACGCACGCCTCAGGGACCTCAACTTATCATCGTATAAATTTATTATATTCAGTACATTTTAAGGGTCTTTCAATAACCTTATAGTATTCTAAACACACTTTACTCTTTCTGAAGTGGTACCCCACCTAGAGATACTCTATTGCTCAAAAAATATAGTTGACCTTGTATGTACGTTTTATAGTTTAACGACATTTAATCCCTTCCGTTATCCAGTTCTCCCATGACTTTGCCAGTACATGTTGCTGAGATGTGGGAATCAGATATCAGACAAAGTCCCTGTATACTTGATTAATGTTGCATTCATTCCGTCCATTCCTGCAACTTTCCTACTTTCATATGCCTTTATCTCTTTGTGTAATTTTTCTACTGTTACATTGTCATAAGGAAACAAATATGGATTCGTAAGTGCTCAGCGGTACATTAAGACGTTTGTGCCACTACCATATACTTTGCATATTTTCTTCTGAAATTGCTGAATTCTAGCTTCTGTTACGCTCTTCATGTTTATGGCACCTGTTGTGAACAGTGTTTTCAGTGCAGCACCAGCAAAGCAGAATTGTCTGACGTTCGTAAGTCAATGAAGAGGAACACAGTGTTTGTCATTTGTTCCTCTGCGAATATATATATTAAATTATCCGCATCATGATGTGCAGAAATCTACACTCCTGAAAATGGAAAAAAGAACACATTGACACCGGTGTGTCAGACCCACCATACTTGCTCCGGACACTGCGAGAGGGCTGTACAAGCAATGATCACACGCACGGCACAGCGGACACACCAGGAACCGCGGTGTTGGCCGTCGAATGGCGCTAGCTGCGCAGCATTTGTGCACCGCCGCCGTCAGTGTCAGCCAGTTTGCCGTGGCATACGGAGCTCCATCGCAGTCTTTAACACTGGTAGCATGCCGCGACAGCGTGGACGTGAACCGTATGTGCAGTTGACGGACTTTGAGCGAGGGCGTATAGTGGGCATGCGGGAGGCCGGGTGGACGTACCGCCGAATTGCTCAACACGTGGGGCGTGAGGTCTCCACAGTACATCGATGTTGTCGCCAGTGGTCGGCGGAAGGTGCACGTGCCCGTCGACCTGGGACCGGACCGCAGCGACGCACGGATGCACGCCAAGACCGTAGGATCCTACGCAGTGCCGTAGGGGACCGCACCGCCACTTCCCAGCAAATTAGGGACACTGTTGCTCCTGGGGTATCGGCGAGGAACATTCGCAACCGTCTCCATGAAGCTGGGCTACGGTCCCGCACACCGTTAGGCCGTCTTCCGCTCACGCCCCAACATCGTGCAGCCCGCCTCCAGTGGTGTCGCGACAGGCGTGAATGGAGGGACGAATGGAGACGTGTCGTCTTCAGCGATGAGAGTCGCTTCTGTCTTGGTGCCAATGATGGTCGTATGCGTGTTTGGCGCCGTGCAGGTGAGCGCCACAATCAGGTCTGCATACGACCGAGGCACACAGGGCCAACACCCGGCATCATGGTGTGGGGAGCGATCTCCTACACTGGCCGTACACCACTGGTGATCGTCGAGGGGACACCGAATAGTGCACGGTACATCCAAACCGTCATCGAACCCATCGTTCTACCATTCCTAGACCGGCAAGGGAACTTGCTGTTCCAACAGGACAATGCACGTCCGCATGTATCCCGTGCCACCCAACGTGCTCTAGAAGGTGTAAGTCAACTACCCTGGCCAGCAAGATATCCGGATCTGTCGCCCATTGAGCATGTTTGGGACTGGATGAAGCGTCGTCTCACGCGGTCTGCACGTCCAGCACGAACGCTGGTCCAACTGAGGCGCCAGGTGGAAATGGCATGGCAAGCCGTTCCACAGGACTAAATCCAGCATCTCTACGATCGTCTCCATGGGAGAATAGCAGCCTGCATTGCTGCGAAAGGTGGATATACACTGTACTAGTGCCGACATTGTGCATGCTCTGTTGCCTGTGTCTATGTGCCTGTGGTTCTGTCAGTGTGATCATGTGATGTATCTGACCCCAGGAATGTGTCAATAAAGTTTCCCCTTCCTGGGACAATGAATTCACGGTGTTCTTATTTCAATTTCCAGGAGTGTATAATTACCACCATGGCATCGAGAGCTGAAACCACAGCAGGAGTAGATACTAACAATCAGCAACTAGTGTAAGCATTGCACTGTATTAGCGTGCCTAAAAGGAAGAAATAAAACACAAAAAATGACGTCCGATACTGGTAACAAACAAAATAAATGGAAATGAGAACTCTACTGAGCTTAAAAGAAGCATCACCATAGTGAATGACGTATGAGTGGAGCAGCCCCAATGGTTCAATAAAAAGAGAAATTCTACAATTCAGAGCGATGAGATTGACGGATGAATCTCAGACATCCCCGTCTTACTTTGCAAAAATTTCAAGCGAATCATAGGACATACTGTTTGGACGAACATACCTTAATTCAAGATGAAACCATCATAAGAGACGACCTTGAGAATACAAGTGTCCCGTAAAGTATCTTTGCCTCTAAAACATCCTAATACAACGGTTGTGCGTTTGCTGTTTGATGACATTAAATAAACTGCGATCGCTTCTGCTACAGTGCGTGGAAGAAACACAGTCCCAGGAACGACAGCATTAGAAAACAACGTGTTGAATTTCTCCTATCACAAAACGCCACAAAGATTTTAAAAAACATTTTCAGTGTAACCTTAAAATTAAAAACAATCCCTCATCAGTGGGAGCAAACATGAAACAGGATGATTCCGAAATCTGGTAAACCACAAAACAGTCCCAACTCATGTACAACTGTTGCCTTGTTCCCAGTGAAAGGGAAAATTTTCGAAACACTCATAACCTATTGACTACAAATATTCGTGGAAAAAGCGAAATAATCGCGCAAGAACAATCCGGGCACAGGAGCAACAACTAAACAGCTGACTCAGTTTTAGGACCAATCAGTAAAGCGAAAGAGATTTGCGACATCGCAGACGCAACAGCAGCATTCTCCTTGAGTGATTTGTGGCATACTATTCTGCTAGTTAAAATGCAACGAATCAACTTTCCATGCGAAATCGAGCGTTTACAGGCAAACCAACTATTTCACGAAAGCACAAGTGAAGAGTGAGAGAACAGCTGTCGATACTTTTCACGCCAGAAGGAGTACCGCAGCGAGCAATCACACCTCCAAGAATACACGCAGTCTACACGGGAAACATTCCCACACCTCGGCGGTGGAATGAAGGAAAACCCTTATTCCGCGCCAACATGTCAGAATTAACAAGCAGATCAGGCTGGAATTTGTCTAAGCAAGTGAATGGGAAGACCATACCTCGCAGAAGTCCAGTTAATATGTTCAGACACCGACACATCATTAATGTACAGTCGTGGACAAAACGAGCGAGACCCCTCGCCTTTTCGTTATGCTGATCCGCACGGCTTTAAAGTCTGCTACACAGCATAACAGGCAAGGCGACGAAGTGCTACGAACATACTATGCACAGGCGTGAAATTGACAAACTATCTGAACTTTTTTAGGCTGTTTTCAATAATTTGTAAGACTATATTAATGCTGATTAGTGTGTTAAATACAACACGTAAATATAAGACAGAACTGAAAGAAGAAACGCTAATTGGTATGAACTGTACCAATAAAAATGAATTTCAACTTATCGAGATAACATAACTGTTTTAGTAAGACAAAGAACGCCGGATCGTTACGAATTAGCAAAATATTATCCGCTTTCGGCCGCGAAACGGTCTGTGTCAACGTTCAGACCAGTCCTACTGGATTACCGTTGCTGACCTACCATGAAAGTGTGCAAATTTAGCAATGCGTGAAGATTCATAACGAAATTCAGTTAAAAATCATTCAGTGCCACACTTAAGTCAATTCCATTATTGACAGAAGCGGAAAAAGTAGGCAGTAACATGTATGAAATTCTACAAGAGTGTCATATTGACATGCACAGGGCGCCAGTACAGAATAAAGGTAGCGATAAAACGTATTGGGGCCGCGAGAATTTCTTAAAATTGCTTTACTGATATTCTACCTGCCTCCATCGAGATTAGAACCGAAAACAAACCAGACCTTCCTTTCACTACGCTAGCAGACAACCCATGCAAACCTCTATTATTACCCCAGACATGAATAAGCCACCAATTTCGCAATGAAAATGGCATATTGATCTGCAGTTTCTGTTGCATAGAGCTTTCTGGACTCAAAAACATGAATTTTCTTCCTTTATGTCACCGCTTATGTGACAACCATTCGGGATGTTTATCGAAATAACAAAATACTGTTATTAGAGAGTAAATTTAGTAGGATATTTCTGCACCACCCCAGGAAATAAACGGCTCCACAGCTGCCAAACGTATTCTACACAGTTTCGAATTCTCCACTAGACTCGCCACAGCCGCAAAACGTTCATTAGCCTCAGTGTTTCTTAAGCTAGCTAGCAATGGGAATGTTGGCACTTCTAAAACGCGGTAGCATTAATACTGGGATGTGAACTACCACGTGTATAGGCAAATGGATTCTATTTGCATTCCTGTAAACGTGATTTGGATCGAAAGCGTAGCTACGATTAATATGCTGATGTATCGACTGCAACTAGAACATTTCGAATAAAGAGTAGGGGGTGTTATTTATGCAGCCCTCATCTTCAGTATCTGTCGTAGCTGTTTTCGTTATTAGGATTTCGTCACCTAAACCGGTAAAAACGGAACCCTACAAGTCTCACTTTCTTGACCGTCTATCGGTCTACCCAACCTTTCAAACCCGTTTACCTCCAGAACGGGTAGACATAATAAGCGGAAATGTATCGCACTTCTTGCGGTAACCGATCCCTTGGTGGTGTAAAAAAGTGAGCTTCTATGTCAACGCAATATAAAGATACGGCCATTTATGAAAAAAAAATTTACGTGGAAGGTCAAAAAATGGCTCCAAGAACTATGCGACCAAACTGCTTACGTCATCAGTCCCTAGCCCTATAACTACTTAAACCAACCTAACTTAACACACATCCACGCCCGGGGAAGGATTCGAACTGACGGCGCAAGCAGACCTGCGATCCGCGATATGACGCCGTTGAAAGCACGGCTAACCCGCGCCGGAAAGCTGTTAATATCATCTGATGTTGCTAACAAGTTATTTACTTCTGGTGAATGATTTTCTGCGCAGTTCATTTAAGATAGAATAACTAAAATATATTTGATGTTACGGAAGACGAAGGGTGCCTAATTCATTTCCCTCTCTTTACTTATTATGTTACATTCGCAATCTGAGCACATGTATTATCCATAACCACACTTTAGCGCCACACAGATACGTGAATGAAACACATTGGAGTACAGTTTTAGACATAAAAACTGACCGCCGGCCGCCTGCCACAGAGACTAAGTCCGAGTCTATTCACTTAACGTAGCCAATAAAACTGACCGGCCATCTGCACAATCTGGCAACACTGTAAGATGCGGAAGCGTTAGGAGGAAGTGTTGTCTACTTCCGAGATGTTCTCGGATTGTGTGAGCCCGTGGTCTAGTGCTAGCCGGCACGGTAGCTCAGCGTGTTCGGTCAGAGAGCCGGTTGGCCTCTGTAATAAAAAAACTGAGTGGAAGGATCAACCACCGAACTTGAACAGGATGTCCTGCGACGTCCGCAATGACCAAACACAACGATTGATAATGAACAATAAAAAAAAGAAAAGAAAAATGGTAATCGTCATGCATTCTAAGCTTATGGTCTCCTGTTCGTGTCCAACAATTTTTTTTTCCACATTTCGGTCTAAAGTTATGATTCTGATTGAGCATCGAAGATAATTCGCTTAACATTCTACCCACCAGCAACGACAAGTATTCCAGAAACAACTCCGCAGGACAGCTCGTGGCTGCGCCGCGATCATAACAGCTTACGCTCGAGCGTTTCCTCACGCTGCAGCGGCTACCGGCCACCGGCCAGACGCCACCCGCCGCCTGAAATCCGGCGCCGCCCATGTGAACGCGGCGCCACGCTGTCAGTGTATTTATCAGCTGTCATTTTCGAATTTGAAGTTCTAGTTATCATCTTGCAGTTAAACATTCGATTTTGCATACTTGAAAGTCATGAATGCAGAGGAGGCAGCTAGAATGATTTGAACTGTGTTTGGAGCGAGTGCTTTTGGTAAAAATACGCCAGAAAAAGATATTCGTGTTTCAACAAATATCGTTCTGGCATGAATGATTTTCCACATTAAGGAAGTCTCGACTACTGATATATGTGATAGATTACCATTTAACCATCATGCGACATTTGCATTCAACAGGCAAAGTTCAGAAGCCTGGTGTAGGAGTACTGCATGCTCTAATTCGAAACAACAAAAATCAACGGAGTGACTAATATTGAACGTCATCAGGTCACTCATCGAGCATTCCTTTCGGTCGAAGTGTAAGAAAATCGAGCAACAAAACTACATCACCTGTGCTACTGTATGATAACGCACTATGTTGATTTGAGAAACAAAACAATCCAGGAGATTGATAGAAAAGTCGTCTGTCAGGCACTTGTATTGACAGGGAAGTCCTCTCTCAAGCACTTGCCCATCTCGTCATATATTTGTAAAATTTTACCTTTCCCGCTCTTGATCGATCAACCGTCAAGGCAATTCATTTCTAGACGGAAATACTCTTAAAACTACTCTGGTTTAATGACATCGTTACAACCAGTAGGCTTCTACAGGCGTAGAATTTGTAAACAACTTTAGCATTGTCAGATCGTTTTAGATATCGTGAAAGAAAATTCTGCTGCTGATTAATTTCTCTTTGATAATTACTGTTGCGTTTAGTAAACTAATGGAAAATGCAATTAAAATATTCACTGTACTAATATAAATTAAATTCAGCTTACTACAGAAACATCACGACGGCAGTCTATCTTAATAAAGCATTAAGTGTCTGTGAGACGATTGAACCTATTTTAACACGAATTAGTAGGATATTACCAACTTTTGACTTCGAAAAGATCTGTATTTATTTTATTTCCTATACCATTCGCATGTATTATGAAAATGTGACATTTCATAGGTAAAATTATGTATTCACAACAACAAAAAATATGTCGGTAGAAAACAAAAGTGGCATTATGAATTTGGCAGTACCGTAAGGTTTTCGCTCTGACACTAAGAGTTACTGAAAGTAGCAAGACGAATTTTGCTCGAGCGTTGTCTTACGATTCCCTTATTGAGTTTTTATCAGCCTGCTTGTAGCTGTGCTACAAAAGAATTAAAAATCTGGCTTTCAGCGAGTCGCGAATGGCGAACGAAAGCAGCTTGCACCTGTTAGCTAAGCATGTTACCTGGGAACTGGTTTTTTCCTAAACTGGGAAGACGTCCTTTTGTGGTTGAATTGTTGGCAAATGTCAGTCAGACGTGTGCCGTTGGTCTAAGTGTTACGGTGTGTTGAATTTGTGCCAATGATTTTTCTACAGGTTTCTTCTGTCCCAAATAGAGAGTTGAAATATCCCACTAGTATTTTCACATCATCCTGGTGAATTTTGCTCATAGTATTTTCGAGTGTGTTCCAAAATTTTTGGACATTTTCGGAGTTTTTCTTATTTTCGATGTTGGTGGGGACACGTGCATTGATGAGTGTATATTTTTTACTGTGGCTCTGAATGAGCATAGTCATAAGTCGCTTGTTGATGGGCCGGCCACGGTGGCCGAGCGGTTCTAGGCGCTTCAGTTCGGAACCGCGCGACTGCTACGGTCGATGGTTCGAATCCAGCCTCGGGCACGGAAGTGTGTGATGTCCTTAGGTTAAGTTAGGTTTAATTAGTTCTAAGTTCCAGGGGACTGATGACTTCCGGTGTTAAGTCCCATAGTGCTCAGAGTCATTTGAACCTTTTCATTGTTGATGGGTGTGATTTCTTTGACAGAGTTGATTATAGATCTGTGTTCGAGAAATGCAATGCCGAAGACTGGTACGCCTTTCGCTACCTTTTGTTGTATTTTGCTTTTGAAGACGCAATGGTTTCCCTAATGCAAGGTTTCATTGTCAGTTAGTCGTGGTTCTTGAAGAGCAAGGATGAGAATTTTTTGTCGGTGGATTTCTTTTGTGAGATTATTTAGTTTTCGTGTTTGGATCATTGTATCGATGTTTACTTTTAAATGTATGTTTCTTCCTTGTAAGGAAATTTACCAGAGATCTTCGATATTCTCTGCCGTGCTAACCTGGACTCCCCAGAATCCGAAAATCCAACTGCCGCCTGTCGACTGCCGGGTTGTGTACCACCTGGGGTAAAGTTGACTTTGCTTGCATAGTTCATGTTTGCTTGTGTTTCATTGGTTTGGCTTGGGTGATACGAGGACCGGACAGGACCAGAGGGTGTTGAAGCCTTTGAAAGCAAATATTTTCAGCCAAGCTCATTGAGCTAAGAGACGGTGACCAGAGTAGCGGTGAATTTCACTCAGACGTGTCTGGATTTTGGGTTCAACGGAATTGGTAGCCGTTTAGGATTGTGTTAGTATTTGGTTCACCCCTAGTATTTGATTTCCTCGGTACCACCCATATGGGGGAGGGTTTCCCCTATCCGCCACACGCGATTATTATTATTATTATTATTGTCATTATGTCATCAGCAAATCCGATATGGTGTATCTTCCCACCACTGAAATAGATGTGTATTGTTCGATTCAGTATTTCCATCACATAAATGTGGGTTATAATTACGTTACATTGCTGCTAGAAGACATATTTCTCACTTTTTCTTAGCCAGTTGCTACCTGTTACTCCATCATAGGAATTTATGTGCGCAGCATTGTTGCAATACAGACGTTCAAATTATCCGATTTCTGTAATTTCGTTTCGATACCAGATAGTTCTAATCGGATTCAGCTAGGCAGTCTTAATGTGGATATCTGACTACGACTCTCATCATGTGATAGACTGGGCAAATCACATTCTTAATCGGACTGTTGAATATAGATCACTTATCTCTGACAGGGCCTGAATTCTTAAACACTGTGGAAAATAATAATCCAATATGCTTATTACAAATACGTTATTTAAATATAAATACATGGACTAACGAGATAATAGTTTATTTACAGGAGCAGAGCCCCATCCATCATAGCAGAGCAGTGCGTGATTGGTTTCAGGCCCAAGAGAGGATAAAGCTGTTGCCGTTTGTTCCACGATCACCAAACATCAACCAGATAGAGAATATGTGGGCAGAGGTAACAAGGCCATTGCCACGTGGATCTACAAAAGCTAGCGACCTTTGGACAAATATAGAAAACATATGTTGGAAAGTAAACCATCACGCTACACTGTCGACGACTTAATGAAATCAATTCCCTAAGCCTTCCAGAAATCTTACGTAATGATCGTGGGTGGGTTGGTTACTAAATGTATAAAAAAATGTTCAAATGTGTGTGAAGTCTTATGGGACTCAACTGCTAAGGTCATCAGTACCTAAGCTTACACACTACTTAACCTAAATTATCCTAAGGACAAACACACACACTCATGGCCGAGGGAGGACTCGAACCTCCGCCGGGATCAGCCACGCAGCCCATGACTGCAGCGCCCCAGACCGCTCGGCTAATCCCGCGCGGCTACTTAAAGTATACTCGTCCACAAAACCCATGTGGACAATTATCTGATAATCGGTCAAGATTTGCTTTGTGGCAGCTCTTTACCATACAAGACCATTTACTTTCAGGCTCCTCCTTACAATTCTTGCAGTGCAAGGTAATTGAAAAAACTCATCCACTCGACGCCAACTGAGGAACTGAGTGGTGCATGTGTTGTTCAACACACAGTAGTTGTCAGCCTCACTAGAATCAATGACTGTGTGTCTGTGTGTGTGTGTGTGTGTGTGTGTGTGTGTGTGTGTGGGTGGGTGTTTTCGTTTTCATGCACAATCTGAATCAATACTATTAACATTAGAGAGAAAACCAACAATAAATAATTCATCAAATATGACTGTAAAGTATTTTAATGCGATGGGAAGTTACTAACTGAATTTTCACCCAACCCACGTCCAGCATATTACGTTAAGTAAGATGTATTAACTCCATAGTATCGTTAGCAGAGACAGTGCGCTCTTGTTGTCAAGGCTCGCGACAAGCGCAGCGATCAGCAGTGCCCAATGCCGCCGCGATTTGTTTATGTTGGCTAAGCGTGGACACTGCAGCAGACGCTTCGCTATAAACAGAAAGAAATCACCTTGTCTCTGACCGCAGTGAGCGGATATCACTGCCTGCGTGTTCTTATAGTAACCAACGTGAGACTCTACTCACAGGAGCCATGGAGCAATTGCAATGGGTATCATGTCATTAGTCATCAGAATATTAACCAGTGATGAAATGTCCACTCTATATGAATCCCAAGAAAATAGGAACCTTCTCACAAAGGAATGTGAGGTGATATCAAAATTTATCCAACATACAAAAATTAACTGCAGGGCTTTCATGTATGCAGTAGTAGCACACAAGGAAATATTATGTCTTGGAAGCGTATATTTCATTTCTTCTTCTCATTTTAACGCCCTTGTTTTAGTATGAAGTGGGAAAATAAACACGAAAAACTCAATTTCCTGAGAAGCATATAAGTCATTTCCTCTTCTCATATCATAACTTTTGTTTTAGTATGAGGTAAAAAAATAAACAGTTTAGGGTTCTGAAACATAATATGACACCAGATTCTTATCGTAGGCGCTATCGGAAACGCAAAAAGCAGGGAGCTGTCCATTGTTTTGTCCAAAAGTCTGTTTCGTTTCATGCATTACTCACGTTAGGAGATTCTTATTTAAGGACTTGTGGGCATCAAGTTCTTCAGCAGAACAAGCCTTATGTTATTGTGCTAATTACGGTTAGGAAAAAAGGCAACAAAGACGAGTTCCCCTGGAGCACATGTCTGTATTCAGCAATGACCGCCAGCTGCCACAACACTTCACAGAATCCTTGCGGCGGGCAACACAACTGTGCGTGCACTTCAGACTTCATTCAGTAAGACGTCAGGAGATGGATGGAAACGTCAAATTAACGTTTCTTTCCGAGTCGTATTCAACCCAGAATGAGGTGTTATTAAGGTAGTTGAACGTTCTAGCAATTACACTTATATAATTCCAATATGAGTATTCAGATAGCCAAAAGAGCCCGTTAGTGCGAAACCATCTGGAACTGCATTAACATCAAACTGCAAGAACTTGAGACAATACGTGGACTCTTCTCTTCGCTAGGTGACCTATTACTGATATTTAGGATTCTCACCTGCCTAGGCGTAATGGAAACGGAACTTCAGAGGCGCTTTCCGCTATTCTTGACAAACATGAGAAACTTGTAATCACTGCGAGTTACAACTGCGTGATGATAATGGTTCAGGTTGTCAGTAGTTGTGGTGGTGTTATGCTGTCAAACTGCTTACAGCGACGTTAACGGTGGCGCACATAATTTAGCGCTGACTACCTACCTAAGTAAAGATAGTGTTGTGGCGTCGTCGCTTGTCTTTATTTGGCCTCAGCTTGAGTAATCCGATTTAACGAACATAGTACTACATTCGCGGGCTGCTAATGATACAGTACGACTACAGAGATCATCGTGCGGGTATTACATTAATTCTGCAATGAATTGCTTAAAAAATGTTACCCTCAGCTATGCAGCTGGAATGACTCATTACACAGGTACTCTATGTTGCACTTGGTTAAGTGATCAGTTCGCTGCAATCCTGCTTCTTCTGTTTGTAAATGCTTGTATACGTCAAAAATGGTTCAAATGGTTCTGAGTGCTATGGGACCTAACATCTGAGGTGGTCAGTCCGCTAGAACTTAGAACTACTTAAACCTAACTAACCTAAGGACATCAGACACATCCATGTCGGAGACTGGAGTGGAACCTGAGACCGTAGCTCTCGCGCGGTTCCAGACTGTAGCGCCTAGAACCGCTCGCCTAATTCGCATGTATATGGCATGGGTTAGCTCCGGCACGAATGTATGACTAAGGATTGGTTTCCGTTGGAGTCCCGTTATTTTGATGGCAAGACTAATGTTCGCAAATCACCTCTATTGCCTCAAAAAACAATTGCATCTTAAATATCGAAGGACCGACGTCCGCACTGTCAGAGCGCGTTGAAATACAGCAACGACAGCAGATGAAAATTTGTGACCGACTGAGCTTCGAACCTAGACCTGCTGCTTACTAGACAGACGTTCTGACCACTGCACTATTACTTTTTTTTAAAGTTTGAGAAGAATTTCAGCACCAGGTAGGCGGAGGCAAAGAGGGCAGGGGTCGAAAATCCGAGGCCTGCCCACAGTGCCTCCCCCATACCTGTCACTGAGCAGCTGCATTATTCACATGTATTCCATGTTTGCACTCATATATTCCTTTAAATTGTTGAACAAAATTGAAGTAGTAATTAAGGTAAAATAAATTACAGATTGTCGCCTCCAATCGCGTGCGATCCTTGTGGAACATAACTTATAACAGTGAACAGGGTGACGGAAAAATAAATAACAACCATTCATTCAGAAATATATTCACAATTTAAGTTATTATGCACTGGATGCATATGAAGTCTGTAAGGAAGCCATATATTTTTCAACAAATGGAAGAAGTTTCGGAGCCGGAGGGGGTTTGCCAAATTAGAACAGTTGTGATTTAAGAACCGACGTAAAAGAATATTCCAGGAATAAAAAAAAGTGAAAGAATAGTATTCTGCTTCTAATCAATAAAACTGTCCATCTCTTTGTAGCTCACATAAAGCAATAGATAAAATTTTTTTAAAACATTCCTTATATTTGTTATTCTTCTTCAGCTTAAAATGTTCTTCTGCAATATAAAACATGCACTCTTCTAAGTTCTAAGTTTTGTTTATTACGACGTACAACACAAACTGTCCCAGAAGCCACGAATAACTGTTATTCTTTGCGGACGGGTAACATTTCCAGTCAGGTTTAAAGCTTCAGTTATCGGTACATGACTTTCTGCGGTTCTGTGGATAGTGCTAATTTCTTCCTAGAACAGAAAACTTTAGATGAGCCGTGGAGACCCAAATAATTATACAGGAAGTTTCAGGAGGAATAATAAATATTGTAGGAGGTGGTAGTATAGACAAGTTGCAGAAAAAATGCCATATTACATGTGTCCAATTTTTATTTCGTACATACAGCTGTGTTCAATGCATTTATGTTTCGTATGTTGGTCCTTACAGGGCCCAGTTGTCTACATTTCCTTGAAAATGACTTCCAGCGTTATTGGAAGAGGTTTATTTGGCTACAGGAATGCCTATGTTCCTCCAGCATGACGGGGCTCCTGCAAATTCTGGGCGTCAGGTGACACATTATCCAAACCTAACATTTTCTGGAAGATGGATCATTAGATATGGGCACTTTTCTTGGCCTTCAAGATCCCTGGACGTTCTCTCTTTGGATTTTTGCCTGTGGGGATGGTTAAAGGCGAAGTCTACAAAGAAAAAGTAAACCCAAGAGCCGATTTGATCGTTCGGATTATGAATAGCGCAGCCCTCATAAAAGAACGCAAAGACGACCTCAGAAGATCTAGACGTGGTGTTACCAAGAGAAGTCAAATGTGCATTGAAGTTGGTGGGGAAATTTTTGAAAATCAACTTTGAACGTCCTCATTTGCCTTTGATTTGAGTTTGTTAGGGTTACGTACACTCTTTGCCAAAAAACTCGACCGGCGGCCGGCCGCTTCAGAGGCTAAGTCCGCGCCGATCGCGACATGGGACAAAAAAACTGGCCAACTCGCTAATTCTCTAGGTCCGGTTATCTGCACAATCTGGCAACACTGTAGACTGCGGCACTTCCTGGAGGAAAACTTGTCCCAAGATAGAGAGACTCTGGGCTGATTACGCCTGTGGTCTAGTGGTAGCGTGCGTAGTTTCTGTTCTTAATGTCAGTGGATCGAGAGCAGCTGGCATAAAATATTTTTACAGCCTCTTCTGTCTGAATGCTGAAGACGTGAATGTAATGGTAGCGCAGATTCAATCTATTTCGCTTTATGACACACCGATATCAAAATTTTATCTAGTAACGATTTTGCGGCAGATTTCCTGCAGACTGTCCTCCTCTGGACGCCGTATGCGGCAAAGCTCCGGGATCCATTTGCTGGCTACTGGCAGCGGCCGTGGCGACAGCAGCGGCGCTGCACTCCCCCGTTCTTTATCGAAAGCGCCTGCTACCGCTATCGCTTTTGATGATTTAAAACGCTTTATTATTAAATGTTGCTCCACAGAAAATTTCTACAATTTCCATTCACGCTCAAAAGCAACGGAGACAGACGCCCTGATTAGTAGGCGGGTAATCGGCAAGAGCTGAGTATGGCCCGAAATTAATTTTATAGACTGGGACGAAATTAAACCACCTCACTACATTCGATGAATTTATAAATGCTTCATACCTCGTTTCTTTTCCTTTCAAACTTAATTATTTGTGCAACTTTTGGTCAATGTTTGGATGTTTTCGTCAAGCCTGAGTGAGCGTCTGTGGTGTAAAGTGTATTACAGCTCTTGTTTCATTCCTTATGGTAAGTCTATGCGATAAACTGTGTGAATACCTTGCAATGCATGCTCTGTAGCAGTGCAGGCACACTGCACATTTGGAGTTCCATGTACAGGTTCATGAAGTATTTATTGTTGATCGGAAGTGATAGTTAAGGTCATCAGATTTCAACCAGAAAAATTTGTCGTTTTGAAGGTTTCAGAGAACGGAAAGGAATTGCTAACGCCGGTGTTAGAAAACGTCTACAGTTAAATGCTATTGCAAAAATTTAGAAGATAGGAACTATATTAATGAACAGGTGCACTTCATAAACAACCTTCCGACATGTTAGACCTATATGACGAACAAAGCTCAAATTTTCAGGACCTATTTTACAGTGAAGCACCTTGGAATTTGCAAAGCAGAAATCCATGATATTAACTTAATTTACTAAGTCGAAATCGGACGAAGATTGATGTTTAAAGGCATTCTTCAGATTTCGCATAAGAAATTTTTACTAGCAGTTTGCAACTCCATTAATTAAAATGGAAAATAAAAGGTTGTAGTCTGCGGCTTCTACCGTGATTCGAACTTATAGTACAAGCACTGCAACGCACAAGGGAACCTCTGAGCTAACGACACACTGGCAACCAGAGGCGGACTATAGTCACTGCGATGTTGCCTGAGCCTCAAAACGCAACCTTAAACACACAAACAGAGGAGGTGGAGATTACTGTTTTAACATCCCGTCGACCACGATGTCATTAGAGACGGAGCACAAGCTCGGATTAGGGAAGGATGGGGAAGGAAATCGGCCGTGCCCTTCCTAAGGAACCATCCCGGCATTTTCCTGAAGCGATTTAGGGAAATCATTGAAAACCTAAATCAGGATGGCCGGGCGCGGGATTGCACCGTCGTCCTCCCGAATGCACACACAAACAGGTGTTACTTATGTGAAGAACGCCGTTCTTGGAGTCCAGAAATTAAATATACTTTCTAATTGTGTCATCTTGCAGTGGATTATATCGTACGAGTCTTCGATGTGGAAAACGAATGTCAAGTGAATTTAGCGAGGTAACGCCGACCTACACCCGGAAGTAAATGCACTATCAGAGTGTTGACAAATACTTGCTACGACGCTGCCATTTCTCGGCTCTCTGATGAGGCAGCTCTTCAGCGAAATGCTTGCCGTGATTCTCCGATACGGTTCTTCAGAGTGGAGACGCGCGCGCACGTTTGGTTTTTATGCGGCGTTCTCCCCTGATGGTTTCTGACGTCGCCTTGTGGGCTATGTATACATATGAGACATTCAATTATCATTAATCCAGAATGATACAAGTTTCTGCTTCCGGCGTGGAAGAAGGCTGTTGACGCCGACATTATATCATTTCAACGTAGGGAAAGCAAAACGGATCATTCAATGTTTCTCATTCAACATAAAGCATGTGAGATAAATTTCCGTAACGTTCATAATCATCTAAAAATACAAACGAAGTAAAAATACACCGGAAGCTTATTCGAATTGAATATAATGTAAGATACCAAACGCTTTGCACCTCGATGTCGAATTTGTCCACTTGCAATCGTTTGCAGCATGCACATAGAATGTCATGATTACCACGAGAATGAAGAAATATGTTGGTAAGGATGGAAGCAAGAAGAGACGCAGTCAACAAATATTCTATTCCTCATGGCATTCATTTCATTTGACACGTAAGAAGAGGTAAAGCGGGAATTTACTTTCGTTAACACGAAAGATATGCCGCACATATTGATAACGAGGAAGTCTGCGTCTTCATACGTTTCCTCCTTGAAATCTGTGTGCTCTATTATATACTAAGTAGCCCGATCATTGTTTCAGTAATGTTACCCTCTTGTTTGACCCCGTAACGATGAACAGATTCCAAATGCATGTCTCTGCGTGAAAGTAGCTGTTCGAACCCTTCCTGGGTTGTTTTTTGTGTTTTATTGCTTGGAATTCCTGAAGCAGACCACTGTGCCTTCCCCCCTCGTGGGTTAGGTCTCAAAACTAAACCGCTTTGTATCCAATGGCATAATTTATTCATACAGCATCAGCATAAGACTCTTCCGAGTGAGAGAATGACAATAACAATCGTAACAAGAACAAGCAAATAATGAATGATGTTTATTCCAACGCAGAAGGAGAATGGCTTTAAATATAAAAATCTACATCTATATCCATATCTATTGATCTTTCAGTTGGCACAATGCAAATATATTCTTAGCATTTAGTTACTGAATTTAGTTCTGGATGTTTGCAGAGAAAAGGAAAAGTCGGTACTTCTCGCTAGTGTAATATAATGTGAACACGACTCAAGCAGGTCCTCAAGCAGGCACTGCTGCATTCTGTTCCCTGACATTGCTCTGATGACGGTTAATGCAGATAGTTCCGATTATGAAATACAAAACGTATTGTAGGTTAGTTCCTAGGATAGTAACATTGAATTTGCGTTGTAGATGGCACATGAACGTGATGACTATCCATATTACTCATCAATATAAAAAGACAATATTTTGGGAATTTAGTAGGATTACTCAAAATGAATTCTGAAATTGGGTGACTGACCGCACAGGTGCTAAACGTCGTCAAGAGTATACGATGTCCTAATCGCATTAGGAATATGAAGATCGTCTTCGACAGCTCGCCACTTTCACATTGCTATCTCCACCCTACTCCAGACAGCTCTCGGTGGAGTTGCACTACGTTGCCGATGTTATGGAAGGCCTTCAAACCGACAACAGACCACATATTGAAAAATACAAGCGAATTCTCTTGCAGCGTAAGCTTATTGTAACTAATCTAAAAATTATTGGAGAGGAACTTTGTCCTATTCAAAAAAAGTAAAATGTTACACACTGTTGACGTCAAACGGACATTATCTATGTCCTGTCTTGTGTCCTACTCATCTATAATATCAAGTGTACTATGAAAATGATTATATATAATGGATTATAAGGTAATGCATTGATACCAGATGGTGGGGGCCTGCCGATGTGGCCGTGCGGTTCTAGGCGCTTCAGTCTGGAACCGCGTGACCGCTACGGTCGCAGGTTCGCATCCTGCCTCGGGCATGGATGTGTGTGATGTCCTTAGGTTAGTTAGGTTTAAGTAGTTCTAAGTTCTAGGGGACTGATGACCTTAGAAGTTAAGTCCCATAGTGCTCAGAGCCATTTGAACCATTTGAACTATTTAACACAAAATGACATTAAAAATTTAAGTTATTCACGAGCAGCTAGTTGAGAATATGTATGAACATTAAATGACACGACGAACCGTCTTGTTCTGCATATGGATTCAAACCCAGCTCATGCAGACTAAGCAAAGATTTCGTGACTAACGGAAACTAACAGTCATTCCTGATTAGGCATACAGAGAGTGATATACCTCGATTTTAGACAGTATCAGTTAGCAAATATCAACTTTAAATTGCATAACGCAAACACTTTTAACAGACGTGAATTCCTACCCAGCATCTATTGTCCCTGTTAACGAACTACGAGAGATGTTAAATATTGCTTCTTCACAAGTAACTTACTTGAAATGCCGTGAGGCAAAGCTGTGTGTTGGACACGGATTCGAACCCGGAACCTAATCGGATTGCCATCGAAGCACAGTCAAATGTGACATATCGGAATTTCGCGGCAGTAACTAGATGTTTTAACTGAAATGACGAGACGAAACATAATTTTTTCCTTCCCAGTACTCCAACCCGGCACCTATCGCTGTTATATTCTAGAGAAAACTAACGTTAAATATGGGTTTGTTGCACCAGCAGTGACATGTGAGCATGTTTGAACTGAAATAATATGACGAAGAGTTCAGCGCTCACTGGGAATAGAGCCCCACACATATCGTTGTTGACTACACACAAAGAGACGTCAGCTACCGAATTTTTCTCCACCAGCTGCTCAGAATAGCATCTTGAACTTACAGTCATCTCGCAAATAGTTCTGTGTCTCACTGGGAGTTAAAAACGTCGGATATCGTTAGTGTTGACAGCGAATGAAAATACATTAAAAATCAAAATTATTATCCACCAGCAGATAGGTGTTCTCATGCTAGAGCTTGATAATACATAATTAAATCTTTAGTGCCGGGCCAGGATTCGATCCCATTCACGCATAATATGTGAAGGTGTTGAGGAATCTGCAGTTTTGAACAAACAACAAATTGTAGTCGAGCTGTATTGCCACGAAGGGATCAAATTCCGCGTTAAGGGCGGTCTGAGTTGCATTCCCAGTTCAGAACCAATTTTATCGACATACAGAAGCTCAAATAAAAGATGGAATAAGTGTCCTGTGACCATACATAGCGTTTGTGTCGTCACTTGAAATAAATAACTAGTATAAGAAAGGTTACTGGTGATAGAGTTTCTACATGTCGCCACTCCAGACTTTATTGTGGTTCAACCTACCGTCTACTTGGTAAAGAAGGAATATCATCTTTAATGTGAATTTTCAGACCACGCAGCCATTATATCTCCTTCACTTGGTGTAGCCAGGAGAGAATGGAATCTGTCTCTCCCTATCTAAAATCATTGACAGAAGTGGGAATCGAACCCAGACCATAGGTATAACAACCTACCATCCGTCCAACAGACCACGAAATCCTCTTCTCTGCGAGTCATTTTTCTATCGTAACGCAGTTGCGCCACACTGGATGAGAATTCTGACACACAGGCTCCCTGTAGTAATTTGCAGCATGTTCAGTAAATTCATTTACTTGGTTGACCGAATCACCATGAACTAGCTGCCTCGGCTACCCAGTGCATACATTCGACTATTTTGTAATCACAGAAATAAAATCACGTTACTGCCACCTACACACAACTGCCAACATTGTAGGATGCAGAAGTTTAAATAGGAAGTGTTCCTTTCCACTTGAGCTATTCTATTGCGCTATCTGTTACTAGAAAACGTCGTTCAGTCCAAAAGAAAAGCTGTAACTGTTTGTCTCTCAGAAGTCAAGACCTGGCCATATGCATAATCTCCCAGTGCTGTGGAATCCAAAAGTTCTGGAGGAATAGTTGCCGAGCTCTGGAGCTGTTGTAGCTACGTGTCAGCTTGTAGCATAGATAAGATGTCGCGAGTTCGAATACATGCAGTACTATATTTTTTAAAACGCAATTCTGCTCTCTGCTGAAGTTATCAATCTAATGGAACTTTGAACATAATTCCCTTCACTTCTCAACCCAAAGTAGTCGCATGTGGAAAAAGGACTAACTACTGTGACATTTTGTTCTATTCAGGTTTAATAGACAGCAGGCAGCAGATGCATCTCGAAGATGTGCAGGGAGAGCGCATCGTGCCATAATATGTCAGAAAAGTATTTTCTACATTAGCCGTCGTGTGGTAGTGATATTTGATTCTTCTTCAAACTTTGATTGACAGCTTTAACTCAGAACAAATTTTCTACATGCATGTAATCAATAAACTGCATGTGCATTGTCAGACTGTCATAGGTAACATCAGAGAATTCGCATATATCGTTGATGATTAATTTCTCTCTCATATTTACTATTGTTTTAACAACACTAAAGGAAACCTTACGAAAATTGTGCACTGTATTATAAGAAATGAAATAAAACTAACCATGATAACCTTACGACGAAAGTATCTGTACACAAGCATGCCTCTATCGACACGAATTAATAAAATTCTACTCACTTAGATTTTGATTGGGTCTGTGTTTAATTGGTATGCTGTGTCATACTCAAGAGGTATGCAAATGTGGCATTTCATAAATATAGTTACGTATTCCTAGAAACCCAAAATTCGCTTGTCAGCAGCGGAAAGAGGCGTTACCTGTTGTGCAGCATTGTAAGTTTTTCAACATTGCACTATGAGCTGAAAGCATTTTCTTGCGATTTCCTTATTGATGTTTGATCTGACTGCTTGTAGCTCTTTCACAGAAGGGATAAAAACGTTTCAGTCAGTGAGACTGGAACTGCGAACCGTAACAGACGCTGTTTCACAGGTCAGCACGTCACCACAGAGCTGGCGAGGAGGTATGGGTCTCAGCTTCCTATTACGACGGCAATAGTAACTAGAACTCGTAAACCGCTATTTAAAGGTCGAGATTAGTTGCGATTTCCACCTGCAACGACTTTCCTGGGCTGAAAACCGTAAATTTTCAATCTTTTGTTACCCTTCAAGCTATAATAACTCAGATTATTCAATGGAAACGACAGGTAAAATCAAGTGAACTTTGAGGCTTAATTCCGTGCACACCAGGAAGTAACTCGTCGATCACAGAGTTGCCAAACATACGTTGCCTTGTTGCCAAATCTCAGTTACAGTACCAGCAGGAAGAAGACGAACCGATGTGATCCTACAGCGGTCTGGGAAGTGACCATAGCTGGTGTCTCCAAGTCGCGGCTGCTACGGCCTGGAATACGTAGTGCGTCTGATTCGCTTTCTGTAACTAGGTTTAGGGACTGGAGCGTAGTTACTAATAATACTCAGAACTGACTGCAAACTGAGCATCATAAATCAGTAACTCTCATTATTGTTTTTATATTTCTTTCGTAAGTGCACTCAAAACTAAGAAAGTCATTCACAGGCGTTTTCGTGCCTCGCCGATAGTCGAGCACAACATACAAATAAAAATAAAAAAGAATGTGTGTGTGTGTGTGTGTGTGTGTGTGAGAGAGAGAGAGAGAGAGAGAGAGAGAGAGAGAGAGAGAGAAATAAAAAGCAATGAGAGAGAGTGTAAAAAATTGTTGTAAAGAAATTGAATCATGGTATTTAAAGAAATCTTTCATTAAAATGACACGTTCCACATCATTACGAAATGTCGTATTCATGATCTATGGAACAAGAGTTAATCTAATGTAATCTAATCTAATCTAATCACATCATATTGATGATTAGCCATGAAGAGTCATGAATTACCGAAAGTTTTGCCAATACCAGTAATCAAATCTAAACTTGAAAATAAAAGACGACAATTTTTGTAATAAACCGTGACTCCTATCAAGACCCTTTCATCCCTGTTATCTAACCACGAAAGATGTCTGATATACCTCCATTCTGAAGTAACAAAGTGTGCATGAATTTAAAGATGAAGTGCATGATGTGAAGTTCTGTGACGGAGATACGAACCCAACACGTAATCCGATTGTTAACTAAGAAAAATCAGATGTTACGTATCGGTTTTTCTTACGAGCCGCTAGGTGTCTGAATCTAAAATAAGGATACAAACTTTTGTGCCTAAGCGACAATCGAACTGCACACCTACCGTGCATCCACGAATATAGCTTAAGTATCAGTTGCTGCTTACTCATGAACAGTAAGATGTGTGCGTGTTTGACCAGAAATAACGACACCTGTTGCGATTGTTGGCAACACATGAACAGACATTGAAATTGCGCGTTAATTTTCACTAGCAGGTGGGTGTGCACTTGATAAAGCTAGAAATGAAATTATGAATATTTTTGTACTGGATCAGGTTTCAGACCCACATACTTACCTTTGGAGGAGACCTAGAGAAGATTGCAGTCTTGGGAAAAGGAACGAAATGACTGAACTATACTGTTCCGAGAGATTCGGATCCTCGAAAGAGGAGATACGAATTCGAATCACAGTCCAGCACCAAATTTTTAAACGTCTCTAGTTCAATCAAGTACAAGTAAAATAAGAGCCCTGTCCCTTTAAATGGCTATCGGTTCATCAAATAAAATAAAATTTTCTAATGTAAGTAAGCTTACTGGCGACTGTATTTCTTTTTACCATGACTTCCGCTGTGTCATTTCCCAACGTAAACCGGCTCTGCCCAGTTGGTAATGAAGGAACGTGATGTTTAATGCGGATTCTGGATTATAACGTCTTTCTCTTGAAGTTACCAGAGGTAAAATAAATCTGTTTGTGCCTCTTAAAAGTAAATGCCTGAACCCACGCATTGCACCTGTGATAGCTCGTTCCACCAGACCATTGTGGCCACATTACCCAGCCCCAGGAGTGTGCTGTAACGGATGATGTGCTTAGCTTACAAAATTAGGCACGGTGGAAAAAATGCGAGTCTATTAAATGGTCAAGTAGAAGCAAGCTTCTGACGCAGAGATTATGCTATTCTCATGTCAGCAGGATGTAAAGACTCTTCTAGGCATCATAGGCTGGATGTGAAGCCATTTTGATTTTTCACAAATTCAGCAAATTTCTTAGTTCGAGAAAATCCACTGTGAAGTGTGAAGTTGCCGGATAATTCGCTTATAATATCATTTTATTCATACCGCTGATGGAAAACGACCGTAGTCTTGAGGTAAAACGCGAGACCAGCTAATATGACGTCTGGCGACCGAAAGCACATATCGACATTTTTATCGCCCCTTTCCTCTCGGTGCTGAAGGTATGAGTATAATTCAAGCGAATCTACAATATCATATTAGCTGGTCTCGCGTTTAACCTCAAGACTACGGTCGTAGTCAAGAGTAATGTACTAAGACTGGAGTCAAGACTTCCTCTGGGAAGTGCCGCAGTCTACATGTTGCTAGATCGAGCATATTGCCAGACATAGAATTCTGAGAGGAGCATGACTGTATTGTCCACCTTACGTGAACGACTCGGCGGTCAAGTTTTTGGTCTGAGACTGTATCTACAACACATATTGCACGCTTAAGACCCAGAAGAATTTAAAAAAAAGTAGTTTATGAGAGCAACGTTAACCATAGCGTTCGAAGTATTCATAGTATTGTATACGTGTGTGTAAACGCCTTCCAATGACCACTCAAGAAAGACAAGGATACACAGTCTAGCTTCAATATTATAGATACGCCTCAGTTTGTGGATGAACTCAGACTTAGGTTGATAATAATTTTGAAAATATAGCAGCACTGTACCCATTGGTGTTAAACTCGTTTTCAACCAATGATTCCCACAGCTACAGGGATACTACTTGTGATACCTCCTAGACAAAATACTTAAGCAGTGTTATCAGACGAAAAGATCAACCTGACACAAACTGTGGGAAGTTTGTTTTACAACCTTCGTACCTGGATATTCAGCTTTTTCCTATTTGAGATATCTGTGAACGTTGCTGCTTAAGTCGATTTAAGCATAAACTAGTTTCCCTCAGCTTCGACAATGTTTAAAGAAATCGTCTTATCGGCACTAAATCGTGGTTTGTGAATTGTTTACCGACCGTACTCTTCCGTATTTTGCCGGTTGGAAGGCGAAAGCTTACTGACAAATTTCACACAGAAATTACTGTTACAGTGTACTTATGGAGCCAAATGAGTCAATTGCGTATTTTCCGGTGAGAAAGAGCACTGGCAAACAGTCTTCGCAACATTAGGTTATTTAAACTGGTGTCACTCTAAGCTAGAATTTATGGTCAGCGACTAAGTGTAAGGTCAACGTTTCGAATGCGAGTTTTGCGACTGTGAAATACTTTTATACATTATAGAAGCGAATATTAAATTTGCACTAATATTGCGAAAATTTTGTACTTGGACAGCTTAGAATGAAAATACTTCTGTTTATTGCAAAGGGAAACAATAGATTTTCTAAAACACTGTCTGTCATACACTACTTGAAACAGGTCATGTCGACCAAATCATGTGGAAGAACTAACAGCAATGTATATCGGAAGGCAGTATGATCTCTTGCCTTTTGGTTTGTCAGTACTCGATAGCCATTTCTAGGCGAAAGTAAATGAAAAAAGGCAGTGCGTTTTTTTTACCAAGTAAAGTCTTCGTCAATTACTTTAGTTTTAATGTACTCTACGAGTAATTGCTGGTGTTTGATATTAACATGAAAAGGATTCCGTAGACAGGGAAAGAACCTGTACTTGGGAAACTACTTCTATAGTGACCAAAAGCACTAAATGATGTTCAAGCACTTGTGTTACAGCAGCAGTATGAATAAAATGATATTAATAATAACAGTAATAATCGAATTATCCGGCAACTTCACACTCCACAGTGGATTTTCTCGAACTAAGAAATTTGCTGAATTTGTGAAAAATCAAAATGGCTTCACATCCAGCCTATGATGCCTAGAAGAGTCTTTACATCCTGCTGACATGAGAATAGCATAATCTCTGCGTCAGAAGCTTGCTTCTACTTGACCATTTAATAGACTCGCATTTTTTCCACCGTGCCTAATTTTGTAAGCTAAGCACATCATCCGTTACAGCACACTCCTGGGGCTGGGTAATGTGGCCACAATGGTCTGGTGGAACGAGCTATCACAGGTGCAATGCGTGGGTTCAGGCATTTACTTTTAAGAGGCACAAACAGATTTATTTTACCTCTGGTAACTTCAAGAGAAAGACGTTATAATCCAGAATCCGCATTAAACATCACGTTCCTTCATTACCAACTGGGCAGAGCCGGTTTACGTTGGGAAATGACACAGCGGAAGTCATGGTAAAAAGAAATACAGTCGCCAGTAAGCTTACTTACATTAGAAAATTTTATTTTATTTGATGAACCGATAGCCATTTAAAGGGACAGGGCTCTTATTTTACTTGTACTTGATTGAACTAGAGACGTTTAAAAATTTGGTGCTGGACTGTGATTCGAATCCGTATCTCCTCTTTCGAGGATCCGAATCTCTCGGAACAGTATAGTTCAGTCATTTCGTTCCTTTTCCCAAGACTGCAATCTTCTCTAGGTCTCCTCCAAAGGTAAGTATGTGGGTCTGAAACCTGATCCAGTACAAAAATATTCATAATTTCATTTCTAGCTTTATCAAGTGCACACCCACCTGCTAGTGAAAATTAACGCGCAATTTCAATGTCTGTTCATGTGTTGCCAACAATCGCAACAGGTGTCGTTATTTCTGGTCAAACACGCACACATCTTACTGTTCATGAGTAAGCAGCAACTGATACTTAAGCTATATTCGTGGATGCACGGTAGGTGTGCAGTTCGATTGTCGCTTAGGCACAAAAGTTTGTATCCTTATTTTAGATTCAGACACCTAGCGGCTCGTAAGAAAAACCGATACGTAACATCTGATTTTTCTTAGTTAACAATCGGATTACGTGTTGGGTTCGTATCTCCGTCACAGAACTTCACATCATGCACTTCATCTTTAAATTCATGCACACTTTGTTACTTCAGAATGGAGGTATATCAGACATCTTTCGTGGTTAGATAACAGGGATGAAAGGGTCTTGATAGGAGTCACGGTTTATTACAAAAATTGTCGTCTTTTATTTTCAAGTTTAGATTTGATTACTGGTATTGGCAAAACTTTCGGTAATTCATGACTCTTCATGGCTAATCATCAATATGATGTGATTAGATTAGATTAGATTACATTAGATTAACTCTTGTTCCATAGATCATGAATACGACATTTCGTAATGATGTGGAACGTGTCATTTTAATGAAAGATTTCTTTAAATACCATGATTCAATTTCTTTACAACAATTTTTTACACTCTCTCTCATTGCTTTTTATTTCTCTCTCTCTCTCTCTCTCTCTCTCTCTCTCTCTCTCTCTCACACACACACACACACACACACACACATTCTTTTTTATTTTTATTTGTATGTTGTGCTCGACTATCGGCGAGGCACGAAAACGCCTGTGAATGACTTTCTTAGTTTTGAGTGCACTTACGAAAGAAATATAAAAACAATAATGAGAGTTACTGATTTATGATGCTCAGTTTGCAGTCAGTTCTGAGTATTATTAGTAACTACGCTCCAGTCCCTAAACCTAGTTACAGAAAGCGAATCAGACGCACTACGTATTCCAGGCCGTAGCAGCCGCGACTTGGAGACACCAGCTATGGTCACTTCCCAGACCGCTGTAGGATCACATCGGTTCGTCTTCTTCCTGCTGGTACTGTAACTGAGATTTGGCAACAAGGCAACGTATGTTTGGCAACTCTGTGATCGACGAGTTACTTCCTGGTGTGCACGGAATTAAGCCTCAAAGTTCACTTGATTTTACCTGTCGTTTCCATTGAATAATCTGAGTTATTATAGCTTGAAGGGTAACAAAAGATTGAAAATTTACGGTTTTCAGCCCAGGAAAGTCGTTGCAGGTGGAAATCGCAACTAATCTCGACCTTTAAATAGCGGTTTACGAGTTCTAGTTACTATTGCCGTCGTAATAGGAAGCTGAGACCCATACCTCCTCGCCAGCTCTGTGGTGACGTGCTGACCTGTGAAACAGCGTCTGTTACGGTTCGCAGTTCCAGTCTCACTGACTGAAACGTTTTTATCCCTTCTGTGAAAGAGCTACAAGCAGTCAGATCAAACATCAATAAGGAAATCGCAAGAAAATGCTTTCAGCTCATAGTGCAATGTTGAAAAACTTACAATGCTGCACAACAGGTAACGCCTCTTTCCGCTGCTGACAAGCGAATTTTGGGTTTCTAGGAATACGAAACTATATTTATGAAATGCCACATTTGCATACCTCTTGAGTATGACACAGCATACCAATTAAACACAGACCCAATCAAAATCTAAGTGAGTAGAATTTTATTAATTCGTGTCGATAGAGGCATGCTTGTGTACAGATACTTTCGTCGTAAGGTTATCATGGTTAGTTTTATTTCATTTCTTATAATACAGTGCACAATTTTCGTAAGGTTTCCTTTAGTGTTGTTAAAACAATAGTAAATATGAGAGAGAAATTAATCATCAACGATATATGCGAATTCTCTGATGTTACCTATGACAGTCTGACAATGCACATGCAGTTTATTGATTACATGCATGTAGAAAATTTGTTCTGAGTTAAAGCTGTCAATCAAAGTTTGAAGAAGAATCAAATATCACTACCACACGACGGCTAATGTAGAAAATACTTTTCTGACATATTATGGCACGATGCGCTCTCCCTGCACATCTTCGAGATGCATCTGCTGCCTGCTGTCTATTAAACCTGAATAGAACAAAATGTCACAGTAGTTAGTCCTTTTTCCACATGCGACTACTTTGGGTTGAGAAGTGAAGGGAATTATGTTCAAAGTTCCATTAGATTGATAACTTCAGCAGAGAGCAGAATTGCGTTTTAAAAAATATAGTACTGCATGTATTCGAACTCGCGACATCTTATCTATGCTACAAGCTGACACGTAGCTACAACAGCTCCAGAGCTCGGCAACTATTCCTCCAGAACTTTTGGATTCCACAGCACTGGGAGATTATGCATATGGCCAGGTCTTGACTTCTGAGAGACAAACAGTTACAGCTTTTCTTTTGGACTGAACGACGTTTTCTAGTAACAGATAGCGCAATAGAATAGCTCAAGTGGAAAGGAACACTTCCTATTTAAACTTCTGCATCCTACAATGTTGGCAGTTGTGTGTAGGTGGCAGTAACGTGATTTTATTTCTGTGATTACAAAATAGTCGAATGTATGCACTGGGTAGCCGAGGCAGCTAGTTCATGGTGATTCGGTCAACCAAGTAAATGAATTTACTGAACATGCTACAAATTACTACAGGGTGCCTGTGTGTCAGAATTCTCATCCAGTGTGGCGCAACTGCGTTACGATAGAAAAATGACTCGCAGAGAAGAGGATTTCGTGGTCTGTTGGACGGATGGTAGGTTGTTATACCTATGGTCTGGGTTCGATTCCCACTTCTGTCAATGATTTTAGATAGGGAGAGACAGATTCCATTCTCTCCTGGCTACACCAAGTGAAGGAGATATAATGGCTGCGTGGTCTGAAAATTCACATTAAAGATGATATTCCTTCTTTACCAAGTAGACGGTAGGTTGAACCACAATAAAGTCTGGAGTGGCGACATGTAGAAACTCTATCACCAGTAACCTTTCTTATACTAGTTATTTATTTCAAGTGACGACACAAACGCTATGTATGGTCACAGGACACTTATTCCATCTTTTATTTGAGCTTCTGTATGTCGATAAAATTGGTTCTGAACTGGGAATGCAACTCAGACCGCCCTTAACGCGGAATTTGATCCCTTCGTGGCAATACAGCTCGACTACAATTTGTTGTTTGTTCAAAACTGCAGATTCCTCAACACCTTCACATATTATGCGTGAATGGGATCGAATCCTGGCCCGGCACTAAAGATTTAATTATGTATTATCAAGCTCTAGCATGAGAACACCTATCTGCTGGTGGATAATAATTTTGATTTTTAATGTATTTTCATTCGCTGTCAACACTAACGATATCCGACGTTTTTAACTCCCAGTGAGACACAGAACTATTTGCGAGATGACTGTAAGTTCAAGATGCTATTCTGAGCAGCTGGTGGAGAAAAATTCGGTAGCTGACGTCTCTTTGTGTGTAGTCAACAACGATATGTGTGGGGCTCTATTCCCAGTGAGCGCTGAACTCTTCGTCATATTATTTCAGTTCAAACATGCTCACATGTCACTGCTGGTGCAACAAACCCATATTTAACGTTAGTTTTCTCTAGAATATAACAGCGATAGGTGCCGGGTTGGAGTACTGGGAAGGAAAAAATTATGTTTCGTCTCGTCATTTCAGTTAAAACATCTAGTTACTGCCGCGAAATTCCGATATGTCACATTTGACTGTGCTTCGATGGCAATCCGATTAGGTTCCGGGTTCGAATCCGTGTCCAACACACAGCTTTACCTCACGGCATTTCAAGTAAGTTACTTGTGAAGAAGCAATATTTAACATCTCTCGTAGTTCGTTAACAGGGACAATAGATGCTGGGTAGGAATTCACGTCTGTTAAAAGTGTTTGCGTTATGCAATTTAAAGTTGATATTTGCTAACTGATACTGTCTAAAATCGAGGTATATCACTCTCTGTATGCCTAATCAGGAATGACTGTTAGTTTCCGTTAGTCACGAAATCTTTGCTTAGTCTGCATGAGCTGGGTTTGAATCCATATGCAGAACAAGACGGTTCGTCGTGTCATTTAATGTTCATACATATTCTCAACTAGCTGCTCGTGAATAACTTAAATTTTTAATGTCATTTTGTGTTAAATAGTTCAAATGGTTCAAATGGCTCTGAGCACTATGGGACTTAACTTCTAAGGTCATCAGTCCCCTAGAACTTAGAACTACTTAAACCTAACTAACCTAAGGACATCACACACATCCATGCCCGAGGCAGGATGCGAACCTGCGACCGTAGCGGTCACGCGGTTCCAGACTGAAGCGCCTAGAACCGCACGGCCACATCGGCAGGCCCCCACCACCTGGTATCAATGCATTACCTTATAATCCATTATATATAATCATTTTCATAGTACACTTGATATTATAGATGAGTAGGACACAAGACAGGACATAGATAATGTCCGTTTGACGTCAACAGTGTGTAACATTTTACTTTTTTTGAATAGGACAATGTTCCTCTCCAATAATTTTTAGATTAGTTACAATAAGCTTACGCTGCAAGAGAATTCGCTTGTATTTTTCAATATGTGGTCTGTTGTCGGTTTGAAGGCCTTCCATAACATCGGCAACGTAGTGCAACTCCACCGAGAGCTGTCTGGAGTAGGGTGGAGATAGCAATGTGAAAGTGGCGAGCTGTCGAAGACGATCTTCATATTCCTAATGCGATTAGGACATCGTATACTCTTGACGACGTTTAGCACCTGTGCGGTCAGTCACCCAATTTCAGAATTCATTTTGAGTAATCCTACTAAATTCCCAAAATATTGTCTTTTTATATTGATGAGTAATATGGATAGTCATCACGTTCATGTGCCATCTACAGCGCAAATTCAATGTTACTATCCTAGGAACTAACCTACAATACGTTTTGTATTTCATAATCGGAACTATCTGCATTAACCGTCATCAGAGCAATGTCAGGGAACAGAATGCAGCAGTGCCTGCTTGAGGACCTGCTTGAGTCGTGTTCACATTATATTACACTAGCGAGAAGTACCGACTTTTCCTTTTCTCTGCAAACATCCAGAACTAAATTCAGTAACTAAATGCTAAGAATATATTTGCATTGTGCCAACTGAAAGATCAATAGATATGGATATAGATATAGATTTTTATATTTAAAGCCATTCTCGTTCTGCGTTGGAATAAACATCATTCATTATTTGCTTGTTCTTGTTACGATTGTTATTGTCATTCTCTCACTCGGAAGAGTCTTATGCTGATGCTGTATGAATAAATTATGCCATTGGATACAAAGCGGTTTAGTTTTGAGACCTAACCCACGAGGGGGGAAGGCACAGTGGTCTGCTTCAGGAATTCCAAGCAATAAAACACAAAAAACAACCCAGGAAGGGTTCGAACAGCTACTTTCACGCAGAGACATGCATTTGGAATCTGTTCATCGTTACGGGGTCAAACAAGAGGGTAACATTACTGAAACAATGATCGGGCTACTTAGTATATAATAGAGCATACGGATTTCAAGGAGGAAACGTATGAAGACGCAGACTTCCTCGTTATCAATATGTGCGGCATACCTTTCGTGTTAACGAAAGTAAATTCCCGCTTTACCTCTTCTTACTTGTCAAATGAAATGAATGCCATGAGGAATAGAATATTTGTTGACTGCGTCTCTTCTTGCTTCCATCCTTACCAACATATTTCTTCATTCTCGTGGTAATCATGACATTCTATGTGCATGCTGCAAACGATTGCAAGTGGACAAATTCGACATCGAGGTGCAAAGCGTTTGGTATCTTACATTATATTCAATTCGAATAAGCTTCCGGTGTATTTTTACTTCGTTTGTATTTTTAGATGATTATGAACGTTACGGAAATTTATCTCACATGCTTTATGTTGAATGAGAAACATTGAATGATCCGTTTTGCTTTCCCTACGTTGAAATGATATAATGTCGGCGTCAACAGCCTTCTTCCACGCCGGAAGCTGAAACTTGTATCATTCTGGATTAATGATAATTGAATGTCTCATATGTATACATAGCCCACAAGGCGACGTCAGAAACCATCAGGGGAGAACGCCGCATAAAAACCAAACGTGCGCGCGCGTCTCCACTCTGAAGAACCGTATCGGAGAATCACGGCAAGCATTTCGCTGAAGAGCTGCCTCGTCAGAGAGCCGAGAAATGGCAGCGTCGTAGCAAGTATTTGTCAACACTCTGATAGTGCATTTACTTCCGGGTGTAGGTCGGCGTTACCTCGCTAAATTCACTTGACATTCGTTTTCCACATCGAAGACTCGTACGATATAATCCACTGCAAGATGACACAATTAGAAAGTATATTTAATTTCTGGACTCCAAGAACGGCGTTCTTCACATAAGTAACACCTGTTTGTGTGTGCATTCGGGAGGACGACGGTGCAATCCCGCGCCCGGCCATCCTGATTTAGGTTTTCAATGATTTCCCTAAATCGCTTCAGGAAAATGCCGGGATGGTTCCTTAGGAAGGGCACGGCCGATTTCCTTCCCCATCCTTCCCTAATCCGAGCTTGTGCTCCGTCTCTAATGACATCGTGGTCGACGGGATGTTAAAACAGTAATCTCCACCTCCTCTGTTTGTGTGTTTAAGGTTGCGTTTTGAGGCTCAGGCAACATCGCAGTGACTATAGTCCGCCTCTGGCCGCCAGTGTGTCGTTAGCGCAGAGGTTCCCTTGTGCGTTGCAGTGCTTGTACTATAAGTTCGAATCACGGTAGAAGCCGCTGACTACAACCTTTTATTTTTCATTTTAATTAATGGAGTTGCAAACTGCTAGTAAAAATTTCTTATACGAAATCTAAAGAATGCCTTTAAACATCAATCTTCGTCCGATTTCGACTTAGTAAATTAAGTTAATATCATGGATTTCTGCTTTGAAAATTCCAAGGTGCTTCACTGTAAAATAGGTCCTGAAAAGATTCAAACCGACTGTCAACGATATAAATTTGAGCTTTGTTCGTCATATAGGTCTAACATGTCGGAAGGTTGTTTATGAAGTGCACCTGTTCATTAATATAGTTCCCATCTTCTAAATTTTTGCAATAGCATTTAACTGTAGACGTTTTCTAACACCGGCGTTAGCAATTCCTTTCCGTTCTCTGAAACCTTTAAAACGACAAATTTTTCTGGTTGAAATCTGATGACCTTAACTATCACTTCCGATCAACAATAAATACTTCATGAACCTGTACATGGAACTCCAAATGTGCAGTGTGCCTGCACTGCTACAGAGCATGCATTGCAAGGTATTCACACAGTTTATCGCATAGACTTACCATAAGGAATGAAACAAGAACTGTAATACGCTTTACACCACAGACGCTCACTCTGGCTTGACGAAAACATCCAAACATTGACCAAAAGTTGCACAAATAATTAAGTTTGAAAGGAAAAGAAACGAGGTATGAAGCATTTATAAATTCATCGAATGTAGTGAGGTGGTTTAATTTCGTCCCAGTCTATAAAATTAATTTCGGGCCATACTCAGCTCTTGCCGATTACCCGCCTACTAATCAGGGCGTCTGTCTCCATTGCTTTTGAGCGTGAATGGAAATTGTAGAAATTTTCTGTGGAGCAACATTTAATAATAAAGCGTTTTAAATCATCAAAAGCGATGAGCGGTAGCAGGCGCTTTCGATAAAGAACGGGGGAGTGCAGCGCCGCTGCTGTCGCCACGGCCGCTGCCAGTAGCCAGCAAATGGATCCCGGAGCTTTGCCGCATACGGCGTCCAGAGGAGGACAGTCTGCAGGAAATATGCCTCAAAATCGTTACTAGATAAAATTTTGATATCGGTGTGTCACAAAGCGAAATAGATTGAATCTGCGCTACCATTACATTCACGTCTTCAGCATTCAGACAGAAGAGGCTATAAAAATATTTTATGCCAGCTGCTCTCGATCCACTGACATTACGAACAGAAACAACGCACGCTACCGCAAGACCACAGGCGTAATCAGCCTAGAGTCTCTCTATCTTGGGATAAGTTTTCCTCCAGGAAGTGCCGCAGTCTACAGTGTTGCCAGATTGTGCAGATAACCGGACTTAGAGAATTAGCGAGTTGGCCAGTTTTTTTGTCCCATGTCGCGATCGGCGCGGACTTAGCCTCTGAAGCGGCCGGCCGCCGGTCGAGTTTTATGTCAAAGAGTGTACTAACAGCTGTATCTCTGTCCTCAATAAAAAGTGGACGCATTTATATGGAATTTTTTTATGCATTTCGTCTGTACTACCACCTGCTAAAATATCTACTATTCCTCCTGAAACACCCTGTATATGGATATATGTGTGATGTCTGTTCTTTCGGACACGTCAGAAAGAAAATGTTTCATGGCATTCTGCAACGACCTTCGATCTAGTTGTACGGGCTGATAGAGATTTCAGAGCTGCTTGGCTGTCTGAATAAAAGTGGATGCTACGATTTTTGTAGGGTCTACTCTAATTCTCCTCCGTGCACTTGCTGATAGAAGATGTCATGTAATACTGTGGCCATCTTCCCTAAAGAGATTCTAGGCAGTACACCAGACCCGGTACATTCATCTGTTCTCGACCTCTCAGCAAACCACTATATTATGTCTCCTGCACGGTTTAGTGGTTCGTTCATCCACTGCTCCCTGCCTCCAACTGTTACATGGCAGGGTTTATTGAAACAGCTACAAGTTATTGTATAGTTAATCGGCATTTCCCGAGCCAGCGCCATACTAATTTGGGATTCCGTATATTCTAACTATATCCAGCTATTTCCAATTTTTAGCCTTTATGTCCCTGCCGCTGTCTCCATTTTAAGCCACAGGTGTAAGGCTGGCATGTCTAGCGTAATATCAATCCCAAGAGTGGATGTCCTGCTAATTCCATCTGTTTGTGAAAGCAGATCAGTCTCTGCACTTTGCCAGACTCCCTAGCAGCCACCTTCTGTTCGACTTTGTTCATATTATAGGCCTATAAATTACCAATGGTCTTTTTACAGAGGTGTATATCCAGTAAGTACTGGGTTTAGACCCAATTTTACCCTACAGCAGCTTCTAGTGCTTATAAGATTGTCTTTCGCAGTGGAACAAATTATTTATGTGAGGTGTTCATAATATTTTTCCATCTAGGGCTACCTCTAGATACATTACAACCCAGCTATATGTATGTTCAATAAAAATTGGACACATGTTATATGTCATTGTTTCTGCAATTTGTCTATACTACCATCTCCTACAATAATTACTATTTCTCCTGAAACATCCTGTATAATTATTTGGCTCTCGACGGGTCATCTAAAGTTTTCAGTGCTAGACGCACGGCATCGTCCGAACCCTGACGCACGACATCGTCCTAACCCTCGCGGGAATACAGTGTGGCCGCGAGCGAGTGGAATAATGGTCGGTGAGGAGGGGGGTGGGGGAGGGAGGGGGGAGTACCGCACATGTGGTATACGGCAAAGATGGGAATTCGCGTCTGATGAGGAGCGTGTATAGATATGTGCTGCAGAGAGGTTGGTTGCTGTGTCCCGACAGTGCCCACCGTCGGAGCTTCGAGTCCTCCCTCCGGCATTGTCCATAGTTTAAGTTAGATTAAGTAGTGTGTAAGCTTACTTGGTCCCATACGTTCTCACCACAAATTTACAAAATTTTAAATCCAAAATACTGCATCTCGGTTCCTACAATAGTGCAATAAGTGCGCACTGGTTAGATGTAACTGAAGTGAGTCTCCATCTCGGATTGTGGTTAAGGGCGAACCCCAAGCGAATGGCCACGAACAGTTGGGAGCAGAAACTTAATGTCATCGGAACCGTGTTGAAGGACCATGATATGCGATCGTTAGAGTGACTGCAGAAAGTACAGTTTATAAATACATACATACGTAGCAAAATTTATCATGTCACAGCTGTCTTACCGATACTGCAGGTCACTGCACATAAAATATTAGCTGTAGCCTCTTGGTATGTGTGGAAACAAAATATCTTCAAAGTACCCTTCCACACGGCGACTTTGCACAGGCAAAACAGAGGACTTGGAATTAAAGACGTGCCTTTAAACTAATACATGCCACTAAGACAAGCATCACGAAACTTCTGTTAATCTCGCTAGATCCTGGAGATAGGAACGCTCCTGTTAATGTAGCACGCCAGCCTAGATTACGTCCGAAAGTACTATGGCGATTGGAGCTGTATAAGACTTCCACCAGCACAAACCAACACTAGAACCGTCTATGATTATATTACCAGACATCGTCTACACAAACCAATTCCGGTGAATTAACCTACAAAAAACTGGAGAAACGTCTGGAAAAATATCAACAATAAAATTATACCAACTAGAGTCAGTGCCGTATGGTGCGACGTTGTAAACGAAACCATACCCTCAGCGGAACGATTATGAAAAATCAAATTGAGACCATCTTCATACTGCGACAAATGTGGGCTTCTAGAAACTGTAGCGCACATCTTCTTATGTGAAAATAGAATCAGAATTCGGAACTGAACTACGAAGAAATTAGCACTATCTACAGAACCGCAGAAAGTCATATACCGATAACTGAAGCTTTAAACCTGACTGGAAATGTTAGCCGTCCGCAAAGAATAACAGTTATTCGTGGCTTCTGGGACAGTTTGTGTTATACGTCGTAATAAACAAAACTTAGAACTTAGAAGAGTGCATGTTTTATATTGCAGAAGAACATTTTAAGCTGAAGAAGAATAACAAATATAAGGAATGTTTTAAAAAATTTTTATCTATTGCTTTATGTGGGCTACAAAGAGATGGACAGTTTTATTGATTAGAAGCAGAATACTATTCTTTCACTTTTTTTTATTCCTGGAATATTCTTTTACGTCGGTTCTTAAATCACAACTGTTCTAATTTGGCAAACCCCCTCCGGCTCCGAAACTTCTTCCATTTGTTGAAAAATATATGGCTTCCTTACAGACTTCATATGCATCCAGTGCATAATAACTTAAATTGTGAATATATTTCTGAATGAATGGTTGTTATTTATTTTTCCGTCACCCTATTCACTGTTATAAGTTATGTTCCACAAGGATCGCACGCGATTGGAGGCGACAATCTGTAATTTATTTTACCTTAATTACTACTTCAATTTTGTTCAACAATTTAAAGGAATATATGATTGCAAACATGGAATACATGTGAATAATGCAGCTGCTCAGTGACAGGTATGGGGGAGGCACTGTGGGCAGGCCTCGGATTTTCGACCCCTGCCCTCTTTGCCTCCGCCTACCTGGTGCTGAAATTCTTCTCAAACTTTAAAAAAAAGTAATAGTGCAGTGGTCAGAACGTCTGTCTAGTAAGCAGCAGGTCTAGGTTCGAAGCTCAGTCGGTCACAAATTTTCATCTGCTGTCGTTGCTGTATTTCAACGCGCTCTGACAGTGCGGACGTCGGTCCTTCGATATTTAAGATGCAATTGTTTTTTGAGGCAATAGAGGTGATTTGCGAACATTAGTCTTGCCATCAAAATAACGGGACTCCAACGGAAACCAATCCTTAGTCATACCTTCGTGCCGGAGCTAACCCATGCCATATACATGCGAATTAGATTGTAGTTCATATTTAGTCAAATAACGAGTGGTCAGTATACAAGTATGCCGGCCAGGGTGGCCGAGCGGTTCTAGGCGCTACAGTGTGGAACCGCGCGAGAGCTACGGTCTCAGGTTCGACTCCAGTCTCCGACATGGATGTGTCTGATGTCCTTAGGTTAGTTAGGTTTAAGTAGTTCTAAGTTCTAGCGGACTGACCACCTCAGATGTTAAGTCCCATAGCACTCAGAACCATTTGAACCATTTTTGACGTATACAAGCATTTACAAACAGAAGAAGCAGGATTGCAGCGAACTGATCACTTAACCAAGTGCAACATAGAGTACCTGTGTAATGAGTCATTCCAGCTGCATAGCTGAGGGTAACATTTTTTAAGCAATTCATTGCAGAATTAATGTAATACCCGCACGATGATCTCTGTAGTCATACTGTATCATTAGCAGCCCGCGAATGTAGTACTATGTTCGTTAAATCGGATTACTCAAGCTGAGGCCAAATAAAGACAAGCGACGACGCCACAACACTATCTTTACTTAGGTAGGTAGTCAGCGCTAAATTATGTGCGCCACCATTAACGTTGCCGTAAGCAGTTTGATAGCATAACACCACCACAACTACTGACAACCTGAACCATTATCATCATGCAGTTGTAACTCGCAGTGATTACAAGTTTCTCATGTTTGTCAAGAATAGCGGAAAGCGCCTCTGAAGTTCCGTTTCCATTACGCCTAGGCAGGTGAGAATCCTAAATATCAGTAATAGGTCACCTAGCGAAGAGAAGAGTCCACGTATTGTCTCAAGTTCTTGCAGTTTGATGTTAATGCAGTTCCAGATGGTTTCGCACTAACGGGTTCTTTCGGCTATCTGAATAGTCATATTGGAATTATATAAGTGTAATTGCTAGAACGTTCAACTACCTTAATAACACCTCATTCTGGGTTGAATACGACTCGGAAAGAAACGTTAATTTGACGTTTCCATCCATCTCCTGACGTCTTACTGAATGAAGTCTGAAGTGCACGCACAGTTGTGTTGCCCGCCGCAAGGATTCTGTGAAGTGTTGTGGCAGCTGGCGGTCATTGCTGAATACAGACATGTGCTCCAGGGGATCTCGTCTTTGTTGCATTTTTTCCATACCGTAATTAGCACAATAACATAAGGCTTGTTCTGCTGAAGAACTTGATGCCCACTAGTCCTTAAATAAGAATCTCCTAACGTGCGTAATGCAAGAAACGAAACAGACTTTTGGACAAAACAATGGGCAGCTCCCTGCTTTTTACTTTTCCGATAGCGCCTACGATAAGAATCTGGTGTCATACTATGTTTCAGAACCCTAAACTGTTTATTTTTTTACCTCATACTAAAACAAAAGTTATGATATGAGAAGAGGAAATGACTTATATGCTTCTCAGGAAATTGAGTTTTTCGTGTTTATTTTCCCACTTCATACTAAAACAAGGGCGTTAAAATGAGAAGAAGAAATGAAATATACGCTTCCAAGACATAATATTTCCTTGTGTGCTACTACTGCATACATGAAAGCCCTGCAGTTAATTTTTGTATGTTGGATAAATTTTGATATCACCTCACATTCCTTTGTGAGAAGGTTCCTATTTTCTTGGGATTCATATAGAGTGGACATTTCATCACTGGTTAATATTCTGATGACTAATGACATGATACCCATTGCAATTGCTCCATGGCTCCTGTGAGTAGAGTCTCACGTTGGTTACTATAAGAACACGCAGGCAGTGATATCCGCTCACTGCGGTCAGAGACAAGGTGATTTCTTTCTGTTTATGGCGAAGCGTCTGCTGCAGTGTCCACGCTCAGCCAACATAAACAAATCGCGGCGGCATTGGGCACTGCTGATCGCTGCGCTTGTCGCGAGCCTTGACAACAAGAGCGCACTGTCTCTGCTAACGATACTATGGAGTTAATACATCTTACTTAACGTAATATGCTGGACGTGGGTTGGGTGAAAATTCAGTTAGTAACTTCCCATCGCATTAAAATACTTTACAGTCATATTTGATGAATTATTTATTGTTGGTTTTCTCTCTAATGTTAATAGTATTGATTCAGATTGTGCATGAAAACGAAAACACCCACCCACACACACACACACACACGCACACACACACACACACACACAGACACACAGTCATTGATTCTAGTGAGGCTGACAACTACTGTGTGTTGAACAACACATGCACCACTCAGTTCCTCAGTTGGCGTCGAGTGGATGGGATTTTTCAATTACCTTGCATTGCAAGAATTGTAAGGAGGAGCCTGAAAGTAAATGGACTTGTATGCTAAAGAGCTGCGACAAAGCGAAGCCTGACCGATTATCAGATAATTGTCCACATGGGTTTTGTGGACGAGTATACTTTTAGTAGCCGCGCGGGATTAGCCGAGCGGTCTGGGGCACTCCAGTCATGGGCTGTGTGGCTGATCCCGACGGAGGTTCGAGTCCTCCCTCAGGCATGAGTTTGTGTGTTTGTCCTTAGGATAATTTAGGTTAAGTAGTGTGTAAGCTTAGGTACTATGCTCCTTCAGAGCCCCAGTAAAAAATATACACTCATCAATGCACGTGTCCCCACCAACATCGAAAATAAGAAAAACACCGAAAATGTCGAAAAATTCTGGTTCAAAATGGTTCAAATGGCTCTGAGCACTATGCGACTTAACTTCTGAGGTCATCAGTCGCCTAGAACTTAGAACTAATTAAACCTAACTAACCTCAGGACATCACACTCATCCATACCCGAGGCAGGATTCGAACCTGCGACCGTAGCGGTCGCTCGGTTCCTGACTGTAGCGCTTAGAAGTGCATGGGAAAAATTCTGGAACCAAGTCGAAAATACTATGAGCAAAATTCACCAGGATGACGTGAAAATACTAATGGGAAACTTCAACTCTCTATTTGGGCAGAAAAAACCTGTAGAAAAATCTTTGGTACAAGTTCAACACACCGAAACGCTTAGACCAACGGCACACGTCTGACTGACATTTGCCAACAATTCAACCACAAATGGACGTCTTCCCAGTTTAGGAAAAAACCAGTTCCCAGGTAACATGCTTAGCTAACAGGTGCAAGCTGCTTTCGTTCGCCATTCGCGACTCGCTGAAAGCCAGATTTTTAATTCTTTTGTAGCACAGCTATAAGCAGGCTGATAAAAACTCAATAAGGGAATCGTAAGACAACGCTCGAGCAAAATTCGTCTTGCTACTTTCAGTAACTCTTAGTGTCAGAGCGAAAACCTTACGGTACTGCCAAATTCATAATGCCACTTTTGTTTTCTACCGACATATTTTTTGTTGTTGTGAATACATAATTTTACCTATGAAATGTCACATTTTCATAATACATGCGAATGGTACAGGAAATAAAATAAATACAGATCTTTTCGAAGTCAAAAGTTGGTAATATCCTACTAATTCGTGTTAAAATAGGTTCAATCGTCTCACAGACACTTAATGCTTTATTAAGATAGACTGCCGTCGTGATGTTTCTGTAGTAAGCTGAATTTAATTTGTATTAGTACAGTGAATATTTTAATTGCATTTTCCATTAGTTTACTAAACGCAACAGTAATTATCAAAGAGAAATTAATCAGCAGCAGAATTTTCTTTAACGATATCTAAAACGGTCTGACAATGCTAAAGTTGTTTATAAATTCTACGCCTGTAGAAACCGACTGGTTCTAACGATGTCATTAAACCAGAGTAGTTTTAAGAGTATTTCCGTCTAGAAATGAATTGCCTTGACGGTTGATCGATCAAGAGCGGGAAAGGTAAAATTTTACAAATATATGACGAGAGGGACAAGTGCTTGAGAGAGGACTTCCCTGTCAATACAAGTGCCTGACAGACGACTTTTCTATCAATCTCCTGGATTGTTTTGTTTCTCAAATCAACATAGTGCGTTATCATACAGTAGCACAGGTGATGTAGTTTTGTTGCTCGATTTTCTTACACTGCGAAAGAAAGGTGTCTCAGTTGTGGCAACAAATGCCAGCTGTGTTGCACACACCCTGGGGGCAGAATTCGTAGCCCAAAACACACTTCTGGAATTATCAGATGTAAAATATCATGTTCACGTTACTCTTTCCTCGAGTTTACGTCTTTTGGTGGGGCACATCCTTTATTTCTTCTTAGGAAGTTGACAATAAAGGCAACAAAATACGTCACCAGTAACAGTACTGCATAGGAATGGTCGATGAGTGACCTGATGACGTTCAATAATAGTCACTCCATTGATTTTTGTTGTTTCGAATTAGAGCATGCAGTACTCCTACATCAGACTTCTGAACTTTGCCTGTTGAATGCAAACATCGCATGATGGTTAAATAGTAATCTATCACATCTATCAGTAGTCGAGACTTCCTTAATGTGGAAAATCATTCATGCCAGAACGATCTTTGTTGAAACACGAATATCTTTTTCTGGCGTATTTTTACCAAAAGCACTCGCTCCAAACACAGTTCAAATCTTTCTAGCTGCCTCCTCTGCATTCACCCCTCTGTTATACCAAAGTAAACGTTGTGTTGCAGATGTTACACCTTTTTCCACTTGCGACTCAATTTTACAATGCTTAACTGTAGTTCATGATTTTCAAGTATGCAAAATCCAGTGCTTAACTGCAAAATGATAACTAGAACTTCAAATTCGAAAATGACGGTTGATACATACACTGACAACGCGGCGCCGCGTTCACATGGGCGGCGCCGGATTTCAGGCGGCGGGTGGCGTCTGGCCGGTGGCCGGTAGCCGCTGCAGCGCGAGGAAACGCTCGAACGGAAGCTGTTATGATCGCGGCGCAGCCACGAGCTGTCCTGCGGAGTTGTTTCTGGAATACTTGTCGTTGCTGGTGGGTAGAATGTTAAGCGAATTATCTTCGATGCTCAATCAGAATCATAACTTTAGACCGAAATGTGCTAAAAAAAAATAGTTGGACACGAACAGGCGACCATAAGCTTAGAATGCATGACGATTACCATTTTTTTTCTTATTTTTTTCTTATTTTTCATTATTGATCGTTGTGTTTGGTCGTTGCGGACGTCGCAGGACATCCTGTTCAAGTTCGGTGGTTGATCCTTCCACTCAGTTTTTTTTATTACAGAGGCCAACCGGCTCTCTGACCGAACACGCTGAGCTACCGTGCCGGCTAGCACTAGACCACGGGCTCACACAATCCGAGAACATCTCGGAAGTAGACAACACTTCTTCCTAACGCTTCCGCATCTTACAGTGTTGCCAGATTGTGCAGATGGCCGGTCAGTTTTATTGGCTACGTTAAGTGAATAGACTCGGACTTAGTCTCTGTGGCAGGCGGCCGGCGGTCAGTTTTTATGTCTAAAACTGTACTCCAATGTGTTTCATTCACGTATCTGTGTGGCGCTAAAGTGTGGTTATGGATAATACGTATGCTCAGGTTGCGAATGTAACATCATAAGTAAAGAGAGGGAAATGAATTAGGCGTCCTTCGTCTTCCGTAACATCAAATATATTTTAGTTATTCTATCTTAAATGAACTGCGCAGAAAATCATTCACCAGAAGTAAATAACTTGTTAGCAACATCAGATGATATTAACAGTTTTCCGGCGCGGGTTAGCCGTGCTTTCAACGGCGTCATATCGCGGATCGCACGGTGCTTGCGCCGGCGGTGTTTTTATGTCTAAGGCTGTAAACTTGAGATATTTCGTTTCCCATGAAATGGTGGCAGACGATGCTGTGGTGTCTTCGAAGCGCGAGCTTCGTCAGTGCAAGATATCTCATCACAGCTGAGCGTACGTTTTCTTCCTGCTGCTAGTCTAATGGACAATGGCAATACTGTAGACTACTTTTTTACAACTACGTGATCATCGATTTATGTTCGTGGGTGGTTTATAATTATGTTAGTAAAATCACTCGATATTTTTATGTCCTTTAAATTGTATTTGCTTCATGATTCGTATTGAAGACGTAGGAAACGTATGCTATTTGGTCCAGGAAGCACGTTCCAACATAAATTGATGACATTTATGTTGCGAATTAGTCGTCTTATCCATCACATGGATAACGAGGATGCTCCGTTTCGCTACAGTTGTTTCATAGCTAACAAGGGAACCTCCCTATAAGTTGGCGCAGTGGATAGGCCTTGAAAAACTGAACACAGATCAATCGAGAAAACAGGAAGAAGTTGTGTGGAACTATGAAAAAAAAGCAAAATATACAAACTGAGTAGTCGATGCGGACTGTGATGTCCTTAGGCTAGCTAGGTTTAAGTAGTTCTAGGTCTAGGGGCTGATGACATAAGCAGTTTGGTCGCATAGTTCTTGAAGCCATTTTTTGACCTTTCGCGTAAATTTTCTTTACATAAACGGCCGTATCTTTAGATTGCGTTCACATAGAAGCTCACTTTTTTACACCACCAAGGGACCGGTTACCGCAAGAAGTGCGATACATTTCCGCTATTATGTCTACCCGTTCTGGAGGTAAACGGGTTTGAAAGGTTGGGTAGACCGATAGACGGTCAAGAAAGTGAGGCTAGTAGGGTTCCGTTTTTACCGGTTTAGGTGACGAAATCCTAACAACGAAAACAGCTACGACAGCTACTGAAGATGAGGGCCGCATAAATAACACCCCCTATTCTTTATTCGAAATGTTCTAGTTGTAGTCGATACATCAGCATATTAATCGTAGCTACGCTTTCGATCCAAATCACGTTTACAGGAATGCAAATAGAATCCATTTGCCTATACACGTTGTAATTCACATCCCAGTATTAATGCTACTGTGTTTTAGAAGTGCGAACATTCCCATTGCTAGGTAGCTTAAGAAACACTTAGGCTAATGAACGTTTTCTGGCTGTGGCGAGTCTAGTGGAGAATTCGAAACAGTGTAGAATATGTTTGGCAGCTATGTAGCCGTTTATTTCCTGAGGTGGTGCAGAATTATCCCACTAAATTTACCCTCTAATAAGAGTATTTTGTTATTTCGATAAACATCCCGAATGATTATCACATAAGCGATGACATAAAGGAAGAAAATTCATGTTTTTGAGTCCAGAAAGCTCTATGCAACAGAAACTGCAGATCAATATGCCATTTTCATTGCGAAATTGGTGGCTTATTCGTGTCTGGGGTAATAATAGAGGTTTGCATGGGTTGTCTGCTAGCGTAGTGAAAGGAAGGTCTGGTTTGTTTTCGGTTCTAATCTCGATGGAGGCAGGTAGAATATCAGTAAAGCAATTTTAAGAAATTCTCGCGGCCCCAATACGTTTTATCGCTACCTTTATTCTGTACTGGCGCCCTGTGCATGTCAATATGACACTCTTGTAGAATTTCATACATGTTACTGCCTACTTTTTCCGCTTCTGTCAATAATGGAATTGACTTAAGTGTGGCACTGAATGATTTTTAACTGAATTTCGTTATGAATCTTCACGCATTGCTAAATTTGCACACTTTCATGGTAGGTCAGCAACGGTAATCCAGTAGGACTGGTCTGAACGTTGACACAGACCGTTTCGCGGCCGAAAGCGGATAATATTTTGCTAATTCGTAACGATCCGGCGTTCTTTGTCTTACTAAAACAGTTATGTTATCTCGATAAGTTGAAATTCATTTTTATTGGTACAGTTCATACCAATTAGCGTTTCTTCCTTCATTCTGTCTTATATTTACGTGTTGTATTTAACACACTAATCAGCATTAATATAGTCTTACAAATTATTGAAAACAGCCTAAAAAAGTTCAGATAGTTTGTCAATTTCACGCCTGTGCATAGTATGTTGGTAGCACTTCGTCGCCTTGCCGGTTATGCTGTGTAGCAGACTTTAAAGCCGTGCGGATCAGCATAACGAAAAGGCGAGGGGTCTCGCTCGTTTTGTCCACGACTGTACAAGCACAGAAGCAACACAAACTAAGGAGACATCTTTTGGGCCAAGAAATCACGCCACATTCACGCGTAAAACATCGAGAAATTCGATTAGACCGACATTTATACTGGCGACCTGTATGATGCGGGTCCACCACTGCCATTGCATACATACAAAAAGTACTCATTCGTGCAAAACCTGAATATGGAAAGCAGATAATGTCAATGCTGTGAATAGTTGGAAACCTAGAAAACGACTTACCTCTAGCCTAACTGCATGACACTCTCAAGAGAGAGAGAAAATATTGGGTGGTACTGGGATGGATATGGTTAAAATAGCTGGAACTACAACTCTCGCACCAACCTAGGAGCTACAGCCACCCAAACTTTCCAATATGCGCTCCTCACGTCGTTCTGGACGCATCAGAAGACATAATCCAGCACTCACTTGTAAACAATGGAGATACACCCAATATCTTTCACATCTCAGTTATACCAACTAGCACATCTACATCTACATCTACATCCATACTCCGCAAGCCACCTAACGGTGTGTGGCGGAGGGTACCTTCAGTACTTCTATCGGTTCTCCCTTCTATTCCAGTCTCGTATTGTTCGTGGAAAGAAGGATTTGCGGTATACCTTTGTGTGGGCTCTAATCTCTCATGGGATGATCCAGAGTAGGAAGAAAGAAGTGACATAATTGCATAGCACAGATAAGAACGAATATGATTCCAAGGAAACGGGAATATTTTAATCAGACTATACAAACGAACAGGATTTAAAATGCCTTGGCATAAGGCAAACAAGGTGCAGTGAGGTTTATACTCAACTATAAGTATACGAACATCATCCTGCAATCCACCAGAATTGCATACTACTTTCAAACCAAATAAGATCGCAGGTTTAAAAATAAAGAGTGCCGCAACAGCAATAATTAAAACTTACTTGAAAGAATTCCGCTCTACCGAAGCCTACCATATCCTTCAGAGATGGAAATAAAATAAGAAAAAAAAAAAGACAAAGAATCAAAGTAATTGACTCAGACTGTCTCCAACGTGTAGATTATTATAAGATGGAAGACACGTGGAGGAAAATGTATATTGGTTTGTTTGTCTAGTGAATCTCCATCAGCAAGCTTACGAATAGTGTGTATGACGTATTGCAAATACACGCTGCATGGTCCACTGAGTAAATGTAAACCGGCTGTATGCTAGTAATATTCACTGATAGCAAAGATTCCCTCTATTTAGCTACCAAAAGCAGTCCATGATAATTTTATTCTTCGGATTACTTCATTCTTAAATTCAGTACTACAGGCACACAAATTTGTATAATTATTGACTTTATCTCGGTTTGGACGCACATTAACATATCGTTCACATTTAAAACTTACATCCATTTCTGAGGTGGAATCTCCTATCCACGATGCGGCAACACTATTTCCATTTGACATGTAACCATACGCTTTCATCGTCGATAACACTTGATTCAGAACAATTTAAATTTCTCGTGACCTGATGCGGAATGCTTTCTACTTACGTCTCCATAACGCTGGTCGTTGAAACTTTGAGCGATGGAGTGTCGTGGGTCTAAGTGATTTATTACACATTTGTAATGTAAATTGGTGAACAGCTTTCTTTCTTGTAGATCCAGTGGAGAACAGTAACAACCATTTTTGATATGTTTCACAAGGCAACATGCTGTCCTTGAAATCTCATTCCTCATTTGTGGCCGAAACTGTACATAGTGAGAATCAGACTTCCATATTCCCGCATTCGATATCATGTCTAGTTTCTACGTCCAAAAGTTAACATTTGATTTGCACCTGTGGTATTTTCCAGTCGAATTTCGCTACGGTCATTGCGAAAGCCTTTACACTGCTGGCAACTGAAATTGTAACTCCGTGACGCATGGCAAACAGCTAAATTTTTCGTACTGTGTGCATAAAGTGCAGCAGCAAGAATTCATGGTTAAATTTATAGAATTCCAAGGACTAAGGTTCGGAAGACTGGGGGAACGCCCTGACTGCTTGGTTTAAGGACATCAAAAGTGGTAGATGAACAAGTGCTAGATATGGAAAATGATATTGACTGTTAACTCTTAGTTCGCAGTGACTCATATAGAATGTACATAAAAAATTATGCAGGACTTCCACTACTCGTCATCATTGTTGATGAGTGGTAAGAAAGGCAACCTATTTTGGTGGCTACACACACTCCCCAGGGCCTTCTACAGTAACAGGACAAGCGACTTTACTTAGGTTACTGAACTGCACGTGCTGTCTGCAGCACCTACTGGTAGGGAGTAGTTTTCAAGTAACCTGACACAATGAAGTCTAATACGAAACAGATAAACCATTAGAAAACAACTGCAGTGTTAGAGCGCACACAGTTTTCGAAGGATCGTTGCAGTTTCTAGCCACCGCTTCGCCAGCTGAGACTGCGCGCTTGCGGTGCCATTGATCGGTTGCTAGGATCCAGTATCGTACGGGTATTGGCTGCCCGGTACATAATACTGTTCCGAGTGAGCGCTGGCTGCGAAATGGGTTCCAGCCGTATTGTGGGACCGTAACGAAGTTACCGCCACCCACCAGCCGCTACTCGGCTACTGCTATAGGCACAATATTTTTACCTGCTGCCGTTTCCGTGGTCCCCTTAAGCTACGTTTTCCTACATGCGGAAATTTATCGCAGCGTGCTGCTGAATACGCTTGCGTCTTTCGCTGTCCAATGCGAACAGCAGACGCTGCTTGAATGGGAGTTGACACTCCGTATCTCGACACTGTTACATTTTGTCAGTTGGCTTCGCTGTATTTCAGAAACCACTGAAGCAACTGACATAAAACTTTTACAGGACACTACAGGTTATATTATGAGTCTATGGAACTACAATCGCTGCATTTCAGACTCTACTTTTGGAAATTAAATTTTTTAATTACGTGTTTAAAAGTTTGTACTTTCTCCTAGATAATTTTAACTGCAGTTAACATTATGTTTTTTTTTTTATATCCGTAGAATCAGGATATACATGTTGCTACTAGCAGAAAGTTTGAATACTCTACTCCAAGTCGTTTGTGAGATTTATGGAAAAATTCTACAGAGGGTAAATTTTTAGGAATGGCTTCTAAGGTTTCAAGAGACTAAAACTTACTTTAAAATATACTTTATTTTTTTTTTATTTTCCGACTCAGAAGCATCCTGCACCATATTGTGTATCATCCTCTTGATTTTTTTCCATTTTTCTTAATATTTTCTACTTCCTGGATTCCTTAGTGGCCAATTCTGCTGCATACTCGTTTTTGTCGATGCGAACCTCGTCCATCCGCTCAAGTTCTCTTATGCACTTTGCTACAGGATTAATTACCATACGTTGCAGTGCTCTCACCCTACCAGCGTTGCCATCATTAAAAGCATTAACGGCATTAACGGCATCCATCCTAGCACATATATTTTTTGATAAGTGAGTCCTTATCATATTACCGAAAAACTCATATGGATTTTGAGTCTGACTATGCAGACGCCGCAGGATTTGCCAGGTCTCTATAAATAGGTTTCATGACATCCATAACTGTGGCTGGGATCGAATGTTTATGGCTTTATCAAATGGTTCAAATGGCTCTGAGCACTGTGGGACTTAACTTCTGAGGTAGTCAGTCCCCTAGAACTTAGAACTACTTAAACCTAACTAAGCTAAAGACATCACACACGTCCATGCCAGAGGCAGGATTCGAACCTGCGACCGTAGCGATCGCGCGGTTCCAGACTGTAGCGCCTAGAACCGCTCGGCCACTCTGGCCGGCGGCTGTATCAACTGATTGAGTACTGGATATTGCGATAACTTCACGATGAATGTGGTGTGGCAGGGCAAAGTTGGTGTATAGGCTTTCATCTGTTGACAGTCTGTGGAAGAAAGTGGCCATTATTACCTACCTCATTTTCAATTAATCACAAGTTTTATTTGTAGTCGCCATCCCATAATATTGCTGTAGTTCATTAATAATTTGGTCTGTCACCCTGCCTCTTACGATTTTACCTCAAGAAAGTTTCCTGCCCTCAACTTCCTCATCCTGGAGCACATCCCCTTCTGGATATGAGCATTGCATTTCAGTTTTGTTATAATCTTATCGCCCGAAGACTGAGCGGCTACTACACTATTATATGCTTTTGAGACCCCATCACCTAAGAACTTAGTGTAACAGACATCCCTTTCACTCACAAATCGCTAAAATTTCAGTACCTGCAAAGGACACCTTACCACCACTTGTTTATTCATAGTTTCTGGCACAGATATGCTCTTCTTAATTCTCTAATTTACATATATAACAATTTTTTGTTACAATCTGGAATTCCATCTTTCCAATATCGACACTAGTCATCACAGCAACAGAATTCTTAGAACTGTAGCCGCACTTCTGCCAAGCGCCATCATAAGCTGCTGGCATGTCAGTCATACCATCATTTATGTCAACAGTTCGTTTGCAGCACCATTCATTGGGTCACCTGGAACAGATTCCACAGCAGTTTCAATAAATCCTGTATCCTTGTCGATTTCCAGTTGCGCGTAGCATATTCGTGACAGCACACATCGTTTCTGCTGAAATGTATCCTTTGACAATAGCTCTGAATCCATAAAACCATCTAACGTTACTTTAAAAATTTATCTTTACACTTATCAGAATTCCAAAATGAATGACTCTATTTACAACTAACACAGTCAATGACAAGTTTCCTGTATAGTCCAGTTGATACTTCACAGCCTTCATGCAAACTAACTGGCCATATTTACAACACACACATTCACTAACATCCTTTTTACGATGTAGAAATCTATCAGAATATAACCTAACCTGCCTTTTACATGACTTCCTTTTTCTGGAAGTTAGCCGGCCGCGGTGGTCTAGCGGTTCTAGGCGCTCAGTCAAGAACCGTGCGACTGCTACGGTCGCAGGTTCGAATCCTGCCTCGGGCATGGATGTGTGTGATGTCCTTAGGTTAGTTAGGTTTAAGTAGTTCTAAGTTCTAGGGGACTGATGACCACAGATGTTAAGTCCCATAGCGCTTAGAGCCATTTGAACCATTTTTTCTGGAAGTTATTTCGCGACGTTTTTTTTTTTAGTCTCCGCAGCACCTGTGGGTACTTCTCTAGCTACTGACAAGTTGGGCTGTGTTTTGTTGCTTGTAACTTCCCACGACACATATGGAGCACAGCGTTCTCCTCTCAAAAAATGGTTCAGATGGCTCTAAGCACTATGGGACTTAACATCTGAGGGCATCAGTCCTCTAGACTTAGAACTACTTAAACCTAACTAACCTAAGGACATCACACACATCCATGCCCGAGGCAGGGTTCGAACCTGCGACCATAGCAGCAGCGAGATTCCGGACTGAAGCGCCTAGAACCGCTCGGCCACAAAGGCCGGCGGTTCTTCTTTCTTGGAAAATCTATTACAATGAAACCTACGTTTTTCTTCGTTTTGGCGTCATAATTTTCTTCTTTGAGAGATGTACCTCTTTATTGGCCACTTTTCTTTTAAAAAACGTTGGCACTTGCACATTCAATGAGTATTTATACTACGAAACGATATTATACTGTTATCGACAGCGCTACCAATACAAACAAAGTAATCTCACCTTTATAACAATGCAATCTATAGCCGTCGATATAAAAATGATAGATTTTATTAGATTTTGAAGTATTACAGGTCAAAATCTTAACATTTCCAACCGATGTAGACGACATTTAAAAGAAAAATACTTCCCTTGAGAATTTATAAGTGATATGTACACCACTTTGTTCAGAAAACGACATGTTCTATAATGAGATAAAAATCTTAAAAATGTGAAAACTGTTCTTTTCCGTTCTAACTCCCATGAAACGTTTTCCTAGGAGTTGGGTCGTGCGTGTAAGAATATACAAAATGAACGTGCTCTTTATTATGATTTGAGTATTGCACATGATAGAGTGATACGAAAAGTGCCTTCTGTCACCTTTTTAGTGAATACTTTGAGCTGTTAAAATGGAGAAATATTTAAGGTTTTAAGGAAAGTTGGTTTTTCGCATTACTCATTATTTATCACACCATATTTCCTGAACGATGACTCGTATTAAAACATAATTTTATAGTTGACTCTAATAATACATGTTGATAACGTGTCCCATCTTTCTGGCCAATAGAGTCAGTAACAGTGAAGTAATAAATTAATATGTCACGCATGAAGCGGAATTTTTAGAGAACCGACATGTGAAATGCAGTAAACAACAAACTTTTCGCCGCGCGGGATTAGCCGAGCGGTCTTGGGCGCTGCACTCATGGACTGTGCGGCTGGTCCCGGCGGAGGTTGGTGTCCTCCCTCTGGTATGGGTGAGTGTGTTTGTCCTTAGGATAATTTAGATTAAGTAGTTTGTAAACTTAGGAACTGATGACCTTAGCAGTTAAGTCCCACAAGATTTCACACACATTTTTGAAAAAACTTTTCCCCTTTACCGTTTTTGTGGGTGGTCAAAGCGAGAAAAAGTTGCAGAAAGATTTGAATGTATTTTTACAGTTTGTTGGGAGTTGGTGGGTGCTATAGTTTCCCCTAGAGGAGAGCGGTAATGTGTGCTAAGTTCATTGGCGCGACATGAGTTCCAGCGCTCTGCGAGGAACATTTCGCCTTGCGCGGTGCAATGAGCGGAGGAAGCAAAGGCGGAACAAGCATCACAGTGGTCTGTCTAAACACCTGCTAGTTTTGACATTCAGAAAGAGAATGTTAGTTAGGGAAGAGGAGGAAGACAATATATTATTAGGAACAGTACTCAGGAATCGCAAAGCAATCACATAAATTTCTTACGTAATAAAAAACAGGCATACAACATGTCAGTAAGAAAACAATTGCTCGATGATATGGAGGAATGCCAATTACCATTGCCTTTTTAATTATCTTATTAACGACCTGCACAAGGGTGAGGCCAAACATGCTATAGTTCACGAAGAGGGCCTAGACCTGGTGGTATGGTATATTTTTATTATTTTGGAAGACGGATCGCGACTTGTAAGTAGCCAAAAAAATTTAAAACCCAACCATGTGAAAAACCAGTGTAATACCAACTCTTAAAAAGTTTTTCTTGAGTCAAAAACACCTTAATACATTAACCTTTTTCCTTGCCCTGACAACTAGAGGACGGGGGAGAGGGAGAGACACATGACAGCCTCTTGCTCATTCATAGTTGCGGACGCCCTTGCGAAGTGCAACATCATACCCTTGATGGACGTCGGCAGTTACACCAAAGCTGAATGACTCACTCTTTGGAGCGGATTCAGTGGTTATTTCAACGAGACGAATTTTATCGTCGTTCACGGTAATGACCACAACTCATTATAGCTGTGATTATAGGTTCAGAACAAATATATTTTGTCACCTATTACAGTGGACATAACAAAAGTCATTTATTCTGACGTGTTTCGTTCATTTTTCTTTCCATTTCTGCGCAAATGAACTCCGTTGTCATTTGGTTTCGCAGCTCGGCCTCAGCAATGTTCCACAGAATATGCTGTTCGCATACGAATTCGATAAGCTGGTCACCTCTGAGACAGGGAAGCGGTCAGTTGACATTTCTGGTGAATGCGATATTGTAGTGTCTGTTTTATTCTGAATTACGAAGCCAATCATGAAGCATGTCCAAAGGAACAAGCACTGCGGCGACTATAGCCGTTATGAAATGCACTAAATGCAATCGCAATTTGGAATATTGACAACCATTAGCTACAAAATAGCATGACGATAACGAAAATTTGTGCAGTATCAGTACTAGAATCCGGATTTCCCTTTTATCGTGTTCAAATGGTTCAAATGGCTCTGAGCACTATGGGACTTAACATCTACGGTCATCAGTCCCCTAGAACTTAGAACTACTTAAACTTAACTAACCTAAGGACATCACACACATCCATGCCCGAGGCAGGATTCGAACCTGCGACCGTAGCAGTCGCGCGGCTCCGGACTGAGCGCCTAGAACCGCTAGACCACCGCGGCCGGCCCCTTATCGTGAATAGTCGCCATATCATATGACTAGACGCCGACGACTCCCGGCCATACTCAGACTTCTGTAAGTAGTCAACCATGCGTCTACAATCTGTACTCGTACATCCATCGTGTATATTCCCGTACAGGTGAGACATTTTATTTGAAAGTCGCTTGACGGACGGATAAATACGATATTGCAACGCCTGTGTTATTCTGATCTAGCTGGTGTACCGGATTCCCTCAGGGAGATGATACGAGATTGTGGGGGAGTTGGGATAAAAGGATAAACTTTAAAGTACAAGAGGTAAAATATTTATTGAAAACATATTGTAACTACACTGATGTCCAAAATGGAAATTTCGCAAGGTTACTTTTATTTTACTACAGTTAATAGTTGACAAGTGGTAGTAAAGTGGAAGTACTGTAAAGAATACAGAAGGTAAAAAACTGCAACTTGCATAATAAATATTCTAGTTTTTTTTTCAACTAAACGTATACGCGCACACATTCCGACATCTGGTTAATGTGCTCAATATGGTGTGTGAACCCTCCGGTAGCAACATAGGCCTAACAACGACGGAACATTCTGTGAGTTACGCCATCAGTCTTACGTAGACGAAATAACGGCCATTCTTCATGCAGACCAGGTCGCAAGTGTTGGAGTGTGGTTGGTGGAAGCTGACGTGAGGCATCCCGCGTCCCTAGTGCGTCCTAGACATCACCTATGGCATTCAGATCGGGAGAGCGAGGAGGTAACGCCATGCATGCAATATCTTCCGTATCCAAGAAAACCCCAAACACCTGTGCTCTATTAAGTCGAGCATTATCGTCCAGCAATAAGAAGTCTGAACGCACAGCACCTTGCAACAACCGTGCATGACGTCCGAAGATCTCGTGACGGTACAGTTAAACTTTGCCGATTCACCTGTACAATTTCATGAGGCGGTGTTCGAGTGGTAAACAAAATCCCTGCCCACACCATTAGAAATTCTCCTCGATATTGGCCTTTTTCCATAATGTTTGGGTCCCGAAATCATGTTCCAAGTTCCCTCCAGACGCGAATCTGCTGAGAGTCATTCTCCAGACCGAATGAGGACTCGGCTCTGGAAAGAACGTTGGCCCGCTATTCGTCCGACCAGGTGGTAATTGGCGATCCACCTTAGAAGTTCCTTTCTCCGAAGTCGTGTCATAGGTACACGTACAGCATGTTTCAGACAATAAAGGCTACTCTGCCGGAATCTTCTGTACACTGTTTCACTCGACACAACACGTCCAGGAGATGCTGGAGATCAGATGCCAGTTGCCGTGGAGTACTAAGGCGGTACCGTCGTACCCTCTACAGCCAAATAACGGTCCCAGCTTTCTGACGTCACACGTGATCGGCTCTGTCCTGGTCTTCGGGATACAGTTTCAGTATTTTTAAACTGTCACCACATCCGAAAAACAACAGAATGATTCACAGTAAGCCATAGGGCCACGTCAGTTTGTGAACGTCTTGTTTCCATTCTTCCTATTGTCCTCGACTGCAGAGCGTCTGCTGGGCATCTTCTCTGTGCTATACTGCACCGTCTACGACGGTGCACACAGCGATTGCGAATGTGGGACTATCCGGCAACCACTACCCCGTTTGATAGGTGCCCTGAAGTCGTCACTGACGTGCTTGTCCGTGGAGCAGAACGCCATACGGCCATCCTTTGACAGTTTCTATGATTAATACTGAGTTAGACACAGGACGGGGGAAATAGCGGTTTTTTGCTTTAATTTTGGACATCTGTGTATTTTACAAACTGCTTATTCGCTTCTGTCTCGGGTTCTTCGGCCGACGTTCATCTAATGATTTTTATGACGTTTCACCAGCACGAGTGGCTGGCATTGTCAAAGCTTCACCCACCATTCCCGGTGGTGAACTGGAGTCGAGCTCGCGGCCGCAGACTAAATGTACCTGGCGCGCCAACGTCCGAGGGCTTCTCCGCGGTCATTACCGGTGCGGTTCTCCTCTTGCTACCTGCGACGGTCGTTCGCTGCAGTACGGGAAACCAGGATCCGTTTACCTTAAGGCTTTCCTCTTTCTTGTTCTAACTGTTTGCGTGTTTTTGTATTTCTACAGCTTCTCTGAACATGCGCGTGTGATAGTGCTTCTCTATAGCCAGAACTTCAGGATCAGCGAATTTTATTACGTGGTCGGTCTCATTCAGTCCGTGCTCTGCCACTGTCGATTTCTCCACCTGCCCCAACCAGCAATGTCGCTTATGCTCTTTGATCCTGGTGTTAATGGATCGTCTAGTCATTCCGACGTAAACTTGTCCGCATGTGCATGGTATACGGTATATTCCCGACATTGCAAGTGGGTCTCTTTTCTCCTTCGCCGATCTAAGACACTCTTTGATCTTCCTTGTCGGTTTGAAAATCGTCTTTACGCCATGTTTGTGCAATATACGACCGATTCTGTCCGTCACTCTGGGAATGTATGGCAGAAAGGCCGTACCCGACATTTCTTTATCTGGTTCCTTACTTCGCCGAGTGTTTGGCTCTGTTCTAATATAATTTGTGGAGTACCCATTGCTCCTCAGGACAGTTTCCAGGTGTTGCATTTATCGTTTGAGGTGTTGCGGCTCACATATTCGTCCTACTCTCATTACTCTTTTCTGGCTCGGGTGGTGGTTTGACAGTTTGTGCAGGTATCGGTCCGTGTGTGTCGGTTTTCGATACACGCTGTGTCCCAGGTTTTCGCCGTCCCTTGTGACCAGCACATCTAGAAATGGCAGTTTCTTGTCCTTTTCTACTTCCATGGTAAATGTTATGTTGGCATGGAGGCTGTTAAAGTGTCTTAGGAAGTCACCGAGCTGTTCTTCACCATGGCTCCACACCACGAAAGTATCATCGATGTACCTGTACCACACCTTAGGTTTGCAAGTCGCCGAGTCCATTGCCTGTGCTTCGAATTGTTCCATGAAGAAGTTGGCCACCACTGGACTGAGAGAACTAACCATGGCGACGCCTTCCAGCTGTTCGTAGACATCGCCATTTCACGTGAAATAGCTCGTAGTGAGATATGCATGGAAATATAACTATTTCCAATTCTCATTTATGAACAACATTTTCTTTTTATTATTAGGATTACATATGTACAAATTTGTTCGATTTCCTACTGGAATGCAAGCTACGTACAGTCGACTGTGAGAGAAGCGAGCCTTTGAGAATGATGCCGCAATATTTTAAAATTTGCATTGCGCTTTGTTAACTGTAAAACTGTAAAACTGTACGTTAATTTGTTAGGAAATTGTAGTCTTTTCAACTGAAATGGCATTTCAGTAGAGATCAGTGATATTCTAGGGATAACAATGCGTGCCCTTCATACTTTCCAGTCATAAGTTGGACTTCGATTACATTATTCGATAACTGTTTCAAGAAATTCCTTGTTCCATTACAAGGTTTTGGTGAGTTGAGATTTCTGAGTAGAACGAGCGGAAATACAATTTTAGGTATTCCTGGTACTTGCAAAGAGTTTAGAAATTCTGTAGGAAATTTCACACTTCCATCAAAGTTTACCATCATGTGGATCGATTCGTATATTCTCTCTTCGCCGGGAATCCTCTTTTAAATATTAAAGTTAACATCGTCGAAAATATTATTTTTAGCTGCCAAAATTGCCCTTTCAAATAGCCAGTCCGGATTGGTGCAGTTGTGAACAATGTTCGGATACGTTTCGTCGATGTCAGCAGTGGCTATGTTGCATAAATCACTGTTGAATTTAATTAAGCCGTCGTTTCGTCATTAGGATACGTGCCTTCGCCTATTTACAAAAGTTGTTGAGCAAAATATGCGATTGTTTCGTCCTTCGATGGTTGAACTCTCATACTTGTTTTTTAGTCGCAGTAGTTGTTTGTGTAGCCAGAGATGTGGTTTTTTTTAACATGCATTGATCTCGTCTGCTGGTGATGACTTGGGGATAACTGGAAGCGTTTGTCACAAATCTCCTGAGAGTATGAGTAGAACTCCTGTCATCACTACAGTATTTCCTCTCAAGTCTTGTAATGTTCTATCAATGGTTTCGAGAGATTTTTTATGTGCCATTGTGCGTTCGTAGCAGAAGATTATTTTAGCTTGCTTTAGAAGTGCACCCCGACCAGGTGCTCTTGAGATTTTACGTATTGGGAATTGTTCTTCGGGTATAATCAACGGTAGTCGTAGGACGGAATGGATAATTCGTCCTCCTCCCATAGGTAAGGCTGCAATTCAGATGATGCCAGTGCAAGTCTGATGTGTTTTTTAGCACGTATTTTCACCGGCAATAGGTTTATTAAAAACGTTTTTCCGATGTTCGCTGTTTTTTGTTATAAGGATTTGTCGCAATCCTTGTTTCTTCAATCCGTTCATTTCGTTGTTCCTCGCTTTCTCTGCGTCTCACGTGTCTTTCGTTGGGAACTTGAACATGTTTCGAACTCTTTGTCTGTTTCGTTTTTTCTTTGTTCTTTTTTTCACCGTTTTGCTTCAGAACTTTTACGTTGGGGCACTGTTTAAAATATAAAACAAAATAACTTTTATTTAGAAATACACTAAGTACACTTTACAATCTTTATTTTCGATTTGTATTCAGTCATTGTATCAGTTTAACTACTCACACTTCACTGTTTGTTTTAATTCACTCACTGCACTACTTTTTCGGGTCCGTCCTTCGTCACTGATAAGAAACTGAGAATACCAAAAAGGCTTCGAATGGTCCACAATATTCCAGAACATTCCACGACATTCGAGAGTGTACTGAAATGTTCCACAATGATCTGGGATGTTCCGTAATGTTCTGGAATATTTCCTAATGTTCCAGGCTATTCCCGTGCAATCCAGAACATCCTCGATCATATTCCGGAACATTCAGGCGTCTTCTCTAATGTACTAGAAATTTCTAGAGGGTGAAACGTCCCAGCCTTTATATCTTTAAAAACACACCCTTGAGGTAAAAATGGGAACATTCTTCATAAATGGGGGCAGCGGGCTAATACACCATATAGCTCCGCTGATCGTACTGGGGCTGAGTTTTAGCGGAACGCGTGGTTGACGACATATTGAAATTTGGGTCTGGTCGTGAGTCGTGCACGGGACAGTCAGATGGTAGGTCGGCTCGCAGCCGTGGTACGGGATGGACTGCCCAGCGCTAAGAGCAGCGCTACGGGGCGTTATGTTGTTTTCACGTTAGCTAGCAATGCTACGCCGCTGTATTCATTCACGTTCTGATATGCGATGGCGTTACCTTAGCGCCGTGCAACAATGAAGGTCACGTTGCAAGCGAAACATTCATGACCTCGAGCGCACGAAGTAAAACAGTTCATCGGTGTCGAACTTAACCTCGCACCTCATGATATGATAGGAATACACTTCTGCATCACGAGCAGCATGCGTGCATCGAACTATAGAATGAAAAGAATTGCGCTGATGTTGTGCGACGTTTCACGCAGGGACTGAAGTTTAGACCACCTGACGGCCACGTCGGAGCTATTTCGGTTGATCACGCAGGTTTCGGCCTCCGCACACTGCGTGTTTTCGAACTTCCTTGAAATGGTCGTATCTGTCTTTCGATCTTGCGGAAATGACCACATCGCAGAAAAGCGTCAGACCTTCGAAACCTACCACGTCTTAAATGGGGTGCGTCAGATGAAACTTGAACTGAGAAAGCTCTTGCCATCTGATCTGATGATTGGCGGCGTGCGGGTGATCGTCACGTACGACGGTCGGCCGGAAACTTGTGCGAGCTGACGCTAGGAGAGCCACGTCTGGTCAGAGTGCCTCGACAGACGCCTTATTCAGACGTCGATGGTTGATATTGCATCACCCGTGAAACCTACAGTCCCCCCTGTCACTAGCGCGAAGATGTTCGATGCACTGCACCTGGTTCCTTCCGATCTGCCATCGTTGCCGGATACTGACGGGGTGGAGAATCATCAGATTTCCTGTCCATCACGGAAACGAGGAAACGATGCCCTCAGACGCCGGTCAGCACTTGATAAGCGATGTTGCAGTAGACATGGGCCCTGAAGTCGTACCGACCTGTGCATCCCTACTCGTTAGAGCGGCGTCAGATGATGACGGCAGATCCCACTCCGATACGGAACAACACGTCCGAAAACAGAAAACACCGAGGAGGCGCCAGAAACGCAGTTGAACGCTTTCTGAAGATCGTCTTCTCGGGATGGATGACGAACCGGCGTCGGACGACGCATCGATCACGGAAGGCCTGCTGTTGAGCGTGCCTCCTCCCCAACTCAGCGGTTTGTGCTCCGCAGCCTCTGACGCCTCCACTCCGCCGTCTGCGCTCTCTGTCGACAAACTGCTCCGGAAACAACTGACATGCAGCAGTGTTAAGATGGTCCTGCAGTTGCACAATGCTTTGGCGCTTCTTCTGTTTCTTGGAGGACGACATACAGTGGACTAGCGCGTTCCAGCGGTTGTGGCCACCAGCCCCCCACCCCACCCCCGCCCACTCCAACAACCATAGCCTCGACCGTCTCGCGCGGTCTGGCCCGGCTGTATGCAACTGAAGGGCATCAAGCCTCGACAGCAGGAGTGCCGGAACTGTCTTATCGCCTAGCTACGATTAATGTCAACACTATCCGTGCACCGCATAAACTGGCGATGCTGCCGATACAGTTCGCGGATGCGACGTAGACCTGGCCCTCTTACAGGAAGTGCTTGTTGAAGGGTTTCTTAATCCATTTTGGTAGATCCCTTGCGTCTGCCTCGCGTCGGATCTCGATAGCGGCATGGCAGTCCTAGTCCGTGAACAGTTACCCGTCGACGAATTCCAGTATCTTCCGGACGCGAGGGACTCGGCTGTCAAAGTCTTCGGCGTTCGAATTATTAACGGCTACGATCCTTCCCGATCGAGGAGGCGAAGGGAACCCTCTGGCTTCTTTGGGGAGGCGATCTCACGTCTTTTCGTGGGGCGCGGAAAATGCATTGTTGCTGGGTGGTGATTTTAATTCCACGCTCCACCCCAAAGATCAACTGTCACGCCATTCTCCTATCGCAGAGGTTTGCATGATTTTCGACGGTCTACACGTTGTCGACACGTGACACATACATGGTGGGCATCCCAGTTTCGCACATTCCAACGCGCATTCTTCCAATCGCCTTTTATATCTTAAGGTCGTTGGTGGGAGGAACCCGACTGGCGGAGATCTGGCCTGTCGCTTTTTTCGACCATTCAGTGTAAGTCTGCAACATCACCTTCGGTCGCCAGAGGGTGTGGTATGGAAGGGGTGTTTGAAAGATTAATGCGGCTCTCCTGGAGTCTCTCGACTTTCGCCAGCTCATTGAGGTGACCTCAGATTCCTTTCGCCGCCACCCGTCTACGTTGTCACGGTGACTGTTTTGCGCAATACCTGCCCTTCTCCGGGCTGTGATGGTGCACGGCAGAAACTCGGCAGCTTGGTGTACTAGAGGGCGTGGAAATGGAATTGGAGGCTCCACTTACAGAAGTTCTTAATACCATCCATGCAGGAGCTGCTGTCACCTAGCCTTGACGGCATACCCATCGAATTTTGTCGTTCTTTCCAACATCTCTTAGCACCCACGTGGACTGTTATCTGCGGAAAAATGGTGTGCCTCACAGTGAGGGCCCCCGATATCTCATTTTCCCTGTTAACAAACCCAATAGGGATTATTACATCAGTGACCATAGCCCCTTGACGCTGCTAGATAGCAGAACATTGGTAACGGAACTTAAGAGGACAGCACATCATGTCGTATCCTATTCTCAGGGGTCGACAGGCGGAGCGTCCAACATTCGGACAGCTGTCTGTCACTACAGGTATCTGACAGCTCCTGCTCGAGCTCAATAGCTTACCGCAGCTTTGGCGTCTTGAGATTTCAGCCAGGCACTTGATCGGGTCGGTCATTCTTTCCTTACGGCTATGCTCTGTCATATGGTATACACAGAAGCTACTGTTGAGATGGTCATACGTCTTCTGTGTAGAGCTACATTCTGGTTGCTGTTTAAGGGTAGGTAAACATAACTGAGCCTGATCATGCGCTCAGTGCGACTGGGGTGCCCCTGTCGGCACTACATCTACATCTACATCTACATGATTGCTCTTCAATTCACATTTAAGTGCTTGGCAGAGGGTTCATCGAACCACAATCATACTATCTCTCTACCATTCCACTCCAGAACAGCACGCGGGAAAAACGCACACCTAAACCTTTCTGATCGAGCTCTGATTTCTCTTATTTTATTTTGATGATCGTTCCTACCTATGTAGGTTGGGCTCAACAAAATATTTTCTCATTCGGAAGAGGAAGTTAGTAACTGAAATTTCGTAAATAGATCTTGCCGCGACGAAAAACGTCTTTGTTTTAATGACTTCCATCCCAACTCGCGTATCATAACTGCCACACTCTCTCCCCTATTACGTGACAATACAAAACGAGCTGCCCTTTTTTGCACCCTTTCGACGTCCTCCGTCAATCCCATCTGGTAAGGATCCCACACCGCGCAGCAATATTCTAACAGAGGACGAACGAGTGTAGTGTAACCTGTGGACTTGTTGCATCTTCTAAGTGTCCTGCCAATGAAACGCAACCTTTGGCTCGCCTTCCCCACAATATTATCTATGTGGTCTTTCCAACTGAACTTCTTCGTAATTTTAACACCCAGGTACTTAGTTGAATTGACAGCCTTGAGAATTGTACTATTTATCGAGTAATCGAATTCCAACGGACTTCTTTTGGAACTCATGTGGATCACCTCACACTTTTCGTTATTTAGCGTCAACTGCCACCTGCCACACCATACAGCAATTTTTTCTAAATCGCTTTGCAACTGATACTGGTCTTCGGTTGACCTTACTAGACGCTAAATTACAGCATCATATGCGAACAACCTAAGAGAACGGCTCAGATTGTCACCCAGGTCATTTATATAGATCAGGAACAGCAGAGCCACTGTACACCTTCGCCATAGAAACATTGTTGTGTGACCAACGACAACTGAGTGGGATGTCGCTAGGTGTAAATTGATTCTGGTGCATCGCCTATGCGGACGATTCGGGCATTTGCCTGCCAAATACCGACGATACCCCACGCTGAGCTAGCGTGGTGGGCGACCTATGGTGAGGCGTCTGGTGGCTCCCTTAATGTACGCAAATCGCAGGCAGTTCTATCGGTACAGGCCTGCCTAAGGCGAATATTGATCAGCTCAATGTGACTGATACCTTACGTTGCTTTGACATCGATTTTACGGTTGACCTGCGGCGCACTGCGGCCCTCCTTATAAGGCAACTGCTGCAGCGGATCAGGTTTGGACACGTTGAACATCGCCTCCACTCCCTTGATCTCCTGCAACGTATGCACTTTGTCAACACACACTGCGTCGTTGATCCCTCACATGGCGCAAACCTTTCATATCCCACACATCCTGCTTACTATGTGTAAGCTGTGGTGGGTTCATTTGTTAGCCTGGGGATGATCTTCAAAGCCCACTATGAGACCCTCAACCTTCCCCAGGCTCGAGGGGTGACAGTCTTCACCATGTTGCAGATGGAGCTTGGGCCCTTTTAGTCAGTTCAGAGTCGTTTATGTGGCGGCGTTCCCCGACGTGCCCTACCTGCTTGTTGCTTGAAGCATGTTCTCTGGCCTCATTGACTTCTCCAATGACGTTGGCGAATATCTCAGCGCCCTTCTATTACATCGGACTCGTTTTTCTGGAGCACAGCTGTCTTTCAGATTCTTTGCCACCTGTGCACTTGTTGTCGACAAAAGCGACCTACACTGAGATGCAACTGGCCGGCGGTCCCAGTGTCACAGAACGGATGTAGCCTCACTGGTGCAATATATGGAGGGCAGTGAACGCCCCTTTTCTCAACAAAGTCTTCGGCGTCCTAATTATTAACGCCCACGATATTTCTGGATCGAGGAGACGAAGGGTGGTATCTAACTGTCAACAAGAAACACCCCAACCCTTCTCGTTTCCACCAAGTTCCCCTCGCCGAACCATCACTTTGCGTCGCGTGCGGTTGCTGGTCACGGATGGTCATCGTTTCTTTTGTGGCGTAGTAGTAGATGTCTGGCACTTGGTCCACTGAATTCCGGCCTTCCTCACGCTTGATATTTCTGACCGTATTGCACCGCACATGTTGTTGTTCCCGGATGACGTGTACTACCCGCAGACGAAGACTCACTGTGTCAATTGGTTCGGTGGCCTTGCAGTTCGGTATCTTTTTATAGCTGGTGATAAGCGTGTTCTCAGTTTCTGGACGTACGCCAACTAACGACATTGGGCCATGTAGGACTTTTCCAACTTCCTTTGAAATGCTTTCTACAACTCGCCACGTAGTTGGAAGGTTCCTGCAATGAGAAGCTGACCTGATCTGATGCTCTGGTTTTGTGTTTTTGATACTATGGCCCTAATGGTATTCCACATCATTTTCAAGAATGCGTGCATGGATTCCTCCACAGCTACGATCAGATTCGTGGTCCTCATTCTACGGTTAAAAAAATAATAAATACAAGTCTTCTCTGTTACGTCCACTTGATACCCTCTTGTCTCCCACGCTTTCCTTTTCTCCTTTCTTAGGTCACACAGAATTATTAGGGTAGGCATATTAAAGGCCACCGCATGACGTGGTGCATATATAATTTTCTTTAATGTCAAAAGTGGCGGTGGCATATAGACATTTAAAGTAGGTTCCTTCATAATCAGGGAAGCCAGCGGATAAAAAAAAAGATTAGGTGACCGCTCGTGATAAGCGTTAAACCCGGGTTCGAGTCCCAGTCCCGCAAAAATTTTCATTGTCGCCAGTCCACTCTACAGCCGATGGTTGTCTATATTCCAAGTTCGTCTGCATTAATGTGTTTGTGGTGAATGTTCAATAGTTAAATCGGAAGTATTAGTTCTCTGCTGCTGACCGTGAGTACGAAACAAGTATTGCAGTCGTCGCGTAGTACAAGTACTTTGCTGCTTCTCAGTTCGACTTCCCGCACCCCACCAATAAAGGAAAATCCCTGCGACGTGCGGACAGAATCCTCCCGAAGCATGTAAGCGTTTCCCGAAGATAAATCCCTGAGCGGCACTGCTTTGTCCGTATCCTGGGAAAACTTCCTGGCATGTTTGCATTGTGAGAGTGGGGAGCTCGGTCTCACACGCATTTCACGCAGCACACTGCGGAAAATTCCCGCAGCCTGTCGCCAACTTTCCGATTGGTCAGGTACGTTTACCATTTGTTTCTCTTCAATCTCAGTGTTTCTTTTCTGTGCCCTTATCAACATTCTGCGAGTTCTTGCCCTGCGGTTTGTAAGTAGTCTGTTTATGTTTTCTTATTGGAAACGTTACGTAGCGCTCGGTATGAAAATCACTGGCTGTGCTGTGTGCAGTCTGTGGCTAGTTTGCATTGTTGTCTGCCATTGTAGTGTTGGGCAGCGGCAGTTGGCGCGTAGCGTTGCGCAGTGGGAGGTGAGCCGCCAGCAGTGGTGGATGTGGGGAGAGAAATGGCGGAGTTTTGAAATTTGTAAGACTGGATGTCATGAACTGCTATGTATATTATGATTTTTCAACACTATTAAGGTAAATACATTGTTTGTTCTCTATTAAAATCTTTCATTTGCTAACTATGCCTATCAGTAGTTAGTGCCTTCAGTAGTTTGAATCTTTTATTTAGCTGGCAGTAGTGGCGCTCGCTGTACTGCAGTAGTTCGTGTAACGAAGATTTTTGGTGAGGTAAGTGATTTGTGAAAGGTATAGGTTAATGTTAGTCAGGGATTATTGAAAGTCAGATTGCGTTGCGCTAAAAATATTGTGTGTCAGTTTAAGCTCAGTCCTGTACAATTTTTCAATGACCTACCTACCAATATTCTTCAAAACTTCGAATGACTCTACTGTGGGTTGGCTCTGTTGTGGCCAATTGCCTGTCTGCATGTCGAGAGTCAGCACTGTCTTTCCATTGGAAGGACAACACTACTTATTCAAGACTGCGTGGAAATCCACTACTTCTGTGTGCATTTTCTTTTACTGCTCAGACTTTGAGAAAAACAGTGAAATTTTACTGTGATGAATGATCAGGACTGTCTTTATGGACGGCGAGAAAATTTTAGCTTTTGAGTAACATTGTATCGATAAGTGTGTGCATTTGATTTCTTTGTTATTGTAATTATGAAAATTTTTTTCAAATCTGTATTGGCAACTGCCCAAAACAATTTGTAAAATTTTTTGTGGGGAGCATGGGGGCTATGTAAGTAGGCTGTTTATGTTTTCTTATTGGCAACGTTACGTAGCGGTCTGTATGAAAATCACTGGCTGTGCTGTGTGCAGTCTGTGGCTAGTTTGCATTGTTGTCTGCCATTGTAGTGTTGGGCAGCAGCAGTTGGCTGTTAACAGCGCGTAGCGTTGCGCAGTTGGAGGTGAGCCGCCAGCAGTGGTGGATGTGGTCAGAGAAATGGCGGAGTTTTGAAATTTGTAAGACTGGATGTCATGAACTGCTATGTATATTATGATTTTTCAACACTATTAAGGTAAATACATTGTTTGTTCTCTATTAAAATCTTTCATTTGCTAACTATGCCTATCAGTAGTTAGTGCCTTCAGTAGTTTGAATCTTTTATTTAGCTGGCAGTAGTGGCGCTCGCTGTATTGCAGTAGTTCGAGTAACGAAGATTTTTGGTGAGGTAAGTGATTTGTGAAAGGTATAGGTTAATGTTACTCAGGGCCATTCTTTTGTAGGGATTTCTGGAAGTCAGATTACGTTGCGCTAAAAATATTGTGTGTCAGTTTAGGCTCAGTCCTGTACAATTTTTCAAAGGGGACGTTTCAGGTTTTACACCACAACTAATTTTATGAGAATTTCGAAAGTTAAAAAAAGACATTTAAGAAAATTTTACCGAAATTTAACATCGTTTATGAATAATGTGAGACAAAGACTAATGACCTTTAATCAACTGCTGAGATTCACAATAAACACTATTCGTTCCATTAACATTGAATTTCTCGTTTTTATGGATTTGAAGTTATTTCCCACCCCATTTGGCCCATAACCACAAATGAACACAGAGCATTAATTCTAGTACTATCAAGTTTCTTGCACTTACAATAACTTTGGGTGATAATGAACAGGTACAAAAATGTTTACTTAGCTGCCTGTGAGTTTTGTCACTTAGGTTTGAAAGTTATCTAAACCAGTAAACACATAGACACTTGCTTCTGATTGTAAGCCAGCGCTCTGATAATAAATTAACTGTCGTAATGGAACTTGTACTGTCATAATGTGAAAGACAAGCTGCACTGTATAAGTAATCAATTGTCGTAATGAAAAGGGAAGTCTTTCGTACTGTAAAAGTTAGCAATCAGACTGCAAGAATTTTGAACTGTATAAACTGCCTGAATAATTAATGTGAACATGAAACTTATAGTAATTTCTGACCACAAAACTGTCTTTGAATAACGTAAGTTGGCCTTGATTGAAAACTCAAAATCGAACAGTTTGTCGTACATACTTTGTTGGATGACCCATTAAAAAGAATTGTAAGAAAAATGTTCGTAAGGAAATGAAATATGCCATAAATGACTACACTATTTTTTGTATATTGAGAAAAAGGGCTCAAGGCAGATTTTAAATTCAATAAACTTCTCAACATCCAAACTATACACTTTCCTATGTCTCAAATCTGACAACTTTCAGTACAGTAACCATGTTAGTTTGATTAAGTAAAGAAGTAAGAAAAAAAGTAACATCACTGTTTTATTTACCTGACATTCCATTAGATTTCTTCCTTCACAAATCAGTTTCATAATCATGTTGATTGAACAAAATGATAAATGGAGACATTAAATTTGAATCATAATATTGCCATAGCTTCCTCACTTGCCTAGCTGTAACACTGCTGAACTTCGACAGCTCTCTCTACCAAAGCTAAACATTCTCTGCTCCACTGCGCCCTCACGCAGCTCAAAGATGTTAGCTTAACTTCTGCGATAAAGCGTACATCACTGCTCGCTCACAATCTATCCAGATACCAAAAAATTCAGATACCAAAATTATACATGACACCTATCATTACCTCACGGTCCGGCGGACCAAAGTTACACAGGAGAGGTGATGTCAGTGAAATTGCTGAGACTGGGAAATTTTACTCTACAAAAACAATATTCTTATACAAAGATGTAGAAAGATGAATACAAAAGGTTTGAAGATGCAATACGAGCACACAGGTAATAATAAAGCTGTACATGACAGAAAATAAGTACAAATTATTGGTGAGCATAAACAGTTGCATAACTGAAAATAAATACAAATCATTGCTGGACATAAACATATTGTTACAAGCATAGTATTTGCGAAATACTATGGTACCCTCATTGTAGTGCAAACTTTATTACATGAGTAGACTGTTAGAACAGAGAGACGATAGGATACATATATGTACTGCACATACTAGTGTTCTAAGTGCAAAGAAAATGCTTATCACCACCCTAGGCTGCGACACAAAAAAGTGTCCGAAGAGCAGTAAAACTTGTAAATAACGGCCAACCATAAGTGCGTAGGCGTACTGTATGACACGTTCAGGGAGAATTTTGAAGTCCCACAGAAAATGACAATATAAATATTACCTGAAAAGCACAGTGAGACTATCTTGCAGACCCGCTGGCACTGTCATCAGAAGTACTTGGTAGAACCAACCAGTGCAGGACAATCTAGCAGTCACACTGACACCAACATCAGGAGTCTTTGGTATTACTGACAACTGAAGGACAATCTTGCAGTGCCACTGATACCAACATAAGAAGTATTTGATATCATTGACCAGAGCAGGACAATCTTGCATTCCCACTGGCACCTACAGTAGAAGTATTGGATATTGGCAGTAATGAGGACGTAGCAAGCTCAGAATATGCTAAAAAAGTTCATCCACACTGGAGCAAGAACCTAACCACTCATTACAAACATGTCCCCACGAGACTTCCACAGTATGTACAGTATTAAGTGCAGTACAGGCTGATCATAAGCCAGGATATAATAAAATAAAGTATGAGAGCTAACAGTGGCTCCCAATGAAAATATAATGCATCTTAACGCTAAAGAATTGGTTTAAACCTAAGTAAATAATCAAGTGAGCAATATCAGCAAGAAAGGAGTATACATAAAGTCCAATATGTCACAGTGAAAACAAATGGCGTGGGAACACCCCGTTATATTCAGTATAACGTGCAAACGTAGATGCAGTATGACCAAAATCAATGAAAAGAAAATTATAGTGGTGGCATGTGGAAAATAGTTATCAAGAGCAAAGTATGTCACATTCGGTAACATAAGTGACACAGTTCTATAAAATAGTTGTTGTATGAGTTCAGAGAAGTATGCAAACATAGTTTCTTTATGACAAGATACTTTACATATGATTGCAAGAATATCTCTGTTAACATAAAAAATATTTAAAGTAATATCTATGCTAACTACCTCTGCAGAGTAAACATACATAAGGGAAAAATAGGAGCCCCAGTAACTACAAGAAAAAATAGGACATGAGGAGAAAAAGTAAGTTTTGTATAGTGCTCTAGGCCTATTGTATCTGTGGAGAGAAGTAATTTAAAGTCATTTGTCGTGCGTCAGTCAGTATAGCAACAAAAAGAATTTGGCCAAAATAATGAATATTTGTCAGACTTCACAAGAAAAAGAGTAACCGTCAGGGAACAAGAAATTAGGTATCCAACCACAAATCACCATATAGAAAAAGAAATCAAGTCTAGCAAAGCAGCAAATCACTGAAAAGTAACCCTAGTCTCACACATTGTATATCAGGAAAAAAATACCATTATGAAATTCCAAGAAAATATCTTCATCATCTACACTAAGTCTTTCCTTAATATAATATCTTCAAAAGAAATACATCATAAAGACTCATTTTAATCCTAGAAATGCGTATAAATCATCAGAAACATCATACAATTTGCTGACAGAAGCAGAGCATGACCTATTCTCAATCCAGTAGACCGGTTAACAAATGGATTAGTACAAATTTTGAAAATTCATCAGGTGCAAAAGCACGATACATGGTTTGCTTAAACGGAGGAAAGCCACATTAGCATTACCTGAACGCTTCTTACTTCTGTATGTGCCAAGCTGATTGTACTAAGCTGCTGAAGTATATAGATCTGTCACTCCTTAACAAAATTATGGTAAGAGGATGGTAGAAAAAGGAAACCTTTACAAGCACAAGGTGACACATGAAAACACGGTCACTAAGCCCTAACAATTACCTCAACATTAATCATCATAATTATCATCATCTCATTAGTAGCTTAAGCAACATAAATCATAATCATATATCTTATTAAATCTAGTCAGTAAACACGATCATCAAATATATAAATATGCAGTAATACGGTCTTGCCGCAGTGGTAACAACGGTTCCCGTCAGATCACCAAAGTTAAGCGCTGTCGGGCTGCGCTAGTATTTGCATGAGTGGCCATCCAATCTGTCAAGCGCTGTTGGCAAGCGGGGTGCACTCAGCCCTTGTGAGGCAAACTGAGGACCTGCTTGATTGAGAAGTAGCGGTTCCAGCCTCTAGAAACTGACATAGGGCCTGTAGAGCGCTGTGCTGACCACATGCACCTCCTACGTGCTGAGGATGACACGGCGGCCGGTCAGTACCGTTGGGCCCTCATGACCTGTTCGGGAGGAGTTTAATTTCTTTTTTTAGTAAACTTCATGTGAAATAGACCAAAATGAAGTTCCCTGTTCTGTCTACATCGGTTGTCTCCCACACGAAAAACACGTGAGCGCCATAAGTATAAAATATCCATTTACCACACACAGAACACTTGCAATGACAGTAGATCCTGAGAAAAAGAAATTATAGCTCTCAGTAAATATTCCTTCTGACACAAGACAAAAATGTATGAAAGCAACAGGCTGTAGATAGCATCAAATAAATGGAAGAAAATTCTCCTGAGCCGGCCGAAGTGGCCGTGCGGTTAAAGACGCTGCAGTCTGGAACCGCAAGACCGCTACGGTCGCAGGTTCGAATCCTGCCGTGGGCATGGATGTTTGTGATGTCCTTAGGTTAGTTAGGTTTAACTAGTTCTAAGTTCTAGGGGACTAATGACCTCAGCAGTTGAGTCCCATAGTGCTCAGAGCCATTTGAACCAAAATTCTCCTGAGCAACAGCGAAGTAAATCCAAATATAAGAGCAAGTCCAAAGTTATAAGATAAGAAAAGACAAATAGGCTGTAGTGAAATCAGTCCGATAGTAACACAGATCATAACGTGTGTGTTGTCTGTAAAGCTATGTGAGTGTGACCTATTCGCGAAATTCTTTGACAATCATAGAATGGTGTACACCGATACTACGTTTGGTTCTCAAACTTTCCACTTCCAAAGCATTCGGATGACAAATCGACAAATTCTGCATCGTCAGTAATAGCAAAGAAAGTATTTGCTGAACAAGCTTTTGCTTTCGTGAGACAATCTGTGTGATCTGACGAGCACTTTTGACCTACCTGAAATGTTCGTTTGATTCCAGAAGGCTGCTGTCGTTGAATCCTCTTTTCTGCAGCTCGTTCGATGTTGCGTAAAGTTATTTCCACAATTTGATAGTGTCGTAAGCAACGAGGTTTAGGTATCGGTACAACTTCTCTGATTTTGTAAGGGGCAGTTTGTTTTAAAATACAAGGTACGGAGAAAGTACGATAGAAGCGTTGGGAATAGAGTTGATAACATCCTCAAATGTGAAAATGTATTTGTCCCAATCTCTCTTTTTCTTCTGGCAGTACAATCAGCATAGTTTAACTATCTCTTTCATAATCCGTTTAACTGGATTTGAGGAAGCATGCCGGCCTAAGTGGCCGAGCGGTTCTAGACGCTACAGTCTGGAACCGCTCGACCGCTACGGTCACAGGTTCGAATCCTGCCTCGGGCATGGATGAGTGTGATGTTCTTAGGTTAGTTAGGTTTCAGTAGTTCTAAGATCTAGGGGACTGATGACCTTAGAAGTTAAGTCCCATAGTGCTCTGAGCCATTTGAACCATTTTTTGAGGAGCCATGATAGCGGGAAATGTAAATGGGTTGGATTTTTCTGCACGATAGAGTGCGAGTCCAGTAACTTGATCTGAATTGCGGACCGTTGTCTGAAATTACCTTGTAAACGTGACTAACTTATGTTAAAAAATTCTTAACAACGACGGCGGACACAGTTCGGCTAGTAGCTTTACGCAAAGGAGTAAATGAAAGAAATTTCGACGTGACCTCTACTGCTACCGAAATAGAAGCGAAGCGTTGGCTGCTGGTAACGATAGGACCGAATAAGTCAACAGCTGCTATATGACGCAATTTCGCATGAATGATCGGATACAACTGAGCATAAAATAAAGATGTAGTCTTGACTTTCTGCCATAATTTGCACTTCATAAGAACACGACGAATGCGTTTCTCTATATTAAAGAAATAAGACGTTTGACGAAGTATGAAAAAGCATTTGGGGGCTCCATAATGAGTGTAACTGAGATGTATGTACAGTATATGTTTGTTAACCAGGTTCTCGGGAATGCAGACAAGCCAGGTAGAACTGTCAGATGATAACCGTTTAAACAACATGTTGTTCCGAACGAGATGGTACAGTCTGATGGAAGGTTTGGTTTTGTCGCGCCATTGCCATTTGATGTCTTTTCAGATCGGATCCTTGTCTTGCTCTTTAGCAATGTCGGTCATTACTGAAGAAATAAAGTTTTCGAAAGCTATCTGTTGAATGCATAACACAGTGAAACTGCCGTGACAAAATTCTGTTGAAGAACCAGGCGGAGTACCACCAAGTGAGTGAGATAATGCATCTGCAACAATATTTTCAACACGGGGAATATAGATGACCGCAAAGCAAAATTCTTGTAAATACATAGCCCAACGAAGTAAACGCTCATGAGAAAGGTTTGCTGACATAAGAAATTGCAACGCTCTGTGATCAGTATAAATTTGGCATCTCTGCCAAATAAGAAGTGACGGAATCGGGAAAACGCCTACACGACTGCTAAACATTCGAGTTCTGTTATACAATTGTTACGTTCAACTAGAGACAGAACGGGACTAGCAAAAGCAATGTCTTTTTGTAACAACAACGCCGTTTCTTCGATCTGTTGAAACAGATAGACACGAATGGCCGTTTTAGTACTGTCAGTGGCCACACAGAAGTGATGTGAAAGATCACGATGAGAAAATAGAGGAACGTTTAATGAAGCTTATTTCAAACTGACAAATTCATTTTGAGCCTGATCGTCCCAGATCCAGCTGGAGGTTATGCCGCCAAGTTGGCACAAACTTGGAGTATTGAGAGCCTTATAGTGCACAAACCGGCAGAAAAAAATTGATCAAACCAAGAAAACTTCCGACCTGACGTTTGGAAGTGAGTGTGGTGAAGTCACGGATAGCTTGCAACTTATCCTGGTCAGGTTCAATGCCAGAAACAGATGTGACGTGACCTAAAAATTTCAAATTAGATTTGCCAAATTCAGATTTGATGAAGTTCACTGTAACACCATGCTCAGAAAAGACTTGTAATAAAGAATTCAAGGTATCATTGTACTCATCCCAGATATTTTCGGGTATGAGAATATCATCGGCATAAAGGGTTATCTTACTTTTCAAATGCTCTGGTAAAATAGAATTTAAACCTCTGATTAATGCTTCAGACGAAACGTTCAATCCAAAAGGAAGTTAACAGAACTGATAGCATATGCCAAAACATAGAAAGGCCGTATATTTGTGGCAATTAGAATGCAGTTCAATCTGGCAGAAACTAGATTATAAATCAAGGGAGGAGAAAACTGTGACCGCCATGAAATTTCCGAAGAATCTCTTCGAAAGTTTGCAGTCTGTCGATTTCCTGCATAACAATGTTGTTAGTTTCTCTCGAATAGAGAACAAGCCTCAGTGAGCCATGTTTCTTTCGCACAATATTAAGCGGCCTATTATAAGTGCTGACTGCCGGCTCAATAATACTTTGTTGAATCATGCAATTAATTTCTTCTTTAACTTTCTGGCGATAGACTAAATGAATGGTGTAGTGTCGTCCCACAAAAGTATTGCGTGGCTTAATTTGAAATTCATATATAAAACCACGAATAGTGTCAGTATATTATCAAAAAACGTGAGAATGAGTATGTAAGATTTTCTGTAATTGTTGCTTATGAAGATCAGAGGTGGCTTTACAGTTGTCAACTTTGTTCTGAATAGTGTCGAAAATGTCAATCACAGTGCCCGTCAACGTTGTGCTCGCAGTACTGTGTACAGTGTGGTGAATCAGTCGATATTTCTATTTGAAGAAAGAAAATGCAGGCTACTGATATCTTGTTCCTCGCTAGAGAGGCTCTGATCAAAACTTAGAGATATAATATTGTTGTCAGTTCATGATGTAATGCAAGAGTTGTCATAATCCAGCACTGCTTTATGGCTGTTTAAGAAATCGATGTCCAGAATGACTTCAGTTTTTAATAATGGAACGATAAGAAAGTTGGCGAAAAATGTGTGAACTTGAGTAGAAAACTGTAAATGAGTTTGAGATTTAACGTCAACGCTTTTACCAGGTACAGCAACATTTACTTTGATTTTATTAAGAGGTAACATCGGACAAGAATAATCAGAATTGCAGCGGTTGAATGCAGCGTCACTCATGACAGTAACGGGAGAACCTGAATCCGGAATAGCTTTTAATAGACAAATGTTGATGGTGTTAGGACAGCACGGTCTCCATCATGTCATCATATGACAAAATTGCACTAAGCTTTTAATAGGTTTTTGCCATCTTTAATGTTAATAACAGGATGATAAAATATTTTAGGGGCTGTTCAGTTTCACGTAACAGTAAACCCCTGACGTTTTCTAAGCGGATCATATGCTCTACAATGTATGCAGAATGCAATGTACCCTTGTTTGCTCGTCGTCGGCATGATCTGACGCCTGGTCCGCCAGTCATTGTTGCGTAGCGTCCGCACCGTTCGGTGCACTGGCAGAAGCGACTTCAATGATTTGAACAGTGCGCTGGGCTCCTGAATGATTTTGATTACCCTGACGTGGATGAAAATGTGAATCTGGTTCATTTAAGCATAAAGACTGGTTGTTACTAAAGTGCTCATTATTCCTGAAATTATGATTAAAATTTCTATATCCCTGCTTATTCCCATCGTGATCTTGAAAATGCAGGGCGTTGCCATAAGAGTTTTGCTGGTACAGCTCTTGTCTGTAGTTACGGAAAGTGTACCTGTGTATAAAATTATTACTAGAATCATTTTGCGAGAATGATTGCTGCTGTGACAGCTGTTGCGGCAAAGCCTGATTTACATGTTGTCCGCAATTAACATATTGCTGACTAGACTGTTGAATATACTGATTTTGCTGTTGGTAGTTATAACGAAGACTTTGCTTCTGCTGAAAATGTCGTTGCTGATTGCTATTAAACTTCTGGTTGTTGCTGTAAATATTCCTGTTACGGCCTTCATTCCCAAAACAGTTACTCTTATTGTGACTGAAAAACGTAACGGAATGACCAGTGTTGTCTTTGTAGTTAAAATTGCAGTTGTTTTTAGAAAAGTTATTATTATTCTTGTGCTGAGAAAGCAACTTATCAACGTCAAGTAATTTTAAAACGTCCCAAAAACTATGTATGTTAGATGTTTGTTGATCTGCTCTTGACGCACATTTCAAATTTCCTGGAAGTTTTGAAATACAGATGTGGATTAAACCAGACAAGCTGAATAGCTCAGGGAAATTCTGGTATTGTTGTACCATGTGTTCTAAGTATTCTGTTAAAGTTTAAAAATTACAGTTGTTGAAGTTCGGCAATTTTATCAGTTCGTCTTTTACACCACACTGTGTCGTCTCAGACCAGTATGCTCCGAGGAAAACGCTTTGAAATTTTTCTATTGGAAAACATTGACCTGAATAGGTCGCATTCCCGTTGACGGATCTCCTTCCAAAAAGCTACTAATAAATTCTAATTTGTGAGAGACAGGTCAGTTTGGTGGCAAAGAAAAAGTAAATTGCTGTATCCAATACAAGGGATGTATACAGTTAGGACCATTACGAAAGACCTTGAATTTCCTGACGGATAAAAATGCTTGTAATCGAAACCATGGATTCTGAAACTATCAAAAGAATGATGCGGCTGGAAAAGTTGCGAGAGTTGTCATGTTTTTGTAAATTGTCTCTTTTGCTTACCGATTTAGTCAGCTGAGTTTGCAAAGAATGTTTTATATTCTGGTCGCTGTAATTCGTGGCAAAGTTATGTGAGCAGTCCTGAGAAATGGTATCGTTCTTATTGTCAGACAAGCGAGCATTAAGTTTATTGAGTTCCCGTTTGATTTGATGATTAGTTTGCACTTGTCTCTTTCGAAATTTTTCAAATGATTCAAATTCTTCAGTGTTAGCGAAGTGTACCGTTTATGTACCTTGATTGTCATGATTTAATTTTAATTGTGCTACAGAGTTGGCGAGTTCATCATAATCAGCTTTGAGATTATCGTATAGTTCATGAATTTTGGTAGGATCAACTTCAAGTGAGTGTAACTGTACAGCATGACTACATGTTTTCTTTTGCAGAGTAACAACAATTTCATTGAGTACCAACTTCCTAATTTTTGTAATAAGCAGGGCTTAGTCTTTCCGCTGAGTTTCAGAAACGGTATTAAGTTGTTCATCAACAGCTGATTCTCTGTTTGACACACATTGGTTAATGTTGTTATGAGCTGTAATTAGTTCGCTTAAACGAGATGTGACTCTGGTAACCTCTGTTGTAAAATCATTTATATGGTGTGCTAAGGTTTTGTGGCTATCTTTTAATTCGTCATAGAGTGCTTTGTGATTGTCAGGTAGCGCATCTAAAGTTTTTTTTTTTTTCTCTTCGAACTTTTGATTAAGCTCTTCCAGCTGAGTAGCCTTTGCATCAAAACGTTCTCTAAGAGATACATGATTTTTAGTACATTTGTCGTTAAGTTCTTGAAATTGCTTTGTATGGGACTCGTTACTGTTTCTAAGGTCGTCAAAACGAGTGGACTGTTCATCAAAGCGTTCATTATTCTGTTTTTGCATTTCACCCAAGAACTGAAAAAAATGATCGAAATGAGCCTGCGGCGAGAAATTCATATTGTGTGTAGGCATATGAAGCTGTTTCGTAACAGTTTTGTCGGAAAAATTCCGTAAAGTCTTTGTGTCGAATTCTGACAAAGGTAGTGAATCTTTCATATTTATATGTGTGATACTAGTATTCTCCAAAAATAAAATAGCAAAATTACCACAGACATTATTGTCTGAATGCGGAGTCATATCAGTATGAAGAGTGTCTACAATGTTCGTGACTTGATTATCCGGCTACAAAGACGCAGCGTCTTTCATTATTACGTCAGAAATATGGTTAGTATTAGTAGCAACAGAATGATCAGCAAAGGTATTGTTGATGTCGGTTGCAGTTTGTTAATAAAATTTTTGCAAATTCATCGTAATGCGTGATTGCTGACGAACGTACTACTCGGCATGATAATAGAGAAATATAAAAACAAATGACAAGATCACAGATGTAAGAGACAACATCGAGAAAAATAATATCAAAGCTGAAAGGCAAAACACAGTATTAACAAAATATGCGTTGCCCTAAAATACTGTAATAATTAAGGCAAGACAAAGCAGTATACAATTTCTGACTGTTTGTCAAAATACTTTGCCGCTGCCAACCGACTGCGTGTTGAAGTATAGACGAGGCTGGACTTCAGTTAAGTAGTTTTAATTCGACATGGTACCACGGTACTATAGGTTTTAATATTTAATGTTGACTGTACCTTACTTTGGCATGTTATAGTAATTCTATGCTTCTGAAGAAGGCCAGATTATTCTAGCCGAAAGCTAGGTAAAGACCAGAAAATTTTCAAAACTGAGGCGGATTTTTCAACATATGATTATAGTTTTAAGCTATCGTCACTATCTGGGGGAATAACGATAGGTACAGGCGCTCATAGACTGCAATGAGTCAGATACTTTGAACCTATTGAGAGATTTTACCAATGACCTAAAGGTGAGTAGAAACGATACATGTAATGAAGTTGGTTGTTGGCGTGTGTGTCTTATAAAAGCAATTTATCTTGTAGAAGTGAAGTAACTAGTTAGAATTATTATGGGCAGAATCGACATCCGAAAATCGAATTAAGTTAATAATTGGTTCCTCTTACTGAACCTCTCAACGCAGACATTATGGTTGTTAAAAGGTTCTTGGTAAATTAAAAAAAAACGTCCAAGACTGGTGCCCTTTTACAGATACTCTTAACTTAGAGTAGACTTTACTGAAGATGCTTTTAACCGATTTCACAACGAAACTCGAAATGTGGCAAAAAATCGGAAGAGATTCTTATCGTAAGAAAAGCATACCAGGAGCAAGATATAATCAGTACCATGATGAAGTTACCGACAACATCACCACTAAAGCAGACTTACTAAACATTGTTCTCCGATATTCACTCGCCAAGTAAGATGCAGTAAATATTTCAGAATTCTGATCAAGAACAGCTGGCAAAATGAATCATTTGTAAGTAGATATCTTCGGCCTAGCGATACAACAATTTAATAAAAACAGGTCTCTCGGTGTACATGTATACCAGTTCTGCTCCTTTCGGAATATGCTGATGAAATGGCTCCATGTATAGCAGTCGTAAACATCAGGTCGCTCGACGAAAGACCCGTGCTTGAGGACTGGAAAGTTGCTCAGGTTACACCAATACCTGTCACAGAGGACTGCAACTCTAATCATTTACATGCCTATCGATGAAGTTTACATGTACTAATCACCTGAAATACAAGCCCATATCATTTCCACTAGGAGTTAAGAACAATTACGGTCTTTCAGCATTATGAGATACCTCTAAGAATACGATCTGATGACATGCAATCAGCGCAGATTCAGAAAATACCGTGGTTTTGAAACACATTTGCCTCTTTATTCACATGAAGTAATGAGTGTTCTGTGCTAACGATATGGGAAATCAAGCTGAACTATGGAGTATTGTGTCACCTGTACAACTACAGTTGTGATTTCCTTCTTTCTATCGAAGTTTTATGTGAAGTCCTCAAGAAAGTGATACAGGCGTTTTTAATCTTTACTGCCTGACAAAAAAGGTGAGGGGCTCAGAAGACATGATCATACACCAATGCAAATTCGTACAAGTAACCACCATCGGTGGATTTCTAAGCAATTAGAGTTGCAGTGCCCTTTCACTGGTGGAACAGCCAGCAGAGTGCAATAGCGTTATTTGTCTTTGATGTTATTACCAAGCCTGGTAGGATCTATTAGTGCCATGAACAACATCAGATGATAGATCACAGTGAAGCACATGGAGATGCCACATACACGTGCGAGATAATGTTATCAGTATGTAACAGAGTCTGAAACGGGCTTCATCGTCTCCATTCGGCAGGCTGTTCGAATCTTGCAATATCAAGATTTGTGGGGCGTTAAGATTCCGTGTGGGGTTGCTAGTCCCCCATCGGGCGCCTCCCCAGGTGGCGGATAGGGGAAAGCCTCCCAGATATGGGTGGCACCGGGGAAATGAAATACCCGGGGTGGACCAAAACTAGCAGTGTGGTGGCGTCTGTACTCTAGTGGAGCGGCCTACCAAAGGTGTCTGTACCCCATGTCAGGGGCGGCCTGGAAATTATATCGCCAATCCGTTCCGAAGCAAGCGTGGCGATTATGCTTCTCACCTTCGAGTTATGTTGTGTGACATTAATGTTAAATTTTCCGGAGTAATAGCCCCACAGTCGGATCTCCGGGTGGGAGCAACTTTGATGTCCCAAACACCAAGTGGTGCTGAGAAGAAGATACAGACTCTTCACGTCTGTACATATAACTGTCGCTCTCTAATAGGCAACGACAGACTAGAAGAGATCGAGAAAGAGCTTACAAAAATCAACTGGAGTATTGTTGGTTTAAGCGAAGTTCGCCGAAAAGGGGAAGACTGTCTCCGTTTGCGCTCTGGCAACTTGTTTTACTTTTGTGGCGACCCAGAAGGAAAACTCAATGGAGTTGGGTTCTTAATCAACAAGAATATTGCTGATAGAGTATCTGTCTTAGAAGGAACTTCCAGCAGGACAGCTCGAATGGTCCTGAAGGTGTCGAATAGGTATAAAATACAGATTGTTCAGGTGTACGCTCCCACCTCAAGTCACCCTGACGAAGAAATTGAATCCTTTTATGAAAGTCTGGATAACACCTGTAAAAAAGGTAGCGATTGTCACTTCCAGATGGTCATTGGCGATTTCAATGCAAAAGTTGGCACCAAGAAACAAGGCGACACAGTGGTGGGCAACTATGGGATTGACGACCGAAACGATAGAGGTGAGAGATTAGTCCAGTTCGCTGAGTACACCAGTATGTCCGTCATGAATACGTTCTTTAAGAAGCACCCTGACCGAAAATGGACTTGGAGGAGCCCAAATTTCTGTGTCAAAAATGAGATAGACTTTATTCTGTCAAATATTCCGCAGATTGTAAAAGACGTATCAGTGCTAAATCAGTTCAACACTGGCAGTGATCACCGTCTTGTGAGAGCAAGGGTCGAACTCAATGTAAGAAATGAAAGGAGTAAACTTATGAAAGGGAAGAGAAGGGTAATCAACCTCAAAAACCTGGAAGAACATTCCTCTAAATTCCAAGAAGTCCTCCAAAGCAAGTTCCACGTAACTAAAGATTGTGATTTGGCAGAAATGATTGTTTCAAGTGCACAAGAAGTCGGTGGCCTATGCCAAAAAAATAAACAACCAAAGAAATTCAGTGCCAAAACTGAAACCCTTTTACAACAAAGGAGAGAAATGAAGATCCAAACCGATCGTGACATGGTGGCGTATTCCGAACTATGTAAGGCAGTGCGAAGAGAAATGAAAACTGACATACAGAAATTCTCTGAAGACACCTTACGAGCAAGCTTGGAGAACAAGACAAGTTTAAAGTCAGCCAAACGCAAACTCACAATCGGTAAAAAGCAGATTATCGCACTCGATGGAAATGACAGTCGAATCACTGAAAAGGAGGCGGTTTTGAAGTTCATCAGAGACTTTTATAGCAATTTGTATAGCAATCCAGGGGAAAATTTGCGTGTATCTAATTTAAATGATATATCTAGTGTTCCAGATATACTCCCATCGGAAGTCAAGTGTGCTCTAGATAGCATGAAGAAGGGAACAGTGCCGGGTGATGATGAGCTCAGCGTTGACATCCTCAAACTAGCAGGAGAGGTAACAATAAATCACTTGGCAAAAGTATTTACTTCCTGCCTGCACTGTGCTTCAATCCCACAATCGTGGAACAAGGCTAAGATTATTTTGATACACAAGAAAGGAAGTATTCACAATATTAAAAACTACCGTCCTATCAGCTTGCTGTCAATTTTGTACAAAATTTTTACAAAGATCTTGTTAAACCGAATTAGTTCCACCCTAGACTCAGCCCAACCTATAGAACAAGCTGGATTCCGAAACAATTTTAGCACTATTGACCACATTCTGACCGTTAGTGAAGTGATAAGCAGAGCGAATGAATACCAACTGCCTCTCTGCATTGCCTTTGTTGACTTTGAAAAGGCATTTGACTCCGTTAGCCATGTAGCTGTCCTCCAAGCTTTGAGTGAGCAAGGAGTGGGAGCAGCATACATTGAAGTGCTCAGGAAAATCTACGAGAATTCTTCAGCTTATGTTAACATCGGCGAATCAACTCAAGAATTCCGCATCATGAGGGGTGTCAAGCAAAGCGATCCCATCTCCCCAAAACTGTTCTCTGCTGTATTGGAAATGGCTATGTCAAAGCTGAGCTGGGAAGGTAAGGGAATTAGAATTAATGGAAGAAGGCTTACCAACTTGAGATTTGCTGATGATATTGCCTTACTGGCCAAAGACTTCGCAGAGCTCCAAAACTTAGTTACAGATCTTGCATCGGAATGTCAGCTGGTTGGCTTGAACATGAACCTTTCCAAAACAAAAGTAATATCCAACAAATGGGTCCCAGCTGGAGATGTGAAAGTCAAGGACAGTCTACTAGAAGAGGTCAGTGAATATGTCTACCTTGGCCAGATTATAAATATGAAGGGAGACATAAGACCAGAAATCTATCGACGCATCAAGCTTGGTTGGCAAGCATTTGGGAAGAATTCAGAAGTATTCAGATCAAAAATGCCAGTAAATCTGAAGAAAGCAGTATTTGATCAATGCATTCTTCCTGTGATGACGTACGGATGCGAGACATGGACACTGAACTCATTCACAAAAGGGAAACTTAGGACAGCACAGAGAGCTATGGAGAGATCAATGCTGGGCTATACAAGAAAGGACAGGAAAAGGGCAGATGACATCCGGTCTGTGACGAGGGTTAATGACATCTTAGAGAGAGTAGGTTCCTTGAAATGGCAGTGGGCTGGCCACGTCGCAAGAAGAAAAGACAACTGATGGACGAAGCTAGTACTGGAGTGGAGTCCGAGAGAGCACCGGAGGCCTAGAGGAAGGCCACCAGACAGATGGGACAAAGACATCAAGAAGATCGCTGGTAACACCTGGCAGAGAACTGCCCAAGACCGTCCCACTTGGAGAAAACTTCTGAAAGCCTACCTGAATCCACGACTCGAAGAGGCCACATCATTTAATGATTGAATTGGCTGATGATGATGATGATGATGAAGATTTGGCAGTGGTCTGACTGTATGGAAACGTTGACAGCAATAGTCATCGTCAAGGTTCCAAGCTATCAGGTCGACCTACCACGATAGAGGATAACCGTATTGTGCACCAAGTACATCGTCATCCCTTCTCATCTACATGCACCAACCGAGAACAGATGCTTGACTCCCTGCAATATTCTTTGTCATCCTGCACCAAATGTCGGGAACTGTCAGTAGCCTGACTAGGAACATAGGCTACCTTAAAAATCTGAACACGAACAGCTACGTTTGGAATGACAACGTGACCGAGAACCATGGACTGCTGAAGCATGGCGTCCCATTTTTATAACGTTTTGGAGAGGTAAAGCGGTGTTGCTCCTGGTGTGACGACGTGGGGAACCTTCATGTATGACTTCTAGTCACGACTGGTATTGACTGAGAAAAATTTGACTGCAGGGTGGTACGGCACCGACATCCTGCGTCCTCATGTGTTACCTCTCATGCGGCAGTATCGTAGCGTCAATTTTCAATTTTCAAAAGGACAATGCCTGTCTACATGTAGCAGGTACCTCTATGAACTGTCTGCGTGATGCTGAGATACTATCGTGGCCAACGAGAAATTTAGATCTGACCAAAACGGAATACGTGTGGTACTAGCTCGAACATCAACTTCGTCCCAGTGTAAGTATCAAGGACTTCAATGACCAGTTACAACAGTTGTGGACCAGAGTGCCTCAGAATAGGGTGCAACGGCCTTATGAAATCCTTCCCAACTGGATCAATTCATACATTGTATTGTCACATTTTATTAAGGAAATACCTGTGTCAGACACTGTGCTGTGTTTGAATCACTGACGTTACTCCTTGCATAAGGAAAGCGAACATTATCATCGCATAATCTCTGACTTTTATTATCTCCTTTTTTATTTTCTCTGACTTTTATTATCTCTGATTTTTATCATCACTGTAGTTGAATCTAACTTTAATGACTCCCATTTTGTTTTTGTTGTGATAAAGACGAAGAGAACTTAAAATTATGAATGTTTCTTATTACAACTCGATAGTAAGAATAAAAGTTGTATTCAACGAGGAAATAAACGAGCGCTCACTTCTGATAAGGAATTAGGTAAGATTCGAACGTAAATATTGCTCTTTGTAGTCATTCTAATTACTGCAAGAAGTTTCAGCTACACTACGCCGACTTGGAATTGGAGAGACGCTATGGAGATTGGCGAGAGAACCTGCAAACAAGCACGGCGACTTTCAACGGACTCAAGAGCACGCAACATGAAAACTGCCACAGCTATTTACCAACATACTACCACACGCCAAAACACACACAAAGCGAGTTTAGTTTCAATGGATATTTCAATATACCATATGAAAACCATGAATACATGCTAATCTTGTCTATAAAAAAATAAAATATTATAAAAGTAACAATGTAGCATCCGGGCCCGATAGATTGCAATTTGATAGTGATAAGTCGACTCTCACTAACAAGTCCTTTGTAAATTCCAGTCGATTTTGTGATCATTGGAAGAAAATCACTCCTGAATTTACTTTTCTTTTTCTGCTCTCCTTCTCGATGCTTCACATTTTTTTGTCAGATATTGTATATACAGGGTGAGTCACCCAACGTTACCGCTGGATATATTTCGTAAACCACATCAAATACTGACGAACCGATTCCACAGACCGAACGTGAGGAGAGGGGCTAGTGTATTTGTTTAATACAAACCATACAAAAATGCACAGAAGTAGGTTTTTTAACACAAACCTACGTTTTTTTAAATGGAACCACGTTAGTTTTGTTACCACATCTGAACATATAAGCAAATACGTAATCAGTGCCGTTTGTTGCATTGTAAAATGTTAATTACATCCGGAGATATTGTAACCTAAAGTTGACGCTTGAAGCCTCCGACGTTCAGTTGCGTGTTGTAACAAACACGGGCCACGGTCGGCGAGCAGCATCTGCAGGGACATGTTTACGATGACGACCGTGTTTACGAGTGTGGCTGTAGTGCACTGTTGTGGTTTGGTCTAGCTGTCGCAGTGTCCGCATGTAGCACTTGCTGCTATTGTTATTCTGCATTCGTCTCCGCACACAGACCAACTGTAGTACACCGTGATCCCAGACGTCTGTGATAGTGTAGTGTTGTAGGAACTGTGACCATGGTGTATTCGAACTCTGAAAAGGCGGAGATGATACTCATCTATGGCGAGTGTCGACGAAATGCAGCTGAAGCCAGCAGGGTGTATGCAGAACGGTACCCGGACAGAGAGAATCCAACGTGCCGCACATTCCAAAACATCTACCGCCAACTGTGTGCAGCAGGTATGGCCGTAGCACGCAAACGGGTCCGTAACAGACCCGTCACAGGAGAAGCGGGTGCAGTTGGTGTGTTAGCTGCTGTTGCCATGAACCCACACATGAGCACACGGGACATTGCGAGAGCCGGTAGACTGAGTCAAAGTAGTGTCATGCGCATACTGCATCGTCACCGCTTTCACCCGTTTCTTGTGTCGCTACATCAGCAATTACATGGTGATGACTTTAATCATCGAGTGCAATTCTGTCAATGAGCATTAACAGAGAAGCGTGGCAATTCTACCTGTTTACCGATGAAGCGGGTTTCACAAACCACGGGGCAGTGAATCTACGGAACATGCATTACTGGTCCGTGGACAATCCTCGCTGGGTCAGACAGGTAGAGCGACAGCGACCGTGGACTGTAAATGTAAGGTGCGGAACCATTGGTGACCACCTCATTGGTCCTCACTTCATTGCAGGGGCCCAAACAGCCGCAACATACATCGCGTTTCTACAGAATGATCTGCCAACGCTGCTCGAAAATGTCCCACTGGAAACGCGTCGACGTATGTGGTATCAGCATGATGGTACACCTGCACATTCCGCACTTAACACTAGGCTGACCCTTGACAGGATGTTCGACGGACGTTTCATAGGACGTGGAGGACGCATAAATTGGCCAGCCCGTTCTCCTTATCTTAAACCTCTGGACTTCTTTCTGTGGGGTATGTTAAAGAAGAATGTGTACCGTGATGTGCCTACAACCCCAGAGGATATGAAACAACGTATAGTGGCAGCCTGTGGTGACATTACACCAGATGTACTGCGGCGTGTACGGCGTTCATTACGCCAGGGATTGCAATTGTGTGCAGCAAATGATGGCCACCACATTCAACATCTATTGGCCTGACATGTCGGGATACACTCTATTCCACTCCGTAATTGAAAACGGAAACCACGTGTGTACATATACCTCACCCCTCATGGTAATGTACATGTGCGTCAGTGAAAAAGTCCAATAAAAAGGTGTTAGCATGTGGACGTAATGTGCTGTTCCAGTCTCTTCTGTACCTAAGGTCCAGCACCGTTCCCTTTAGATCCATACGTAATTCGGTGCTCTCCGATACACACGATCGAACAGCGGAGGAGTGGTACTCTAGCGTCAACTTTAGGTTACAATATCTCCGGACGTAATTAATATTTTACAATGCAACAAACGGCACTGACTACGTATTTGTTCATATGTTCAGATGTGCTAACAAAACTAACGGGGTTCCATTTAAAAAAACGTAGTTTTGTGTTAAAAAACAATCTTCCGTGCATTCTTGTATGGTTTGTATTAACCAATTACACTAGCCTCTCTCCTCATGTTCGGTCTGTGGAATCGATTCGTCAGTATTTGATGTGGTTTACGAAATATATCCAGCGGTAATGTTAGGTGACTCACCCTGTACACGATTTAGGAGATAATCTGAGTAGCCCTTTTAGGTTCTTTGCGGATGATGCTGTCGTTGCTGCCTAGTTCTCAGAAGAATTACAAATTGTTTGAGCAAGACATTTGCATTATGCGAAAATATGCAATTGAACTCTGGTAATTAAAAGTGTGAGCTCTTTCAAATGAGTAAAAATTGTCAGAACGTTTAGAAGATACACCAAGTGTACAAAACACCTCGTTAGCACTACGCTTGTCCGTCCTCTCCTGCAGCATTGCTGCACTGTAGGGGATCCTTAGCAGATGTGACTTACGCAGGTCAAAGAAAATGTGCGAGGAAGGGCAGCTCGTTTTGAATTACCATCAAGTAAGTGTGATGGATTAGGTAAGCGTGTTAGAATGGCAATAATTAAAACAAAGGCATTTTTCATTGAAATGAGATATTTCCAAGAAACTGCCATCACAATCTCTACCCGTCGCATGTAAAAATATTTTGTTGCCTCCCAGCACCAGAAGATGACTATCATGATAAAAGAGCAGAAGTGAGAACCCGCACAGAAGCTTAACATGTTCGTTTTTATCAAGTGCTATTCGAGAACGGAACGTCAAGAAGTAATCTAAAAGTGTTTCTTTTATATCTCTGTCAAACATTTCAATGTGAATTGCTAATTAATCTGTAGAAATCTTTAGAAATAGTGCGAAGTCCCAAAGATCTTTCAAACGATTTAGAAACACTAGAAACAAAAGTATTTCCTTCTATTAATCGTACTTTATTTAAAGTCATAGCGAAAGTGCAAAAATTATCTGTTCTTGTCTCCAAAAGAACTTATCTAAAGCAGCGTAATTTCCTTCCATGTAATCAAGACAAACAGATTTTGAGAAGAAATCCCTTTTAGAAGGAGTATTGCAATAATAAATTTAGATACCTATACATAGTTTTTGTCCTAGGATTTAGGTGGACTGTGGTTTGGGCTGCGGGCTATGCAGCTGTGGGCTAAGTTTAGAAATAATCATTTATTAACACGTAAATACCTTGTACAAATAAATTACAGGACTTGAATATTAAACAAATTCACAACTCAATGGAATATTGCCCAATGCTACTACTGGAACAATAGTTAAATCTTCTTTAAACAATATTTTATAAGAACTCAGTTTTAATACAACGACAGTAATAAATAAATGGGCACCAAACAACAACAATAGATAAAGAGTAACATATTCAGATTCTTGGCCCATATAGTTACAATCGGGCACCAACTCAGTACAGTAAATCAACTGAATTAAGTTGGAGTAACATTTACGTCTTCTAGTCTCCACCTTCAACACCTACTTATTACTATTACAGTCAACAACGCAACAAATCTAGCTACGCCATTAAGAACGGTAATCATTAGAAATTCTCTAAGTTATAGGCATACAAAATATGGATAACGCTCTCAGCATGACAAAAAAATTAAGGATAGTGCTCTAGATCTGGGAAGAGGTAACACACACAGGTGGCATACAAAAAAAAACACTACACCCAGAATATGGTCAGATGCAAAATAACGAAAGAAGTAGCATGTTTCACCAAAACGTGAGGGTGTTACAGAATAACAGATAAACTGAGTGATCTGATTGTAGATATTTATCTGGACGTTATTGATATATCGGAGCACCCCTTAAACAATTCAGAGGCTCCCAACACCGGTGTACAAATTAGCTGAATGTAGTTCAAAGAAGTTTTTGTGGAGTTGGTTAGTAGCCACGTGCAGATCTAGACAGAGTTGGCAACACACCTCATCTTCACGTCATGCTGATCTGGAAAAGGTTTACTCCCTGTTATACAGCATAACAGCCCAAGGGACAAAACTCTATCATATTGTCAACGAAGATGCATGTGTAACGTTCCTTAAAGGAAACAAAAAATGAGATGTCAACTGGACAAAACATATTAGTTAGCAATAAACGAATTTTAAACAAAAACAGTTTGACAAAAGTTCCATTTTCTTCAACCATAAAACTTTGAAGAAAAAATGTCATCAACGAGCATCACAGCCATTAATATCACCTTCCTTGGTGATGCACGCTATTTTGTGTAACTTGATATGGAACTCGTACTGGATATAGTATACCTGACCTGCAATTAATTTTTCTTTATTTTTCTCCCCCACTCCACAAAGGGTTCTTTGAAATACAGTCAGCAAATCTGTACACCGGTATAGGAAGCCTCTGAACTGTCACTTGTTTAAGGGTTGCTCCGATATACAAATAACAGCCAACACGACCGACACACACTTTTGTACATTGATGTGATCACAGTTTCACTGAACGTCGACAGAATACGACTTTAGATGCTGCAGTTCAGGAACGCTACTTATTATTTAAGACGCGCTGGAATAAAACAACCGATATATCTTATGGATTGCTATGAATACATAACAAGCAGCAAGCCATCGACAGTAGCTATTACCTCAAGTTTTTGTCACCATGATCACAAAAGAGTGCGGGGAATAACGGTCGGTGGCTTACTAAGATGCCGTTAACGAAATTTCAGAGAAGGATGGGACAAAAACCACAAGTATACTACTTTACCAGTATTAACATGACTTTACATCTGTATGTGAACAAGGTTAGGTCTAAAGGCAGTCCTAGCAATTGTATTAAGATCCAGAAAATTTTTTCTGTTCTTCCGGATTGTCAAACGTGACGGATTACATACTTCAGTATTCATCGTGACGTATACTGCATTGGTAGCGGCCACATCACTGTCTTTTGTGCACGTTGTTCACTCGGATTACAGATGATATTTAGCGAGAAAGGTAAAAATCATAATAATAAACGATTTTATGTTCGTCAGTGCAGCCATATATATATGAGTAGACGATCATTTCAATTCACGTAATTAATCAAGCCTACAGTGTGTCATTAGATGATGTTTAGCACCTGAAAATGCTGCATTATACAGGGTGTTACAAAAAGGTGCGGCCAAACTTTCAGGAAACATTCCTCACACTCAAATAAAGAAAAGATGTTATGTGGACATGTGTCCGGAAATGCTTAATTTCCATATAAGAGCTCATTTTAGTTTCGTCAGTATGTACTGTACTTCCTCGATTCACCGCCAGTTGGCGCAATTGAAGGAAGGTAATGTTGACTTCGGTGCTTGTGTTGACATGCGACTCATTGCTCTACAGTACATCAAGCACGTCAGTACGTAGAATCAACAGGTTAGTGTTCATCACGAACGTGGTTTTGCAGTCAGTGCAATGTTTACAAATGCGGAGTTGGCAGATGCCCATTTGATGTATGGATTAGCACGGGCCAATAGCCGTGGCGCGGCACGTTTGTATCGAGACAGATTTCCAGAACGAAGGTGTCCCGACAGGAAGACGTTCGAAGCAATTGATCGGCGTCTTAGGGAGCACGGAACATTCCAGCCTGTGACTCGGGACTGGGGAAGACCTAGAACGACGGGGACACCTGCAATGGACGAGGCAATTCTTCGTGTGGTGGACGATATCCCTAATGTCAGCGTCAGAGAAGTTGCTGCTGTACAAGGTAACGTTGACCACGTCACTGTATGGAGAGTGCTACGGGAGAACCAGTTGTTTCCGTACCATGTACAGCGTGTGCAGACACTATCAGCAGCTGATTGGCCTCCACGGGTACACTTCTGCGAATGGTTCATCCAACAATGTGTCAATCCTCATTTCAGTGCATATGTTCTCTACGGATGAGGCTTCATTCCAACGTGATCAAATTGTAAATTTTCACAGTCAACATATGTGGGCTGACGAGAATCCGCACGCAATTGAGCAATCACGTCATCAACACAGACTTTCTGTGAACGTTTGGGCATGTATTGTTGGTGATGTCTTGATTGGGCCCCATGTTTACCACCTACGCTCAGTGGAGCATGGTATGATGGTTTCATACGGGATACTCTACCTGTGCTGCTAGAACATGTGCCTTATTGTGGATGGCTGTGATACAATACGCCATTCTCCAGGGCTGCATCAGCGCACCAGGGATTCCATGCGACGTAGGGTGGATGCATGTATCCTCACTAACGGAGGACATTTTGAACATTTCTTGTAACAAAGTGTTTGAAGTCACGCTGGTACGTTCTGTTGCTGTGTGTTTCCATTCCATGATTCATGTGTTTTGAAGATAAGTAATAAAATGAGCTCTAACATGGAAAGTATGCGTTTCCGGACACATGTCCACATAACATATTTTCTTGATTTGTAGGTGAGGAATGTTTCCTGAAAGTTTGGCAGTACCTTTTGTAACACCCTGTATACGCAAGGCACTGGACGAGTTAAGGGAAAAGTAGTGAACATTAGGAGTCTTCTTTAACTGAGGTTTAAGACTGTGTTAATCACAAAATATTATTGAAAAATTTGTTTCATTATGGAATAAGCTGAGTAATTCACAAGTTTTGCCTTTCATACTTTAAGAACAGATGGCTAGAAGTCATTATCCACAGCAATGAAAACAACTGTAAGGTGGCGTCTGACAGAGGCCCTGTTAAAAGAATGTGTGTGTGTTTGGGAGGAGAGGGATTACTCAAGGGTCAGTGCTGGTGCAAAAATGGTTCAAATGGCTCTGAGCACTATGGGACTTAACATCTGTGGTCATCAGTCCCCTAGAACTTAGAACTACTTAAACCTAACTAACCTAAGGACACCACACACATCCATGCCCGAGGCAGGATTCAAACCTGCGACCGTAGCAGTCACGCGGTTGCACACTGAAGCGCCTAGAACCCTACGGCCATGCCAGCCGGCGGTCATTGCTGGGACCGCTAGTGTCTTTCCTATTTATATTAATGGTATGGCACCTAATATGACAGGTGAATCTAAAATATTTAGGTTTCCTGATAGCAACAGCTGGGCAGTGAATGATGTTGAGTACCACTTGGGCAATGTATGAAGAAGTACAGTTCACGACATTAAGTTCGTGACTTGCAGGAAGCAAATTATTGGTAAGTCACAGTTATACTTACTTTTTACAGTTTCTAACAGACAATTCACCAAACCTTTTGTTCACATGGAATGGGCATGATATTAGTGACTCTGAAAAATCGTAATTCCTAGGTGTTGGAGACAAATGTGATAGAACGCCCATATTCAGGATTTTGTTCAGAAACTAAATACTGCTAAATTTGCCAGTAGAGAAGTATGTGCAATAACTGGTAGTTCAACACAAAAATTAACCTACTTTACTTATTTATACGCCCTTATTTAGCATTGGAGGACAGCGTAGAGGGTAAAAATCGTAGAGGGAGACAAAGAGATGAGTACACTAAGCAGATACAGGATGTAGGCTGCAGTAGGTACTGGGAGATGAAGAAGCTTGCTCAGGATAGAGTAGAATGATGAGCTGCATCAAACTAGCCTCAGAAATGAAGACCACAACAACAACAGGACACATGTATGTATATACTTACGGGTAGCTCCTCCCACGCACATTGGATATTGTTGGCTCAAAAAAAAAAAATGGTTCAAATGGCTCTGAGCACTATGGACTTAACATCTGCGATCATCAGTCCCCTAGAACTTAGAACTAGTTAAACCTAACTAACCTAAGGACATCACACACATCCATGCCCGAGGCAGGATTTGAACCTGCGACCGTAGCAGTCGCGCTGCTCCGGACTGAGCGCCTAGAAGCGCGAGACCACCGCGGCCGGCCTGTTGGCTCAGAAACAACCAGTTTGAGCAGTAAGTGGTGTAAGCTCACAAAGCTCATGTCGATCTCTGTTCAAGCAGCTGAGAATTCTGGCACTGACCAATCCATACACATGTTTATGTAACTGTCGTTTGTTGTTAGCAGTACGAGCTGATATCCTAAAATTAGCAGCCTTTAGTACGCAGAAATGGCATTTACACATGGATTTCACCTCCTTGACTGTTGTGGAGAAAAGCATGCAGTATCCTGTTGTATCAGTTTTCAGAAAGCTACCAGACGAATTAACAAAACTTTAGCAGCAATCCTCGCACTTTAAAGTCTTATTTTAAGAATTTCCTCATGGCTCACACCTTCTGGTCTGTCAGCAATATACTGGAAACCCAAAATTAAATATAATCCTGTATTCTAAGGTTTATTATGTTAAATCCATGCTGCAGCTTGTCGTCTGTAACCAGTGGTGTAAAATATTATTTACTTTTCCTGGCGCAATTTCAGGTACTGACTCGTTCCGTGACAACGATGCCAGCCTCCTGATCTTGGTCGTACAGAACTAGACGTGTAAGTAGATGAAAATAAATAAATAAAGTAAATCAGCATTTGCATCGAAGAATACTGCACAAACACAAAACTCCTTGGAATAATATTCTATGAAAACGTGATATATATATATATATATATATATATATATATATATATATATATATATATATATATATATATACAGGGTGAGTCACCTAACATTACCGCTGGATACATTTCGTAAACCACATCAAATACTGACGAATCGATTCCACAGACCGAACGTGAGGAGAGGGGCTAGTGTAATTGGTTAATACAAACCATAAGAAAATGCACGGAAGTATGTTTTTTAACACAAACCTACGTTTTTTTAATTGGAACCCCGTTAGTTTTGTTAGAAAATCAGAACATTTAAGCAAATATGTAACCAGTGCCGTTTGTTGCACTGTATAATGTTAATTACATCCGATGGAATTGTAACCTAAAGTTGACACTTGAGTACCACTCCTCCGCTGTTCGATCGGGTGTATCGCGTAGGGATCCTAAGGGAACGGTGATGGACCTTAGGTACAGAAGAGACTGGAACAGCACATTACGTCCACATGCAAACACTTTTTTATTGGTATTTTTCACTGACGCACATGTACATTACCATGAGGGGTGAGGTACACGTACACACGTGGTTCCCGTTTTCAATTACGGAGTGGAACAGAGTGTGTCCCGACATGTCAGGCCAATAGATGTTCAGTGTGGTGGCCATCATTTGCTGCACACAATTGCAATCTCTGGCGTAATGAATGTCGTACACGCCGCAGTACATCTGGTGTAATGTTGCCGCAGTCTGCCACAATACGTTGTTTCATATCCTCTGGGGTTGTAGGCACAACACGGTACACATTCTCCTTTAACGTCCCCCACAGAAAGAAGTCCAGAGGTGTAAGATCAGGAGAACGGGCTGGCCAATTTGTGCGTCCTCCACGTCCTATGAAACGCCCGTCGAACATCCTGTCAAGGGTCAGCCTAGTGTTAATTGCGGAACGTGCAGGTGCACCATCATGCTGATACCACATACGTCGACGCGTTTCCAGTGGGACACACTCTATTCCACTTCGTAATTGCCGGCCGCGGTGGTCTAGCGGTTCTGGCGCTGCAGTCCGGAACCGCGGGACTGCTACGGTCGCAGGTTCGAATCCTGCCTCGGGCATGGGTGTGTGTGATGTCCTTAGGTTAGTTAGGTTTAAGTAGTTCTAAGTTCTAGGGGACTTATGACCTAAGATGTTGAGTCCCATAGTGCTCAGAGCCATTTGAACCATTTGAACTTCGTAATTGAAAACGGAAACCACGTGTGTAGGTTTACCTCACCCCTCATGGTAATGTACATGTGCGTCAGTGAAAAAGACCAATAAAAAGGTGTTAGCATGTGGACGTAATGTGCTGATCCAGTCACTTCTGTACCTAAGGTCCATCACCGTTCCCTTTGGATCCCTACGTAATTCGGTGCTCTCCGATACACACGATCGAACAGCGGAGGAGTGGTAATCAAGCGTCAACTTTAGGTTACAATACCTCCGGATGTAATTAACATTTTACAGTGCAACAAACGGCACTGATTACATATTTGTGTATATGTTCAGATGTGCTAACAAAACTAACGGGGTTCCATTTAAAAAAAACCTATGTTTGTGTTAAAAAACATACTTCCGTGCATTTTTGTATGGTTTGTATTAACGAGTTACACTAGCCCCTCTCCTCACGTTCGGTCTGTGGAATCGATTCGTCAGTGTTTGATGTGGTTTACGAAATATATCCAGCGGTAACGTTAGGTGACTCACCCTGTATATATATTTTCTGGTCCTCCTTACCTGCTTACATTTATCTACCTGCAGGTGTATATTTCAATATTTCAGTATGATTTGAAAGTCTCTTATTGTCCATTTTAAGAACATATTTCGTGTTTTATATAAATTACTTCTCAGTTTTACGTTGCAATTTGTCTTGCACACTAGTGCATGTCAGTTCATACAGTATAGAAATAGATTTATATCAAACATGTCCTCACATCCTCGCAAAGTTATACCGTAACATACTGTAATGTACTGTAGAATTAATTAGCGTATGGCACGACGTTTTCATAATACGTGTCTTTCAAGTACCTTGAGGTGCCGTGTCACGGATTGCGCGGCCCCTCCCGCCAGAGGTTTCGAGTCCTCCATCGGGCATGTGTGTCTATTGTTCCTAGCATAAGTTAGTTTAAGTAGAGTATAAGTCTTGGGACCGATGACCTCTGCAGTTCGGTCCCTTATGAATTCACCCACAGATTTTTTAAGTAGCTGAATTCGGACGGGTAGGTTTGAGCTGACATTTCCATTTTTATGTTATATGGGCGTATCCCATGTATATGTGCTTATTCGATATATACACTTGTTGTTACGTGTAGGTACACTTTTCTACGTTTGTGATGTACATTCTTTTCAATTCATATATCAGTTGTTGACTACAGATCCAATACACTTTACATTACAAAATCTTGAGAGATTATATTGATCTAATGATAAGATAAACAGAGTGAGAAAGAACTCGAATAGGGAAAAAAAAGAAGAGACTGTAGCAGGCAGGGGGCTATAAAGACATCTACAACGAAGGGTGCGTGCTGGTACACCCTTGAACTCCACCACTGCGCACTTTAAAATGTTTTTATGTTTTCGTTTAAAGCAGCACACGACGTGCGTATAGGGGGAGAAGCCTTTCATCTTATTTCGAGCCACGGATGCAACTGTCACTCATCGCCAGGTCGTCGTCCTCATTCAAATGGAAAACTGTTTACCTTCCACCTGAGCCCTCTAACGATCCAGATGGCAGCATATTGACAGGAATGGAAGAGCAACAAACGCGCGCGGCGGACGGTAAACAAGCGCGCGACCACGTGTCCACAGCAGGTGCCGGGTCGGGGCGTAGGCGTGAGCGTGGGTGGCGCACAAAGCGCGGTCGCCAAACACACAAACACTGTGCGGCCCAGCGGCCGCGCCCGCAGACACACCACCTACCTCCGCGTGTGCACCGATAGCTAGAGACCCGGTCACAACACAACACAAAAGGGAAACCGACTAGAACTATTCAGTCTGAACGGCTGTTTAAGTACAAAAAGGTAAGACGTACAAGATTTTGTGAGAATCAGAGATCAGATGTTGCCGGGGAAGAAATGTTGCACCTGCCGCCGGAACCCACAGATCGATCTCTACGTATTTCACGTTGGTAGACTCTGATACTTGAAAGAGTTAAAAACTTCATGTACAGCACCTGACAACAAAAGTGAGGTACCCAGAAGGCATGATCAGATGTCAATTTAACTTCTTACACGTACACACCGTCTTCACTTATGTAAATGATTAGAGAGGCAACTGAAGCGTTAGGGGAACATACGGCAGGACGGTAACGCAGAGTCCTATCACGTAATAGCGTAAGGAAGGGCTGGCCACGGCGTGCCAGTGTGCGGTCCAAGGGAAGACCAAGGCTCCGCCTGTACCGCCTTTGCTTGTTTCTCCGCGGAAGTACTCTGAACAGGGTGAAATTTCATTTAGTATTGCGAGGTGGCATCTCTCAGTTGACATAAATCTATCGCCAGTAGCGCCGCTTACCTTTCTTTATTTGTTCGTCGTAGGAAGAACGTTCACATGTCCAGTGGATGTTTGCGCAAAAAGAGGCAGGCTGGCGATCTGTCCCCACTAGCCTCTAAAAATGATTGGGAAAGGCAGAAGAGGGGAATGAGAAATCTCAAAAGATACGAGGTGTTTTCAAAAATACCGTAACTTTCGATATTCCTCACTAGTTGTGTGTTGGAGCGAAATACAGGGTGATTCAAAAAGAATACCACAACTTTAAAAATGTGTATTTAATGAAAGAAACATAATATAACCTTCTGTTATACATCATTACAAAGAGTATTTAAAAAGGTTTTTTTTCACTCAAAAACAAGTTCAGAGATGTTCAATATCACCCCCTCCAGACACTCGAGCAATATCAACCCGATACTCCAACACGTTCCACACTCTCTGTAGCATATCAGGCGTAACAGTTTGGATAGCTGCTGTTATTTCTCGTTTCAAATCATCAATGGTGGCTGGGTGAGGTGGCCGAAACACCATATCCTTAACATACCCCCACAAGAAAAAATCGTAGGGGGTAAGATCAGGGCTTCTTGGAGGCCAGTGATGAAGTGCTCTGTCACGGGCTGCCTGGCGGTCGATCCATCGCCTCGGGTAGTTGACGTTCAGGTAGTTACGGACAGATAAGTGCCAATGTGGTGGCGCTCCATCCTGCTGAAATATGAAGCTGCTAGCTCTGCGAGTCGATTTTCCTGGGCTGCGAACAAATGCTTGCTGGATGCGTGCTACATTTTCATCACTCGTTCTCGGCCGGCCAGAACTTTTTCCTTTGCACAAACACCCATTCTCTGTAAACTGTTGATACCAACGTTTAATACACCACCTATCAGGAGGTTTAACACCATACTTCGTTCGAAATGCACGCTGAACAACTGTAGTCGATTCACTTCTGCCGTACTCAATAACACAAAAAGCTTTCTGTTGAGCGCTTGCCATCTTAGCATCAACTGACGCTGACGCCTAGTCAACAGCGCCTCAAGCGAACAAATGTACAACTAAATGAAACTTTATAGCTCCCTTAATTCGCCGACAGATAGTGCTTAGCTCTGCCTTTTGTCGTTGCAGAGTTTTAAACTCCTAAAGTTGTGGTATTCTTTTTGAATCACCCTGTACGTTTGGCATCCCTGCACACGCCTGTATTTAATGAGTAAATGCCGGAAGTTTCATTGTTGTATGTCTGTTAATTGTTGTTCAGTGCTGTACTGTTCAGATCGTTGTGTCACAAGGTTGGCAGCCTTTGAGATGGCAGAGTTAGAGGAGCAACGCGTCTGCATTAAATTTTACGGGAAACTCGAGTAAACCTTTACAGTGCCACAACAAATGATGCAGAACGCCTACGGGGATGAGTGCTTAAGCTGTACTCGATGTTACGAGTAGTTCTCATGGTTTAAAAATGGTCGGACGGAAGTTAAAGATGACCCTCGTCCAAAACGCCATTCGGCGTCTACCGACAACTCTCCTGTGAAGGAAGGCAACGAAATTTTCGTTGCCAATGAAAGACTGAATGTCCGAGTCATTCCAGAAGAATGTAACATTTCAGTTGGATCTTGTCATGAAATCCTGAGACCGCATCGTGGAGTGCATCGTGTTGCCGCCAAGTTCGTCCCACGACTCATGATTCAAGGCGGCAAGACCTTCGCCTCGCAATCTGTGAAGAGCTTTTGGGTAGAACAAATGAAAATGAGATGTTACTTAAGAGAAATGGTCATGAGATGTTTGTCTATGGTTATAATGTTGAGACCAAGGTTTAGTCTTCACAGTGGGTGGGGAAAGGATCTCCAAAACCATGAACACTCGCCAGGTCAAGTCAAATGTCTTTGAATTTTAAGGACTAGTTCATCATGACTTCGTGCCAGAAGGACAAACTGGTAATCGATGGTACTATCGAGACGTGTTGCGACACCTGCGAGAAAATGTGAAAAGAAAACGCCCTGAAATGTGGCGAGAGAATCCATGGTTCTTGCATCACGTTAACGCACCCACACATTCATAATTGTTTGTGCGTGGCTATAGGACAAAAAATGTAAATCACAGCGCTGACTCATCCTCCGAACTCTACAGACTGGGCCCCTGAGGCTTTTCTTTTTTTTTTTTTCCAAAGATGAAAACCCGTATGAAAGGACGAAGATTTACAACGATAGAAGAGATAAAAGAAAATTCGCAGACAGCGCTTCGCGCGATCGAGCAAGAGGCGTACCAAGACTGCTTCCGGAAGTAGAAACGAAGTTGGCAGCGCTGTATCAATCGTGGAGGAGAGCATTTCGAAAAGGAGTCCATGCAGGAAATAAAAGGTAACCGTTGAAAAATTTTGCGGTCAAAGTTCCTGAATTTTTAGGAGTGACCTCATTTATGCAGCTGCACAACAAAATATGCTCGGAAACGACATTACAATATCATGCAGAAAGAATGTAAAGACACGAAAGAGTGAAGTATTACAGCGATCGACAGTTGGATTCAAAGTTCCGTATATCAAGAAGCTCTGTGAGCTACATTCGCAGGCATGCGGCACTAGAAGCAATTAGTGGTATGAATTGTAAAATTTATGATATCACACATTATTTCACTGTCAGTGGCAACAGTTTTAAATGGAACTGAGTATGGAGACTACACATTACTGCAAAGTCCGTTGGTTAAGTCAAGGGCGTGCCTGACAAGACTTTTCCATTTGAAACTCGCCGTTGTTAAATTTATGAAGGGAAAAGAAATACAGTAACAAATATTAGAAATACAGGAATAAATTGCAGACCTCGCACTTTAAATGGACTTCACGCTGTCCACAGTGAGAGATTGCAAGTTGCGGAATGACTTCCTTATTTGGTCGGGATGCATTTAAAGAGGCAATCGCGATATAGAAGGAACACACATTGACAGACACAGCTAGTTCTCTAAGCTCACTGCTGTTAATGAAAACGAGACTTCTGAACGATTCATTGTGGTTTTCAAGGAATTGCAAGGATAATTTTCTAAACGTTTTGAGGACACTATGAGTTTTACAAGTGTTTTCTAGCTGTTTTCGAGAGTGTATTGCATTTCAGTTGAAACCTCCCCTGTGTATATAAAGATGTAACTGACTGAGCTGGAAGGGAATTCCTGTTTGCATGACAAATCCTTTACGTTAAAATTGTCGAAGACGTTCACATCAGGTACAGCTCCCACGTCTCCGTAATGCGGTTGCAAAAGTGCTACACTGTTTCGATCAACACATTTATGTGAAAGACCTTTTATCGGCTGTGAAATTAAGTAAGTCATGATTACGTGGAACTTGAGTACGAAAATCTGTGAAATTGTTTGCGTCTATCAGTACGCCAACAGTTTGTAGCAGATGTACAACTACATCTACATCTACGTGTTTACTCTGAAATTCACACATAAGTGCGTGGCAGAGGGTTCATCGAACCATTTTCATACTACTTCTGTACCATTGCACTCTCGAACGGCACGCGGGAAAAAGGAACACCTGAATCTTTCCGTTCGAGCTCTGATTTCTCTTATTTTTTATGATGATCACCTCTCCCTGCGTAGGTGGGTATCAACAAAATATTTTCGCATTCGGAAGAGAAAGTTGGTGATTGAAATTTCCTAAATAGATATCGCCGCAAAGAAAACCGCCTTTGTTTCAGTGACTGCCACCCCAACTCGCGTGTCATATTAGTGACACTCTAACCCCTGTTGCGTGATAACACGAAACGAGCTGCCCTTCTTTGCACCTTTTCTACGTCCTCCGTCAATCCTACCTAGTAAGGATCCCACACCGAGCAGCAATATTCCAGCAGAGGACGGACAAGTGTAATGTAAGCTGTCTCTTTAGTGCGTTTGTTGCATCTTCTAAGTGTTCTGTCAACAAAGCGCAGTCTTTGTTTCGCTTCCCCACAACATTATCTTTGTGATCATTCCAATTTAAGTTGCTCGTAATTGTAATTCCTAGGTATTTAGTCGAATTGACAGCCCTTAGATTTGTGCGATTTATAGTATACCCAAAATTTATCGGATTTCTTTTAGTACCCGTGTGAGTGAACTCACACTTTTCTTTGTTTAATGCCAATTTCCGCTTTTCGCACCATACAAAAATACTCTGTAGACCGTTTTGTAATTGTAATTGATCGTCTGATGATCTTACTACTAATTTACAGTGTCATCTGCAAACAATCTAAGGGGGATGCTCAGATTATCACCTAGATCATTTATGTAAATCAGTGAGGGCCCATGACACTACCTAGCGGAACGTCAGATGTCACTTCTGTTCTACTAAACGATTTACCGTCTATCACCACGAACTGTGACCTCTCTGAGAGTAAATCACAAATCCGGTCACACAGCAGAGACGATACTCCATACGCACGCAATTTGACTAATAGTCGCTTGTCAGGAACGGTATCAAAAGCCTTCAGGAAATCTAGGAATATGGAATCGATTTGAGATCCCTAGCCGACAGCACCCATTACTTCATGAGAATAAAGAGCTAACTGCGTCGCACAAGAACGATATTTTGTGAATCCGTGTTGGTTATTTATCAAAAGACATTTTCTTCAAGGTGATTCATAATGTTCGAGTACAGTATATGCTCCAAAATCCTGCTGCAAATTGAGGTCAGTGATAGGGGTTGGTGTGACCTGTGCTACTTTCCAGTCCTTAGAAACAGACCTTTCGTCAAGTGAACGGTTCTATATTATGATTGCTAAGAAAGGCGCTATTGAGTCTGCATACTCCTAAAGGAACCTGATTGGTATACCATCTGGACCAGAAGACTTGCCTTTATTAAGTGATTTAAGTATCTTCGCAACACCTAAGGTATCTCCGTTTCTGTCACTCATACTAACAGCTGTTCTGGTTTCGAATTGTGGAATATTAACTTCGTCTTCTTTCGTGAAGCAATTACGGAAAACTGTATATAGTAACTCCGCTTTAGTGGCGCAATCATCGGTAACATTTCCATCGCTATCACGCAGTGACACTATTGACTGATTTTTTCCACTTGTGTACTTTACATACAACCAGAATCTCTTCTGGTCTTCTACCATATTTTGTGACAATGGTTCATTGTGTTAACTATTAAAAGCATCTCGCATTGTCGTCATACTAAATTGCGATCTTCCGTGGAACTTCGCCACTCCTGGGGCTTTTGCGTTCTTCTGAATTTGGCATGCCCTTTTTCGTTGCTTCTGCAACAGTGTTCTGCCGTGCTTTTAGACATGTCTTCAACGCACCAAAAATAATTAAACAATACTGAAAATTTGTTGTATTTGTGATCTATGTTAATGAGAATGTGAAATGTAAAACCAAGTCGTATGCATTGCGACTGCACTGCTGTTTAAATGCAGGGCATTCGCAGTTTCCCGTTCTCCCCCTTCCCCCCCCCCCCCGCCTTTCGCACCAACAGCGAGGCGTAGCGGTGGGGGAAGCATGCAGCGAAGCTGAGGGGCTTTAGTACTCGTGCCGAGGCACGACCTGCGAGCTGAAATCTTTTCCGCCCCTTGTGTAAGGGCTAATGCTGTTCTACATTTCTTTAGAATTTTGGCTATAAAATCTTATCATATTTCCTAATATCTGGAAAAACACCATAAGCATACGAGTTTACATGTGGCAGAATGTTAGTTGCCTCGAAAGAAACTCAGTCATCCGGTCTTCACTCGTCGTTTTTATTTCATTGTTAACCCGGTGCTTCGGTTTGTTTTTCTCTGCCATCTGAAAAGCTAACGCTCTTAATTGTTTCATTGTACATACTAACAATCTGTGATCCATGTCTTTTAAATAACCGACAAGTTCTTACTCAACCTCATTCTAGAGAGCATGACAATTTTCTCATTGACATGTCAGTTTGAAAAGTCTCATATTGAATTCTAGTATGAACTGCTGTCTTAAGAGGTGAACTGAATACTGGCTTTCTTATGTCCAATTTACTTTTTCAGAACACTTGTAACTGCGCCTTCCATGTTTTCTGTGGACAAATTTTGATTATTAACTTTCCATTTGCATAGTTTTGTATTCTCATTTTTTAACCTCCCATGAAAACAGAACTGTTCAGGTTACCTTCCATTAGCAACGTGAGCACACTCTGCGACTATGATATGATTTAAGAATGATAGAGCACAGCAAACAGTCGTCCTTTTTTGCAGGTTTTATTTGGCAAATCCAGATTTCGACTTGTGCCTAGCCATTACCAAAGCACTGTTTTCTAGTCTCAATACATCTCAGTTCGGTAGTCAGTGACAATTCTTTGTACACTACTCAAAGTAATAATCAAAGTAGTATTGAAAGGACTGTGAATGACGCCCTAAAAATAGGGAAATGGCATGCATTGAGACTAGAAAATATACAAATACAACCTCCAAAAATGGACTACTGATTGCTGAGGTCTATCATTTATAAAATATAATTTTTACTAGCGGCAGTATAAAAAACAGAAAATGTGTTAATGTATTTTAGAAGTGATACAATACAGGTGAATACTACAAAATAAACCGTAGGAAAGGATGGTACGCTACCTAGGGCAGAACCGAATGTCGTACCGCCCCGGTCCGTTCCGACACAGCCTATGACATTGAGTACAGAGCAAAACCCGCAAAGCGTTTTGAAAATAATCCATCCTCTAACGGCACAAAAATAGGGGGTCTAACGTGAGTCTTCAGAATTTAAGAGAGAGCAAACTAGTACAGAAAGCGTTTTCGCTTGCCTTGCCGATAAAAGGTACTTAATTGCAGAATGCTCCAAAAAAAAAAAAAAAAAAAAAAACAAGAGCAAACCCGTCACTACCTCAAAAATCACAGACAACCTCTTCTGCCATGGCTTCTTACCTTCCTTGTCTCTCGGATAATAGTTCCTGAAAGTGATTATAGAGCGCATCACTTTGGAGCCAAAATAAACTCCTAGTTCTGTTCTGCATTGTGGTTCTGTCCTGCCTCGGCTTCCCATATCATGATAAGCGGGCTAAATGCCAGTTTTGCAAAAAACTGACTGTGTTTTATACCTCGTTAAGCGGTATGTGAACAGAGCTTTGCCTACCAAAACCACTATCTGAATGACGACTGATATATGTTGCTGCTAAATGGATTAGGTGCAGGATGTGTTACATGAGTCGTCTGGAGCGGCCATAGAGTTTACACATTGCTGCTTGTTCCTGTCGTTTTGTAGCTTGTCTCGTGCGTGTTTTCATTGACGGTACCATGGATAGTGAAAACACTGTAAATACTTCTGCAAAGTAGCAGAAAAGTTACTAACACTAAAAGAATGCTTGAACATGACTTAAGAGTGAGTAGAAGTACCCGCGAATATTAAATCAAACAAAGAGGTGGGTTTTTAGATTATCTTATTTCGTTTTCTGGCTCTAGACTTCTGCTGCTGCTTACATCCTAAAATTGTCTAATTGTCTGGAATTGTTTATCCAAAAATCCGCGTAACTGTTATCTAGAGAACACATCAGTTTCCCTCCAAATGAAGGTACGACTTTGTGAACAGTTCTATGCTTAAATAAACTTAACGGACGTTCCTTCTGGGATAAGTCTTATTATGAGGTGAATCGCAGAATAGATTCAAAGAATCCCGAAGAAATCCTGCAACGGCTTTGTCGCAGTGGATACACCGGTTCCCGTCAGATCACTGTCGGGCGTGGCTGGCACTTAGGTGACTGACCTTCCGGGCCGCCACGCGTTGTTGCCACTTTCCGGGGTGCTCTGAGCCTCGTGATGCCAAATGAGGAGCTACTGGACCAAATAATAGCGGCTCAGGTCAAAGAAAACCATCGTAACGACCAAGAGAGAGCGGTGTGCTGACCACACGCCCCTCCTATCCAAATCCTAAACTGAGAATGACACGGCGGTTGGATGGTCTCGACGAGCCACTTGTAGCCTGAAGATGGAGTGTCAGTGACAAGGAAAGCCTACGACGGAGCACTTTGATACATAATGTACACTCAACAGCCAAAAAAACTGGGCTAATGTACACAAAACGCAGAAAAATCTGACCATTTGGCAATAGCAGCATAAAAGCTGGATTAGGGCGTGACATCACAGAGAGGAAGAGGATCATTCATTCAGGATAAGCGAGATATCCGATACCCACTGTGTATTCACCTATGCCCCATGTTCTAAGTGTTCCTCTCTTTACGACGCAGATCATGGATGTGGATGAATGTTCGAATTGCAGCGACAGCATCTAGATACCGACAGATATGAGGTACATCATCTGGCGTTCAGGCTTTACTAAGAAAGAAGACCAATTTTAACAAGTACTTTTTTTTCTAAAATTGCTCGTATTAGTCGTTTGCAAGTTGAAATGATAAATTCACACTTTTTAGGATGAAGATAAAAGCCGCAAGTGGACTCAAATGTTCAAAGAGATTGCTCTGACTTTCGAGTACGTCTCTGTGGGACAGTCGTTACGAGGGGAGTGGTGATCAGGAGTTGCAGAGTTCAAAGCTACATACTTCCACATATTTTTGTTTTTAAGAATTCACTAGAATGAAAAGGATTACGGACAGTGTTTACGGGAATTATGAAATATCTAAGCATTCTGCGTGGTGTGTGTTTGTTCTATATCGTGTCTCCCTACCACTTTCGCGCAACGACGCTCTGAGGGTGTTTTTTAGAGAATTGAATAGTTTGAACCTGGGACCTGTTGCTGGTAAGGAGGCGCCAGACCACACATGACATGTAGAATTCAGAAGAGTTCAGTGAGACTAGCGATGATATAACCAAATACTTAATGATTTCAGCGTCAGCTCCACTGCACTCCCTGTAAAAGATTCTTAATACTAACTAAATTTAGTGGAAGGGGTTTAAGGCTTTGCTATTTTCAGTTAGCTGGTAAAATAACTTCGAAAAAGCAGTTAAGTTTACCATTGGAAATTTTATTCTACTCACAAAACATCGTTTATAAATTGCACTATTGATAAAAGGAAATGTTTTAATACAGGATGGTAAAAACCAACTTCGTTCAACAAAAATGTGAACGAATATTCCCTGAATGGGTTTCCAAATTCTACAATGGATCGAAGGATGACCTATGCCATATCACATCTATAATCTAGCTTTAAATTAAGTTTCACAATAGAGAAAACTATCAAAATGGTCTACAGTGACCCTCAATTATCTTTAATTTCTTATCTAACTTGTCGTAAATTACAGTGGCTGATGTGGCTTCTCAGTAACTATATAACAGAAAAATCATCGCGTTTCAGATTTTTACTTCAAGTGGCAAATGTGAACACCATGAGCTTTAATTGACGATCGACACTAATATTACGCAAAAAGGGGTTGTAACAGATGAGACTTCTGCAGTTCTATGCTTAAATAAACTTAACGGACGTTCCTTCTGGGATAAGTCTTATTATGAGGTGAATCGCAGAATAGATTCAAAGAATCCCGAAGAAATCCTGCAACGGCTTTGTCGCAGTGGATACACCGGTTCCCGTCAGATCACTGAAGCCTTATGCGCTGTTATGCGGCATCGCGTGCGTTCATTACCTCGTCAGTGTACCTCAGGGGGCGGCGGCCGGCGCAGCTCCGTCCAACTTGCCCTCTCGGAATCAACTCCCTACCAACTCTCCCCTAACTTCTCCTTTCTATAATTTACCGAAAGGTTTAAAAAAAACTATCTGGCTGTGTTTTCATCTGACCAATCAGGGTCTCAATGTTAACCTTAAGCTTCGCCTACAAAAATTCTGTCTATCCAATGAGAAACGTTATACTTTTCATGGTGGGGCAATGTTTTTAAAGTTTGCAACGTAAGAGAGAAGCGAAAAAGTCTCGCGCTACAACTAGCAGCTGGTGTGGTCCTTTTAGCGTTATAGGAAGATCTATACTGTTCTTCTGGAGGGCTCTATCTTTTAACATGGGCTGGGGTGGTCCTAACATAACAGAGACGCGAAAAAGGTCTCACCCTAAAACTTGCGGGTGGTGTAGCCCTCTCGGTTAGCTGGCGACGTGGGTGTCCGTCCGTCCCTTATCGTAGGGCCCTCCAGCTTAACACGGTTCTGCTATCGGCTTCTGTTCTCGTTTCTCCCCTCGGAACTGCGTCTGTCTCACGGTGGGAAGGTATGACATGCATTTAGGCATTCTTGTGTTAGTCTGTGGTATTCCATTTGCTCACTCGTTACTCGTATTACTTTGGTTAATTTAATGTCACGATTTATTGGGAGCTATGTAACATACTACTGGATTTGCTTATCATGTCAGGGTTTTCATGGAAGGTGTTGGATTTGCCTGACACCTTACAAATAGAGTCTGAGAGTAACAAAATTTCAGGCCTTACTCATATCGGCTTCACTACAATTAAAATATTTTTCTTCAAGTAGTCAAAATCGCGGAATGGTGTCTTATGGCAGAAAAAATATCCGACCACAAAAGCCATTTTAGGTGAGCTATTCTCAAATGATGGAACCAAATATGAAAACAATACTAGTTCAGCGTAAGAAATCTTTCAAATTCGTACTACAGCTATACCTGATACTTATTACTCTTAAGTGGTCAGAAGCAGCGATTACATTTACCCATTAAATGAACGGCAGTTACTTCGATCAACAGCTAACCAATAAGGATATTACGAGTACTTGTGCGCCTATAAACACACCTTAGATCTCTCATGAAGGAGCAGTTTTATTAAAATTGTAACGGAACATAGTAACTTGTCAGAAAATATTAACTGAAACATACGAAGTTTATTGTGGAATTCTAGAAATAAAATATAGCCACAATTTAGAGGTTTACAGATGAATCTGAACGCAGAAGTTCGCATCTGGAATAATGAGTTAAGTGCAATTAATGGGCTTCTGTTTGGTATAGTGCCTTAAGTACAAACCGAACGTCATGGTAAAGGAATGAAGAAAAAAAATGAAAAAAGACTTGCTTCGTTGTATAGTCTTGCCAATGTGCTCTTTAAAACAATTCATCACAATGCATCATTATAAACCTACAGACTTCGTACGGCACATGTGACGAACTATTATTTTACTTTTAGTTCCCATGACTAATGCTTGCATAGGATCCAGTGCAATGTCGACGCTGTGAAATACAGTTCCACAAAAATTCTATAGCAAAAAAGATCTCCAGTAACTTCATGGGGTTTGTGATATTTTCTAGTTTTCGTTATCAATAGTTGTCTTTGCTGCCAATTTCGATGCACTCCCATACTATTATTTACGAACAAATTAACAACAGCCTAACACCCCTGAAAGATAAAACGGGAAGGAACAGACGAGGAAGAAGATGGGGAAATGACTGCCAGTCGTGTAGTGAACCATCATCGCAACAATAGTACGCGACATAGAGCAGTGCAAAAAGTTGGGAGAGGCCTTTGAACAATCGCGGGATACGAACTGCTAGTAAAAAACATAGTAAATAAACATAAACAAACGAAAACGCCACTGGATGTCGTTACTCATGTCCTGGGTTAAACTCGAACGGTTTACCTCCAGTTAACTTTATTATGGTCATGGTGCTGATTGTGGATAGATGACTGTAACTGACGTATTGTCAGAGGGGCTATGACGCATGTCAGACATAGCGTATTGATCTGATATTTATTTATTTCTCTTGTGATGTAGATGACGCTGAAGGAGTTTAAAGCAGTCTTCTTCGACCACGCGCCCTGTCTAGGTGCAGCCGTATGTGACGCAGCAAACTGCAGTAGGCAGACAAATTTATTTGCCATTCTCGCGTGTCACTTGTCTGGCACATTTATAAGTTTTTAGGTGTTCTGAATCCACACGACAGCGATTAAATGGCAGTAACACTAAACAAGTTAACCTTGTAACTTTCCTGAATAAAAATATTTATTAGTTGCGAACTAAACTTGGACCGTTTGCCAACTTAAACTTCGTGTGTCCGTGTTGTCGTCCAGAACAAAGCAAGTGTTGTAATTACGAAACGCTATCTGATAAAGACGAGTAGCCAAACTATGTGGAACTGTATAGCGGTATTTTAATTAACTTCCACCAACACATAAAACAGTATAAAAAAAGAGGCTATCCTGTGAAATTCTGCATTGTGCAGTACAGTGAACAGTGCTACAAAACGTGACGTCACACAACGTGACTTGCAATTCCAACACACAAGATTAACAAAATATAAATGCTACATTAAAACAAAAAACGAGTTTTGATGGAATAAATAACCCAAAGTGTTTATGTTAAAATGCCCTGAAATTGTACGGACGTGAACAGCCTAAATAAATTTCCGGACACTGTATGACAGACATGCAAATTAAACATAGCATAAAACGGTTTGCATAAGAAATGAGATATGAAAAGTTATTTACCTAACCTGACCATGACAGTAATTTTGAAATGCAGCACGTAACTATGAACTACCTTATTGTCTTGACTGCCACGTAACTGGCACTAACAAATTTTCATGGTTTACCTGTGGCAACGGAAATTCAGTACTGCTCGAATTGATGGACATAAATATGCAGCGCAGCAGCAAAATAAATAAAAAAACACCAGCGCAGTGCAAGCTATTTGAAGCAGAGTAAGCTTCAGCCTTCCACTGTGTTCTGCAAACTGCAGTGCGGAGACACACAACAAAAAAGTAAACTTGGTGAGTAGTTGGTGGCACAATGTAAACTTATTAAAAGATTGAAAGGAAACTAGCTTTTAAGTATTGTACTGAAAATGCTGTAACTCATTCTCTGAAAATTACAATGATGGTTTCAAAAATTTCTTTTTATAGCAAATATTACGGCAACATGCGATTAATTATTGAAATGGTAAATCAATAGAAAATTTATAACTTCGGAATGAAATCCATTTAAGTTTCCTTAATCACATCTGAACAGTGAAACTAACTACCCAAACCAAAAAAGAAGAATCCTACTAACATTTAGTCCTTTTAAAACACATCATAAATAACGTGCAAAAAAGCAGTGCAGGAACAACATTACCTGAATATATTCGTTTCTCAAATGAATTTATAACAAATCATATTTCCAGAATTCAACATCCTCCATACCTTTATTTCTGTGATCTGCAACCTATTTCTAGACCGCTCAGTAGAACGACCACCATCCAAGTCAGTAACTGCAACGAAAATGCTGTTAATAACCAGAGATCACATTGCTTGTACCTCTGTGGCGTAACATATCGACTATTGACAACCTCTGTTTGAGAAATACCCAATATTCAGATATGGAGTCTGACACACAAAATGAAAATAAAATTTACATCAGTTTTCTTGAAACTTTACATTAGCCGCCCTCCTCTTCTTTACCGATTAAAATTTGGCGGAATGTTGCTTGCAAGTAGCAAAGAACAGAAAACAAATACTAACATAGGAATTCACAGAAAAGAGACAAAAAGAAAATTTGTAGTGAAAAAGTATGGGTTGAATAAGTTTGGCAAGTAAGAAAAATTATTATATTTCGAATACGTAATACAACACAAATTAAAATAAAATTTTGTTTACATAGGTTACACGTACAAAGGGCATGACCTAGCCAACAAGTATATAAGTAGCAAAGACATAGAATTATATGAAATCTACTTAACAAGGGAAATGAAGGACTCTAATCCGCTCAGAGAAGAAAGTGAAAGTGCAACACTCAACTGTCACACACACATTATGCCACAATATATCGAGAGTCTCCAAAGATTGCTATCGAAGATGAAATCAGATGAAAGTGCTGAAGTAGTACACATATTGGAACTCGATGGCAGACTCAGGAAGGCACTTACGTGATACGTCCTCCAACGACAATCTATGTAGTACCTTCCTTGAAACAACAATGGTTGGCATGTCACCTGCAACACTGGTGCATAAAACAACACGTATTTCCAATAGATGCAGACTGAGCAAGACTGGTGGATTGTGTTCATTAGTGACATCCCGCAAATCCATTATTCATAATAATGCTTCTGTTGAGGCTCACTTGTACCACCAGACCAGTATAGCAGTTCATAAACCCATGAATATGTAGTTCCTTTCTGATGACAGCACAGGTCATCACATTTGTATTAGGTTGGTGCATAGCTTCGTAGTGATTTTCCATAACTTCAATAGACGCAACAGATACACACAACAGAGACCTTCGTTACTAATAACATATTCTCCTTCACCATTTAAACCACTCTGACAACACTGGACGGCATTTTCGATCCCGCCGCTATAGAAGACACGTGGTTTTGAGGCAAAGAACTCGTTGAGCCACGTTCAGTGCACATTGTCATCTGGAAAGGAACTTCGTTGTAGGTTGTTCGATAGGAAGTGGAAAAGGTAAAAATCTGAAGGCCCAAGACCAGATAAATAAAATAGGCGCAGAATTAGTTCCCAAACAAACTCCTATATAGTGTTTTCTGTCACTCTAACAGAATGCGGGCGGTCGTTATTGTGGAGTAGCAGCATTTCACCGTCTTCCTGGTCGTTGTTCCTGGAATGTGTCTGCAGGACTCACAGTAGTTAACAATACATGTCAGCAGTGGTGGTTACAACTCGGGGAAGCCATTCGTAGTACACCACACAGTCGCTGTCTCACAAGATGTTTAACATTATATATTGTGGTTGTGCACAGGCTTTTGTACGGCGAGTTCCTGCTTTGGGCTAAACATTTACTTTCTTTCCTTATGTCAGGATTTCTTGTCAATGTAACGCTACAGCATATGAACAGTCGGTGTTGTTCACGAGTCATTTGATGATGAGAGTGGAAGAGATGGACTCGTAGTCACCCGCTGAATTTTGGATTTTGACTTAGAGCATGCGGTACCGATACACCCAAGTTTTGAACCTTCCCCATTTCATGTAAATGTGACACGATGGTGGAGTGATATCACAGTTCCTCACATTTGCCAGTTCTCAAGTACGCTGACGTGGATCACTGATCAGTTTAAACTATCTTTCTCAAACCCCGCAGGTCTTCCTGAAAATGGGACTTCACTAATGTCGAAACGATCCTCCTTAAACCGAGAGAATAATTTCCTTGCCTAGCTTTGTCCAGTGGCACTATTCCGAGAAGCGGCGCAAATATTCCTGGCTGTCACCGCTGCTGTCACTCCTCAACTGAGGTCAAACGGAAGAATATGTCCTAATGTTCCAACTTTTCTACTTATCACTCCATTTTCTAGCGTCCACTACTCCACTCACTAATTCCAAATGATAAAATAACGTTACGTAGACTCAAATAGCAAATATGAACTACTAATAAAAAATGATGCTCCATAAATAAACTCGCAGCAACCGGAATACCAAGACGCAAAACAAAAAGCTGCTTACTGATTCACCACACTAATATACATAAAGACACATTCTGTATTCCATTTATAATGGCTGGAACAGTATAAGATTAACCATGGGAACGTCTGTCTCCCTCAGGTTAGAAGTGCATGTGCTTTGTTAGAAATGGTTATCTCTCTGGCAAGTCGGACAAAGCTGGCATGAAACACAACGGAACATAATTTACAATCTAAGTTTGAAGAAGGCATTCGAGCCACAAGAGGATGGTTGGAACTGTGAAGTAGTATTTTGCAACAATATATTTATCTAAGCAGACATAACCACTTATCTCATAAAAACTTAGTACAAATACAAAAGCTGAACATACCAGCGACCTATAAAATACTAATGTAGAGCTGCACTTTAAGTGTAATCACGTCAGTAGAAATGAGCAAAAATGGTATTCCAAGCAATTGCAAAGGTAAAATACTTCAAATTTTACAAAACAACTCCCAAAGAATATATATCTAACAATAAATGTCAAAATGTTAGGCTTTAATAATTAATAATAAGAAAGAATTAAAAGAGATATTATTTGTGTGCACACACTTGTGACTTATTTTACTAATTTACTCAACTACACGCAGAACATAAATCACTACTATCCCACTTCAAGTACATGGAAGGGCAAAGAACGAATTAGCTGCCAACACATATCAAGAGGGAAAAACCGTGGTCGAATTAACTAAGGAAAAGTTACTGAATACATTCATAAAGTTAGATGTACGAAAAATATTGTTAGAAAGTTGTTACTCACGAGCCTGTCACAAGAAATAGTCAGAAGTATCATCTCACGCTAAAAAAGTAACTGGCAAAACGGTTACCCGAAAGTAAACTTAGCTTACTGATGAACTAACATTATAAATAACCTGTCTTCTTGCCTCACTTTCAGCATTTTGTCTGGATAGGTTCGACTGAAATATAACTTAGCTAAACCTTGCAGTAAAGAAGAACACAATTAAAGTTACTAACACTCCCTTTTTCTATTTCTCTTTAACCAAAATCCTCTCATCACCATTTCTCACCTAACTTCATACATTTCATTAGTAAATGTTATCCTTACTTATTTCACTAATTATCTAATACTTTTTTCACCATTTACTATCCAAATCCATGGCTTTATCCAGTAATGATTTCTAACTCTCAAACTTACACATCAGCAAAACCATTATTTCGACACAGCAGCAAAGTACCCAAAATTCTTTGTTATTACTATTCAAATTACACAGCCGATAACTAATTTATTTAATGTATTACTACATTTCCATACCAATTTTCCTTCTTATCCGTTGTATCAAATTTCCTACAAAAAGCTGTACATAAACAGTTTTGTTATTCTTGCTGATTTCCGCACATCTATCATTAACTTGTCATCATTAACCTGAATGTAACTTTTGGGTAATATAGTCCAGTCTGGTTCTAACTATTCTGTCTTCTTTCTGTGTAGTTCGATAGTCTATTGGTTGTTTTTTACAGATGCAAAGGATAGTAGAATGTTAGAAGCAGTGCAGAAAACTAACGACAGAACCAGCAGCGCAATAGCTTGAGACCCTATGCAGACCACTACACATATTCAATATTCACTAAACAGTAGTGAAACAAAGGGAGATTTGTTTTCTGCGAAGATTTCGAAACACTTCAAACTTTCCAACTATCAGAAACGTTTGCAACTGAAATTATTGATCTTCAGGGTACTCGTATGACCCTTGTTGCGCCGCAGCGGGCGTCCAGTAATTTTCCTGCGAGAGAAATTTTATTTCAGTCCTAATTTTCTAAGTTCACTTAAAGGTCTACATGGGAATGACCAAGATCGTCAACATCATAACTACTATTAGTTTTCTTTCGCTATATAAAAGCTAGTGAAACACTATAATTACTTCCCGTTTCTGCAGCTGGTTAACGTTCACCTGACCATCTGTAAATTGTTTCAAAGGTTTATTTTTCTGTTTCTGAAAAATGAACCAGTAATTTGTTTTCTGAATGCCTGTCTGTACTGGTCGTCAAATTTGTCGTTTGCGTTGTAAGTCGGCAGCTTTCTCAGAAATTGCACGCAGTTGTTCCTTTTTATTTCCAGTTGTGGTTTCAATGCGTCGGTTTGTTCACCTGTTTCGCGAGTATTAACATAGCTTTCCTCATTCTCTTCAGTTACTTGAGTGATTACAGAACTCGACACTAAGCTATCTATTTTAGCCAGAATTCTTTCGTTGTGGCGTTTGTTTGTTTTAATATCTGAAATCCTCTCATCTTCCTTTTTATGTTTCTTCTGAACGTGCTTCGTTCTGATGACGCCGTTGTTTCTCATTTTTACGGGATGTCGTCTCAGTAAGATTGATTACTGGTTGGAATTGGTCATTGACGTGTTCCTAATCTGAACTAGCAAATACAGTGTCTGCGATTCCGTTTCTTCTTGTGATCTATCATTTTCCTTAATATTTATCTTATCATTCCCGTGTCCTAGGATATAATTAAGTATTGCTCGAACTGATGAACATTAATATGTAGTGCAGGAGCAGATCAGCTAAACCAAAAAAAAGACTAAAATTGATTATATAAATTACAAATAATTACTTTTTCTCAATTAATAGCATTAATGCGGTGGAGGTAGAGGTTCCTCACATTGTCCAATCACTACAGGCATATGATACGGTTTGTTAGGTACATCGCTGACGATAAAATTGAGACATAGGCCTATGTCTAATAAATGCTAAATATCTCAAGAAAATGTCTTACCCAAATTGTACATAATACCTGCAGTAGTTCTGAAATTAATTCATTATTCGCTTCGAAACAGATAAATTAATTAATTGACTGTACGACAAAGCAGTAACTACATAAGCGCTACTATAGTGCAATACACAGTATTATTACTGTAACTATTATTGTTACTACAACTGATGGAGGCTGTGGTCAGACACAAAGCATTAACAACCCGAAGTCCTCTAGTTTCTTCCAGTTTAGACGTAAGGAATGTAGTAGTCAAGTGATTTACTAACAGTAAGTACAGTGCACACATTTTAACTTCGTTGATTTTAAATGGGATTGCAGTCTGCAGGTCAAGCAAGGGCCACAATGGAGAGGAGTAATGCAGGGAAAGCATGTTTCGTAACAAGTGTCTACCCTCTCCGTGGGTAGTTAGCTTTCTTCTTTGGGAAGGAATTGAGGGTAGAACTTGCGATGCACCACGAATTCCTTCGTCTTTCATTCTGACACATGTGCACATACACATACAGACACACACACACACACACACAAACACACACACATACACATACACACTTTCATCGTTTAAAAATAAAAGTGAACCAAGAAAGGTCCTTTATAGTTTAGTTACATATTAAGAAGTTGGCTATAGTGTGGGGATGTGGAGGGAAACTGGCATCAGGGAGGGGGGAAGAGGTCGGGGTTGTGTGTTGTGTATTGTGCGTATACTTAACCGGGTACCTAGAAACGACGGAGAGGCTTCGTCCCCGCCGTAGCCCTCATTGGTTCACAACCCCAGAACAGGCTACAGCAGTCCACCCACACCACCGCCGCCCCACACCGGTCCACACCGGTTTCCGGCACGAATTCGCCGGGCGGCACGCCTTCCCGCTCGGTAAGCAGTGCGCTAGAGCACGCAGCGAGGCGGGCGGGCTAGGACGGGGTAACTTGCTAATGTCTGATTGCCCTCAGGGCTAATGGTCTAACAAAGGTTGGGAACCACTGAACTATTCCAAACGGACTAAGCTTTGGTTTAGTTCTGAAAAGTGCAATGTGGCGACACACATAATCAAAAAATAAAATTCGTGAGGGGACAGTGGTACAATTTAAACTTTTTAAATGATCAAAAGGAAACTAGCATTTAAAAACTACATTGAAAACACTGTAACCCATTCATTGAAAATTACAATAATTAGTACAAAAACTACTTGTTATAAGAAATATTACTCTGCCATGACATTAATTACTGAAATGGTAAAGGAGTAGTAAATCTATAATTTGCGAGTGCAAACCATGTGAATAGACAACTTGCTTAATCACATCTGAACAATGAAACTAGCAAGCCCAAACAAATAGACAAAGATTCTACTAAGACTTTGTCCTTTCCAGACACATTAATTACGCGCAAGCAAGCAGCGCCGTATCAACAGTAATTGGTAACCCTTCATTTATTAAATCCGTCTTTGTCAAAGCATATCTCCACGATTCAACATCCTTCCTAACTTTAACTCCAACTCATCAAGATATTTACAGACCACTCAGTAGCATGACCAACACCCGACTCACTCAGTGGCTTCTCTTAGAATGATACAGCAATGACAATGCAGTTAGCAACTATAGGTGACATTGCCTGTACTAAGAAACTCTGTGATGCAAAGCATGGACTTTTGAAAACCTCTGTTCGAAAAATATCCAGTTTACAGATATACAGGCTGCTCCATTGATCGTGACCAGGCCAAATATCTCACCAAATAAGCGTCAAACGAAAAAACTACAAAAACGAAACTTGTCTAGTTTGAAGGGGGAAACCAGATGGCGCTATGGTTGGCCCGCTAGATGGCGCTGCCATAGGTCAAACGGATATCAACCGCGATTTTTTAAATAGGAACACCCGTTTTTTATTACATATTCGTGCAGTACGTAAAGAAATACGAATGTTTTAGTTGGACCACTTTCTTCGCTTTGTGATTAGATGGCGCTATAATAGTCACAAATATATGGCTCACAATTTTAGACGAACAGTTGGTAAGAGGTAGGTTTTTTAAATTAAAACACAAAACGTAGGTACGTTTCAACATTTTATTTCGGTTGTTCCAGTGTGATACATGTACCTTTGTGCACTTACCATTTCTGAGGACGCATGCCGTTACAGCGTGATTACCTGTAAATACCACATTGATGCAATAAATGCTCAAAATGATGTCCGTCAACCTCAATGATTTTGGCAATACGTGTAACGACATTACTCTCAAAAGCGAGTAGTTCGCCTTCCGTAATGTTCGCACATGCATTGACAAACCGCTGACGCATGTTGTCAGGCGTGTTTCCCTACAGAAAGAAATCCGGGGACGTCATATCCGGTGAACGTGCGGGCCATGGGATGGTGTTTCGAAGACCAATCCACCTGTCATGAAATATGCAATGCAATACCGCCTCAACTGCTATGTGCCGAACGTCCATGCTGTTGGTAGTACATCGCCATTCTGTCGTGCAGTGAAACATCTTGTAATAACATCGGTAGAACATTACGTAGGAAATGAGCATACATTGCACCATTTAGATAGCCATCGATAAAATGGGGGCCAATTATCCTTCCTCCCATGATGCTGCACCATACAATAACCCGCCAAAGTCGCTGATGTTCCACTTGTCGCAGCCATCGTGGATTTTCCGTTGCCAAGTAGTGCATATTATGCCGGTTTACGTTACCGCTGTTGGTGAATGACGCTTTGTCCCTAAGCAGAACGCGTGCAATAAATCTGTCACCGTCCCGTGTTTTCTCTTGTGCCCTGTGGCAGAACTGTACACGAGGTTCAAAGTCATCGCCATGCAATTCCTGGTGCATAGAAATATGGTACGGGTGCAATCGATGTTGATGTAGCATTCTCAACACCGACGTTTTTGAGATTCCCGATTCTCGCGCAATTTGTCTGCTACTGATGTGCAGATTAGCCGCGACAGCAGCTAAAACACCTACTTGGGCATCATCATTTGTTCCAGGTCGTTGTTGACGTTTCACATGTGGCTGAACACTTCCTGTTTCCTTAAATAACGTAACTACCCGGCGAACGGTCCGGACACTTCGATGATGTCGTCCAGGATACATAGCACACGCCCGTTTGTCATTTTGATCACAATAGCCTTACATCAACACGATATCGACCTTTTCCTCAATTAGTAGTCGTACCATTTTAACACGGGTAATGTATCACGAAGCAAATACCGTCAGCACTGGCGTAATGTTACATGATACCACGTACTTTTGTGACTATTACAGCGCCATCTGTCACAAAGAGGAAAAAGTGGTCCAACTAAAACATTCATATTTCTTTACGTAATACACGAATATGTAATAAAATATGTGGGTTCCAATTTAAAAAACGCTGTTGATATCCGTTTGACCTATGGCAGCTCCATCTGGCGGGCCAACCATAGCGCCATCTAGTTTCCCCCTTCAAGCTATACAAGTTTCATGCTTTGTAGCTTTTTCGTTTGACGCATAATTCGTGAGATATTTTGCTCGGTCTCAATCAATGGACAGCCCTGTATAGTTTGACAAATTGAATGAAAATGGAGCTTACATCACTTTCTTGGGTTCCAAAAATAAGCTAGAATCTTTGCAATCTCACGGCTGACGATGCGTATGGAAGTTGCCTGGGAACTGGGAACTGTGGATGGGCGAAACCTCATAGTGTCAAGGGGGTATACCTAGGCTCAAGCTCTGGACTCAATAAATGAATGGCATTCAGGACAAACCAATTATAGCCTGCCATACATTTCATACATTCCTGCTGTAGATATTTTAAGTACATATGATTCTTTTTACTTTTGTTTAGAAATTTGCAGCTGGACCAAAACCTTTTTACAGTAGTTCATATTTCCGAAATCGGCATTCGAAAATGAACCAAACAACCACTAACTGGATTTTTACCGCCATCGTTATTACCCACTCAGTACGTAAAAATCAACAAAAATAATGTACGAAAATCGCCGTGTTTCGAATACGTTCGAACCACCGATCTCCGTCTTAGCACTTTAGTTCCATCCGCAACAGGTGGTAGGTCAAACAGACTTTTTCTTTGTAACCATCCATCTTTTTTAAAGAAACTGGTCTCGGACACAGATCTGCAATAGAAGCTAAATATTGACATTTAACAACTTTACAATGCAGATATCAATTACACTAGCCTAAAAATTTTTACTTTCTTTCTTGTAACTGTCATCAAATTATATAATCTTTATGTTTTCCGGCTAATGTTAATGAAAATGACAGATTCTCTCTCTTTTTGAAGTTATAATAACTTTACAGTATTTCCTTATGAGCTTACGTACGTATTATCTTGGTGTTATCTCTCGGAGGAAGGTCATCTGCTGGTGATTTCCTTACTAGAATTCAGCAGTAATCAGCTAACGCTGATGCTCTCGACTTTCCTTGACATTTCATTTTCATGCCCCAAAATTTTCTGTGGAATCGTTGTCCGTGCTCGTCGGTTAAAGCACCACAGTCGTCAGGAAAGAAGTCCAAGTGAGAATTTTGGAAATGTAACTTTAAGGAAAAGTTGCATCTCATTCTACTGAAACAGTGCAGGAGCTTCCCCACAAGATCCTTATAGTTTTCTGTCCTTTTATATCCTACTAAGGCATCCCTAACTAACTTTCAACATCTAACTGGGGGATGTTGAAATGCGCACCATTGTATAGTTTGCGAATCTGTTGACCTACGAAAACCCCGTCTTTTGTTTTCGCCTCACTAAGAGGTGAAAATCTCTCTCGCAAATAGGGAAATGCTTTCTCAGTTTCATCCATATCCTTAACGAAGTTTTTTATTACATCGAATTTTAAGAGCAGGGAGAATTATGTTGTAGGATTTGACAAGGCTTCTTGCAAGACACTGAGAGATCCTGGTTCAGATAACTGAAGCTTAGGCCAGACTTCCTTTTTATAATGAAGTGTTTTGGCGCGGGTATTCCAGACGCGCAGATAGTAACAGCATTGGTTCAGCCATGTTGTAGCCCAAGTGATATACCTATGACTTTCAGACCCCCGGAAGTGTGCTATGTAAACTTGTCATAGTTCTATCGCAATAACGACCTTTGCATGTTATCATACGTTTCTGTCATGAATCCAATCGGAATCGATGGTGACACGCTGCCATTATGCAGCAGCACCTTCCTGAGACTGACTTTAGAGCAGTCGATGAACCACCTCCACCGATCACTTCCATAGACTGTGCCCACACCAGCCATTAATTAGTCCCAGCACATCACTAAAAAATGAGAAGTTCCTTTCAATTTCGCACAGTGGAAGGAATGGCCCATGGTGGTTACATCTATTGTCTTATCAACACAATTCCATTATTATAGCCTTGACCCAAATAGCTCATATTATCTTTCAGCAATTGCAGTTCTCTCACTGGGTCATTCTGTTCACACTCTATTATTTTGTGAATCTCTGTACACTCACCGTTACACAAAAAATCAGAATCTTTCGAAGAAACCAGTTTTGAAGCTGATGGTGCAGCACTAGTTTCACTACTGCCCTCCTCACTGTCACAATCAGGTGAGACCGAAACAGACAGTCCGTCTACGTGTGGTCTGGTCGCATTTCTCACGGTATGTCAGTGAAGACTTTTTCTTCTTGGGAATATCATTTGTTAATGGAGTTGTCATACAAAAGCGACAATCGTTCACGTGGTTTGATGGTTTCCTCCCTATGATGGGTGGCACATGGAAGATCTTTTACGGTTCAGCCACGACTGAAGACGCGAGACACAAGATAAGCAACCCAAGGCCTGTCCTGGTGCCGGATTTCACAGCGAAAGAACCGTCTCTAGCCTTCCTAATACATGGCGTTATTGGCCTCTTTTGCAATTTCAATGTAGCCTGTCTGCAAATGTAGCAAAAACTGTCGGCACTGTTTATGCATTTGCGAGTCTTATTGAATCACAGGAATTACAATGTCCACACGCACTAACCACACTTCAGTAATAAGTTCTTCCAGCACACAAACATAACACAGCTTGTAAGAGACTGAAACTACACTTAATGGAAACATGCTCCACTCCTACCTTCTTCTTCCCTTTCCCCATTTTTTAGCGACGCAATACACACAGCTATTGTCTGAAATTTCATCTCTATCTCTCTACCACCAACAGGATTTCGAAGACTGTTTGGGAAGAGACTGAGAATGAATTCCAGCAAAATATAATTGCAATTAAATGTTGCATGGGGGCTTAATAAAAATACAATAAAAGTAATTGTAGTAGCTGTGTGACCAGTTACGAAGTCTCGTAACTGGTGGGCCCTGACTAGTACTTGTACGCAATATGACTGCATAAAATAACAATAAAGAATGAAAGGAAATTTACTTTAACACAATTGATTAATTAAGTCCTCTGCAACTATAAAAGCTACGAAACAACAGAACACAAGTGTAACTTTTCAGTGTGTGGTAGTGTGGTTCAACATACATGTATCTGGCACGGTTCTTCCTCAATACAGCAAGAAATTTTAAACACCATTTACAATGAACTAATTGAAAAACCATAAATACTATAATTGCACATAGAAGCCAGAAATACAAGTCTAATACATGAACACGAGCCAGATGTTTTGTTGACTGAATCTGTGACGAAGAGGCATTATTACTAAGGAGGTTTGAATTAAAAAAAATTTGTTACCTCCATATATATTGACGAAAGATACAGTGTGATTATTGCAACATCCAACAGAACAATAACTGCACACGACATGGTCTCAACAAGCACTGCCCATGGCAACCTCTCAACTACAACTGCTCTCCACATTCTCTGACAACTGCCCAGTGGAGGCGGCGGAATAATACTCTTTGCCGCAATCTCTGGCGCTGTGACTCAGTGTAGCCACCTATCATATGCCCCTCCTCCACGGGATAGAATTTGATGGTATTTTTGCCAGAATTGGTAGTGAAAATACCACAAAATTCGTCCAAAAAAATACAGACAAAAATAAAGGATAATATTAATAAGTAAATATCAGATAACTAAATAAATTTGGGCTTTGCACTGACCCTTCAATAACCTAATATATACAATACAGTAACGAATACAAATGCTTGGATACATGTGATTTTACATAATAGTTTACACAAGTATCATTTGTTAAACAATGTGGTTAAACAATTCAATCTATACCGTCAGCAATGACGAATAGGTGCAGGTAAGAGTCACATAACACTTCATAAACAGTAAATATACAAAAAAATCAGTTTATACAAATATTTACATAAAATCTTTTCAGTAGTTCAATAAACAAGTAGGATTCCTCAGAGTAGTTAACAGTTCCAACAGTAGCACCCAGCAATGGTCAACAGGTGCAAATAGCAGTCTCATAACATTTCATCGGCAGTATTTAAACAGCTCCAACAGTGGCACCCAACAATGGCGAGCAGGCGCAGACACCAACAAGTGACATCATGTCAGTAGAAGCAGTTCCAACAGTGGCACCCATCAATGTTGAGCAGGTGCAGGTAACAGTCCATAATATTCACTATCACTAATTAGATAGTTCATCAGAGTTCATCAGCAGAAATTAAACATTTCCAAGTGACACCCATCAATGTTGAACAAGTGCAGGTACCAGTCCATAATATTCACTATCACTAATTAGACAGTTCATCAGAGTTCATCAGCAGAAATTAAACATTTCCAAGTGACACCCATCAATGTTGAACAAGTGCAGGTAACAGTCCATAATATTCACTATCAATAATTAAACAGTTCATCAGAGTTCATCAGCAGTAATTAAACATTTCCAAGTGGCACCCAGTAATGTTAATACGTGTAAGCACGAACAACAGTTTAAATGCACACACAATTGCTTTTACAAAATTATTATCAATACTCTTACACTAAACATACAAATTATAATAAACACACAAGTGATATCAGATAGTTGTCATATTAACTATTACAAATACACAAATATCAATAAACGTATAATATTTATAGGTGTCAGTGCAAGCCACAACAAACAAGTAAAATAATATTTAGGAGATAGGTCGGTACCGATTATTTGGGATTAGGAAAGGAAAACACACAAAAAACACTCATTCATCTTTCATCCACATTTAAGTACTACTGTGTAATTAAATAGTGTTAAATGTGTAAACGCATTTCTGTCAAAATTTGATGTTCAACGTGTGTATCAAGTAGTAGTGGTAACAGTGTATAACAGTCAGTAATAGTTAGTCAACGTCATAGTCATCATGTCAAGAACAATATTTGCCAAACCGAATCAAAATGTACGGTTGCTGAACAACTGTCAGTGTGCCAAGATATGCAAATACTTCCTCTCTCTAAAAAAAAAAGTATACGCTGCTTATTGATTTAACAAAGTGTGTGTGTAGACAACCTTCCTTCCACTTGAGTGTACTAGTCTGCCATCTTCATCCTCCTTGTTCCATATAAACCAATAAAAAAATATGTTCCTCACTTACTTTACCTCTTATCCACCAAAACTCCAATAATCATCAGCATCACGTAATCCTAATACTTCAATAATACCTCTTAAATCGATGCATATAAACCTTATCATCAATGTCATTTACCTTACCTCTTGTCCACCAAAACTCCAATAATCATCAACTTCACAAAATCTCAATACCTCAATAATACCTCTTCAATACGTCGATACATATAAACCTTATCACCAATATCATTTCACTTCCATAAAACTCTTTCCTCTAGTCAGTCTCCTCAAACAAGTACAGATAAAATCCTAGTGCAAACTTCAATTCATCATCGAATACAATCCGAAGACACAATGTCCACACACAACCATTGTGCAATCCATCTGACCCAAATCTTCTACTCATTATGAATTATAAATAACATTTTGGTTACCTTGTCCATCATTAAATAAAAGAAATGCATACATGACCTCTAACAGCCTTTAGTTTGAATAACTTTCAGTAAGTAGGTACGAGTACGGAGTGTGAATGATCGTAATATTTCACAGTGTGTACACCGCTTCAAGAATCATGGCAAACCAGAAGCAAACATGTGGAGTATATTTTGTGCCAAGTGTCACTTGCTATTTCAATTGCTAACGAAGAATGCAGTGTAGTAACTGTGAATTGTCTAAACCTAGTGTTGGTATTTCATGTCGTTAGCATTCTTTCTATTAGCATAAATTTATACAGCTTCCATAAAACCTTCAGCTCATGTGACTTCAATGAAGTTTCTTGTACCAATGTCGTTCGTAGAATTATAGCAGTTGATTTTCTTATCTTAAAATATAAAGCACTGAGCGTAAGCAAAACATGCAATAGCGAGTAAATATACCAGTAGAGAACAGAATGTTAACAAGTGGATGTAGCACAATCCCTATAACGAGGCTCTGCCAAGCAAACAATCTATAATTAATACCATAGTGTGACCGAAACTCCATCTTCGTACACAGTATATCAGCATTTCTATATACCTAATTAAAGAGTAGTTATGACAACAAAACAAAAATGTGTAGGTATGCAATCCATACGCAAAGCAGCACGTGTATACCTTACATAATAAACAGGTCATTAGCATCATATCAGCATAAGCAAATAAATGTTCTTATGTAATCTTAATAAGTAAACATGAAGGCACAAGCAGATAAATCACAAAGTATAACTTACATACATAACTATATCAGCACTACTAATCAGGTGGTAATTATAATCTAAATAAATAAACACAGCAGGCAGATAATAAAAAAAAGTATGACATCAGTGAAAAACAGAGCAGCCAAGCATTGCATAATATAAATAAGAAACAACCCTGTTCATTAATAAATCATTGTCAAAATCAGTTATCACAAAGTATAAATCACGTAATTGCGAGCAGAAAATTACGTCTAAACTACGTACCTAAGTGGAAATATGGTACCTGAAAAATAAACTCAATTAATTGTTACCTTTTTAGTTTATTACTTTCTTCTTCGAAATTACATTTTTCCTGAAATTTTTTCGATAGCAAGTCCTCTTAACGTCGGACACACACAGAATTTACCTGAAGTTCTTAAATATTTTATACAACTGCATCCTGATAAAAACTGAACGTTAATAACATATTTATTGAGTCACTATGGCTCTATACTGAATTTATTCGGAGAAATTACACTGTGTGTTTGTTTACGGCTGTCAGTGCATTCGCACTGAGCGCTCCATCAGCTGTAGGTATGCGTGACGTAGGAAGTAATTGTTTGCGGTCAACGACTGCCTTGAGCGGCGCGCAGACTTGACTGTTGCACTGAGTATGTGCCGCCGCCAGAACACGGCGCGGTATCCTTATATTCTCTGCGTGTTTACGTATAAATCTTAGTTTCTCAGAAGTATGTCATTCCACAAAAATTTTAACGTTCGATGTATGATGTATTCCCTTAGAGCGCCGTGATTTAAGAGTTTCTACTTCGACAGTGTTATCATGAATAATTTTGCGAACTCTATATGGACAGTTATAAAGCAGAAAAAATTTGCGACACAAGCCTTTTCCTTTGTGAGACAAACGATGAGACTTAATTAACACCTTTTGACCAACTGACAATGTTTTTAAACGACCAGGACGTTTAGCTGATTTCTCTCTTCCAGCAGCTGCAGATGCTATATTTTGTAGAGCCAGGTTGACAACTTCAGAATGCCGCAGTTTCCGTGTAGGCGGAAAAGAAACGATTTCAGAAATGCGGTTTGTCGGTGCTTCATTTTTTAATATCAATATAGGCGGTAAAGAAGTTGAATCATTAGGGAGTTCATTCAGAATGTTTTGAAAAATATGAAGATACTGATTCCACTTTCTGTGATTCTGTCGACAATAAAGACGACACAATTTAATGAGTTCCTTCATCCGTCTCGCTGAAGCGTTAGATTGAGGGTGAAAATGTGAAATGAAAATTGGTTTAATCTTACGACGCCGTAGAGTACGAAGCCAAATTTTAGAGCGAAACTGTGATCCATTATCTGATATAACTTTATCAACATGACCCAGTTCTTTAAGAAAATGTTTGTTGAAAGCCTTAGACACTGAACGAGCTGTTGCTTTGCGTAAAGGTGTAAAACACACATATTTTGATGTCAATTCCACTGGTACCAAAATCTACGCAAAGCCATTAGTAGAACGAACCACTGGACCGAACAAATCGCCTGAAGCCATCTCCTTTAATTTCGCTGGAATGATAGGAAACAACGGTGCTCTGTGAGATATAGTTGGCGGCTTAGCCTTGTGACATAATTGACATTTGGCTAGAACAAATCGAATATGTTTTTCCGTATTACTGAAGTAGCAGTTTTCTCGTAATTTATGAAAGCATTTTCTGGGACCAAAGTTTACATAACTGAAATGTGTATACCAAATCAATTTATTAACCCACTCATCAGGAATGCAAACTCACCAAACAGAGTTATCAACCGATTTTCGTTTTAAAAAGAATATCATTGTGAACTAAATAGTACTGTCTAATCGCTACACTTTCCTTTCTCCTCCACTTCTCCTTAATGTCCTTCCATATTAGACCCTTGTGTTGCTCGTTAGCTATGTCCTGGAGCGAAGACGAAATAAAATTTTCAAACACAACACCTTGAATATACATCAAACAATAATTGTTTTCTTTGCAGTCCTCCTCAGCACTTTGTTTTAAACCCATACGTGCATGTGATAAAGCATCAGCAATAATATTTGAAGAACCCTGTATGTAAACAATACTAAAATCAAATTCCTGTAGATACAGCGCCCATCGTGACAATTTTTCATGTGTTCATTTTGTTGACATAAGAAATTCCAGAGCTCGGTGATCGTGTAACCCTTAGTATGTCTGCCATACAAAAAGATGCGAAATTTTGTGAAAACCCAAACAACAGCCAAGGCTTCAATTTCCGTAATCGAATAATTCTTTTCTGATTTAGAGAGAACACGACTTCCAAATGCAATAGTTTTCTGCACTACAACGCCGTTTTCTTCTATCTCTTTAAGTAAATGTGCACCCATGCCTTTGTACGATGAGTCTGTCGCCAAACAAAAATCTTTAGATAAATCCGGAAGTGAAAGAAGTGGAGCAGCAACTAAAGCATCACGAAGTTGTTCAAATTCTGATTGAGCTTCCTCATCCCAACACAAATTAGAATTCTTTCCAGATAGTTCACATAAACGAGGTGTGGGCAAATTGTTCAATCTAACAAAGCGTCTAAGAAAATTACAGACACCAAAGAAACTACGAACTGCACGTTTTATGGTAGGAACTGCAAAATTACGAATAGCGTCTAGTTTCTCTGGATTAGGAACAATACCTTCTGTAGAAACAATATGACCAAGAAATTTCACCTGAGAACGACCAATTCAGACTTTTCCAAGTTCAGTGCAATGGCAACTCTTGCAAAAATACGTAATAATGAGTCCAAAATTTTGTTATGCTCACTCCAAGACGTTTAGCAATAAGAATATCGTCAACATATGAAGTAATATTGTCACAAAGATAAACAGGTAAAATTTCGTTTAAACTACGTATGAATGCTGCAGAAGATATAGTAAGTCCAAACGGTAATTTCCGAAATTGATAACAGTTACCAAAGGCTAAAAAGGCAGTGTATTTTCTACGATGAGCGTGGAGTTCAATTTGCCAAAAACCTGCGCGCATATCAATTGTGGATAAACTTTAATTCCATGGAAATATTGAAGAAGTTCATCTAAATTTTGTGGACGGTCAGTTTCAGGAATTATGATATTATTTATCTGTCTGGAATCCAGAACCAAACGAATTGACCCATCCTTTTTAACAACGACATGTAATGGGCTGGTATAAGGACTGACTGCCGGCTCAATAATGCCTTGATCTAACATGTATTGAAGTTCACTCTTAACCTTGTCTCTATAAGCCAAAGGAATAGCGTACGTTTTTCCTCCAAATGGTGTGTGTTCTTTTACTTTAAATAAATATTGTAAGCCATTTATAGTTCCTGTGTGACGACTAAATACTGTAGCATGTGAAGTCAAAATTTGGTGCAGTTCTTCTCTTTCAACGTCATCTGGCACTTCAGCTTTGTTAACCATTTCATTAATTAATTCTTCGCTATTAATTATATCATCCACCACGTCTCTGTATCTATTGTCGTTCTCATGAATGAACACATTGTCGTCGTAATACTCAGCGAAAGCATCAGAAGTAAGAAACCTTAAACATTTTCTGTCTGATTCACATTTCGTTAAACACTCGAAAAATTTCAAACATATCGGCATTTCGGCAACAGTCAAGTTCACACTTCCTTCCTTAAAGTTTAAAATTGCCTTAAGTGTGTTACGAAACTCCATACCTAATATAATTTGTGTGCTGAGTAATGGAACAATAATAAAATTAGCAGAATATTCATATCCTTGACAAATGAAATTTAAGTTGGTCTTTGTTTGACCTCCACGCTTTTTCCAGAAATAGCTCATCGAATTGAAGTTTTAGAAACAGGTAACACAGGACAGACCATAGTTCTTCCACATATACGAAAAACTGATTCACAAATAACATTCAATGGGCTCCCAGAATCTAAAACCGCAGTGAACTTATTCTTACTCACACATACTTCAATAACAGGATGTAAAAAAAATGCGGATGTAAAAATTCATCTACATTATTTTCCTTTTCGTCTAGCAAAATGTCTCTCATGTCTTCCAGACGTACGCAGTGTAAAGTCGTAGTGTCATTACTTTCTGAACCGTCTATATCGCTGCGGAAGTCGAAGCTACAAGTCATTGTCGATTGTTTGCGTCACGTCTTTGATTATTCGCGTCATTTCGCGGATCAGTTTCTACGATTTTCACTTGTCTCTCTGAATTTCTGTCAAATGGAGCATGCCAATTATGTCCCTCCTGTCTGTTACATGTAAATTCTTGGTTGTGTCTGTTATTAAAATTTCTGTTTTCCTGTCTATCTGCATGGCTACTTCTTGTGCAATTTCTACTGTCACTTCTGAAATTATTGTTATATCTACTACCTTGCTTATTTCTGTAGTAAGAATGTCTATTATTGTATGAATAATTTCTGTCTTGATGATACCGATTGCTGTTTTTGTATGATTAATCATTCCGGTAGGAATTTCCGTTATTATAATTGTCTGTGTAATTTCTGTTAGAGCGTCTGTTATTGTCATAAGGCTGGTATCTATTGTCCTGTCTGTTTCGTCTGTCATTCTCAAAATTACCACTATAACGTCCGTTCCGATCATTATCCCTTAAGTCTGAAAATCTATTGTGATTACCGGTACTGAAAAAATTACTAGAAGTCCCTCTAGTTCTTGTAGCAAAGTCTTAAAAGTTTCAATGTCGTCTTTACATATTCCGGCTAAAGTAATTTGTCTTATCGATTTTGTCAGCTTAGTTAAACAAATGCGAATTAATTCAGTCGATCTATAAGGGTTGGAAAGGAACTGATTCTTTTGAATCATGTCTTCAAAGTATTCTGCCGGCGTGCGGAACTCAGACTGTTTAAAATTAAGCTGCATAATAAGACTATATTTGACTCTGTCTTGCGTGTTTTCGGACCAATATGCCGATAGAAATGCATGATATAAATCATTTAAATTATTACAATCGCTAATATGTGCGCGCATGCGTGTCGCCGGCTCGTTTTCTAAATATCCACACATAAATTCCAGTTTGTGACATAGTGGCCAATTTGGTGGAAGTGCGTACATAAACTGATCTAACGACGAACATGGGTGTATGTCATTCTTATAATTGCGAAAGATCTTAAATTTCCGAACAGTTAAAAAGTGTTTATAGTCACAGTTTTCGCCTCGTGGTGACAATGACCTACCGCGTCTGTCCCAGTCCGAATGTGGATTATTGTCAAGTTCTCGCGCCTGGCGTTCTCTTGTTGCATCTCGTAAATGCAATAAATAATTTTCTTCAAAACCCGCTGCTATCTGTGATTCTAAATTTCTTCTACTGTCTTTTACTACGATTTCGCTTTTAATTTGTTTAACTTGCTTTCGTAACGCCTCAAATTCCCTTTTAAGGCGTTCATTAAATTTTCCTTGATTTTCAACATGTTTATTTATGTTCTGGTACTTTTCTGTTTCTGAAAATGGCAATGGAGCTGTATCATCTAAATCTCTGTCCCCATTTAAACTAAGACTTGTCAATTTATCTGAAATCTCTTCAATTCCTTCTGATAAGTCACCTATTTGTTCTTTCTGTTTATTTACGTCTTCTGTAAGTGTCGCGACTTGGGTTTCAGTATTGACACATTTAGTAGTTAACTGTTCATACTGTTGTGTTAGGTTATTTATTCTGTCATTTGGTACTGATCCATCGATTCTTTCAAATATTTCTTCCTTATCGTGTGCATGTTGTAAATTTAACTCTGAAAATTTTTTAACTATCACGCGATCTCTTTCTTCCTGTTCCCTATCCTGTTCCTTTTGTCTAATTTCTATTGAAATTAATCTATTATTGTGAGCATTCAAAATCGGTTGTACTTCTTCTCTAATTTCTTTTTAATTCGTCTTTCATGTTTTTGAAACATATCCCTATTCGTGAGTATAACCGTGTTTCCATTGTTCCCATATCAGTTTTAATTGTTCCTATTTGTGAGTCTAACCGTGTTGTCGATGTTCCCATATCAGTTTCTAACCGTGATCCCAAATTTAATATTGCACACATCAACTGCTCCATATTAACTGGTTCGAAATTCTTTTCGCACCTAACATTTCCCGTAAAACTAACTTCCATCGTCATAGCAGTAAAGATATCTGTGTTCGATACTATTCCAGAATCTTCTGTCGTTAATCTAATGTTCTGAAAGTTTTTTGATTGTGAAAAATTTTGAACTGGTTCCAGCCTATTTTCCTTGCTTATTAAATTGATTTATACATCATTATTCATCATACTGTTCTCCTGTGTTGGCAAGTTCGCCATGTTAACAATTTCGTCATTCTGACTATCCATCATTTTTGCCTTTTTCATCGATCGCGTAATCATTTACAAAACATGCAAAACTCGTCACTATACGAAAATTACACACAATATAACACTTTATCACCAACAATACACCAGTATACGAGACATCAAAAATTAAATTCTGCAAAAATACCATTAGAAGAATGACAAGACAGCTACAAATGTTAAATTACCAAATCTACACATGCAATATAAACTACAATTACTAAACTACAAATTACTACAACAATAGTACTGTCTGCTATTTTCACTGTCAAAAAAATTCCAAGGGACGATCCGAAGCAGCGGCCGCCACGTGAATGGGAACTTAATAAAAAAAAGCAATAATTTTAATTTTAGTAGCTGTGTGTCCGGTTACGAAGTCTCGTGACCGGTTGGCCCTGACTAGTATTAGTACGCAATCTGACTGCATAAAATAACAATAAAGAATGAAAGGAAATTTCCGTTAGCACAATTGATTAATTAAGTCCCCTGCAACTATAAAAGGTAAGAAACAACAAAGCACAAGTGTAACTGTTCTGTGTGTGGCAGTGTGATTCAACGTACATGTATCTGGCACGGTTCTTCCTCAATACGACAAGAAATTTTAAACATCATTTACAATGAACTAATTGAAAAACCATAAATACTATAATTGCCCATAGAAACCAGAATTACAAGTCTAATACATGAACACGAGCCAGATGCTTAGTTGACTGAACCCGTGACCAAGACGCATTATTATTAAGGAGATTTGAATTAAAAATTTTTTTGTTACCTCCATATTGGCGAAAAATACACTGTGATCATTGCAACATTTTCCATATATACATTACACCAACCGAACAGCATCTACTCTCTCGCCCAACAGAACAATAACTGCACACGACATGGTCTCAACAAGCATTGCTCACGGCAACCTCTCAACTACAAGTGCTCTCGATATTCTCTGACAACAACTGTCCAGTGGAGGTGGCGGAATAATACTCTTTGGCGCAATCTCTGGCTCTGTGACTCAGTGTAGCCACCTTTCAATGCCACCCCCCCCCCCCCCACGCCAACCTGTAACTTGGAAACGACAGCTAATTCGAATTTTTCCCTGTGGTTTGCTAAAAATGCCAGCAAGTTTCTTAAGATCTAGTTATACCAAATGCGTATTCGGGGTCACACACGGAATCACATAGACGAGCAAAGACTCAAGACAAAATCGTCAATTTCACTGGTGGGATTCGAATCCATGATCTCCGAAAAAGTATTTCAGCCTCTTGGCCCACTCGGCTTCCACAAGTCGGTGCTCAAGAGCAAACCTACAATAGCAGGAATGTTTGGACAGGTCTTCTTCAGTCTGACACAGCTAGCACTCCTTTTGAGGGGATATAAAAACGGCAAGCAAAAGTCAGATAGCGGGCAGCCAGTCGCAATAGCTCACTGAGATCATTCTGTGGTTTTTCAGCTAGAGATGCTGGTAGGAGGTATGCGGTGCCACCTACGTCGGCAAAAATATGTTGGTAGAATTATTTTGAATGAGGCTGTACCAACATTGTTCCTATCTCAGGCAGGAAGAGACTGAAAACAGCTGTAGGAAAGAGTAGTTGTGCGTAAGAGCCGACGGTTTCCCGTCCTTAACGTGAAGCTGTTGCATCGAGAGGTCAACGTCCTCGGCTACAGTGAAACAGTTCCCCGATGGATAAGGGAAACTGGACTGGACAAAGAAAGATCAACTGCCCAAGAGGAATTCAGTGAGAAAATATTTTATACCAGTTGGCATTGGTATAGCTCAACCCTAAACGTAATTATTATTGACTGTAGGTGCTTTCCACGACCAACGATGGCCCAAGTGTGATTCAAAGGCTCCGAAGCACAAGATATCGTGAAGAATATGTAGCAACAACAACGACAAGACAACCTCTATCACTGTCCTGCTGGAGTTGAATATCTGCAAGAGAAGCGGCACTGCTTGAACAATGACCCATGCTCGTGCTAGACAACACCGACAGCGCTTAACTTCGGTGAGCTGATGGGAACCGGTGTTAGTACTGCTACAGAGCCGTTGGTACTTACGTAATAGAAAGAACAATATTTAATGTCTTCCAGTTTTATGAGCCTGGTCTCAGGGCAATCAAAGATCCAAAAGCTGGCCAGACGCCAGGTCAAAACAGGAAGATCATTCTGTGCGTAGTTCCCCATTCGTTCAGCAGCAACTTTCCAACAAACGCATCGAAGTCGTGGACTGGCCACCAAAGGCAGATAATATGAATCCCATGGAGAACATTTATTCTGAGGTAGCACGAAAACTGACAGATAACTGGCCATGAATCCAACCTGCTACATCTGACGCCATCTGAGAATGTGTTCATGAAGTCTTTGAGGAAGCTGTCTTTTCTGGCCATTACGTCCGACTCTTTATAGATTCATACCAAGATGGATGATTACAGTTATAAATAATGGAGAATCCTGGACAAGATATTACTGCACTGAAAAAAATTTTGTTTTGTTTATTGTTCTTTTGGCCAATTTTCTGACAGTGAGACTCGGTAGAAATCACTTGGCGACAGAAAAGTATCGAACCCGAAATAGTAAAACGTATGTTATTTTTCCTTAAAATTACCTTTCTAATTGAAAAAAACTTCTTTCAAATATGTTTTTTTTAATATTACATTTCTCTTTCACTTGCTGTGTGCTTACGTGCTTAAAAAGTAATTAATTGTGAGGTCTTCTTCTAAGACATTTTTTGTGATTTCAAATTCATCTCTGTCCTGCCATTTTGAGCTACCTTCTGCAGTCTTCCAAAAAATGTAAGAGATTACTTCTAACATATATTCATCTTTAATTTCCCCTTACGTTACTCTAGCGAGCTACGGGCTGAGATTGGTAGGCAAGTTGGATGCCTCTGTTGGTTTACGGACTTCATTGTCCGGAATCCAGTTTTGTTGTCGTCCTGAACTTGATGTGACGTTTTCACTTGACGACATGAGAACTTTTCTGATGTTTATGGTAAGAGAGTTACTTGAGGTTTGGTCAGAACGCAGCACGTTGCAGAGTAGTGATTTTAGTGGGACAGGAGTCCGTACTAGTTTAAAGGCTTTTGGGTGCGGGAGGTCGCAAAACTAACTGTAGATACAGCGGCGATAAGTGAGGTTTTATGGATCTAATGGATCTAAGAAATATCAGGCACCGCTGGGAACTCGTGGTATCGACGACACGATTGTTGTCCCTCGCGTGGGATGAAAGAGATATCGTAGCGGCCAAATGGACGCAGATTTATTTTGGCATTATCTTAGTTTATCAAAACTGACAATTGGGAACCATATGGACTGGTCTAGCTCGTTTAGGGTACGGAAAGACTACGAAATAAGTTATCTTCCAATATTTTGGTTCTAATTTTATCGCCAGTATCCGACATCTAAATGCGAGCGTTGTGATTTAATTCAGATGCGATTGCCTTCACGATGGGAGCTTCAAGAGACTAGCAGTTATGTTATTCAAAGAGCAATGTATGGAGGCAGAGGAAGAAGGCGTGAGCGGGATTAGCCGAGCGAACTAACTTGTAAGGCGCTGTAGTCATGGACTGTGCTGCTGGTCCTGGTGGAGGTTCGAGTCCTCCCTCGGGCATGGTTGTGTGTGTTTTTGTCCTTAGAATTGTTTAGGTTAAGTAGTATGTAAACTTAGAGTCTGATGACCTTATCAGTTAAGTCCCATAAGATCTCACACACAGTTGAACAGTTGAAGAAGGCGTGATTAGGCGAAGGCAGAGCTGTAGATCATACAACTAACTAGATCATACAACTAACTATGGCAGTTAAAGGTCGTTAAGAGGCCGTTAAAATAGGAATAAAACATGTTATACTGTTTGACTTCCTTTCTTCTGTTTCACAAATTTCTGACGTTGCATGATGCTAGGTGGTGGTTAAGAGATGTATATTTTTGTTTTACTTTGCGATTTTCCAGTGATGTTTTCTTGTTTGTCCGTGCTGATGTCATCTGGAAAATCATTCGTTTCCATTGTAAGAGGTCCATGATTAAGGAATTTGTTGCTAGCGCACTCGAGCAGATGTAATTTCGATGGATTGCTCGCGCGCTGCCTGCGATATGTAAGCTATAAGAGAATCTCAGACCAGAGAGCAGTGTTGTCAGCAGTAGGAACTGTGTGGCTGTAGAAGTAAGTAGTAGCTAGCAGTTGTGTGTGTCGAGTTGGCTGGGTCGGTCTTGGGGAGCGATGGCGGAGCCTGAGCGTTGTAGTATAAGGTAAAAGCAGCCTCGCGCGTATGTGGTATTGTTATATCAAGACCCATGTAAACGTTTAAAAAAATCTCTTAATAATAATCTTTCTCATAAAAAGTAACTTTTGACAATCATTCATTTCAATTTAAAGAATTTACTAATTTCTCCAATCCTTGGTCATCTCGATTATTGAAAAGAAAAATCAGTTGTTTCTTTTTATACGTGACAAATGTATCGGCCAGCATTGCACAGGGCTGTGCCTGAAAAATTTATTATAACGTCAGGTATATATGCGTTATCCGACGACTTCACTGAGGTAAGAATTTTCTCTTTTTTGTTCAGAATGATCTTTCAGGGCCATGACGCAGAACTGCTGACGTCCATAATTTACCAGTTTAAATTCACAGTCAATTACTGAAAGTTTATAAATGAGCCACAGTTTTATTGAGAGATTACTCACATTTTTTATTATTGGTAGGTTAAGGAATTTATCCCCCCATGAACCATGGACCTTGCCGTTGGTGAGGAGGCTTGCGTGCCTCAGCGATACAGATAGCCGTACCGTAGGGTACAATGGAAGGGTGTCTGTTGAAAGGCCAGACAAACGTGTGGTTCCTGAAGAGGGGCAGCAGCCTTTTCAGTAATTGCAAGGGCAACAGTCTGGATGATTGACTGATATGGCCTTGTAACAATAACCAAAACGGCCTTGCTGTGCTGGTACTGCGAACGGCTGAAAGCAAGGGGAAACTACGGCCGTAATTTTTCCCGAGGGCATGCAGCTATACTGTATGATTAAATGATGATGGCGTCCTCTTGGGTAAAATATTCCGGAGGTAAGATAGTCCCCCATTCGGATCTCCGGGCGGGGACTACTCAAGAGGATGTCGTTATCAGGAGAAAGAAAACTGGTGTTCTACGGATCGGAGCGTGGAATGTCAGATCCCTTAATCGGGCAGGTAGGTTAGAAAATTTAAAAAGGGAAATGGATAGGTTAAAGTTATATATAGTGGGAATTAGTGAAGTTCGGTGGCAGGAGGAACAAGACTTCTGGTCAGGTGACTACAGGGTTATAAACACAAAGTCAAATAGGGGTAATGCAGGACTAGCTTTAATAATGAATAGGAAAATAGGAATGCGGGTAAGCTACTACAAACAGCATAGTGAACGCATTATTGTGGCCAAGATAGATACGAAGCCCACACCTACTACAGTTGTACAAGTTTATATGCCAACTAGCTCTGCAGATGACGGAGAAATTGAAGAAATGTATGATGAAATAAAAGAAATTATTCAGATAGTGAGGGGAGACGAAAATTTAATAGTCATGGGTGACTGGATTTCGAGTGTAGGAAAAGGGAGAGAAGGAAACGTAGTTAGGTGAATATGGACCCGCTAAGATATGAAAGGGGAAGCCGCCTGCTCGAATTTTGCAGAGCACAACTTAATCATAGCTAACACTTGGTTTAAGAATCATGATAGAAGGTTGTACACATGGAAGAACCCTGGAGATACTAAAGGGTATCAGATAGATTATATAATGGTAAGACAGAGATTTAGGACCCAGGTTTTAAATTGTAAGACATTTCCGGGGGCAGATGTGGACTCTGACCACAATCTATTGGTTATGACCTGTAGATTAAAACTGAAGAAACTGCAAAAAGGTGGGAATTTAAGGAGATGGGACCTGGATGAACTGAAAGAACCAGAGGTTGTACAGAGTTTCAGGGAGAGCATAAGAGAACAATTCACAGGAATGGGGGAAAGAAATACAGTAGAAGAAGAATGGGTAGCTTTGAGGGATGAAGTAGTGAAGGCGGCAGAGGATCAAGTAGGTAAAAAGACGAGGGCTAGTAGAAATTCTTGGGTAACAGAAGAAATATTGAATTTAATTGATGAAAGGAGAACATATAAAAATGCCGTAAATGAAGCAGGCAAAAAGGAATACAAACGTCTCAAAAATGATATTGACAGGAAGTGCAAAATGGCTAAGCAGGGATGGCTAGAGGACAAATGTAAGGCTTATCTCACTAGGGGTAAGATAGATACTGCCTACAGGAAAATTAAAGAGACCTTTGGAGATAAGAGAAACACTTGTATGAACATCAAGAGCTCAGATGGAAACCCAGTTCTAAGCAAAGAAGGGAAAGCAGAAAGGTGGAAGGAGTATATAGGGCGTCTATACAAGGGCGATGTACTTGAGGACAATATTATGGAAATGGAAGAGGATGTAGATGAAGATGAAATGGGAGATACGATACTGCGTGAAGAGTTTGACAGAGCACTGAAAGACCTGAGTCGAAGCAAGGCCCCCGGAGTAGACAGCATCCCATTCGAACTACTGATGGCCTTGGGAGAGCCAGTCCTGACAAAAGTCTACCATCTGGTGAGCAAGATGTATGAAACAAGGGAAATACCCTCAGACTTCAAGAAGAATATAATAATTCCAATACCAAATAAAGCAGGTGTTGACAGATGTGAAAATTACCGAACAATCAGTTTAATAAGCCACCGCTGTAAAATACTAACACGAATTCTTTACAGACGAATGGAAAAACTAGTAGAAGGCGACCTCGGGGAAGATCAGTTTGGATTCCGTAGAAATACTGGATCACGTAAGGCAATACTGACCTTACGACTTATCTTAGAAGAAAGATTAAGGAAAGGCAAACCTACGTTTCTAGCATTTGTAGACTTAGAGAAAGCTTTTGACAATGTTGACTGGAATACTCTCTTTCAAATTCTAAAGGTGGCAGGGGTAAAATACAGGGAGCGAAAGGCTATTTTCAATTTGTACAGAAACCAGATGGCAGTTATAAGAGTTGAGGGACATGAAAGGGAAGCAGTGGTTGCGAAGGGAGTAAGATAGGGTTATAGCCTCTCCTCGATTTTATTCAATCTGTATATTGAGCAAGCAGTAAAGGAAACAAAAGAAAAATTCGGAGTAGGTATTAAAATCTATGGAGAAGAAATAAAAACTTTGAGGTTCGCCGATGTCATTGTAATTCTGTCAGAGACAGCAAAGGACTTGGAAGAGCAGTTGAATGGAATGGATGGTGTCTTGAAGGGAGGATATAAGATGAACATCAACAAAAGCAAAACGAGGATAATGGAATGTAGTCGAATTAAGTCGGGTGATGTTGAGGGTATTAGATTAGGAAATGAGACACTTAAAGTAGTAAAGGAGTTTTGCTATTTGGAGGGCAAAATAACTGATGATGGTCGAAGTAGAGAGGATATAAAATGTAGACTGGCAATGGCAAGGAAAGCGTTTCTGAAGAAGAGAAATTTGTTAACATCGAATATAGATTTAAGTGTCAGGAATTCATTTCTGAAAGTATTTGTATGGAGTGTAGCCATGTATGGAAGTGAAACATGGACGGTAAATAGTTTGGACAAGAAGAGAATAGAAGCTTTCGAAATGTGGTGCTACAGAAGAATGCTGAAGATTAGACGGGTAGATCACATAACTAATGAGGAAGTATTGAATAGGATTGGGGAGAAGAGAAGTTTGTGGCACAACTTGACCAGAAGAAGGGATCGGTTGGTAGGACATGTTCTGAGGCATCAAGGGATCACCAATTTAGTATTTGAGGCCAGCGTGGAGGGTAAAAATCGTAGGGGGAGACCAAGAGATGAATACACTAAGCAGATTCAGAAGGATGTAGGTTGCAGTAGGTACTGGGAGATGAAGAAGCTTGCACAGGATAGAGTAGCATGGAGAGCTGCATCAAACCAGTCTCGGGACTGAAGACCACAACAACAACAACAAGGAATTTATCTGTTGGGTGTTTACGCTAAATGTCAGTGTTATATTTTTTACTGTTGGGAGGTTTCGGAAGTTTTCTGTTGGGAGGTTACGCTAAATGTGAGTATTATTTATATTATTTTTTTGTGGGGAGGTTACACGTTTTTTTTGGGAGGATACACTTGTCCACAACCGGCGAGGATCGTATTTTTTGTGAATTTCTGAGAAGTAGTCAGCTATATATCTGCTCTTATTTACCTATGTTAATTGTACTTAGCATCTGGCGCAACGCATTTACTAACTTGTCACTCCTTCTCTCACAGATCATCGGCAATTTATTGCTCTTTGTTCTAATTGTATTTCTTCCATCTTTGCTTTGTCTTTGTTTGATTTTGTGCCTAATTTTGACTTGTGAAAATGCCGCGAAAAACTGCAAACAGTACATCTCGTTGTGCTAGGAGCGAAAAAGCCGACCTGAATAATTTGTCTGATAATATTGGCGACACTCAGTGTCTTAACGATAATCCCCCAATTACAGACAATCAGTGCGTGCCAACCACAAGTAATGATTTTATTTCAAATGATTAACAAATAAATTCAATTATGTCCAGACGAAATTTAACGACAATTGATGAGGCGGCACGTTCCGATTCAATGAACACTGCCCAGTTTGACACACTTGATTTGCAAAATCTACACAGTGAACAGATAAATGTTTATAACGAAAATGAACAATATACTCAAAATATGTCAGATTTATTTGATTCCGATGTAGTGACCAACAGTGCATACACCATTGGCAAACCTTTTTGTGAACATACAATGACCAAATGGTTACACAAAACGTGGCACATGCATATACACCATCACACTGCACAGGAAAAAGTGTCGGTAATTATGGCTTGGATCAAGTTATGGCAGTATTGCTACAACAGAATAAAAAACAAGAGAAAAACTTCAAACAACTTAGTGAACAGATTGCAGCCGTTGCCGTGCAATGTCATGATACTAAAGAACAATTACGTGAGAAAATTAAGGCTTGTGCTAGGAACAGTAGTGAAGAAATTAGATCTGTTGCACAAGAATTAAGCAATACACATACAGCCACAACGAAATCACTTAGAGATGAAATTAGTGCAGATGCTAAACAATGTTCAGAAAACGCAACACAGTTACGCGACGAGTTTAAATTAATTTCAGCAGTACTTTCACGCACACTGGATGCGAAAGTCGACAAGAAATTCGAACAACAAAACAGCCGAATTGACGAACGTTTTATTCACCACCTACCAAACAGTGAAACGCGTTACCGTAAATTCATACAGGAACAGAACAAAGTAAAGGAACAAGTCATGGAAACAATTACTGCACATAGACAGGAAGATAAGCGTAAAATGTTTACGAAGGCAAAAACATACGTAGACAACAATTTTGCTACAGTATCAGACGAAATCAAACAGTTGAACACCGAATTGCATGATGAAATCTCCGATCTTACAACAAAAACAGACACACACACAGTAGAATTTCAGACAGTGACCAACAGACTTTAACAATTAGAATTAATACAGGATCCTGATGCCATCAAAGCAGACGTTAAGAAATTGATCAAAACCACACGTAAAATGCAAAAACAAATTAATGCTTGTGTCACTAAAAACGACGATCAGGTAAAAGCACTGACTGAAAAATTTGATGAATTGGCCAGTCGTATTGACGTTATCGAAAATAACAATGACACCAAATGAGACGATACGTCACCAATTTCTTTCAATCAAACACCCGAATCCCAAAATTTACAGCAGACAATAAGTGAGGTGAGTTCGTCCAATAATACATTGCGTAGAAATGTGTCGTCTTTACAGTAAGAAGAGACAGAAATGAAAAATGTTTCAGCCTCTATCACGTCACGGCATACGCCACATTGTGAACATTTGTCACTTTCACACACCAAGTATAATTTAGGTAATTTACAGAGAGTACGTGACTTAGATTCCGAACAGTCACAGACAAACAAATTATCACACAATACTGAACCTGTTCAGACATTCAGAGACGATAATTTTAATTACAAGCACTTTCCATCCGTTAGGCAATTTAAGAACGACAGAAAACAGATTCAAGCTTTGCACTGTGTACAACAATTTGCTTTAGAATTTTCACCGGCATTGCCTGTAATGCAGAAACTAAGATTTATTTGCACCGCATTTAAGTGACCTCAGGGGATTCATTACACTTCGATGAATATGTACCGTAGCGTGCACAGGGCCCCTAGCCGTAGTAGTGCTATTTCATCTTTAGTTTTCTGCACTGCTCCCTACTCTTTTACTATACTTTATATCTATCAGAACAGCTCTTCGACTATCGATATATCTAGCATTAAGAATGAGAAAAGAAAACGTGATATGACAAGTATTACCGACTACAATACACCAGACGAAGCCGACTATGACGTTATGCAAATGATTTCTGATAAAGTAAAACAGAGCAACGCAAATACAGATGACGAACGTACTCAACTACGGAATATTCTTTTACAGCAAGCTCCAGTTTTTGACGTCGTCTCTGGTACTATGTCCGGTTTTATACATGTATTTCAAGTTAAACAGCATGACACATTTAAAGTTAAACATCATCCTGTTCCGAATATCCGTACACAAAATATTGTAGCAGACCCACTTTCCCGTTCTCTCAGCAACAATCAGCAATACGTCGCAACCAACTTCTGCCAAGTAAATTCTAGCGTCATGTATTTTCAACGAGTTGCGTTTGAAAATTTCATTTCGTCGTCATTACGATACATAGCTCAAGAGCAGAGCGAAGACAACGTATGGAAAGAAATTAAACACCTTTGGCAAGATAGGAATAACGTTACCATTAGAAACCATTATACTGTGCGCAAGAACATTCTGTCTCGCCGCTCTCACCCTGACAGCAACAACTGGTTATTATGTATTACTGACGAACTTGTTAACGAATTAATTTGGTATACTCATTTCAGTTACGCACATTTTGGAACCAGAAAATGTCTTCTTGTACTGAGACAGAACTGTTATTTTCCAACATGGAGAAACGTATTCGACGAGTTTTAGCGTCATGTAAAATCTACCAGAAAGCTAAATCAGACACGACTTCATATATTCCTCCGTTACATCCCATTGTACCGATTAAATTGATACATATGGACGCTGTAGATATTTTTGGTCCGATTCCCAGGTATAACAGAGGATTTTGTTACATATTTGTCGCTGTTGAACTCACTTCGAAATTTGTTACCTTCACTCCGTTACGCAAAGCTACTGCTAAATCTGTTTCGAATGCATTTGTTAAACATTTTCTGTTGCATGTAGGGCATGTACTGAAAGTAATTTCCGACAATGGACCACAATTTCGATCTGCGATATGGACACATAAGTTACGAGCTAGAAACATTTCTCCGATCTATATATCCAGATATCACGCTTCTTCGAACCCTTGTGAACGACTGATGAAAGAAATTGGTAAACTATGTAGAATATACTGCCATAAAAAACATATTGATTGGGATACACACATACACTCATTAGAGGATGTCATTAACACCATACCAAATAAATCTACTATGCTATCTCCGACTGTTATATTAAACACGTTGAACCACCTAACAAAATTAAAGAATTACTGTCCTTTCCTACTTCTCGTCGACTACGACAGCATGAAATAATTTACATTGCGCTCAGCAACATCAAACGTGCCGCAGAGCGCCGGAGAAGACAGCAAAAACAGGTTTGTACACGCCGTGACTTTCACATTGGACAGTAGATATTAGTACGCACACACTATTTATCCAACAGAGGAAAGAGTAGATGCAGTAAATTTGAGCTTCTATACGCAAGTCCATATAGAATTCGCAGCATTCTTCACCCCAATGTAGTACATGTTGAAACTTTGAGAACCAGAAAAAGCAAAGCCAAACGCCATGTCTCCAATATTAAACCCGTTACTGAATGAACATACTTTATGATTTGTCACGCTGTAATGCCATTTCCCGATATTTATATGACCACTTATGGAATTATATTTATGTGACTACTTACTGATAATGATCGCATTTTTTTTCTTGGCAAGTGCCCGGCAAGGTAAGGTTAGTCGGTCGCTTTTTTGTCGTTAGACATCAGACGGTGCACATTTTTCCATTTTTTTGTGCATGTATGATTGTTTTCCTATTGAAAGTAGAATTTTTGTCTGTATGCACTATGACATCTTGAAGACGTAACAAACAGCAGTTGACTTTAACGTTTTTGCCTCATGATATCTCAATATGTTGACTGTTCTACATTTTTTTTTGCTACTACATTATGATTCTGTGTGTACATTTTTTGCACCTGTAAATTGTCAATGTTTGTGACCTAATACGTTTTCTGTCGTGCTATGCTGTATGCTTAGTTATATCACTAGAAACAAGTTTTTATTTAATGGGTATATGAATTAAATGCAAGATATCAATCCATATTAATCATTTTCAGAAAGCAATAACGTGTAAAAGAAATAAATTAAACAAACCACGGTGGATTACTATGAAATGGGAGTTTCACCTTCGGAAAGAACGAAAGAAAATGCAATAACTTGTCATGAAGAGTAAATGGATCAGAATTAATAAGCATTAACAAGAATATACTACACACATCGTATGATAGCAGTCTTGACTAATTTTTTTTCTTTCAGAATACGAGGTGATTGAGGCAAGCTGTCAGACAGAACTACACATGTTAATTTTAGTGATGAAATATGCTAGAAGTAAGAAACTCTACACTATGAATAGTTGTATGAAGTAAATGGTAATACGAATAATGAATAATGAAGTGCCTATTTCTTGACGCTGATAATAAATGATGATGAATAGTTATATAAAGTATATGTTAATATGAATAATGAAGTTTTTCTTTGCAGATGATGATAATGATGAAGTTATGGTAACATGAATAATGAATTTTATTTTTTGCAGATGATGATTATGATGAAATTTATATATTTTCTATTAGTTAAGAAATGCTATGTAGTTATTTAAGTATTTGTTGCAGTTCCTTTTGACAGTATGTCTTATGTGGGCATAGCACAATGACGGAATGTGTTTGGAAAGACAGCTAGAGTACATACATATTGAGTACACGTTTCATTACCTGTTAATTCGAAGTTTACTACTTTTCAGCATAATATAGATTTTTTTTCTTTCAGGTCAATAATGCATTTAGTATTTTATCCAGGAGAAGCTTTTCATGAGATTAATATACTATAAGCACTTAATTATGAAACCTGTTCTAATACTTGCATTTTCTTACCCAGTTGTATGTATCATTCGTGGATATGATCACATGTAGTGTACTTGTTTCATGACCTTGCTACAGCTGACTCATGACCAATGACGTTATTAATCCTTATTTCCAGCAATAAGTCAAAAGCAACTATTTTCATGCCCCAGAAATTGACTATCGACCCCAACGCAATGCATTGCTAGCACAAAAGAAAAATTTATTATTACCAGTCCCAACTATTACCAGTATACAACTAAATAATGCTACCAGTTAAAGGGATATTTCTAGTCCTAAGGATAATGCAAATTTTTCTGATGTATTGATTCCATTATGTCTATGTATTATTAGACTACAGACCATGAGTAGTAGTTATAATGTGTTACATTTTAAATATGGCTTATGTCACTTGAATGATATCATATATAAACATTAACAGCTTGATGCTACACACAATAAGTCTTCTTTTGAATGATAACTTCCGAGTGATACTGAATGATGTTTTGTAATAATGCATAAATGCTATGCCAATTATTACTGTAATGCGACGATTTATGAATAATGTTTTATAACACTGCATAAATGAACGCCAATAATTGCTGTAATTAGATGACTTATGCATAAATGCTATGCCAATAATTTCTGTAAATATTATTTTGTTATACTCTATAAACGCTATGCCAATAATTCCTGTAATTAGATGACTTATGCATAAATGCTATGCCAATGATAACTGTAATGAGATGACTTATGAATAATGTTCTGTAATATTCCATGTATATACTACTTAGATGCTGTGTAAATAGCCAATGAATGCCAATAATTATTCGGATCGGTTGATATACTAGTTTAATTCTGAGTGATTACTAGCATAAGGCTTAATGTTCTTCACCTTCTGACCTAATTACCAGCAATTACTGCAATATCCGTATGTCCTGTCCATCCTCATGATCATGGAGCACTATATTTGACTTTTGCACTAATTCTACATTGATGTAAGCGTATGGATTCTACAAGAATGTGGTGTTGACATATCAACCTGTCCACCACCTTGAACGATGGAGATGTCATTATGGTCATACTGTTTGGTGTACCTAATGTACTACCAAAATGATAACATAGAATACTAATACAACATTTCAGTGTCTTGGCTACACTGATAAATACTTCAGGGAAGAGAACTTCAGATTGTCTCACTTGGTGTTGTGCTTCTGTAGAAAGATATGGACTTTCAGTGCAGCTACATGCAACCCACTGTGCTACAACCATGATGCTATCCTTCCCATTCCTTTTGTAGTTCTTGTAAAATGTTATAGACTTATACAGTGCGTATGCGCTTATTTCATTTCCTGATGTATTCAGTTCTTGGAAAAATGCCAAAGACTTCTACAGTGCGAGTGCACTTTATTTCACTCCCTGATTATTTAATTCATGTAAAAATACTAGACTTTTACAGTGCGTGGGCACTCTATTTCATTTCTTAATATGTCCTGCACTTATCAATAATGTATATACTCTGTGACTGTAGAGTTTGTAACTAAATAGATTACAGAAAAATTTGTTGCTCATGTCAAGTCCAATTGACTCACCATCGCTGCCAAATTCCCCCCCCCCCCCCGCCCCAGTGGAGGGTTTTGTAAGAGGTCCATGATTAAGGAATTTGTTGCTAGCGCACTCGAGCAGATGTAATTTCGATGGATTGCTCGCGCGCTGCCTGCGATATGTAAGCTATAAGAGAATCTCGGACCAGAGAGCAGTGTTGTCAGCAGTAGGAACTGTGTGGCTGTAGAAGTAAGTAGTAGCTAGCAGTTGTGTGTGTCGAGTTGGCTGGGTCGGTCTTGGGGAGCGATGGCGGAGCCTGAGCGTTGTAGTATAAGGTAAAAGCAGCCTCGCGCGTATGTGGTATTGTTATATCAAGACCCATGTAAACGTTTAAAAAAATCTCTTAATAATAATCTTTCTCATAAAAAGTAACTTTTGACAATCATTCATTTCAATTTAAAGAATTTACTAATTTCTCCAATCCTTGGTCGTCTCGATTATTGAAAAGAAAAACCAGTTATTTCTTTTTATACGTGACAAATGTATCGGCCAGCATTGCACAGGGCTGTGCCAGAAAAATTTCTTATAGGAGCAGATATATACGCGTTATCCGGCGACTTCATTGAGGTAAGAATTTTCTATTTATTCAGAATGATGTATCAAGGCGATGACGCAGCACTGTTGACGTCCAGAATTTACCAGTTTAAATTCACAGTCAATTATTGAAAGGTTATAAGCGAGCCACAATTTTATTGTGAGATTAGTCACATTTTATTATTGATAGGTTACGCAATTTTTCTGTTGGGAGGTTACACTAAATGTGAATATTATTCATATTATTTTTTTGTTGGGAGGTTACACTGAATGTGGATTATATACCTATTTTTTTTTAAAGTTGGGAGGTTATTAGACATATTATTTATCTGTGGGGAGGTTACACCATGTCTGCTGGTCGTTCTGGTTTTGCACTAATGTCTAACTAACTTTTAATTTAAAAAAGAGCTACTGCGCTGCTTCTGCATACTTGTAAATGTGCTCAAGATGTTATTACGACCGTAAAGAAGTCTACTGGCTTTGCGACTGCATTCCGACGCGTTGAACGCTTGTAGACGTGCGATCACACAATGAGCACTATATTATTTCGGAAATTGGCACATAATATAGCATTCCGTTCTATCACTTGTTCCTCGATGATTCTCATATAAGTATTGTGATGACCTACCAAAGCCACTAGGCCATAACTTAAGGAAAGACTGCACTGGCAGCGAGGCATTACGCTGCAAATGTGCTCCACGCTCAACCTCTTATTCCTATTCCCGTCTCTTTCTGTCGTAAGTGTACTGCAGGTTCAACTGTTTACTGACAAGAACCTTTCCAATTTTATGAACATAGCATCAGCAATGACTGTTTTTATCATTATTGGTAGAAGTTACTTTGCGTTCTTCTGATTATTACTGACTGGATGAGTTTTACATTAGAACGACTTACTGAAGACTGTACTGACAGCGTATTGTGTTCTTTTTTCTATTCCTTGCTTTAATTTCTCCATGTCTTAGCAGGCCCCCTTTCTCGGTAATTGTGAAAGTATTGTAGCTGACGAAATTTCTCTCACGATGTTCCCGTTTTGCAAACAACCTTCTGTTATTGTCTTCTCACTGTATTTTGGAGGTAGTGCCAATGATAGTGTTCTCATGAAACATTCTTTTTAAGTCTATAAAAATAGATGTATTAAGTACGCAAAATGCTTACACTACAACCATCATAGACGTTCTAGATGTGAATCACGTCTAGGAATGACCTTTTTAGTTTGTTGTACTCTTGAGAAAGAAGACAACAATAACTGTGACAGCTATAGATTTATGATTTTCAGCTTGCAGTCAGTGCGTCTGAGTATTATCTACACTCTAGCTCCTAATCTTAGGTACAGGAATGAGGATAAAAGTCATTGGTTAATACTGTTGACACTTCAACCATGGGTCAATTTGGCAATGCATCTTTGAGACGTAAGCTTATTCAGTACGTCTACGTCTACGTGATTACTCTGCTATTCAGAAAAAAGTGCCAGGCAGACGGTTCAATGAACCACCTTTAACCTGTCTCTCTACCGTTCCACTCTCGAATGACACGTGGGAAAAACGAGCACTTAAATTTTTTCGTGCGAACCCTGAGTTCTCTTGTTTTATCGTGATGATCATTTCTCCCTATGTAGGTAGGTGCCAACAGAATGTTTTCGCAATCGGAGGAGAAAACTGGTGATTGAAATTTAATGAGAAGATCCCATCGCAACGAAAAACGCCTTTGATTTCATGATTGCCACTCCAATTCACGTATCATGTCTGTGACACTATCTCCTCTATTTCGCGATAACACAAAACGAGCTGCGTTTCTTTGTACTTCGATGTCATCCGTCAGTCCCACCTGATGCGGATCCCACACCGCACAGCAGTACTCCAGAATAGGGCCGACAAGCGTAGTGTAAGCAGTCTCTTTCGTATACCTGTTGCACCTTCTAAGTGTTCTGCCAATGAATCGCAGTCTTTGGTTTGACTACCCACAATATTATCTATGTGATCGTTCCGATTTAGGTTATCTGTAATTGTAATCCCTAAGTATTTAGTTGAATTTACAGCTCTCAGATTTGTGTGACTTATCGCGTAATCGAAATTTAGCTGATTTCTTTTAGTGCTCATGTGAATAACTTCGCACTTTTCTTTATTCAGGGTCAATTGCCACTTTTCGCACCATACAGATATCTTATCTAAATCATTTTGCAAGGCGTTTTGATCATCTGATGACTTTACAAGACGGTAAATGGCAGCATCATCTGCGAACAATCTAAGACGGCTACTCAGATTGTCTCCTATGTCGTTAATCTAGATCAGGAACAATAGAGGGTCTATAACACTTCCTTGGGGAACGCCGGATATTACTTCTGTTTTACTCGATGACTTTCCGTCTATTACAACGAACTGTGACCTTTCTGACAGGAAACCACGTATCCAGTCGCACAACTGAGGTAATACTCTGTAGGCACGCAGTTCGATTAGAAGACGCTTGTGAGGAACGGTGTCGTAAACCTTCTGGAAATCTAAAAATATGGAATCTATTTCGCATCCCCTGTCGATAACACTTATTACTTCATGAGTATAAAGAGCTAGTTGTATCTCACAAGAAAGATATTTTCTGAATCCTTGCTGACTATATATCAATAAATCGTTTTCTTCGAGGTACTTCATAATGTTCGAATACAGTATATGTGCTAAAACTCTACTGCAAATCGACGTTAGTGATATAGGCCTGTAATTCAGCGGATTACTCCTACTTCCCTTTTTGGATATTGGTGTGACTTGAGCAATTTTCCAGTCTTTAGGTACGGATCTTTCTGTGAGCGGGCGTTTGTATATAATTGCTAAATATGAAGCTATTTTATCAGAATACTCTGAGAGGAACCTGACTGGTATACAATCTGGACCGGAGGCCTTGCCTTTATTACGTGATTTAAGCTGCTGTATTACACCGAGGATATCTACTTCTATGTTTCTCATCTTAGCTGTTGTTCTTGATGGAAATTCAGGAATATTTACTTCATCTTCTTTGGTGAAGGAGTTTCGGAAACCTGTATTTAATAACTCTGCTTTAGTGGCACTGTCATCAGTGACTTCACCGTTGTTATCGCGCAGTGAAGGTATTGATTGTGTCTTGCCACTGGTTTGCTTTATGTATGACCAGAATCTCTTTGTGTTTTCTGCCAGATTTCGGGACAGAATTTCGTAGTGGAAATTATTAAAAGCATCTCGCATTGAAGTACTCACCATATTTCGAACTTCTGTAAAACTTTGCCAATCTTGGTGATTTTGCGTTCTTTTAAATTTGACATGCCTTTTCTGTTGCTTCTGCAACAACGATCTGACCCGTTTTGTGTACCATGGGGGGTAGTACCATCACTTATTTAATTATGTTGTATATATCTCTCAATTGCTGTTGATAATATCTCTTTGAAAACATTACGCAACTTTTCTAAACTTACATGGTCAGATTGTAAGGAGTGAAGACTGTCTCTTACAAAGGGGTTAAGAGCATTTTTATCAGCTTTTTTAAATAGATATACTTTGCGGTTCTTTTTGATGGTTGAAGGTGTTACGGTATTCAGCCTAGCAGCAACTGCCTTGTGGTCGCTAATCCCTGTATTCGTCACAACACTCACTATTTGTCCAGGATTATTTGTTGCTAAAATGTCAAATATGCTTTCGCAACCATTTACGCTTCAAGTGGGCTCATGAACTAATTGTTCAAAATAATTTTCAGATAAAGCATTCTGTACAATTTCGGATGACGTTTTATGCCTGCCGTCGGCTTTAAACATATAATTTTTCCAGCGTATCGAGGGTAGATTGAAGTCACCACCGACTATAATTGCATGAGCGGGGTACTTATTTGAAATGAGACTCAAGTTTTCTTTAAACTGTTCAGCAACTATGTCCTCTGAGTCGGGGGGTCGGTAAAATGATCCAATTAATAGTTTAGTCCGATTGTCACGTATAATCTCTATCCATACTATTTCACATGAACTATCTACTTCCATTTCGTTACAAGGCACACTACCTCTGACAGCAATAAATACTCCATCACCAACTGCATTTAATCTATCCTTTATGAACATTGTTAGATCGTTTGAAAAAATTTTGGCTGAACTTATTTCCGGCTTTAGCCAGCTCTCTGTACCTACAACTATTTGAGCTTCGGTGCTTTCTATTAGGGCTTGGGGATCTGGTTCTTTCCCAACACAGCTACGACAATTTACAACTACAATACCTATCGTTTCTACAACTACCTTAATATGTTTTACCTGATCACTTTCTGACGTACGCCCCTTCTGTGCTTCCCTGAGACCCTCTAACCAAAAAACCGCCCAGTCTCTTCCACACAGCCCCCGCTACCCGTGTATCCGCCTCCTGTGTGTAGTGGACTCGTGACCTATTAAACAGAACCCGGAAACCCACCACCCGATGGCTCAAGTCAAGGAATCTGCAGCCTACACGGTCACAGAACCGCCTGAGCCTCTGATTCAGACCCTCCTTTCGGCTCTTTCGGCTCTTGGTACTGACATGAGCCACCACCTGCAGTTGGCTACAACCTGTACTCTTCATGGCATTCGGAAGCACCCTTTCCACTTCCGGAATGATTCCCCCCGGAATGCACATAGAGTGCACACTGACTTCCTTCCCTTCCTTGGCAGCAATGTTCCTAAGGGGCCCCATTACGCGCCTAACGTTGGAGCTCCAAACTACCAGCAAACCCACCCTCTGTGAATGCCCAGACCTTGCGGGCCGAGAAGCTTCCTCTGGAACGGGTTGGACGACTGCATCCGGCTCAGAGACATCGTCACCACAGATAACCCCCGAAACCTGTTCGTCAAACGAACCAGGGAGGCCCTACAGAAAGTTTTTCGCTGCTTGGCAGACTTTGGAATGATCTCCCACTCGACCACGGGTGAGATGTCAACCTCAGTGCAGGCAGTACCCGGGGAGGTCACAGCAGTGGACCGATCGGAGGACACGTGGGACGTGCTCGACGTCCCTCGCATCCCCGCGTCCGATCCCCCACAGTGGCGCCCCTTGGCAGCAGCCTGAAGCTGTGTGACGGAAGCCAGCGCAGCCTGAAGTTGTGAGCGAGGGGTCGCCAGCTCAGCTCGCATCTGTACACAACATTCACACATCCTATCCATTACTGCACTCCTCCTGTTTGAAGCTCGTAAAAATGTGTAACAAGCGAACGGTGTACTCGCCTTATTAGTAGCAGGAACTAGCGATGCGCTCTCGCTGACGGTGTAACTGGCACGGAGCTGTTCTAACCAAACAAACAAAAGCTTGCACGATACGAGAGTCGATACAACGGTCGATAGCAACGGCGCTACTGAACACTACACTGTTACTTAAATAAAAGGTTGTGTCTATAAGCACTTGAACACGCAAAAAATTACAAAAATCAACTAGTAACTACACAGATAACTGAAAATAGTTCGCTCCTGTTTTAAGCTCGTAAAAATATGTAAAAAAGCGAACGGTGTACTCGCCTAAGTAGAAGCAGGAACTAGCGATGCGCTCTCGCTGACGGTCCAACTGACACATTCAAGTGTGCTCAGAGAAGCCTTCGGAAGTAGAAACATACTGCTCCTGTGGCTAGTGAATTTGGTAACATGGCGTATGTTTGGCAACTCAGTGACGGTCAACTTAATTCATGGAGTGGCACAGATATATCCTGCTAAAATTCAGTTGATATTTACTTGTCAGATGCGTTAAATAATATTTGTGATATTCATGTAAGGTGTGACATAATATTATCAGACCTATAGTGTTGAGTTCAAGAGGGTCGTTTCACGAAGAAAATGAAACTACTCCCGCCTTTTACGTTACACATTATTTCTGTTCGCTATCACAATGGCACTGACAGGGTGTGAAACAGCACAGGTTCGCTAACGTATTGTTAGTGAGATCGCTGCCAAAAAAAAAAAAAAAAAAAAAAAAAAAACTCTGTTCTGTGTGGGTACGAAGCTCATTGAAGGTCTATTATCTGGGTCTACATTTATACATTCTTTAAATTGTCAGACCGAAAATCGGCAAGGATACCTTTGCAAATCCTCTGCATTGTGCCTTCTCACAACCCTTATTCAGCAAGTTTTAAATCTGAAGGTGAGAAACTTATTAAATTCATGAATTACACATTGGTTAATACGGTATTTTTCAGCCTCATTCCACAATCATTAAGTTTTTTTGTGAATACGTAATGGGATTAAAGACTGAGTGGCACTGAGCATATTGTTAAGTAGGTAGACAACTTAATCTCGTCTGTAGCAGATCTTGACGTGGTAAGAGAAAATAAAAATTTCAGACTAGGGTGCGTAAGTACAGACCAATTATGCACAGTATGTGCAAGAGTCGAAAGACCATAGCGACAGTAAATGTTGTCGCAAGTCAGGGCTCTATAATGACACTTGTTTCGATAAGGAATTCACGAGATTGAACCAAAAGTACTTTCTTAAAACAACGGTCGCAATAGGTTTTCAACAATTGTTTGTTAATACCATTGACAAAATTACAGAAAAAGAACGTCCAAAATGAGGATAAATGGTCAGCTAACCAATAACCTTGTGTTGACGAGTTCAGTGCGGCAGGCTTCTCTGTTGTCAATGGTTTTGTTTGTCATCACCACTGAAGCCCCGCTGGCCACTCTGGAGAAACAACTGCAAACGCAGAGCATTCACTGCAAAAATGTCATTTGTAAAGCATACGCACACGAAGTAGGTCTTGTGATTACAAGTGAAAGCGAAGTTGAGAAGGCATTGAAAGTAATTAACACATACGAACTTGTACCAGGCGTGAAGATAAATAAGAGTAAATCAAGTCGTCGGCGTCTTTCAACGCAGCATGTCTGAATAAAACCTTCTCGATTTTCCACCTGCGTCAATTCGAATAAAATTCTCCAGTTTTCGATGGCCTTCTCCGCCATCATCTTCAGAAGTAAAGCTGCTAACTGCCTACAGTCTCAATTGCAGCAGTTGAGAGACGTGTTGAGACAGAATGGTTATAGCAAGGGAGATATTGCTAACGCTTTCAGGAGCCACCAAAGAAGTACGCCTTGTGAATCAGCGGAAGAAGCCAATCCGGCTGCATTACTGCCGTACTATGGGGCAACGAGCAGCCAGTTAGGAGGTGTACTGCAGAGAGACGGAATGAGACCAATCTTCTGCGCCGCCCCCGAAGATACGAGACATATTGCGCATTGTTAAAAGTGACATTGCTCTTGGTGCGCCCGGTATGGATGGCGTCCCTTACGAACGCGGCAGCATCTATGCCTGGAAAACGGACACAAAATACAGTTTGAGAACACGAGAGTCTTGGCACATGCGTCAGCATGCTGGGATTCCATTGTAAAAGAGATGGCTGAGACTAGCAAGGGGGGGGGGGGAGGGGGTAGGAGTTGGACGTACGGAGAAGGGGAAGAAGGCGATGATAGGGGGAGGCGGAGATAGACAGAGAGAGAGGCAGAGGTGGGGATGGTCTAAGAGAGCCTAGAGTAGTGGATGGATGGAGACAAGGAAGAGATAGACAGAGAAAGTGAAGATCAGGAGACGGACAGGGAGGGACGAGGAAATGGACTGTGATAGGCGGAGAAGTTGTGGAGAGTGGGGATGAAAAGATGGACAGAGAGAGGGGAGAGAGAGGGCGATGGAGTATATGGGCAAACAGAAGACTGGAATAAATACATACCTGGGCAACGCCGTGTACTTACCTGGTACGAATATCCTATGTTTCTTACAAGCTAATCTACTTCTAAACGTAGGCGTAAAATGAATAAAAGTATCTATATTTTGGCCCCTCCCTACATTTTTCACGTCACATGACTGGTCGTCGCACCAGCACGAGTTGGTCCCTGCTAAAGAGTATCGATTAAAACTCCACAGCAGCAGAAGCATTGCCCTATCTTGGTGTAGTTAACCACCTAAATAGTGCAGGTGACTCTTGAGCTCACCGTGATGCACGATTGAAGTCGCAACGGACAAAAAAATTGTCAGAAACTGTTTTAAAAATTACATTGAATACAGTAATGATAGCAACAAAATATTTATTGGCAACGGTTACCAGTTTCAGTCAGAATATGACCATATTCACACCAATTATACTACGATAGTAAGCGGAGATGGTGATCGGAGCAGGCCAGTAACGTTCTTGGAATCACAACATCTGCTCCGTAAGCCACCACCGCCTACTACTATAGTACAAAGCACGGCCGGCCACGGCATGCCAAACTTCACGCGGGCGAGGAGTGCAGACCGCGTGCGGACCAGGGCATCGGTCAGTCCCGGCTTTACTCTTTCCTTTTCGCCACAGCGCGACGTTTCTTACGGCATCGCCGGTGGCATTTCTCGGCCGGCACAACTCTCTTCAGTTCAGCGGAATCACGGGGTCAATGCTGTTTACTCTTCGCTATTTCTCAGTGATATGAAGGAAGATAACAGGTCCTGTGGGTGGTTGCACAAAAAGAGTTAGTCTAGAGACCTGTCGTCACAAGTCTTTAAAATGAATGAGAATGAAAGAAGAGAGGGATGACAATACTCAAAATCTAATATGGTGCCGGAAATTTCCTATTAAACTATATTCTATGCAGCAAGAACTGAAAAATTTAGTTGACAATGAAAGAGTGAAAAATTGCAACGCATTACTCCCCTGTCATTTGCAACAGTTTTCGATGAAACTGAACGGAAACTATCTACGCATTATGTATTACTACGAAGTACGTTGGTTTATTGAAGGGGCATGCCTCGGACGCTATTTTGGTTTAAAACTCGATGTTTTTGAGTTTATGAAGGAGAAAAAAGTGCAGGAACGAAAACTGGAACATCCGGAATGGGATTTCTGACTTCGCATTTTAAGTGGGTGTGATGGGACCCTGCCTACAGTGAGACACTGCAATGTGAGAAACAGCTTCTTCTTAATTTGATGGAGATACATTTACAAACCTCCCCCCGTGAACCATGGACCTTGCCGTTGGTGGGGAGGCTTGCGTGCCTAAGCGGTACAGATAGCCGTACTGTAGGTCCCACCACAACGGAGGGTATCTGTTGAGAGGCCAGACAAACGTGTGGTTCCTGAAGAGGGGCACCAGCCTTTTCAGTAGTTGCAGGGGCAACAGTCTGGATGATTGACTGATTTGGCCTTGAAACACTAACCAAAACGGCCTTGCTGTGCTGGTACTGCGAACGGCTGAAAGCAAGGGGAAACTATAGCCGTAATTTTTCCCGAGGGCATGCAGCTTTACTGTATGGTTAAATGATGATGGCGTCCTCTTGGGTAAAATATTCCGGAGGTAAAATAGTCCCCCATTCGGATCTCCTGGCGGGGACTACTCTTGAGGACGTCGTTATCAGGAGAAAGAAAACTGGCATTCTACGGATCGGAGCTTGGAATGTCAGATCCCTTAATCGGGCAGTTAGGTTAGAATATTTAAAAAGGAAAATGGATAGGTTAAAGTTAGATATAGTGGGAATCAGTAAAGTTCGGTGGCAGGAAGAACAAGACTTTTGGTCAGGCGAATACAGGAGCACTATGGGACTTAACATCTATGCTAATCAGTCCCCTAGAACTTAGAACTACTTAAACCTAACTAACCTAAGGACATCACTAAACACCCAGTCATCACGAGGCAGAGAAAATAGCTAACCCGCGGGGAATCGAACCCGGGATCCCGGGCGTGGGAAACGAGAACGCTACCGCACGACCACGAGCTGTGGACACAGTAGTACAAGTTTATATGCCAACTAGCTATGCAGATGACGAAGAAATTGAAGAAATGTATGATGAAATCAAAGAAATTATTCAGATAGTGAAGGGAGACGAAATATTAATAGTCATGGGTGACTGGAATTCGGTAGTAGGAAAAGGGAGGGAAGGAAACGTAGTAGGTGAATATGGATTGGGGCTAAGAAATGAAAGAGGAAGCCGCTTGGTAGAATTTTGCACAGAGCACAACTTAATCATAGCTAACACTTGGTTCAAGAATTATGAAAGAAGGTTGTATACATGGAAGAAGCCTGGAGATTCTGACAGGTTTCAGATATATTATATAAAGGTAGGACAGAGATTTAGAAACCAGGTTTTAAATTGTAAGACATTTCTAGGGGCAGATGTGGACTCTGACCACAATCTATTGGTTATGAACTGTAGATTAAAACTGAAGAAACTGCAAAAAGGTGGGAATTTAAGGACATGGGACCTGGATAAACTGACTAAACCAGAGGTTATACAGAGTTTCAGGGAGAGCATAACGGAACAATTGACAGGAATGGGGGAAAGAAATACAGTAGAGGAAGAATGGGTAGCTTTGAGGGAGGAAGTAGTGAAGGCAGCAGAGGATCAAGTAAGTAAAAAGGCAAGGGCTAGTAGAACTCCTTGGGTAACAGAAGAAATATTGAATGTAATTGATGAAAGGAGAAAATATAAAAATGCAGTAAATGAACCAGGCAAAAAGGAATACAAACGTCTCAAAAATGAGATTGATAGGAAGTGCAAAATGGCTAAGCAGGGTTGGCTAGAGGACAAATGTAAGGATGTAGAGGCTTATCTCACAAGAGGTGAGATAGATACTGCCTACAGGAAAATTAAAGAGACCTTTGGAGAGAAGAGAACCACTTGTATGAATATCAAGAGCTCAGATGGAAACCCAGTTCCAAGCAAAGAAGGGAAACCAGAAAGGTGGAAGGAGTATATAGAGGGTCCATACAAGGGCGATGTACTTAAGTACAATGTTATGGAAATGGAATGGGATGTAGATAAAGATGATATGAGAAATACAATACAGCGTGAAGAGTTTGACACAGCACTGAAAGATCTGAGTCGAAACAAGGCGCCGGGAGTAGACAACATTCCATTAGAACTACTGACGGCCTTGGGAGAGCCAGTCCTGACGAAACTCTACCATGTGTTGAGCAAGATGTATGAGACAGGCGAAATACCCTCAGACTTCAAGAAGAATATAATAATTCCAATCCCAAAGAAAGCAGGTGTTGACAGATGTGAAAATTACCGAACAGTCAGTTTAATAAGCCACAGCTGCAAAATACTAACGCGAATTCTTTACAGACGAATGGAAAAAGTAGTAGAAGCCGACCTCGGGGAAGATCAGTTTGGATTCCGTAGAAATATTGGAACATGTGAGGCAATACTGACCCTACGACTTATCTTAGAAGCTAGATGAAGGAAAGGCAAATCTACGTTTCTAGCATTTGTAGACTTAGAGAAAGCATTTGACAATGTTGCCTGGAATACTCTCTTTCAAATTCTGAAGGTGGCAGGGGTAAAATACAGGGAGCGAAAGGCTATTTACAATTTGTACAGAAACCAGATGGCAGTTATAAGATTCGAGGGACATGAAAGGGAAGCAGTGGTTGGGAAGGGAGTGAGACATGGTTGTAGCCTATCCCCGATGTTATTCAATCTTTATATTGGGCAAGCAGTGAATGAAACAAAAGAAAAATTCGGAGTAGGTATTCAAATCCATGGAGAAGTAATAAAAACTTTGAGGTTTGCCGATGACATTGTAATTCTGTCAGAGAGAGCAAAGAGCTTGGAATAGCTGTTGAACGGAATGGATAGTGTCTTGAAAGGAGGATATAAGATGAACATCAACAAAAACAAAACGAGGATAATGGAATGTAGTCGAATTAAGTCGGGTGATGCTGAGGGAATTAGATTAGGAAATGACACACTTAAAGTAGTAATGGAGTTTTGCTATTTGGGGAGCAAAATACACTCCTGGAAATGGAAAAAAGAACACATTGACACCGGTGTGTCATACCCACCATACTTGCTCCAGACACTGGGAGAGGGCTGTACAAGCAATGATCACACGCACGGCACAGCGGACACACCAGGAACCGCGGTGTTGGCCGTCGAATGGCGCTAGCTGCGCAGCATTTGTGCACCGCCGCCGTCAGTGTCAGCCAGTTTGCCGTGGCATACGGAGCTCCATCGCAGTCTTTAACACTGGTAGCATGCCGCGACAGCGTGGACGTGAACCGTATTGTGCAGTTGACGGAGTTTGAGCGAGGGCGTATAGTGGGCATGCGGAGGCCGGGTGGACGTACCGCCGAATTGCTCAACACGTGGGGCGTGAGGTCTCCACAGTACATCGATGTTGTCGCCAGTGGTCGGCGGAAGGTGCACGTGCCCGTCGACCTGGGACCGGACCGCAGCAACGCACGGATGCACGCCAAGACCGTAGGATCCTACGCAGTGCCGTAGAGGACCGCACCGCCACTTCCCAGCAAATTAGGGACACTGTTGCTCCTGGGGTATCGGCGAGGACCATTCGCAACCGTCTCCATGAAGCTGGGCTACGGTCCCGCACACCGTTAGGCCGTCTTCCGCTCACGCCCCAACATCGAGCAGCCCGCCTCCAGTGGTGTCGCGACAGGCGTGAATGGAGGGACGAATGGAGACGTGTCGTCTTCAGCGATGAGAGTCGCTTCTGCCTTGGTGCCAATGATGGTCGTATGCGTGTTTGGCGCCGTGCAGGTGAGCGCCACAATCAGGACTGCATACGACTGAGGCACACAGGGCCAACACCCGGCATCATGGTGTGGGGAGCGATCTCCTACACTGGCCGTACACCACTGGTGATCGTCGAGGGGACACTGAATAGTGCACGGTACATCCAAACCGTCATCGAACCCATCGTTCTACCATTCCTAGACCGGCAAGGGAACTTGCTGTTCCAACAGGACAATGCACGTCCGCATGTATCCCGTGCCACCCAACGTGCTCTAGAAGGTGCAAGTCAACTACCCTGGCCAGCAAGATCTCCGGATCTGTCCCCCATTGAGCATGTTTGGGACTGGATGAAGCGTCGTCTCACGCGGTCTGCACGTCCAGCACGAACGCTGGTCCAACTGAGGCGCCAGGTGGAAATGGCATGGCAAGCCGTTCCACAGGACTACATCCAGCATCTCTACGATCGTCTCCATGGGAGAATAGCAGCCTGCATTCCTGCGAAAGGTGGATATACACTGTACTAGTGCCGACATTGTGCATGCTCTGTTGCCTGTGTCTATGTGCCTGTGGTTCTGTCAGTGTGATCATGTGATGTATCTGACCCCAGGAATGTGTCAATAAAGTTTCCCCTTCCTGGGACAATGAATTCACGGTGTTCTTATTTCAATTTCCAGGAGTGTAACTGATGATGGTCGAAGTAGAGAGGATATAAAATGTAGACTGACAACGGCAAGGAGAGCGTTTCTGAAGAAGAGATTATAGATTTAAGTGTCAGGAAGTCATTTCTGAAAGTATTTGAATGGAGTGTGGCCATGTATGGAAGTGAAACATGGACGATAAATAGTTTGGACAAGAAGAGAATAGAAGCTTTCGAAATGTGGTGCTACAGAAGAATGCTGAAGATTAGATGGGTAGATCACATAACTAATGAGGAGGTATTGAATAGAATTGGGGAGAAGAGAAGTTTGTGGCACAACTTGACTAGAAGGAGCGATCGGTTGGTAGGACATGTTCTGAGGCATCAAGGGATGACCAACTTAGTATTGGAGGGCAGCGTGGAAGATAAAAATCGTAGAGGGAGACCAAGAGATGAATACACTAAACAGATTCAGAAGGATGTAGGTTGCAGTAGGTACTGGGAGATGAAGAAGCTTGCAGAAGATAGAGTAGCATGGTGAGCTGCATCAAACCAGTCTCAGGTCTGAAGACCACAACAACAACAACATTTGCAAAGAATATCGCGTTACAGAGGAGCTACATTCTGACAATCACAGTCCAGTTGCCTAAGCTCATTGTGGCCTTTAACAATTAAAAAGGTAGTTTCCCAAACGTTTTGAGGACACTGCTGTTTTTTACAACGTTTTCCGTTTCAGTCGAAAGCGCCCCTGGACATGTGCAGATGTAATTGATTCACCTGCAAGGTAGTTCTCGTTTATATGTTAAAACTATTTAGGACGTGTACATTGCTTTCTTCTGGTACGCTAAGCACGTCTCCATAGTTGGGTTACATAAGTGCTACAATGTTCTGATCAACGTATTTGTGTGAAACAACTTTTTTCGATTACAAAACTAAATAAGTCACGATGACGTGGCAACCGGAGTGCGTAAATCTGAGAAATTGTCTGCGTCTGTCCGTACGCCGACAGTCTGCACCACATAACAATTATATTACGTTTTCAAAGATCCAAAAAATAATTAAATAATACGGAAAATATGTGTTTGTGAGCTATGGAACCATTTCAAATACATATCTTATGGCGGTCAAGATTGTTTAATCCACTTTTTGAAGTATTTTAGCAAAAGAATTGTTTTTCTCAACGAGAAGAATCCTGAAGAGTTACATAATTACTTACAATAATTAACCAAATTAGTAATTTATACCTTTCAGCATACGCTCCAATCAATTTGCAAAATCTACTTTGAGAAATATTTTCGTAAATGTAAGACAATGATTGATTCTTTGATTTTTTATCTACAACTTGCAGATTTCGCTCCAACACACTTTCACTTTTTATTCTATGGAATTTTTCGACCGAAATAAGTGGAGATGAGGGAATTTTATTTACTATCTGCAGATATTTCGTGGTAAATTTAAAATCGTTTTAGTTATGTCATACTTTCATAGATTAAAATTGTTGGAATGATGAAAGTACTTTTTCCTTGCCTCATTCAAGATATAATTATCTATGTTTGAATGTACAATGCCTAAAATTGTTTGGATGTGACTAATAGATGGCTGAAAATCAAAGAAGAGGTGATTCGAACCTGTGAGATGTGGCAGCTGGTGTGATCCGCAGCAAATTCCTTGCCGTCCATTTGTTCTAGTATGTTATATTCTGAGCTCAAATGTAACGAGGTAGTTCAGACAGAATGATCCAGCATGGATTTCTAATATATCGACCATGTGAAACACAACAGACACTTTTGTGATATGAGATCCTGAAAGCCATGATTGAAAGCGACCTTGGATGCTGCCTGGTGACATTGTGGGCACGTAATGCGGTAACAGGAAGTACGTAAGCGGAGCAGACACGGACGGGGCATCACGATAACGAGGATATGGGCGTCGAAAGGGGAAATACATTTAAATATCTGACCTTGACAAAAGGCAAATTATTATCACCCAAAGCCTGTGAGCCAGTATCTCGAAAATAGCGAAGCTGGTCGAATGTTCAAAAAAAAAAAAAAAATGGTTCAAATGGCTCTGAGCACTATGGGACTTAACTTCTATGGTCATCAGTCCCCTAGAACTTAGAACTACTTAAACCTAACTAACCTAAGGACATCATACACATCCATGCCCGAGGCAGGATTCGAACCTGCGACCGCAGCGGTCGCGCGGTTCCAGACTGTAGCGCCTTTAACCGCTTGGCCACCCCGGCCGGCCGAATGTTCGCATGCTACTGTTGTGAGCATCCACGGGAAGAGGTAGGACAGCGAAACTACGACTAGGCGCTAAATGGTCAGACGTCGATAACTCTTTACAGAACGTAGACCAGACGAATACTTCATCTGAGCCACAAGTGCCTGCGGGCCGTAGTTTGACTGGGAATTTATTGGTAGGCAGGAAGCAGAATATTGTATCTGATGGAGTGTCATCGACAGATGCACTGGTGACTTTGGACCTGTCTCAGGGAAGCGCTCTGGACCTCTTGCAGTTCATATTGTGTATTAATGACCTTTCAGACAATACTTGCCTCAAACACTTCATATATGATTCAATTATCTATATTGAACTGTCGTCGGAAAGAAACTGAACAAATATTCAAACAGATTATGGTTTGATTTCTTATTGATGCAGATATTGTCAACTTGCTGTAAGTGTTAGTAAATAGAAAGCTGTGGACTTTACGAGACGAATAAGTAGTATCCTATGACTACAGTGTCAGTGATTCACAGCAGGAATTGGTCAACTGAGATAAATACCCGGGTAGAACAACTTTCAGGTATCTAAAATGTAACTATCAATTAGGCATGGTCGTAGATAAAGCAGGTGGCAGGCTTCAGGTCATTTCATGGATACCAGGGCAGTGCAGTAACTCTAAAAGGGAGATTGCTTACGAATCATTGCGCAAACTCCCATATGTACGACATAATAGTAAGCACCCCCGGCATGGAGAAAGAACTGGAAGAATTGCAAGTAAATAAATCAGCAGGTCCGGATGGAATCCCAAATCGATATTTCCAAGAATACTCTACGGTTTTGGCCCCTTAGCTAGCTTGCATTTATCGTGAATCTCTCACCAAGCACAATGTCCCAAGCGCCTGGAGAAAGGTGCAGGTGACTTCACTATGTAAGAAGGGTAAAAGAACGGACTCGCATAACTACGGACCAATATCTCTAACTTCTCTCTGCTGCAGAACCGTTGAACATTTTCTACTAAAATAAATTTTCTTGAGACTGAGAAGCTATGTCGACGAATTAGCGCGATTTTAGAAAGCATCGCTCATGAGTAACTCAGCTTGCCCTTTCGTCACGAGATATACTGAGAACCATGGATGAAGGGAAAGAGACAGATTCCGTATTACTATATTTCCGGAAAGCATTTGATACGGTGCCCCACTGCAGGCTCTTAACGAAAGTACGGTCATGTGGAATAAGTTCGCAAATATGTGAGTGGCTCGAAGACTTCTTAAATAATAGCACCCAATATGTTGTGCTCAGAGACAAGTGTGCTCCAGGGAAGTGTGATAGGTCAGCTATTGTTCCCTATATACATAAATGATTTGGCGGCAGTGTGGACAGCAGTCTGCTGTTGTTTACTGATTATGCCGTGTGTACGGTGAGGTGTCGAAGTGGAGTGACTGTAGGAAAATAAAAGACGACTTAGACAAAATTTACAGTTGGTATGATGAATGGCAGCTAGCCCAAAACTGGAAAAAAATGTAAGTTAATGCTGTCGAACAGGAAGAATAAACTTGAAATGTTCGAATAGAATATTACTGGTGTCCTGGTAGACACGGTCAAGACGTTTAAATATCTGGACGTAACGTTATAAAGTGATATGAGATGGAACGAACATGTGACAACTGTGGTAGAAAAGGCGAATAGTCGACTGTCGTTTACTGGGAGAAATTTAGGGAAGAGTGGCTCACCTGTAAAGGAGACCGCATATAGGGCGTTAGTGTGACCTATTCGTCATTACTGCTCGAGAGTTTGGGGTCCGTAACAGGTCGGTTGAAGGAAGACATCGAAGCAATTCAGTGGAGAGCTGTTGTTCTAACAAAACCTAGGTGTTACAGAGAAGCTTCGGAAACTCAATTGGGAATTCCTGGAGGGAAGGCAGTTTTCTTTTCGCGAAACACTATTGAGAAAATTTAGAGAACCGGCATTTGAAGCTGACTGCCGAACGGTTCTGCTCCCGCCAACTTATTCGTAAGCACCACGAAGGTAAAAAAAACAGAAATTAGGGGCCATGCAGAGGCGTACAGACAATCGTTTTTCCCTCGCTCTATTTGCGGTTGGAACAGGAGGAGAAATGACAAGTATTGGTACAGGGTGCCCTCCGCCATGCACCTTATGGTGGCTTGAGGAGTACCTATGGAGATGTAGATGTAGAAACAGTTTCTCGACAAGTTTAATAATGGTAGTCAAGTGTGCAGGACCTTTACCGGTTAGGACAACTTTGTATGATCTATGGGACGGTGCAGAGAGATTCTGAAAGAACTTAACTAGCAAATGCCTCAAGACAGATGCCAACTATCAAGCGGAAGCGCACTTCGTAAGTCTCTAGAACCAACCTTAAGTGCCGAATCTGGGAATTTACTACAACCTCGATACATATCACTCCATAGCGACCGCAGTGATAATATAAGACTAATCATAGTTTGCACAGGGGCGTTTGAGCTGTCCCTCCCGCGTTCCACACGTGAATGGAATGCAAATAACCACTAATAACGAGTCTAATGAGAAGTACTCTCGGCTACGTACTTCGTAGTTATTTGTAGAGGGTGAATGTAGATGTAGAGTCCGCAGCTCGTGGTCGTGCGGTAGCGTTCTCGCTTCCCACGCCCGGGTTCCTGGGTTCGATTCCCGGCGGTGTCAGGGATTTTCTCTGCCTCGTGATGACTGGGTGTTATGTGATGTCGATAGGTTAGTTAGGTTTAAGTAGTTCTAAGTTCTAGGGGACTGATGACCATAGATGTTAAGTCCCATAGTGCTCAGAGCCATTTGAACCATTTTTTTGAATGTAGAAGTAGAAGAAAAGAGTGTTACAGGAGGCTGGTAAAAGTTAAGTGGCCTCATAAGGAATGAGTAGATTATCTGTTGAATAGCTGACAAAGAAGTGTGTGCCAAATATTGAGCAGAAGAACGATTAGCCTAGGAAAATTGTCCACGGTACTAGGAGATTGTGTTGAGTGACCATCCGGCACATACTGCTCACAAAATATGCAGCAGCGAAGTGGGCACTGTGAGCATACATTGCACAGCGGTTAAGCCGTCGGCACACGGGCCAAGTTAGCTTACGTTGACGTGACGCTCTGTGGGTTTTGTGACGACATTTCCGGCTCTTTCATTGAGGGGCCAATTCGCCACGTTAAACACATTAATAAATTCTGCGATATTTCGGCAAAGTCGTACGTAAAGCAGAGTCAATAGGAAGTAAGAGCACTCCTCCATTCACACGCAGAGAGCAAGAAACTTGTTCAGTAGAAGCCCACATTCTTTTCTTTCTTTCGCTTGTGCCGTTTTTCCCGCGGAGACGTAGGGTCGGCATGGTTAATCGGATGTGACAATGTCAGTTGTAGGGGTGACCGGATGCGCTTTCTGCCGCCACCGCGTGCCCCCCAACTGTCTGCGACTAGTGTAATCCATGGAATAGTGCGAAAGTGTTCAGATGTCTGCGAGCCGGTTAACTGAGGCGGGACGTGGGTACCAGCTCGGTATGCACCTGGGGGGATGTGGAAAACCGCCTAAAAACCACATCTAGGCACGCCAGCGCACCGGCCCTCGTCGTTAATACGCCGGGCGGATTCGAGCCGGGGCCGGAGCGCCTACCGGAGTCCAGGAAGCAGGGCGTTAGCGCGCTCGGCTAACCTGGCGGGTCAGTAGAAGCCCACATTCAGTGGGTTTGTGTGTTACACGCTACATACTGTGAACATTTACTGTTTTAAGCACCAACACGTTAAAAGTCACGTTAACTAATCTTTATTGGTACGATTTGTTGTAGTAAAATGACGTAAAGCGATATATTGGTGATTATAGAATTTTCGAACTTACTCATTAATAGCGTGTTATGAGAGCAAGCTCTTTTAAGGCAATGACCCGTTGAAGAGCCATGAAAACGTGTCGTTCTTGTTTGGTTTCGTTATAATTGGATGTTAATTAATAACATTTCGGCGATTCAAGCCTTTTGAAGACTGTAACATAAAATATGAGGTCCATAGTACCAGAGTTTCAGGATAGCTTTTCATCAGCACTGCCTGGGCCACCACGTTGCGGAACCAGAAGTCGACTGGTAAAGCGTTGGCGTCGTGCTGTACTCAATTCTTTTTTCTCCTTCGCGTTTTATAAAAAGTTGTGGGATATTGTTAAGATATTAATAGAAATAATTTCTGTAATATTTCATGTTATGTAAATGTAAGTGCAGTCTCTGTCAGGAATGATTTTGTTCGATATGGTTAACTATTGTGAGCTGATGTTCTTACTGAGTGGACATATATCTTCCATTTTTGTCTTACTACACGTTTACACCTTCAAGGATATTGACGTTTATATTTACGTATGCCATAAACAGAACAACATGGCTAGCGTACGTTCAAGTTAGGAAACGTGTATTATAATAGAGCTAACAAGGGAATTAAATCGGCGCACATTTTCTTGAACGAACTGTATGGTTTTCGAGCCAGATATTGCCGACAACTGTCTCTGGACAGCGCTGAGAGCACAAAATCACGCTAACCAGCTCGTGCAGTGTGCCGAAGGCGCTGTCTCCTGACGTTGGATATGCCGTTGGCATACAGGTAAACGTTAGCTATCTCTGCCATTGTGTCGATGGCTTTAGCTTCACTAACAAACAGGCTGTGACTCGACGATTCAGCCCAAACCATCATCACTTATTTGTAAACCAGTAATTATCGTTTCCGGAAGGTTATCGAATTTTCATATGTTTGTAATGTTTGTATTTTCCGAAATATTCATTACTGACATAGACAATACTTTTCTGGAATATGTGATGTTTATATTAATTGCTGCAGTCTCCACTTAGAAGGACATTTCCCTTCTGACGGGGATAGTTCTCTGCTGGTTGTACATTGGTGTTCGTACAAAAACGTGCTTTCAGTTCTAAGTATTGTCGTTCACTGAAGTCTCTGACTTCGTATTTGGACTTGAATGTGGTTACAACGTGACAATACCAAGCATAAATTTGGCCCTATGTTTTGTAAAAATTCGACCATAGTCGTTTGAGTTGTCTCACTAATCAACGATTTATTAGTAGTTATAGTTGCACATAAGTTACTCCATCATGCCCTCACTAAAAAACCCGCAAACAAATCACCCTTAAAATCATCCCAGAGTAATACTCATTTTATCTCGAATTTCCCAGAGTCATTTTCGTACTTAAAACATCACAGACATGTCTAAATTAACCAAAAACTAAAATTTTAAGCTTCCCATTCTATTCAACATTCAAGCACTGTAATGAGGTTTTGTAAGTAAGTCAGACGATGACGTAAAATAAATACTTTGTCCCCAAAGCAATAAATCAAACAAAATGTTAATGAACAGCATACATTATAGAAGTTTCTCATCTTAAAACATAATTCTATATTGTTTCACTGTCTCTGATTTAACATTTTGGTCTGTTAAGCTGTCTGGATGAATGGTAGAAGGAATGTGGCATATATGTGAAGTAGACGTCATAGAAATTGTGAATACTTAATTGTCTTGAGCTAGGAAATCTGATAGTGAAAGCAGGTATTTTTCAGTATTGTAGAAAAGTAACTTACTTAAGTTCGTCAGACGATTAAAGACTTGGTTAACCTGTTTTTATCTTCATTTTGGAAGTATGTTATTATATATTTTTTTCCATACTGATTTCGGGACGAGCTCTGGTCCAAAGTGTCAGAGATCGGCGTTGTGTGACGTGATACATGAAGCTGATTGACTGCTGTGCTATTCGACCATTCAGTAAAGGGATTTTCGGCGCGCTTTAAAACTGGGAGAGGATTTTTCTCCCGAGTCTGAAAGAATCCGTTGTCAGCTCTAGTGACGAGAGGTCACGTTGCTTTGAGCGGATTTCTTAACAAAAACCGAGTCTTTCTTTCAAAGGTTATAAATTCTGCGTAGCGTGTTGTACAGTCGTAACTTTCAGAATCCCAAAGGTGCTGACCTGCATATCATTTCAGCCAGTGTTGAAAGCTACTGAACACTGTGTGCGTTTAAAACTCATTATTTGCTGATAATAATTGTGGGTTTTTCAGCATCAGGACTGAGTTCCTAAACTGGCTTACGCAGCGAGTAAGTGTGATGTAAGTGTGAAAGTATTTGTGTACATTGTGCTTATTTTCTTTATTTCATTTCTGGTACTGTATGCTGAGACGTACTTGTTAACAAAAGTATGTATACAGGGTGACAGAACACATTGTTTAATACAAGTACTTTTCTTCCTTGAGTAATTGCAGCTAAAATACGGAAAAATGGATTCAGTTCAACACCGTCATACAGTCAAACGCATATACGGCCCCTGGTGGCATGTGTGGTGAACATTTATTCGTTGCTTCAGGGCACGCCGTGCTTCTGAACAACACATTGAGTGCTCCTTGTGTTAGTAGAAAGGCAGAGGGTAAATCTCATCATCAAACTGTCATTACAAGGTTTCCTTGTGCAGTATTATTCCGTGAGCAAGCTAGATAACAATAACTTACGTTATGCAGTATAACTTAACCTGCATCCAAATAAAGAAAAGTTTGTAATTCGAATAGTAAAACAGACCCGTCAAGGAGATTTTCCTCCTTGTTACTTGTTTTATATAAGTTGGTAATACATTTACATGAACAACATTTCCACAACCACAATACGTCAATAACCTTTTGAAAATACAACTAAAACTCTGAGCATTATTTTAGGGGAAATTTTCTTTTCCGAGACAAACAACGAATTCTTATAAAATAAAATTGATACGTTGTAGAATTCACATTTCCTAAACTGGTTAGTGGGCGTGTGTTCGTTATTTTATTTATCATTATATTTTATATTTTTGATGTTATGTAAATGCACGTCAGGGGTGTATTCACAACAAGTCCTTTATTTCGACGAAATACATACAGCATATTTGACTCTCCATAATTCAAAGTTGTACACATCACATGATTTGCAAAACACTTAATCAGTAAAAATATACACACATTGTTACGATAAACACTTTTCATAAACAATATCTAGACGGAACGACATTCGTTACAGTTGAAACAGAGATCCATAGTTTTCGTTGATACCCGACTCCAACTTTCACGACTGGTTTGAAAATGGACGTCTCTTGGAGAGAATGCTGCTTCATTTCTTTCCAGATTTCAATTTGTTTCCAAAATAAACGTCACTTCCTTCACTGCCCTGTATTTGCATTCTTTGAAGTTATCTTTGTTGTTCAGCCTTGAATTAAGTCAATATCCTTACAGCTGTAACAATGGCAGTCTAAACAGGTGAGGGACTGCATCCTACACCACGTTATTAACGATTATATTCAATTCGTCCACTATATACGTAGTGAACATCGTCAGCAGCTAAGCACCAATTTCGAAAAGAACAGACACAGTATGTTGTTAACAATTCTCGTCCTTATGGCCATCTTCTTTGGTCGCCACTTGTTAAAAGTGTATGTGATGAAGTATTCTTCGTAATTATTGTCACAAATGAGGCACATTCACGTTTGAAAAGTGTTATTTCAAGCAAGAATGTTATTCAAATAGTATTTGTCAATGGATAACATAGATAAATACCAACTGCTGGCCAGTTACCTTTACTTAACGCACGAGACGTCTGTTCAAAACCGACTGGTTTGCCATACAGTTCATCTAATTAGTTAATAGATACATACCGATTTGTTGCGTGAACATAGAAACCAAAGTGAAGACATGGAGGAAACTGTGGTACTTCGTAATTTTTTCTAAAATGTGGAGATTGTTTGGGGATCAAAAGAATCCTACAGTAACATAAGCATAAAATATTCCGAGTGCTAGTTAAAACACAGCACATAACAATGAATAGTGAGCAAATGTTTTCGCAACACTTAAAACTTCCAGAGACATATTTTCTTTCATGCGGAAGATCGTGTTTTGTTATAGAAATGGAAGCTCTGAAACCAGATGAACTAAGTAGAGTGCCACCTTAACATTGTCTGGAATAGCCAATTTTTAAGTGTTGGAGGTATATCATACAACTACGTTGACCACAGAAGAAGAACAATGTGGTACAACATAGTCGTATTGTTATCATTTACATTATGTCTGTTACAGACGAAGACTGGTCGAAGTTATTACGTGCCGTACAACCAAAGCAGTTAGTATCTTTAAATAAGCGTCTTGGAGTAATGCTCGCAAAACCCATTTTTATTCCACCGTAGACTGTCAGAATTTTTCCCCACATAGGACTAAATGGGCTTTTAAATATGAAACACAATTCGCCGACCATCTTCATCTGAAAATGGCCTCAGGTGGAAATAGACCAACGATGTAAAACACAAGGTAAATGAAGATTTTCTGTATAAAAACACAATAACGAAAAGATGAGAAACCTTCTGACAGCCTACAGTGAACATAAACATTAGTTTCAGCGTTCAGAAATTGCGTCGAAACTGTGGTCTCACGTACGAAGAAACAACGAAATATATTTGGTGGACTGTAGCCGTCTTAGGCTGCACAAGTCTGTTATGAAGTAAATAAGGAACAGGGGTGAGTGTGCACGAACTTCTTTAGCATCAGTTGACTGAATCCTCATGTAACTCCGCTGTGTTTTGAGAGTTGCTGTGGTGAAAGTTCACTACTTTCTTTTTCTGTGTGTGAAAGAATGGGCACTGGTAAAATGCGGCATCTTACCTCCTGAGAAAGTGAGATTACTCGAAAGGTAAAGAAGTCATCACGTTACATTTTAATCAAATCGTGCACCACAGGTTTTATACATTTCAGAAACGTCACATTACCGCCTCGAGCTGCTGATAAAATTATTTAAGCAAGCGTTTTCAGTCCTGTGACCATAATCAGCTTCCTATATACCAAATAAATTAACATATAAGTAACATTATACGCTTAAACTGTCACTGATCTGTTAACTGGTGTAAATGTTAACAACAATACACACGTAATGGAATGTCACGTACTCATATAAAAGTATACACAGCGTTAAGTTAGGCGAAATATAAAATCGTTATCGCCAGGTGATGAAACCACGAGTGATATAGAAAAAAAAATTAAAGTGCGCCATAGCACTGTAATGTGACTGACAACGAAAACCTAATTCAAATTTGTAGAGAATTACCTGTTACCATATCGGAATATAAATTTAAATTGACCATGTCATGTGAGATACTAATATAACTACTTGTTCATGATGGTACACAGTATACTTTGAGACATATCCGCTACACGTACTGTACATTGTATGTCTGCAAGGCCTGTCCCATAAAAGTTACTGTACGATGAAAGCAGTGTACATATGAATGTCACTATAACTCATTTCAGTCTGGTGCCTGTAAGTAAATGTAAACCATTAATGCTATACATTTTGTTTTCTGTTATTGCAAATATGATTGTAACATGCGCAAATTGCTATAGGACAGCTGTAAGAGTGCCACAACTACTTATCGTAGCAGGTGACACGCTGTTTAGTAATCGTAAGATTCTAGTCACTGTCGATGTATGTAGACCTCTGTGAGCAACTTGGGCTCTACCAGTTAACTGTGAGCAGCCATTCAGTCACCTTTATGTGGTATGCATCTGTTCACAGCGTTAACGCCGATTACTCTTTCACCGTGCATGATAGACTCCCTATTACAGTTATTATAGACTGAGACATTACGATACGATAAGTGTGCACATGTGACCGATTTATGTCTCTGTCGTATGTGGTTTTTGTAATGAGTTACATCATTGTATCATGGTATACTTTTTATCTCCATGTTTTATTGTCTGGCAATAGGCGGCCGCTGTGGCCGAGCAGTTCTAGACGCTTCAGTCAGGAACTGCGCGATCGCTACGGTCGCAGGTTCAAATCCTGCCTCGGACATGGATGAGTGTGATGTCCTTAGGTTAGTTAGGTTTAAGTAGTTCTCAGTTCAAGGGGACTGATGACCTCAGATGTTAAGTCCCATAGTGCTCACAGCCATTTGAGCCAGTTTTTGTTTGGCGATAACGATTTTGTGTTTCCCCTAAAGGATGCTGTGAATACTTTTATGTGAGCACGTTACATGCCATTACGTACATGTTGTGAACATTTACATTAGTTAACAGATTCGTTAAAAATGAAAGGAGTCAATTTCAGAGAAGTTGCTCGTCTCACACATGTACAACTTTATGTATAGAGGCTGCAGCAGAGAGTGAAAATTTGCACTAAGGCCGAAAATCAAACCCAGGTCTCCTGAAACACAAGTGCAGTGATGGTACGAATGGAATGACACATTTCGTTTGTATAAGTACGTGCACCAGGGGTTTCAGGCTGGATCCCCCATTTACGTTCGATGCTATTCCAGAAAAAGGAGAGCCTCGGTAATGCTATTCGTAAAGGCGAACATAAAGTAGACTGGCATCAGTGAGAATTTGGATCGAAGAGGGAGGCGTGTCAGGATAATCCATCCAGGTGTCTGAACTGCTCTGCCAGGGTGGCTCATTGACTAACGCACCTGACTAGCAAGGCAGAGACGTGGGTTCTATTCCCTACCTACGTACAATTTTTCACTCTCCGCTTCAATCTACACACATAAAAAGGTTCGTGACAGTTCAAGTCTTAAATGTTACTTACGTCTTACTTCATTTGCTGCACAAGAACATGAGAATGGTCAGACGAATGAAAGTGATTGTATATCTAAAGAAATTATCAGCAAATCGAGGTGGTAATATGACATTTTTTAAATGGACGCTACAACTGGACCCATGTCTTCGAAATGCGACTTTACACACAGAATTATGGGTGTGCCAGTATCGAACCAAATGGACTCACTTAAGTCTACAGATGCCGGTTCCTGACAGACATGTTCTACCGACAGATGGGTAACCCTCGTACTTGATGACGTAACATTTCAGTGGACAGAGGCGTGCTAAACACAGCTCTCCTGCTGGCCAGACATGAGAGGCGTGCGGACCGTCACCACCTCGGGGTGCATGTGCTCCAGCAGGGGCAGGCTGTGCGGCGGAGACGCCGTCCTCTGAAGACTCGCTGGTGGTGGCGATCTCGGGGACAGCGCCGACAGCGCCGACGTCGACGCCGACACGTGGTCTATCTGTGCGTAGATGACAGGCTCGTGGCGCCGCCACGGGCGCGCCGCGGGCTCCGCTTCGGCTGGCGGCAGGCGCAGCTCGGCGTACGTCACTTCCGGCTGCTCGTCCGCCTGCCGTAGACAGGCCTTCGACGGCCGCCGCAAAGTGGTCTGCAACCGCAAAAGTCGATACGTCAGCCCATGTGTGGCTGCCGGCGATGACGACGCCACCGGACCATTTGGGAGTCAATGCATCGCCTACGTTGCAAGTGGACATATTTACGGCCCGTGAAACGCAAATTGGAGGACGAGCACAAGCAATAATCTTATACGGTAGTGAACGGAAAGTACAAAAAAATTTACACGTAAACAGTATCGTAATAAAGGTACCGTACTCACAGAAGCATCCAAAGAAATGTATCGATGCCCAGAAACATCGACACATCACATCTATTAAAATATATAATGGTTATTCATGGTCTCATTATCTTGTTAAGTAAAATACTTCACTTTACTTTTGTGATGGAGCGCTTTTTAAATCTTTTTTTCATATTTCAAACTTGTCCTGAAGACATCAATTTTTTTACGCAGCGTTTACTCCACTCTTCATTTCTACCTCATTTAGGAAAATCTTGCGAAGTTCTACATTTATTAATCACCTTTATGTCTGCTGATACAGAAATATTTGTACATAAATTGGTGTAAACGTCAATAAAAAACCAACAGTAACTCGGAGATACCGTCCTCTGAAGACTCGCTGGTCGGGGCTACCTCATACTCATAGAAGTATCGAAAGAAAAGTATCGATGCCCAGGAATATCGACACTAGTCACAGATAAGCACATCTACTAAAATGTGTAATGGTCTATTCACTGTCTAATTACGTTTTTTTAAGTCAATTACTTCACCTTAATGTTGTTCTGGAGAGTTTTTTATATAATTTTTTTCATGTTTCAAATTTCTCCTGAAGACATCAAATTTTATTACTACACAGTTTAGTAAAATCTTGCTAAGTTACTTTTATTAGGCGCCTTTCTATCTGTTGATTCAGAAATATTTGTGCGTAAAATAGTGTAAACTTCAGAACAAAACCAAGAATAACTCGATTCATGGATACAGGAGGTTCCAGATAAACGAACAGAGACCGATACATTGCTAACGTTGGCGAAGCGTGGCAAACGTTTTGAAATACACAATCTCACATTCAGACACCGCTTCTTCAGTTGTTGGCATGACGGTATTAACACGTTCAAGTAATAGAGCAACCTATGTACCACCCCAAGTAGGTCACCCCAAGTAGGGCAACAAGGCCACCCCAAGTGGGTCATCCCAAAGTACCGTTATCCAAGATGGCGGCCATGACGCAAGTACGTGAAGTCAGGAAACGTCAGCTGATGACGCAACTGACGTCATTGAAGATGGCGGTAAGATAGGTCAATTGGACTACCTCCATTAACCTAAGTCACACCATCCTAGGAAATGGCGGGAATTTTGGATTTTGGAAGGGAGATACGTCAATTGTGCTTCCTCTACTAACCTAATAAAACGGCAAGAAAGAAAGGGCAGTTGGGCTACCTCCACTAACCCATTTCACGTCTTCCTAGGAGCTGGACATAAGTCTTTATGTAAATAATTATAAGTACGAGCACCATCAATTGCGTTTGCCATCCCCTTAGAATTTTGCTCTAAGACCCTACATTCAATTCTAATATAATTTATTTAAATTTGTATAAATTTTTTAAGGTTTGTTTGAATGTTTATAATTTTTTAATTAATTTTTATTATCTACCTACAGCATTAGTCTCCTGTCACCAACCACAATGGTTTGAGATGTCGATAGCTGTATTACAACGCACTGGACGTAAGTCTTAGAACCACTACAACCTCCAGGTGTGTTCACGAAATTTGCTCTGACAGTTGATGGGGGTTAGTATGGTGTTTCCATTCAATTCGAATATAATTTATTTAAATTTATTATCGGCGTCATTGTCGGCCGCGGTGGCCAAGCGGTTCTAGGCGCTTCAGTCCGGAACCGCGGGACTGCTATGGTCGCAGGTTCGAATCCTGCCTCGGGCATGGATGTGTGTGAGTGATGACCTCAGATGTTAGGTCCCATAGTGCTAAGAGCCATTTAAAGCACTTTTCTTCTTTATCTACGTCATTAGTTTTGTGTTACCGCCACGAGAGGCTGAGTTATCGATGCTTCTCGGTATGTCACGTTGTCGTCGGGCTGTATGTGTATGTCTTATTATCAGCGCAATTCCAACACATATAGCTGAACGACAATGTGACTTATCGCAAGGCATCGATAACTCAGCCTCTTATGGCGGTAACACAAAACTAATGCCGTAGATAATTGATTTAAATAAATTATATTCGAATTGAATGGAAACACCATACTAATCCCCATCAGCTGTTAGAGAAAATTTCGTGAACACACTTGGAGTTTGTAGTGGTTCTAATTGTTTAAATAAAGACTTACGTCCAATGCATGTCATACAGCTACCGATATCTCAGCCTATTGTGGTGGTAACAGGAAACTAATGCTGAAGGTAGACAATAAAAATAAATTTAAATAAATTTATAAACATTTAAACAAATTATAATCGAATTGAATGTAAGATCTTAGAGTAAAATTCGAAATTCGAAGAAGATGGCGAACACAATTGATGTTGATAGTGTTTATAATTGTTTAAATAAAGACGTACGTCCCGTTCCTAGGAACAGGCGGCTTAGGTTAGTGGAGATAGCGCAAGTGCCATTTCTTTCCCGCCATTTTTAGGTTAGTAGAGGTAGCCGAAACGATCTATCTCCGTTCCAAAATTCAAGCTTTCCTCCAGTTCCCAGGACGATGTGACCTAGGTTGATGGAGGTAGTCCAATTGATGTATCATATCGCCATCTCGAATGATGTCAAACGTGTCATCAGATGACGTCACGTGACGTCACGTACTTGCGTCACGGCGGCCATCTTGGATAACGGTACTTTGGGGTGACCCACTTGGGTTGGTGTCCTTGTTGCCCTACTTGGGGTGACGTACATGGGGCGGTACATAGGTAGCTGTACTAATTGTTCACTTGTTGAAAGTCTTGGAAATGAGACTTGCACTCAAAGTTTTCTTAACTAGTACATACATATCGGCGATCATGGCTTGTGTAGAGAGCACATGGGTTTCTTTTAGGCTAGGCGGTAGTCTGAGGTACTCGGTTGAATATTCTCCAGACGATATGGTGATAGCGAAATCAGACCGTGTTCAGAGTAAACAACTTAGACTGTCAAAATTTTAGCAATTAATTGTCGAAATATTCTTAACGATGTTCCCAAATCTACTGCCTTCCAGGAAAGTTACAGCTCTCAAATTATTCTTGGGACCGGAAGCTGGCAGAAAGCGGAAGTAGAAAGCTCTGAAATATTTAGCGAGTCATAGAACGTATATCGGAAAGACAGATTTGACGCCATACGAGGGGGAGTGTTCACTGCACTTCACTAAATGATTGTGTGGAAGTCTGTGTTGAGTGTGACAGTGAAGTTATCTGGCCGTCTATAACAGGCTTAGGTGAAATCAGCTTAATTATTGGATGTTTTCACTGAACAACGGACTCCTCTGTGTCAGTTTTAGAGTGAATAAAACTCTTCTGGACTTGGCACCGCACTATAGAATTCCGACGTCTCGGCGACTATTGCAAGACGCACTTCAGACGAGCTAGTCGAATGTTCGGATGATGCAGCAGCCTATATTCGTGAAATGCCTGCTTGTTTTCCAAGTGTTGGGCAATCGTTAGCACCTGATCTTACACTAGAAACTGCGACTCTCTACAGATTCTCCACATAGCGGATAATTACGTGATATTAAAGTAGTAAACTGTATGTATTGCAGTGAGTAAATTTGTATAAGAGGCGATGAAAAAGTTTCTATTCGAAAGCCGTGAAGTACTGAGCCGGTATGCCAATCCGGCAGAATCGCAGTGAGCATTGAGGCAATCATTCTTTCGACGCCAACAGTTGAAGATACCCGTTTGGTAAAACATTATGGCTTGCTTCATCAAGAAGTCCGTAACTGCCGGTTGCACATTTTTATCCGGCAGGATCCCTTTTCAAAGAGACCTAAGAAGTGATAATCCCATGGCGAGGGATCAGGACTATTGGGTGGGTGCTGGAGTGTCTCCACTTGTCCGTAACAAATGAGGAGGGCCTCCCAGAGCAACTGGCGTCTTGTGTTGAACCGCTTCCAGCGCAGAACTTGGATCGTGATTCCACAATGGTGGGTTTCGACTGACATGCTGCCTTATACACATTATTCATTCGCTGACTGATCTTTACCGATGTTTATCCTTTGGAAGCCATGAAATGAATAACAATACGTTTGTCTTGTTTGGACTCATTTCGTAATAAAGTCACCGTACCTCATGTTTCTCCCCTTACTGCTCGCACTTTGGGAAGATACAACGCCACAGTGTTCAGCTGCCTGTATGTCGTTGCTCATATACTGCCATCGGAGTCACGTGACGTTTCATATAAGCTACAGCAACGGCCTCAAACAGAGTCTTTTTGATCGCCCCCAATATTTTATTCCCAGATAGGTGTGTAAAATGTTTTAATTCTAAGAGAAAGTACATGAAAACGAAATATCACTTAATATTTCAGGACACTCACTGAGGATGCCTTGTTAAGAAAGAATGAAATGTGTCTTTCTGTATACATAAAAATTAATGCATGCAAGAACGCATGTACTTGCTATGTACTGAAATTTACGTTGCAGCACCTTTGTCCCATCATCAGTGGGATCATCAAATGGTAAACAACGATTTTAGGAATACTTACTGCACTGAAATTTAGGCCTATAGCTATCCACTGGTTGCTTCGAAATAAGGATATATTATAATTATTATACAATACCCTTATATTTCTATATATAGGCGATTACACACAAGTAGTACATCAACGTACTCTTTTGCCCAATTTGACCTTCATCCAACAGCCGAAGCTCATGCAGTGACAGAGGATAGTGCACGATGTCATCATGCCGCCCACCTATTAAGCTATGTCCCACTTCCATCCTCTTCCAATCCCTTTCCACCGAACACGTCCCAGTATTTTACTACCCATTAAAACGAAACAGTCAATCACACCACATCACATTACCAGCCACTGAAACGAAATACCAAGTGAATAGGCACGCTATCTGGCGCTATTTTTCCTCTTAAGGTACACTCATTGGCCAATAAGAGAGCTTTTAAGAAAACCCATTTGTATTTAGATCTCCAAGTCATAGCCTATTATGTTAAGAGCCATTGGAACGAAACATTCATATGGTGTTTGGTTGTAATCGTTTCCATTTTAAAAAGCATAAAAATGATCTGAATTTTACGCCATGTTCAAAAGTATTCGATTACTTATCAAAACACGTATCAGATGTGACTTACATAATTTCCCACTCAAAAGTATGTAAGCACATGCTCACTACACACACACCTGAGACATCGGAGTCTTTGCCATCTTCAGTAGTCTCTGAATTACTATAATAATGAGCGTATGGCATTGGTGGCCGGGAGACCCCTAGCGGGGCGGTTCGGCCGCCGATCCGCCGCTCCACAAGTTCTTTAACATCACGAGTCTACGGCGACTTGCGAGTGAATGAGAATTAAATGACGATGAAAGACACATAAAATCGACTCATCTCGAGGCAGATAAAATCCTTGACCCCGCCGTGAATCGAACTCGGGACCCCGTGGGCGGGCAGAGAGAACGCTACCGCAAGACCACGAGCTGCGGATTATGAATTATTTTATTACACTCTAACACAAAGTAACAATACACCAAGAAGTAATTATCTGAATGGAATGGAAATCGGTAGATATGATGTATATGTACAGACAAACATACACTCCTGGAAATGGAAAAAAGAACACATTGACACCGGTGTGTCAGACCCACCATACTTGCTCCGGACACTGCGAGAGGGCTGTACAAGCAATGATCACACGCACGGCACAGCGGACACACCAGGAACCGCGGTGTTGGCCGTCGAATGGCGCTAGCTGCGCCGCATTTGTGCACCGCCGCCGTCAGTGTCAGCCAGTTTGCCGTGGCATACGGAGCTCCATCGCAGTCTTTAACACTGGTAGCATGCCGCGACAGCGTGGACGTGAACCGTATGGCAGTTGACGGACTTTGAGCGAGGGCGTATAGTGGGCATGCGGGAGGCTGGGTGGACGTACCGCCGAATAGCTCAACACGTGGGGCGTGAGGTCTCCACAGTACATCGATGTTGTCGCCAGTGGTCGGCGGAAGGTGCACGTGCCCGTCGACCTGGGACCGAACCGCAGCGACGCACGGATGCACGCCAAGACCGTAGGATCCTACGCAGTGCCGTAGGGGACCGCACCGCCATTTCCCAGCAAATTAGGGACACTGTTGCTCCTGGGGTATCGGCGAGGACCATTCGCAACCGTCTCCATGAAGCTGGGCTACGGTCCCGCACACCGTTAGGCCGTCTTCCGCTCACGCCCCAACATCGTGCAGCCCGCCTCCAGTGGTGTCGCGACAGGCGTGAATGGAGGGACGAATGGAGACGTGTCGTCTTCAGCGATGAGAGCCGCTTCTGCCTTGGTGCCAATGATGGTCGTATGCGTGTTTGGCGCCGTGCAGGTGAGCGCCACAATCAGGACTGCATACGACCGAGGCACACAGGGCCAACACCCGGCATCATGGTGTGGGGAGCGATCTCCTACACTGGCCGTACACCACTGGTGATCGTCGAGGGGACACTGAATAGTGCACGGTACATCCAAACCGTCATCGAACCCATCGTTCTACCATTCCTAGACCGGCAAGGGAACTTGCTGTTCCAACAGGACAATGCACGTCCGCATGTATCCCGTGCCACCCAACGTGCTCTAGAAGGTGTAAGTCAACTACCCTGGCCAGCAAGATCTCCGGATCTGTCCCCCATTGAGCATGTTTGGGACTGGATGAAGCGTCGTCTCACGCGGTCTGCACGTCCAGCACGAACGCTGGTCCAACTGAGGCGCCAGGTGGAAATGGCATGGCAAGCCGTTCCACAGGACTACATCCAGCATCTCTACGATCGTCTCCATGGGAGAATAGCAGCCTGCATTGCTGCGAAAGGTGGATATACACTGTACTAGTGCCGACATTGTGCACGCTCTGTTGCCTGTGTCTATGTGCCTGTGGTTCTGTCAGTGTGATCATGTGATGTATCTGACCCCAGGAATGTGTCAATAAAGTTTCCCCTTCCTGGGACAATGAATTCACGGTGTTCTTATTTCAATTTCCAGGAGTGTAGATTAGAATTTGAAAAAGAAGGTCACTAGATGATTTATTCAAGACAAAGAGTTTCAGAAATGTAGCAAGTCTACAACGTGCTGGTCCACTTCTGGCCCTCAGGGAAGCATTTTTTGAGCTTGGCATTGACTGATAGAGTTTATGGATGTCCTCCTGAGCGACATCGTGCAAATCCTGACCAAGTGGAATGTTAGATCGTCAAAGTTCCGGAATAGTAGGAGGACTTGCCTATAATCCTCGAGACTTTATCAACTGGGGAGAGACCTGGTGACCGGACCTGGCAACCTTCCTGGCCAAGGCAGGGTTTGGCAAGCACGAAGACAAGCAGTAGAAACTATCGTCATGTGTGGGCGGACACTATTTTGCTGAAATATAAGCCCAGGATGGCTTGCCGTGTAGGACAAGAATACGCGGCGTAGAATATTGTTGACGTGACGCTGTGTTGTAATAGTGCCGCGTATGAAAACCTAAGGGGGCCTGCTATATAAAAACAAATGGCATACCGGAATATCACTCCTGACTGTTGGGCCGTGTAGCTGGCGACAGATTGGTAACCTTCCACTTTCTGGTGATCTCCAGACACTTCCTCAATGTGTAATTTCATTGGCTGAAATTGAATTTACTTCTGCGATGAGTTCAGCTACGAAATGAGCTCCGATGACCAACGAAGACGTGTGTAGCGACGCCCTGAACAGTGATGGGATGCCAACCTGACTGTCGCCTGCTGTATAGTTCGACAACGTGAAGTTAAGCACCCTTACAGCACAGCGGTACGTCGACGGTATCCTAGAGAACGTTTGGGATTTTGAAGACCTAACGCTCCATCTGTACAGAATTTAGCACGATATTCCTATGCCTGAGAAAACATCCAGAAATCAGTCAATCAGTGTTAACCCGAATAACTAATAGCATTAGGGTCAGAGGTGTACCAATGCCTTCTATCAATTTCTGAAGCTCTTCCATTTGAATAAATCATCAAATTATTCTCAAATTTTAATCGTGTATTTGTCTGTGCAAGTACATACATGTATCCATTTCCCTTCTATTTGGATAATTCTTTCCCGGAGCATGGTTTTTCTTGTCTTGGAATGTATTTACCAAAATATGTAAGAGTCGCCACAATTTTCTATGTTGCCTCACCTTCAATGTATTCGAACGACGTCTATTATTTATCAAAAAGTCATAATGACGTAACTTACAGAACTGGCATATGAAAATGCATGTGAAAAATGCGTCAGCAAAACAATGCTTATGTCAGTCATGACAATGTTATCTTTATGTGTAAAATGCGTAAATGTTATGATCTGTGGTATTTCCACATTGAAATTCTTTTATAGCTCTACAAAATCTGAAAGAACACGATAAGCGATCAGATGACATTTCATCCCAGGCCTAAATGCAAGAAAAAACTTGACTGAGTAGGGTGGGGAGAAAGATAACAACAAAGACAGTGTTTACCTCGACAACGTTGTTTTCATGTATAAATATTTATTGAAATACTTTAAGTGTGTAACTTACACAAAATATCTGAAAAAATAGATCAGTGCTACGATAGTATCTAAAATACCTGTCCAAAAACATAAAGGTGTTTGCTTATGGAACATGGCTTACTTAAGGGTGTGTTACCAATGACACAAAGACTGAACTATAAGCACCTAACTTTTATACACCTTTCGCAATAATGATTCACCTCACCAATCACCATTTCAGGACGGATGAAGAATATGCATCATGATAAATACTAGAAACGTTTAACTGACATTATTAGCTGACAAAAATAGCTGCTTTTAATTGATTTGATACTCAACTTACATGAGATTACATTCCACTGGCGCGGCACATACTTCTGGTACATTTTCCAACTATTTAACACAACTAACCGTACTAAAAGTCGTGCGTTTTGACGAGTTATTTTATGTAATAAATCAATTGAAGTACGTTTCATAAAAAGCGAGGAGAATTTCGTGAATTGTCGAATATATAGTGAGAGCACGTAGCATTGCCGCAACACACAAGGTCAAAGATAATAATCCAAGAACCTTCCACACAGAGATGAATATTTGATGTCCATAAAATACGATCTATGCACCAAAATAACATTGTATATCGAAAACGTAAAAATACTGAGTACAAGACGCATGTAGGTTTGCTTATTAAAATACGCAGGTTTGATTACAGGCTTCTGATAGTGAATTATGGTTATTTATCAAAATATGTAAGATTTAGACTATAAAACATATGTAGCATAGCTGTTGTAACCTAATTCTTCTATACCATTGAAGAATACACACTACTGAAAAAATGAAGTACTGATGTAACCTACAGATTCATAATGATTTGTTCAGGAACATTGCAAGACACAAATAGACCCTACAGCTGACATACGACTTAAGGTGCAGTTGTGAATGATAACACTTTTATCTTTGTGCCAATGTAATTGTGCCTTCACTTACTACAAATTATATCACACTTCAGTGAAACAGCACACTGAATAGCAGTAAAAAGTAACTCAGAAATTACAACACGCCACTGTTGTGGTTTTAATTTTATCTTCCAGTAAAAAACATTTATCATACTTTGCTAATATGTTATGTTATACTATGACACAGAAAAAACCATAATATGTGACACAAACAAAAAAGAGTTCAAAATAGAAATAATATTCTAACTTTGTAACCTGTCAGTAAGTGACAGCAACTGGATCTTCAAACTAAATTCCAGCAAAAGAAGCAGACGGTGTGTACTTGTTGGCTGCTAGAGCTTAAAACTCTACTGTAACGCCAGTATGAGTGTGCAGCGGTTCTCAGTTACTGGGGTTAAGACAGTGTTGTAACACTAGTAGTTGACACTGTGTATGCACAGCGGATATAAGAAGTAGATCTCAAAACTGTATTGTTAACACCAGCAGCAGACAGCATATTTTCAGTGTGTGCCACGTACTGGATCTTAAAACAACATAGTTATACCAAATGCTGAGAGTGTATGTACAATAACTTGCAGCAGATGACTGCTACTAGGTTAAGAATTGTTTTCTCAGTTACAGATTAAACATATGACCCATACATCACCAGCTTATATCAGAACTGTAACATATAGTACCATACATAAATATTTTACAGCGAGATTCTAAAAAATACCCCCTCATACCTTTACATCACCATTGTGACATAAATGTAGGAAATTGTTGTACGAAAGTCTCATTATTCACTATACGGTGACTACCATTACATGACTGCATGGTTGATAATGAAGTTTGGCAATGATGGTCAGCTGACATGTTGTGACTACCATTACCCCTCAAACACCATTGGAGCAATAACAATCAGCTGACAAGGTGACTGCCAGCACCCCGAATAGAGTTGCAGCAATGATGATAAGTTGACAATGTCCCTACCATTAGCCCAGGTATTATTGTGGCTCAGTGATGGCCAGTTGACGTGGTGACTGTTTACAGTGATTACCTTAATCTAACCCCACATTCACAAATATGACAGTCCATGTAAGCAACTGGATCTTAAACAGCATTGTAACACAGTGTGTGTATGTGTCATAACTTAATAGCGTGCAACATCAACTGGATTTACCTTATTTTGTTACCAGTAGCAGAGTAGCATCAAATGAAGTTGTACCAAATTGCTCCACACATTTCCATGTTACAACTAAATTGTGAAAGTAGCCCTATACATTCCTAGGTTTCAGGGGAATTTTAACAAGTTCTTGTTGTGTTACTAAAATGTAGTTAAATGCTGTAAAGCATTAACGATCTCATAAAACCGCTTCATATTTCGTACGGTACGATGTGCTTAAGTGTCGGGATATGTAACATTGGTGTCTATAGCAACGGTGGAACGGAACTCATTGTAATTTCTGGAATGAAATCAATTCAAAAAGCTGTTATAGTAAGGTAATGATGTCAGTTATATACTTCTGGTGTAGAACGAGTTGCATTATCTCCTTTCTCCCTGAAATGGTTCCATGAGCAACATGTAATAAAGTAAGCACAAGACCGAAATGCCGATGAGCGTTATATATTTGGACAGACATTTCGTATGTGGAGATACCACTGTATTACTTGACATCAACATTGCGTGTGTTGCTGATACATTTTTTTAACATACATTTTACCCTATACATATTTTGATGGATATTTCGAATGTGGAAATAACCCGATGACATTTGAAACAAACATCGTGGAAATACTGTAAGTTACGCCCTTTACATATCTTTGACATGAAAATAACATAAAATGTAATCCTAACTTGCAATAATGGAGTGTGGGACTGAAGCAAGTCGATTAAGTACTCCCACAGCCTTTTCGTTAGGCTACCAATTTCGATTCCTCAACAGAATCATCATCAGGCTCTGTGGCATAAACGACAAAAAGCATCCAGTCGTACATGTGTATAATAGGGAAGAAATATTTGCGCCTTTTCTCCGTGGAAGACATCACGAGCAACATTTGCTCTTCACGCTTGTAACAATACATAGCTGTAAAAACAGTGGCCGTTGGAATATTATTTTTACTACTAAGAATAACACTGTTATACTTGACAAAAACATTGCATTTGTGTAGTATTTTTCATATGCATCTCAAAGATGGAAAATAATTGTAAATTACATTCCTTATGAATTTTTGATAATTGATACAGCTCATGCAGGTACTCTTAACTGGCTGCCAATTTACGCGATTTTAACTTAGAAATACTATAAGTTTCATTTGTTACATATTTTTGATAAATAATCGAATATTTTTGAACATGACGCAACATTTAGATACTGAAGGACATAGCTAAGATAATAGCTGTATATTGATCTACCGTTTAGTTTCAGTAGCTGGTGAAATCATAGACTGTGACTGGGCGATATAAATATGTCTGTTTTAGAAGTTTACGGATTGGCCACGGGTGCGGTTAAGAATGCACTATGATGTATAGTGATTGACGGTTTCGTTTTATTAGCCACTAAAGTATTGAGAGTAAAGTGGATGAACTGGAATGGGGAGGGGTGGGCAGGGCTAGGTGGCGAGAGATTCGGGGGGCGGGGGGGGGGCGGCATAATGATGTTATTGTTCGCCTCTGATTCGCCTCTGACAAAATGGCCTGTAATCAAAGGTTGAGTGTCAAACTGCACTAATGAGCACTTTTTGTCACTAGATTTATAATGCAATGAGAAAATGCATTATTAACCGTCAGCTGTTTTGTCATAGACCTATATGTCTATCGATTTTGGCCACAGACCTTTATAACAGGGGTCTTTGATGATGGTCTATGACGGAAAGTGGTTGACGTATTAGTTTATATTAAACAGCTGACTGTTAATAATGCCTTTTCTCAAATTCTTAACAGCTGTTGGCTGTTACTTACAAGGAAACCTCCCCATCGCACCCCCCTCAGATTTAGTTATAAGTTGGCACAGTGGATAGGCCTTGAAAAACTGAACACAGATCAATCGAGAAAACAGGAAGAAGTTGTGTGGAAGAATGAAAAAAACAAACAAAATATGCAAACTGAGTAGTCCAAGTGCAAGATAAGCAACATCAAGGACAATATGCGTGCATGAGCGCCGTGGTCCCGTGGTTAGCGCGAGCAGCTGAGGAGTAGAAGGTCCTGGGTTTAAATCTTCCCTCCACTGAAAAGTTTAATTTTTTATTTTCAGGCAATTATTATCTGTCCGTTTGTTCATTGACGTCTCTGTTCACTGTAATAAGTTTAGTGTCTGTGTTTTGCGACCGCAACGCTAAACAGTGCGATTAGTAGACGAAAGGACGTGCCTATTCAATGGGAACCGAAAAAGTTTGATCGCAAGGTCATAGGTCAACCGATTCCTCCACAGGAAAACACGTCTGATATATTCTATACGACGCTGGTGACGGCATATGTTGTCGACCCGCCTTACTTGTACACTTGGCGAATGGGTAAAAAGATTCTTCTACCTTGCCCGATTTAGGTTTTCTTGTGGATGTGATAATCACTCCCAAAAAAGTGATCGCATCGGAAGGACGGACGGACAGATAATAACTGTCTGAAAATTAAATTTTTCACTCGAGGGAAGACTTGACCCAAGGACCTCTCGTACTGCAGTTGCCCACGCTAACCACGGGACCACGGCGCTCGTGAACTTATAATTTACTTCATGTTGCATATGTTGTACATAGACTACTCAGTTTGTATATTTTGCTTATTTTTTTCATACTTCCACACAACTTCTTCCTGTTTTCTCGATTGATCTGTGTTCAGTTTTTCAAGGCCTATCCACTGTGCCAACTTATAACTAAATCTGAGGGGGGTGCGATGGGGAGGTTCCCTTGTTAGCCAAACCTGTCTTGTGCAATATTAATAAATCCATGTTACGTGGACACTGTCAACAATCAGTAGTAGTTCGATCACTGTTAAATCCAGATCGACAGGCTATTACTTGCAGTAAATTGCATTTGGGGAACAATTAAGGAATCAAAAGTGTTGCTGTACAAGTTGAATGAAGTAGGGGTTAAGTATAAGCTAACATACCGGGTGCGGCACGTAAGCGCCAGGGGTGGAGGAGCAAACGCTGAAGACCTGCGGGGGCGGCTGTGTCCGCAGGCCGCCCGCTGCCTGGGGCTGAGGTGGGGGCGGCGGCTCTGGATCTGGCGCGACCGGTGTCCCTCTGGGCGACGATGCAGCCTCCGGCTCTGACCCTGTGTAGAAGCAACAGTGGCAGCTACCATGACAATCAGCATGATCCCAGTGATATAATGATGTGTGGTGGCGCAGTGTATCATGAAGATGAAAACCACATTCTTCGTACAGAAAGAAGATGAACTAACACATTTTTGAAGGTAGCAGTAGCAGTGCTGAAACAAAACATGATAGTACCAGTCATATTGTGCAGCACGTTTTATAACTACCACTCCTTATGTAAAAATACATCTTCACCAAGGATACGTATTTCATAATTCGTACACTATTTCCATTATTACGAGTATGAAGCTGATATTGCAGTTGTTGCACATGCGCTGGTTAGTGTATATCACAAATATTTTGATGTGTCCCTTTTTTGACTAGAAGAACTGTATTACAATCTTCCTCGCACTAAGTTTGGCGGAATGAAATAGTCAAGACGCAATGGAGTTAAAGACATTAGCTGATAGCGGGAACTGATTTATATCAATGGAGCAAGTCTAAATTTAGGACGGTCCAGGTTTCGAACCTGGGTCTTCTGCTTATTAGGGAAATACAATGATCACCAAACCATACAGACGCTGTATGCATCGCAACTGGACGCACTACCTTAGTATGCCTCCCGTTGGTTCCGTATTGTCAACTTATACCACACACTACTGATGTAGTGTCCCTGCTCATTTATCCTCATTACTCGCTGCATCTCGCCGATCCCCGTAAGATGAATGAAATACATTTTGAAAGACTCACAAAATGCTTCAACTCTTAACGAGTTAAATTCCTTTATCTGTTGGAAGCTAAATGAAAATATGATGTGCTTGTACGACCTTAATATCTGAAAAATGGTATTCGGTTCTAGCTATGAGTCGCAAATGGCTGCGAACTGGTGGGAATAATTCTGGAGGGTTGTTATTAATTTTCTCAGGTAGCTCTGCTGTTGTAACCGACATGATGAGGAGATCAAGTGTTTAGCCTGTTTGAGGAGCTTCAAAATTAAATATTTGGCTCGTGACTTTGAGTATTCCCTTAGAATGAGGATGATGTCAGCTGTCAGTGCAGAACACAGTGCTTCCATCAAGACGTGAAAGTGAAGGAAGTACTGGCAGTTGGAATGAGAACACGATTCGCCAGTACTGTAGGACCTTCGCGGAGACGTACGACACACAATTCGTCGGAGAGAAACTTATGTTACGCACTTTGAAGAGAAGAGAGAACGGAAATATTAGTAAACATGCACGTATTTTCTATATAACAAAGTGGTGTTTTCATATTTATACGAAAATAATACCTTTGTTTATATTGAAAATTAAATGGCTTTTAATTCCAATTACATGCGCTTTACTAATTTTCCAGTTTATAACAAAAAACACATTGAGCTAAAACAGCACACGCTCTGATTAAAAATATCTGGACACCAATGAGAAATTAATATGTAATGTTTTCCACCCTTCGCCTTTATGAGAGCTCGAGCACTTCTGCGGATATTTTTGAAGGGTTTTTTGAGTCTTTGGATGAGAGGCAGCCCATTCTTCCTTAGACAAAACCAGTGATGTTCGATCCTGGTGTCTGGATAGAAGTCGACGTTCTAACGTAACCCAAAAGTGTTGTACTCGGTTTAGTTCTGGAGTCTGGATAGACCAGTCCTTTTCAGGAATGTTATTGACACCAAACAATTTCCACAAAGAAGCTGCTTTATGACAGGGTGTGCTTACACGCTGATGCTGTCTCTCTATTGTAAGCAATAAAGCACTGTGGAACACACGAGCCGTTCCTACCGCCGATTTCATGCGATTTTTTACAACTACCGTCCCCACTGTTGACGTTCATATGAATCAGTACTTGAAGTCCGCCTCTTAATTTATTATTTTGCTTGGCATGGGAACGAGATAAAAATTGAAGGGAATGAGGCAAAGCACTGTCTGTCCCCAATAGTGTTTAAATATACTTAGAGCTTATTATTCCGAAACGAAAAAGAGGAGTGCAGGTTGGATGCAGTGGGATTCTATCTGCGTGTGATACGCCTTTATTGGCAGGGAGCGAAAGACGTATGCATGGAATGTTAAAATAACTAACTAAAACCTGCGAGGAATTCAGAATAAGAGTAAATAAGAAAAAGACAAAACGTATGGTGACTAATGCAAGGATAGTAAGAAAATCTACAAAGTCAGGACAGGAAGATATAAAAGAAGTTAGTGCTTCCACATGTTTGGGGAGCATAATTACGGACGAAATAAGATGTATAAGGAGGTGAAAATCCGTATAGCCATTGCCAAGGAGGCATTTAATAAAAACAGGGAGCTTCGACCAGTGTGCATGGGCAGGGACCTGAGGAAGACACTGGTGAACTGCTTTTATGGAGCACGACATTGTACAGTACTTAAACATGATCACTAAGGAAAGAGGAAGGAAGAAGAGTAGAAGTATTTGAGATGTGGATCTGGAGGAGGACAAACAGAAATGAGGAGATGTTGAAATGAGTGGGGGTAAGAGAGAGATATTTTACAAGTAATAAGGAAGATGTAAAGCAATTGACTTGGACATTGTATGAGAAGAGAATTTTTTACTTATGGATGCTATGAGAGGAACGGTGATATCAGATGGCGGCGGACAGTATAAAGATAGAAGATAGGTAAGAAGAAATAAAGAGGTTAGGAAATGATAGAACTACATGCAGAACGACATGTGAGGACGTGACCAGAACAAAAATCCGATTATGATGAGCCGGCCAGTGTGGCCGAGCGGTTCTAGGCGCTTCAGTCTGGAACCGCGCTACCGCTACGATTGCAGGTTCGAATCCTGCTTCGGGCATGGATGTGTGTGAAGTCCTTAGGTTAGTTAGGTTTAAGTAGTTGTAAGTTCTAGGGGACTGATGACCTCAGATGTTAAGTCCCATAGTGCTCAGAGCCATTTGAACCATTTGATTATCATGATGACGATGGCCTGGATTATCTAAAGCCACCATGTTCATAATCATAACGTGCTAGTAGTAAAATAATCGTAATTGCTATCAGCTTACAAAACACAGATTGTCACCGGACATCTTAGACTCTTGAGCCAGCGTACTTAACGCTGATGGTAATAAGCTGTTAATAATAAAATTCAGTCTTTAGGGTTTTATTATACCCGTTATTAGTAATACAAGATCATACGGCATCACAGATACGATTTGGCTCACAAGTCCTATATATGCGTAAGGGCAGCTCCTCCCTGAGATTTACATCCACTAAAATGATTTTGGCCTGACACTCCTTCAAACTCATTCCGCAATAAAACTGCTAGTTTGTGAATGGCTCATCTGCGATGACTGTAGGACCTCTTCGTAGTCCCGAAGGAGTAGCCCAGGAAGCCATTAGCGGGAAACTGCCGATGAACTCATAACCTGTTATTATCACGAGTCTGATGTCTCTGTGCCAATGAGAGCGCGAGGTGGCGCAGTGGTTGCCACAATAGCCTCGTACTCTAGAGAATGACAGCTCAAATCCCCATCCTGTCATACAGCTATAGGCTTTGCTGTTTTCCCTAAGTCGATCCAGACCAATTCTGGGATGGGTCCTTTAATATGGATATGACCAATTTTCTTCCCTTTTTTTTCGTAATGCGAGGTTTTGCTCTAATAACCGCGCTGGCGACGAGAACACAGATTCCAATATTCCTTCCTTCTGTGGCAAGGAACAAGAGGACAATGCAATTGAGCCAAAACAATAGCTCCTTTCTGTCATTATGATACGTCTTCTAACCAACCCACCTCACAATGTTGAACCCATAGTATCAACCAGCACGTACAATTACTTCGCTGTAATGGCTTTAATATTTTAACTGGTGTCGTCCCATGAAATGAAGAAAATCACCTGTTTATGATACCATAGCCTCCCAAAGCGAGAACAGCACCTTGCGCTGAAACGATATTAGAAATTAGTAGAACCGAGCTGTCGATGACGGTTCTGTCTCATTACAGTTATTTGAGCTTACTGGATAAAATGACCAAGGGCGGATAGTGTGTTGTGGACGTTCCTGTTAACCGGTATTCATAGCAATGCAGAACAGAGGCAGGCCCCTAAAAGTATCATGATATCATTAGACAATGTTGAATGCAACTTAGCTACAGTGTGAATGAAGGAACATAATGGCATCCTCTCCATAGACGACGAAATTTTTTGAGTCGTGATATGAAGAGTGTTCGAAAGAAAAGGTACACAACAACATTCCGGATATTAATGAAGTCTTTATTCAAAGCTTATCACCAGAAGCATGAGGTCAAATACTCCACTGTTTCACAAGCCGAAAGATTCTCTGTTCCCAAAACTCCTGTGGCTGTGACAGGAACCAGTCCACCACTGTGTCCTTCAGTTCATGGTCCGAGATGAAGCGCTTTCCTTTGAGGTGTCCTTTTAGTGGGCCAAACAGATGGAAGTCGCAGGGCGACATGTTTGGGCTTTAGGAGGGACGCTCAAACTCCTCCCACCTGAACTTGGTCATTACGCTTCGTGTGACCTTGGAGACGTGTGGACGCGCGTTTTCGTGGAGCAGAATCACTCCCTCTCTGAACTTCGAACGCAGTATTCTCTACATGGACTTGCAAAGACCATGGAGTGTCTCACAGTACACGTCAGTGTTAATGGCTAATTCCGTGCTTGAGGAATAAAATGAGTATCATACCTCGGGTGTCGGAGAAGACGGTAAGCATAAAAAAAAGTTCAAATGTGTGTGAATTGCTAAGGGCCAAAACTGCTGAGATCGTCGGTCCCTAGACTTACGCACTACTTAAACTAACTTATGCTAAGAACAACACACACACACACGTCCGAGGGAGGACTCGAACCTCCGGCGGCAGGGGCCGCGCAATCCGTGATATAGCGCCTAAAACAGCGCGGCCACTCCGAGTGGCTTGTAAGCATCACCCTAACTCATGACGACACAGCTTCAGGGACGTCACGACGCATGATTCGCGTCCCTGTATGTCTCAGTACTTTATCCTGAAGTTCCATATGCAAATTAGAGGCGGTCTGGTAGTTACCGACGTCGATACATTTTCATTTGAACATACCTCATACGTATAAGCCTGTCCTTGGTGGTGGGTTATCACTGATACGGGGCAGTTGATGCGATTGTGCTGATCGATTGCCTGGTGACGTAACTGGAATGCAACATCAGAACTAAGAAGTGTGGCGTGTAAGTCGTGTGTGTTATCACCTTGCTCTTCGAAACCTACACAACTTGAGGACGTACGCCTATAGGCTGTACATACACTCCTGGAAATTGAAATAAGAACACCGTGAATTCATTGTCCCAGGAAGGGGAAACTTTATTGGCACATTCCTGGGGTCAGATACATCACATGATCACACTGACAGAACCACAGGGACATAGACACAGGCAACAGAGCATGCACAATGTCGGCACTAGTACAGTGTATATCCATCTTTCGCAGCAATGCAGGCTGCTATTCTCCCATAGAGACGATCGTAGAGATGCTGGATGTAGTCCTGTGGAACGGCTTGCCATGCCATTTCCACCTGGCGCCTCAGTTGGACCAGCGTTCGTGCTGGACGTGCAGACCGCGTGAGACGACGCTTCATCCAGTCCCAAACATGCTCAACGGGGGACAGATCCGGAGATCTTGCTGGCCAGGGTAGTTGACTTACACCTTCTAGAGCACGTTGGGTGGCACGGGATACATGCGGACGTGCATTGTCCAGTTGGAACAGCAAGTTCCCTTGCCGGTCTAGGAATGGTAGAACGATGGGTTCGATGACGGTTTGGATGTACCGTGTACTATTCAGTGTCCCCTCGACGATCACCAGTGGTGTACGGCCAGTGTAGGAGATCGCTCCCACACCATGATGCCAGGTGTTGGCCCTGTGTGCCTCGGTCGTATGCAGTCCTGATTGTGGCGCTCACCTGCACGGCGCCAAACACGCATACGACCATCATTGGCACCAAGGCAGAAGCGACTCTCATCGCTGAAGACGACACGTCTCCATTCGTCCCTCCATTCACGCCTGTCGCGACACCACTGGAGGCGGGCTGCACGATGTTGGGGCGTGAGCGGAAGACGGCCTAACGGTATGCGGGACCGTAGCCCAGCTTCATGGAGACGGTTGCGAATGGTCCTCGCCGATACCCCAGGAGCAACAGTGTCCCTAATTTGCTGGGAAGTGGCGGTGCGGTCCCCTACGGCACTGCGTAGGATCCTACTGTCTTGGCGTGCATCCGTGCGTCCCTGCGGTCCGGTCCCAGGTCGACGGGCACGTGCACCTTCCGCCGACCACTGGCGACAACATCGATGTACTGTGGAGACCTCACGCCCCACGTGTTGAGCAATTCGGCGGTACGTCCACCCGGCCTCCCGCATGTCCACTATACGCCCTCGCTCAAAGTCCGTCAACTGCACATACGGTTCACGTCCACGCTGTCGCGGCATGCTACCAGTGTTAAAGACTACGATGGAGCTCTGTATGCCACGGCAAACTGGCTGACACTGACGGCGGCGGTGCACAAATGCTGCGCAGCTAGCGCCATTCGACGGCCAACACCGCGGTTCCTGGTGTGTCCGCTGTGCCGTGCGTGTGATCATTGCTTGTACAGCCCTCTCGCAGTGTCCGGAGCAAGTATGGTGGGTCTGACACACCGGTGTCAATGTGTTCTTTTTTCCATTTCTAGGAGTGTATGAGCGACACAGTGACGAGATTGCTGTTGATTGAGAGGAGTTTCTGCTGTCGCTTGCATTGCTCTGGCTGTCTGCTGCAGCAACTGCACGGGTGACACCTATGTGGAAACACACCCATGGGGTGTTTATTTTGCACATTCTGTGTTAACGCTGCTCGGAGTATAGTAATAATCCTAACGCAACAAATGCACATGGACAGATTCCACGTATATCTCTATACAGTGTTCTGCAGTACTAGAAGGGAAGTTGATTCTTAGTCATCCTGTACGGCAACTGTCGTTCTCTTCTGGGAATGGTAATTCCCGCAGCATAAGCGCAGACCATAACACCTGATAATTTGTTGTGCATTTCTCCAATGTGAGTAGACAAAACAACTTCACTATCTCGTATCTACATATTGGAGATATTTTCAGTTTATTCAGTGAGTACTTATTTATCGTTGTTAAGTTAGCAATAGAGTAAACGGGCCGAACAACTACGCTGTCAGCGGTCTACCATACTGAAAGATCTTCCCGGGGTAATTTGTCAATATAGTGTACATTCAACAGTGTCAGCTTCATTGTATTTGCTGTTAACTTTTCACCGTATGAAGGCTACCCCAGTCTCAGATTTCCCAAAATATGAAGAGGGTCAGAGGCTTAAATTGGCACCCTCTGCAAGAGAAGGTGACATAGGAGTCATGGAACTTCAGGTATTTCAACCTAAGTTAAGCAATGGATTATATAGTATTGCATTCTAGACTTGAATGTGATCATCCTCATTCTATCATAGATATTTACACCCGGCTTATGAATGTTTGGTGAGTGGCTCAATTTAGCGATACACTCTCTACAAGTATCAGAAATTCTTGAATAGAAGCGATTTACGCAATATACTAGTAACATAACTAACAGTGAGAGAAGAGCAGTAACTTTATGGTTGATATTTAATTCACTCCTAAGCGAACAGAGCTTGATTACACCGCTTTGCAATACGCTGCCAACGACAGACAGCAACAAAGTGCTGCATTTATCAATCCAATCCCTTTCCCACCAATACTACATAGGTCACTGACATCACACACCCAAACATAGCGCTTCTCAGCCATTATGTACATATTGTACATAAAAGCTCACTTGAAAACTGTAAATAAGTACTCAACAAGCGTTTGGTCTTCGTTGACTAGACTATGTAGCAGCTGCGAACTGACACCAAAAAGGGACTGGTCGGTGTTTGCGGCCGAGGAGCTGTCATGTGTCGGGTTACACACAACACTACAATTCGATGAACTCCTGTCGTCAGCTAGCATAGATCCATCGAAGCATGTTAGTCTCTGATTCGTTAATAGGGTATAGCTTTCCCGCCGAAACCCATTACTTTTTTATTTGTTATTTGAAAAAGATATCAACTAGAAATTAATAGGAGTGTCTCTCATTAATGTACTCGTTACGACTTACTTACTAAAATTAACATACTGTAACATTTTATGTATATAGACTCAATCGGCGAGTGAAAATTTGTACCAAGGCCACGAATCGAACCCAGGCAACCTGCTTACATAGTAAGTTCGTTAGCCACAAAGCCACCTTGGCCCAGCCGTTCACAGAAATGCACGGATTACTCCGGCATGGCACCTTCCTCGATCGAAATTCTCACTGCGGCCCATTCTACTTCAGACTCCCCCTTCCACACGAGCAGAAAGTAGACTGGGGTGAGAATTAGGTGGAGGCAGGTGGGCCAGCGTAATCCGAGCAGTTGTGTCAACCGATGTTCCAAGCTGGCTTAGTGGCTGACGCACATGAATAGTCAGTATAAGACACGTGGCCGATTACCTGCTTCGGTTGAAATTTTCGCTCGTTGGTTCAGTCTATATACGAAAAATCGTACCTTTAGGAGACCAGTAAAGTCTCTGATATAGTGTCATTCATTTGTACTACAACATTTGTGATATAACAAAATGTATGAACAGCTCAGATAACTTCGTGTTATGCACCAAGGAATGGACTGCGCTTCCAGTTAGTCGTGGGGCACTTGCCTAGCCGGGAGCACTGAGGTTTCGTGTTGGCATGAGTGTCCGATCAACACAGACAAATTGCAAACTAGGGACGTTATTTATTGCCTACTATGCATCAAAAGTACTCTTGTAACATATGTGGATTACCTTGCGTGTGCATCATAGATCGTCGATAGATCTGAGTACACGATATTTTGACTTCGGTGTTGTTATTTCGCGCTTTGTGAACGTCGTGAATAAAGTAACTGGTATCCCTCGCGAAATTTCGAATGTACACTTAACATTCCGCCGAAGCCTAAATATCCGAGTCACAGTTAGTAGTAACCCGTTTTGAGACAAAAGTAACTGATCCAAATCAGATGCCTCTCCTACTACACAGGGACAGCAGTCTCAGTACAAATGAGGCCAGTATTTTAACATTAATATGGGAAAGATTAATTATAAATTACGGTTATACGTTACAAAGTGTTTGGAGACTAATGGGCCTATGGTTTGTCTCGCCACAAGACGATAAGTTTCTACATCATGCAGAACGGATGTGCGAAAGTACGATAACTGAATGTGAAAAAAACCCACAACTCCGCCCGAACATGCCATGAAGGCGCAACGGTAATAACCGACAGCCGGGTCATCATCAACCCACAGACGTCACTGGATGCGGATGTGGAATGGCATGTGGTCAGCACACCGCTCTCCCTGCCGTTTTGTCACTTTACGAGACAGGAGCCGCTACTTCTCAGTCCAGTAGCTCCTCAGTTAGCCTCACAAGGGCTGAGTGCACGCCGTTTGCCAACAGCGCTCTGCTGACTGGATGGTCACCCATCCAAATGCAAGTTCATCTACATCTACATCTAAATGAACACTCTGCAAATCACATTTAAGTGCCTGGCAAAGGGTTCATCGAACCACCTTCAAAATTTTCTATTATTTCAATCTCGTACAGCGTGCGGAAAGGACGAACATCTATTTCCTTCCGTTCAAGCTCTGATTCCCCTTATTTTATCGTGGTGATCGATTCACACTATGTAGGTCGGTGTCAACAAAACATTTTCGCTTTCAGAGGAGAAAGCTGATGATTCGAATTTCGTGAGAAGATTGGCTCGCAACGAAAGACGCCTTTCTTTTAATGATGTCGAGCCCAATCCTGTTTCATTTCAGAGACACCCTCTCCCTTATTTCGTGATTATACAAAACGTGCTGCCCTTCTTTGAACTTTTTAGATGTACTCTTTCAGTAGTATCTGGCAAGGATCCCACACCGCGCAGCACTATTCTGAAAGAGGACGGTCAAGCGTTGTGTAGGCAGTCTCCTTAGTAGATCTGTTACATTTTTTAAGTGTCCTGCCAATAAAAGGCAGTGTTTAGTTAGCCCTCCATACAAGATTATTTTATGTGTTCCTTCCAGTTGTTCGTAATTGTAATTCCTAGGTACTTAGTTGAATTTACGGCCTTTAGATTTGAATGATTTATGGAGTAACCGAAGTTTAACGAATTCCTTTTAGCATTCTTGTGGATGATCTCACACTTTTCGTCATTTAGGGTCAACTGCCAATTCCTTCTAACTCGTTTTGCAATTTTTTATATCTTCTGATGACTTCATTAGTCGATAAACTACAACGTCATCTGCAAACAACCTAAGACGGCTGCTCAGATTGTCTCCCAAATCGTTTATGTAGACAAGGAACAGCAAAGGTGATACAACACTACCTTGGGAAACACCAGAAATCACTTCTGCTCTACTCGATGACTTTCCGTCAATTACTACGAACTGTGATCTCTCTGACAGGAAGTCACAAATCCAGTCACATAACTGAGACGATATTACATACGCACACAATTTCACTACAAACCGCTTGTGTGGTACAGTGTCAAAAGCCTTCCGGAAACCCAGAAATACGAAATCGATATGAAGTCCCTTGTCAATAGCACTCAACAGTTCGTGTGAGAAATGAGGTAATTGTATTCCACAAGAGCGATGTTTTCTAAACCCATTTTGACTGTGTGTCAATAGACCGTTTTCTTCGAGGTAATTCATAATGTTCGAACACAATATATATTCGAGAATCTATCTGCAAATCTACGTTAATGACATGGGCCTCTAATTAAGTGCGTTACTCCTACTACCTCTCTTGAATACTAGTGTGACCTGTGCAACTTTCCAGTCTTTGGGTACGGATCTTTCATCGAGCGAACGGTTGTATATGATTTTTAAGTATGGAGCTAATGTATCAGCATACTCTGAAAGGAACCTAATTCGTATACAGTCTGGACCAGAAGACTTGGTTTTATTAAGTAATTTAAGTTGCTTCACTACTCCGGGGACATTTACTTCTACGTTACTCATGTTGGCAGCTGTTCTTGATTAGAATTCTGGAATATTTACTCAGTCTTCTCTTAAATAAAGCGAATTACTGAACATTTCATGTATATAGCTACAATCTAGACGAAGAAATGGCTGCAGTGGATTCTTACAGTCGCCGCTTAGCGAAGGCACCACGTCTGGGTTGCGGTCGTCCTTGTCCGAGTTCTCTGCTGCTGCGGCTGCTGCTGCTGCGGCGGCGGCCTTCTTCTTGAGCGCGAGGCGGGCAGGCGAACCGCTGCCACGCGCCCGGCGCCGCCCCCGCACCCTAGCCACCCCCATCGCCGCCACCGCGGCCAGCACCAACAGCACCATCACCACCGCCAGCACCGCCCACAGCGCCGCCGTCATCTCCAGCTGCACTGGCACCTCCCCTGCGTGAAGTGAAGGTCAGTGCAGTCAATTCTATAGGAATAGACAGCAGTAGTGAAATATAAATTGTTTTCAAACCTTCTAATAAGCTCATCATACAAAAAATTTGTCGCCCCAGTGCGCACGCACGTATCGTTAAGCTTTTACATATGACGCAATGGTTGAATCACGTGCTCAACTGCATGTGCACTGCCTCTACGTAAGCATAAGGAAGTAGCAGTCAGAGCGAAATTTATGTGTGAAGCGGAAATTGTACATAAACATGAGTGAATGTAAGGAAATGACAGAGTGACAAAAAGAGCAATGGTGTTTGGCCATGCCCACGGTCATAGCGTGCGTGGAGTTTCTGGATGTGTTGGTGTTTGACGGTGGGCTGTTCAAAAGGTATACAAGCTGTGGTATAAAGGACGTGGCCACGAAACTTGAAGTCAGAATTGAGGTCAGAAAATATCCTGACTGAGAGGAACCAGGGACACGATTCACGGCTTTGGAATAAAAATGCCTTCCAAACCGGACAATAATTTCTGATGACATTGAATGAATGTCCATCCCCACCTGTCAGTGAGGGATGATTACGACAGAAACAGCAGGAAATGAACTTCGAAGTCGCAAGAGGTCACTGCTCGCATAGGCACATAAAGATGCGTGTTTTCAGTGGGATATAAATCATCTAACGTAGACAGTAGCTGAATGATGGAACATGGTAGAACGTAATGCGGTCTGGTGATCACGTTTTTGCTTGTATTCAAATAACGCACGCCATCGAGTGCACCGAAGGCCAAATGAAGCACTTCATCCTGAATGTATGCTAGGTTAGGTTGAAACCGATGGGATCTGTGATGTCTTACGGGTATTTTTCTTGTCACGAATGGTGCCAGCTGATTGAGATGACTGCTGACATGAACCGCAACGTTTATTTCAACAATCTGTATTATCAGGTGTTACTTTTAAGTCGACATCTGCCTGGTAATATGTTAGTGATATCTCTATTCTGAAAAACGACAACAGCAAATTATAACCGTCTGTAAGAATATGGAATTCTATACGGGATGTGACAACACATTCTAGTTGATGAACCTAACGGAGAGGAATTGCAGCGATTTTCGTTCCTCTTTCCTAAACCACGTTCTGGACGATCGAAGATATCTGTCCCTGGTCGTAGCTACCGAAGAATCATGATTTATGGGCCTGAAACGCAGCAGCAATTTTAAGACTGGAAGACACCATTTTCTCCGTGGCTCAAAATTGCGCGCCAAGCTCGCAGCAACATAGATGCTAATGAGTTTTCATGGCATTTATTCCGTAATACATTTCTCCTACATGGCCAGACACTCATAGGCATATTCTGTAGTGTGTTCTGAAGATATTGATGGACGATGTTAGAGGAAAACTGCCTGAGAGACGGGAGGACAGAGACTGCATGCTTCATCAGGACAGTGCACCAGCACCCATCACATTGTGAGGGAATTCTTGATAAAAAACGACGTGAGGACTCTCCCCCAGCCACTCTACTCGCTTGCTCTTGCTCATTGCAATTCGTTCCTCTACCCATTGGCTGAGAATGAAAATGAAGGACTGTGTCTGGATTCATGTTGAATCGCTACTAATTTGAAACACAATTCAACCGAAAGACGCATCACTACCTCCAGAAACCAGAAAAGTTACGTACACCTGACAACGTACTGCACTACGCAAAAAAATTCCAAGAACAGTTGTTTAAAACCCAGCCACTTTCTTCCATTGTGACGCAGAAGAATTTGGCTTGAACGCACCTATAACGTACCCCAGTGACAGTGCAAATGTGTGGGTATCTGTTACGGCACCCTCGTTCTCGGCGAGCTTCAAACTATATATAAACTGGCCAGAGCTCTGAAGTTCATGTGAGATACAAGGTTGGTTAATGGTGTCAGACTGGCACCGAATTTCACCACAATTTGCCCAACGCAACCGTAAAAACCTCACACAGTGGAAATGTCTTCACTCCTGTCCTTACCGAGGCCTCATCCTTTTCCTTGATGCCTCTGCGACAGAGGTCAAAAACGCGATGACCTGTGTTGAAGTCATGCAGTTTTCTTAGGGGCTACCAGTGATCTTTGTGATACACTGCTACTCAGAGTTGACATGAAGAGGTCACATTAGGCGTCGTAAAGGGATTAAATTTTCATACGTTAATTTGCGATGCGACATGTAACACGACGACGTCCTTGAGAACTCTGACACTCCCAAATGGTTCAACATTTCACTAAGTATATTACAGGACTGCAGCCACATAGAATCTGATCTCACTCCTTTGGAGTGTCGTGTGACTGAATGTTTTCCTCCGGTACACATGGTGGAAACAGTAGTGAGCGTTCACAACCATTAAACGAAATTTGGAAGTGATCCCAAGCAGAAAAGGGTGTTGATTCCTTTTCATTCCTCCTCTTTCGCACCCTATTGTGGCGTGCGCAGAAAGGTGCACATAAGGGTGCTACAAGTGTTAATAAAACTACAAAGGGTCTCTCTACGATTCCCCCCCACCCCCCCCCCCCACATCCCGCTAGTTTGACAACAACCTCTGTGATACCCGCGCGTCTTTGATGGGCACTTTAAAACTGTCTTTGTGTAGAGACATCCATCCACCAATCCCTACCTGCCTGCACCCCATCAGCACTCTCGACACTAGTGCACGTGGCCACATTCGAAATCTGTGGGGTGTTGAAAGCGTTATATCTCACGTGAACTTCTATGCTCCGGCCCACCTTTTTTCACGTGATGACACCTTGTTGCTTTCAGCGGTGCTGAACCCGGAATTGGCGTCGCACAATGCCATGCTTCTGCAATATTACTGGGGAAGGCTGTACGTGCTTCCGAATAAATTTTATACTTCTGCGTTGAAATGGGAGAGAAAATAACCGAGTTTTAAAGAAAGCGACCCTTTAACTTCGTTGCACAGTTTACTTTACATTTTAAGGTGTAGCTTAAGTTAACATTTTTGTTATATGGATATTCTCGGATATTTTAGAAAGGGCACCATATAATAATAGCGAAACAGAATAAAGTTTTTCGATGGGTTATGTAACTTCCTTGAGTTTTGTGCACTCTATTGATATAGAGTATGTAATAATGCATGTTTCTGTACACTCATATTAGTTCTTATGATCATCATTATTGACATGACAGTTATTTTCTTTGTAAGTGAGTAAGGAGTAGTGGTAAGGCTATGTTATTGTCTGAAAACTACTGGGGACAAGTCAGGCCTTTCAGCAAAATACAAAGTTTGCAGACATCAGATGAACTAATTACAACTGAGGACAATGCTTGTTTGTAAGCGTTGAGAAAAGAGAGTTTTATATATGGCCTAGGAGAGTTATTGTTGCACAGTTAAGTTGGTGATGCAAGGAATCTAAGCTGAAGAGTGAGACGGGTAATAATGTCGGCAGTAAATTTTACAGAACGCCAGGGCACAGAACCACCTACTGTAGGAGACACTGTAGCTGAGTCTGGTATGAGACACCTGAACATCTACTGACAACTTGTACATGATTTTGCTCATGCTCACAAATGACAATAACAAGTGTCGCAGTTTGGTGCTAACACCAGGGGCAGGATCCCACTTTGTGCCATAACCAGGGACGTGCAACTACCGTCGCCCTTCCCCTTGGGAGACAGCGCCAAGCAATGCTCTCAGTTACACTGGTGTGAGTACTCATTAACCTTAAAGTTAAATTCTCTAAAGCATATCTTAGCTAGCGTGCCTGGTAATGTTCTATTTGTCTCAGAGCTACAACTCAAACACAGTACAAAGGAATAAGGCTTATATTAATATAGTGGGTAAATTATTGCTTTAGTTACAGTGACGAAAACATTCATTATTTTGTAATTGTATTTTGTCAGTGAAACCAGGTATTAGCTATTTGTTATCCAGAACAGAAATTTAAACGAAAATAAAATAATTCTCCCATTCTGTATACATATTCCGGCAGTTGCACCAAAATAAATTATTTATAGTCAACTTCGAAAAAAGGGATGTTTGTTATGCAGTTAATAACTGCTTTGAAGATGAATTAAGTTACAAATATTGTGCTTCATTAAATTAAAGGATAGACTACTAATTTTGTATTATTATTATTATTATTTACATTATGGGAGGCCCAGAAAATCGAATGGCCTTAAAAATGCTCTACGCTTAAAAAACAGACAGTTCGAAATACTAGGTTGTCACTGGACTGAATAGCCTTTCCAGTCACATAATGGGACTGCACCAAAAATGCCTAGTGACTAGTCATGATAATGATGATCGTAACAAGCTCAGAAAATAAGTAATTTCTTAGCCTACAGACTTAGGCAAAAACAGTGTCTGTGTCTTTTCAGGTAAAACTGCAATTAGCAGAAAAATAGTCTATGCAGGAAGAAAGAACAGGCTCTGGCATAGTGATAATTTTGATTCTCATGTTATTTTCTCGATGCATTAAAGACTGTCTTGGCTGTATGCAATATAAAACCTTATGCACGATTTAAGCAACAAAGGATTTAATTATGTGATTCTAAATGAATGGCATCTGTGTTTACTAATGGCCCTAGCTAAAAGTGCTACAGACTTAATCTGCATGGAATTTGTTACCAAGCAAGATTGTGATCCTATAATTGTGATGTAAGAGACTTTGTATCTATGTCTTTCACATTGTGAAAAAGCTAGATGTGATCTACTAGTGTATACTGTAGTTTCTCCACGTTCCTAAATACACTTCTTAATTTTTTGGATCTAATAGGAAGCCGTAGATTTTTTTTTTTGTACTTTTACAATTCCTCCATCTCTTTTAGATATGTATATTGGTGCCATGAGATTATTTGATGTATCTTTTAAGTATTTTAGATGAACTTAACAATTCTACTTTTGATGGCTATTGGGGTATCCGAAATAATGTCGAGAATTTTATATGTATTTCCAATCCAACTGCAAATGTGAATAAACTGTTGAAAATTCTGCATATTTAGGACTCTATCTTAGAAAGAGTTAAGATAATATGCCCTCTGTGAAGTATATACAATTATAACAGCTGTTGAAATTCTTACGAGGTGTTCTCATCTAGGGCTGCACTACATTTGTTCATGGATCTCGTCTGTATTCGTCCTCATCAAAATTAAATTTGCCTGATTTATTATATATTAAATATAAAATTCTGCTGTGAGACTGCTGGTTGTAGTCCTCAAAATTTTACAGATTTTCTGTTGAAACTTGCTGCAACTGTGTTGCATGCCGCTATACTGAGAAAACATGAGATGGTGGTCTCAATGAACAGATTTTTTTTTTTTTTCATTTCATTCTCATCTCCAGCATGCAAGTGGCCCAATGTGGCGTCGACTTAAATAAGACTTTCACTCAACGGCCAAACTTCCCCGCATGGGACCACCCAGCCAACAACGCCACATGCTCATTTTATTTTATATGATATTTTAATAAGAGGCAGTGGACTGATAAGGCGAGGAATGAAGAGGTTCTCTGCAGAATCAGTGAAGAAAGGATTATATGGAAAATACTGACAAGGAGAAGGGACAGAATGTCAGGACATGTATTAAGATACCAGGGACTAGCTTACATGATATTAGAGGGAGCTGGAGAGGGTAAAAACTCTATAGGATGACAGAAATTGGAATACATCATGCTAATAACAGAGGATATAGATTGCAGGTGCTACTCTGAGATGTAAAGGTTGGCAAAGGAGACGAATTTTTGATGGGCCATATGACATATGAAGCCAGTTAAAGGACTGAAAAAAAAGACTTTCATAATCATTAAGTAACTCTGAGATTATGTTCCATTTTAGAGAGCAATCAATTACTGGTTCTATTATAAGCTACAATTGGGGCAAAATATTAACTTATTCCTATCTTGAATGGCAGTTGTTATCAGACATAAGATTAATGCATACTCATTAAATGTATTTATCCAGAAATATTTGGGGATATTTTAAGCAGTTATGTGTAACAATTTTAATACATAAGTTAAAATATGAGGAAAGGTACATTATGTAATTATCTTCATATGAAATATCAGCTCTGAATGAGTTAAGTGTCATGAATCATGACTTGTTTCACTCAATAAGAGGCATCTTCAAACCATCAATACATGTTTAAAGTGTATTAATTCATACATGTTATTGTGTGTTGGTGAATAAAGATAAAACTGTTCTAAATATATGTTAATGAAATGATTGAATAATTAAACAATTCAACTAATAACAATGAGGCTCTTAAATTTTATAACATAAATTGTGAAAAATATTAATGTGTAATAGCGAGTCATATATCTGACTTCCATCAGTTTATAAGAAAATGTTATTCATGGTAGTTAAAAAATGTTAAAACACTATAGTATAAACGAGAAATACAGAATCTAAAAGAGAAAACTCTTTTTCTGTGGCTATAATGGTAGCAACATGTATTAGATAATCATAAATTACTTATTTTCTTATAAATATTAAACACCATAGTATAAATGAGAAATACAGAATGTAAAAGAGAAAATTTGTTTTCTGTGCCTATAATGGTAACAACATGTATTAGAGAATCATATATTATGTATCTTCTTAAATGATTCAGTAACTCTACTTGCAGGGCACACTATCATTCTTAAGCTTTTTGGATACAGCAGATAAGCAAGAAGCCATGTAAAAATTAGCTTCAATATAGAATAAACATCTAATGACGAATCATCATAAGATGCAGTCGAAACTAAAAATCACTTGTGATCATCACCAGTAATTATTTTAAGAAACAGTCAAAACTTAGAATCACTAGTGGTCTTCACCAGTATTACAACATGAGTTGAAATGGCAGTTATTATTTGTAACATAACAATAATATGATATAGAATCAAGGTAACTACACTAATAGTCAAGTAAATATTCATCAACAAACTCAGTGAAATAGACAGGGGAAAATAATCTTAAAAATTAAGTTTTAAATTTATTTACTTTCTAACAGCTTCATCTGTTACTTTAAGAATTCTTGGAAAGGATAACATGTGTGTGTGTGTGTGTGTGTGTGTGTGAGAGAGAGAGAGAGAGAGAGAGAGAGAGAGAGAGAGAGAGAGAGAGATTGAGTGAGAGAGGGAGAGAGTTCATGCTTTCACTTTGAAATGAACTAAAAACTGTCGTAATGCTAATATAGCCAGAAGTCAGCCATGTAGCTGATTATCTCACACAAGTATTCTGTTAGGCAATGGGCAGTTTCATATGTTGTACCTGATAGTGGATTGTATTGTACATGATTCATAAATACACACTAAATAAACTTAGATTAAAATAAGTATTACTGATAGATATTAAAAAAGTACTGAGCGTAAAATCCTCTGTCTATGATTTGAATCTTAGGTAAGATGTTTTTGAATACCAGATTCATGCTGTAATTTGAAAATATAACATGATCATGGGATCAAAATCGAATTTTAGTTGCCAAATATCGTTCTCTAGTGGAAAATTATTGTAGAACAGAAGTAGTAGCTTTGGGCATATGGCAAATAAGTGTTTTAAACCAACTCCTTCGTTACTTTCTCTGCTACTGTTTAACTGACTTCAAATGCCTAATTCCAATATCAAGTATATACCATAAGTTTCAAAGTAAACAAAGAAAATGAATGTTTATAGGGCAACGATTGTTTGTAATTTGAGGAGCACACCTTAACCTACGATGTGATAACGATTGATCAATCACATGTTAATAAAACATGTACATTTCTTATAGGAATTCCGTAAATGATTACTCAGTATTGTTCTAAGGGAGTATAACATTTTCTTCTGTTACATTAAAATAGTAATCTACATTTAATAAATGAACTATATATTCCAAAGTAAATTATGAGGTATAGTGTGAGTCATTAATAGCAGCTGTCGGTGAAATGTTTTCCCTTTTGTATTTGAGTGTTACTGCTGCAGACCCATTCGACACCTTCATGAAGGTGAAGAATTTGAAACTGCTTCTGGTCTGAGTAATAGCGAAATTTATCGAACCGAACAGATCAAACTACGTAAGATGACTGTAAACCAGATGTTAAGAACAGCAGCAAGCTGAAGTACAGGCATACTTTCTATTCTGTTCTCAACATATAATCTCATCCACCAAGAACTACGAAAGACCACAAAATCTTTAAATGAAAACTGACCCTTACCCAATGTAGCTATTTTTCTTAAGTGAGACATCTACTAACGAAGTTTCTTAACTTTCAGCTTTAAATCTGTCATATGAGGCTTGTTTTGTAGTCTTCTTCAGTTCAAAGACTTGCTCATGTAGCTTTACATGCTACTCTATCCTTTCTAGTCTCTTTACTCTGAATAACTACTCCAACCTTACTCTTTGTCTAGCTCTCAGAGTTTTACCCGCCATTTTTCCCTCTGTTACTAAACTGGTGACCCATTCAATGACTCAGAATGTGTCCTAACAGTGGATTCCTTCTTCTAGCCAGGTTATGCCACAAAGTTCTTTTTCCTTCCGTTATATTCAGTACCTCCTCATTAGTCACGTGATTTACTGCACTAATCTTTAGCATTCTTCTGTAGTACCACATTTCAAAAGCCGCTATTCTCCTCATTTCTAAGCTGTTTATCGCCCATGTTTCACTTCCATACGTGACTATAATTAATACAAATACCCTGAGAAAAGAATTTGTAACATTTAAATCTGTATTCCATGTTAACAAATTTCTTTTCTTCATGAACAGTTTTCTCGCCATTGCCAGTCTACATGTTGTATCATTTTTACAGGGAGCTGACAAACGTCATGGAATAGCTCCTAATATTGTGGCAGTCCTCATTTTCCCCGGCATAGTGTAGCATCTCGACGTGGCATTGAGTCAACAGATCGTTGCAAGCTCCCTGCAGATATATTGAGCCATGCTGCATCTATAGGCGTCCACAATTGCGAAGATGTTAACGGTGCTGAACTGATGCCCAAAACTGACCTCTCGATTATGTCCCATAAATGTTCGATGTGATTCATGTCGAGCTGTCTGAGTGGTGAAATATTTTGCTCGAACTGTTCACAATATTCTTCAAACAAATCGCGAACAGTTGTGGCCAAGTGACATGACGCACTGTCATCCATAAAAATTCCATCCTTGTTTGGGAAGATGAAGTCCATAAAAGGCTGCAAATGGTCTCCAACTAGCCGATCATAACCAAAACCCAGTCTGTTCCAAGTGAACGCAACCCGCACCATTACGGAGTCACTACCAGCTTGCACAGTGTCTCGTTGACAACTTGAGTCCATGGTTCTGTGTGGTCTGCAACACACTCGGAACCCATCATCAGCTCTTACAAATTGCAGTCGGGACTCACCGGACCGGGCCACAGTTTTCAGTCGTCTTGGGTGCACCTGATACGGTCACGACCACATAGCGTCTGTCGTCTGCTGCCATTGCCCATTAATGCCATATTTCGCCTCACTGTCAAGACAGATACTTTCGTTGCGTCCGCCATTGATTTATGCCGTTATATCAAGCAGTATTGCTTGTCTTTTATCAGTGACAATTCTACGCAAACGCCACTGCCCTCGGTCGTTAAGTGAAACCCGTCGGCCTCTGCGTCATCCGCAGGGAGAGGTAGTGTCTGAAATCCGATATTCTAGGCATACTGTTGATGCTGTGGATCTCGCAAAATTGAATTCCCAAACGATTTCCGAAATAGAATGTCTCATACGTCCAGCTCCAACTACCATTCCGCATTCAAAGTCTGTTAATTCAATCGTGCGACCATAATCACGTAGGAAACCTTTTCACAAGAATGATCTGAGCATATATAACTAATCACCCAGTGCACCGCCCTTTTATATCTTGTGTACGCAATATTACCGCCATCTGTGTGTGTGCGTATGGCTATCCCATGATTCTTGTCACCTCAGTGTACTTCGTATGAAACTCATTAAATCACATTGTTTACTGCGACCGATACAAAAATTATATCCATAGCTGCAGTGAAAATGGCCCAGCACCTACGTACTTTCTGTTCAGCATAATAATAATAATTACAATGATAACAGCGAAAGCAACAATAATTATTATTATTATTACTATTCTAGAATACAATATAATTTACTTGGCTTTTGACATTTGTTCACATTGTCATGTAGAACAAAGAAACTGTTGACAGTGTAATTTCTTAATCCCCTAGAGAATGACCATATGATACACGTGTAATGCCTAAAAGTGACGGTATTTTGTGGCCAGAATTCATTAACGATCCTGACTTTTCCGTCGTGCTACTGTCCTTTACGTTATTTGAAAACCACATACCGAAAATTTTTGTGCTTAGGTCGATTCATTTTTTCGATTCGAAGTAAGATGTAGTGTAACATATACCGCAACAGTTAACTTTTGCTGTCCTCTCTGACAAATGAAAATGATTTTGAAAGAGCCAGGAAAATTTAAGGCAACAATAAACTAGTTATGCGCCTCACCTGGAAAATTACTAATGGAAAAATATTTACAATGGTGACTGAAGTTACTCTTCTTCTATTTTGTGTCGACTGTAGGATCCACATACTTTTCTTAGAAAGATATTGAGCATTATTTCCTTGAACAACAAAGAGAGAATCCATCAGTTCTCAATATCAATCATTATCGATGGTTAACCGAGAAACTTGTATCCTAAGTACAATCTTTTAGTTTATGTGAAGGTGGGTAGTTGTTGTTTAGGTTTTCAGTCCGAAGCATGGTTTGATGCAACTCTCCCGACTATTACATGATGTAGAAGCCTCTTCACATCTGAACAAATAGTACAGCCTACATCCATCGAAACCTGTTTAATGCAACCACTCCCTGGTATCGCTCTACAGTATTTGCCCTCCACAATTCCCTCCATTAGCAAGGTAATGGTTCCTTAGTATTTCAGGAAGTGTGCTATCAAGTGATCCCTTCTTTCAGTCACGTTGCACCACACATGCGTTTTTTAGCCTATTAGATTTAAACATCTTCCTCAGTTATGCGTTTTACCCATCTAAACTTCATCACTCATCTGTAGCCTCACATTTCAAAAGCTGCTGCTCTCTTCTTGTCTGAACTGTTAATTCTCCATTTCTCACCTCCATGCAAGGTAACAACCCAGACAAATTACTTCGGAAAACCTTTCCTAACACTTAAATTGACATTTAATGTCAAAAACTGGTGTTGTTTCAAAAAATGTTCCTCTTGCTCGTCTGGATATCGTATGTCTCACGTTCCCCTACAGGTTGTCGTGTCGTGGGTTTTAAAGTGAGCGTTGGGTGAGTGAGAAAGACAGTGGCTGGAAGCTGGTAACAACAAGCTGTGGTGGGTCAAACCGATTATAGGGCCTTAAAGCTCTTCCTTTCGCACCCCACGAAGGGCGAAGTGGTCCTCTCTCGCCTTCGTGTCGGTCACTGCCTAAAGTCAATTATCATTTTTAGTGACATGAAGACCCATAGGTATGCAGTGTTTGCGGTGTCACACTCACAGTGCACCAGGTCTTTAGGGACTATGCGTTTTACGCTGATAGCGGCAAGCATTTGGTGTGAGGAGGGAATTTTCCGCTATTTTAGGGAGTGACGAAACAGTGGACGATAACGGTTGAGATATTGTGTGACGTCAGGAATGCTACCCAGTTCACTTGGATGGAGGTTATAATGCTATATTTTATTCATTAATTTTTATTTTTTTGGTTGCTGGCTCATCCTTTTAGTTCAGTGATCAACCAACTGTTTTATGATGTAATTCCTTTAAAATATGACAACGGTGTGAGTGGAGCTACTGGATCATGTGATATTTTCTATTGCTGTGCCTATCGTTATGGGACACATGCTTTTTGCTTTAACGAAAGTACTCTTCAGTCATCACTACCATTATGTGGGGCTGACGTACGCCGCTGGAGGTCTTGGAAGGCGCCGTAACGGCAGTACGATGCGTGAATGCCATCCTCCGACCGATAGTGAAACCATATCGGCAGCGTATCGTTAGCTTATTGGCGAGGCATTCGTCTTCATGGACGACAATTTGCGCCCCCATCGTGCACGTCTAGTGAATGATTTCGTTCAGGACAACGACATCGCTCGACTAGATTGGCCAGCATGTTCTCCAGACATGAACCCTATCAAACATGCCTGTGATAGATTGAAAAGGGCTGTTTATGAATGACGAGACCCACGAACCACTCTGACGGATCTACGACGAATCACAGTTGAGGTGTGGGACAATGTGGACCAACAGTGCCTTGATGAACTTGTGGACAGTATGCCACGACGAATACAGGCATGAATCAATGCAGGAGGACGTGCTACTGGGTATTAGAAGTACCGGCGTATACAGCAATCTGTACCACCACCTCCGAAGGTGTCGCTGTATGGTGGTACAACATGCAATGTGTGGTTTTCATGAGCAATAAAAAAGGCGGAAATGATGTTTATGTTGATCTCTATTCCAATTTTCTGTACAGGTTGCGGAACTCTAGGAACCGAGGTGATGCAAAACTTTTTTTATGTGTGTAATATGCAATCCTTAAAGGTTATTTTTCCTTTGTCAGACCTTAAATTCCCTTTCCAGATTTTACCTTGGTTTACCTTACTGTTTTGTCAGTGTGTAAACTGAATAACACTGGAGGAAGGCCACAAGTCTGTCTCATTTCAATCCCAACTATTTCCTTCCCGTGTCCTTTGACTGTTACAAATAGTCAGGTTTGTGTACGGATTGTGTATGTTTGATTCTCTTACCTGCCCTCACTTCTGCCGGCAGTAGCGTGGCGGCGTCCACGACGAAGGCCTCGCTGCGACCCTTGGCGCTGAAGGCGGAGACGCGCAGCTGCAGAAGCTGTCCCGCTGCCAGGCCGTCCACCAGGAAGGTGGGCGACGGCTGCGTCATGTTGAACAGCAGGTGGCCCGAGGCCCCGTCCACCACCTCCAGCAGGAAGCTCTGCGGCTGGCCGCCGTCGAAGCCCTCGACGCACTGCACCGCCACCGACTGCGACGTCTGGTTGAGCAGCGAGCAGTTGGACGGCATGTCGGGACGCCCTGTGACAGCGAAAACTGCGATCCACTGGAGGTCGACATGCAACCAGGCGGCAGAGTATACCGTCGTTGCAGCATAGACGACAGTGGAGCTGACGTGTTGTTCAGCAGAGTTCGAAGGTGATCGAACAAAATATTATTCATCTGCCATGCAGTGGGCCAGGTTTAGGTTCCAAGCCTGGTCAGCAGTTTTCTCCGATCGAGGAGTGGTGTTGTCCTCATTTCATCGTAATCAACCGCTAATCGCCCAACCTGGAGTCGACTGAAAAGACTTGCAATACGGAGGCCAAATTTCCACAGGTGGGGGACTCCCGGCCATCACTGCCATACAATCATTTCTACATTTCAGTGCAGCAGATAGGCCGATAAGAAGATATGAGACAGAGCCAGTCAGATGCCATTGTGGCTGGACGTGACCGTGTCCAGAAAGCGAATGAAATTGCCAGATTTGTCGGTGTATCGACGTAGACAGTCCTACGTCTCATGCAAGGAATTGTGTACCATTCTCTGCCATGTAACACAACGTAAGAAAAGTGGTCGTAGAAATATTCTTGCCGTCAGCGACCGAAAATGAGTGTCACGCATTGTCAATGAGTTGTTTTAAACCAAACAGGAACCATTGCTGTCAGGGACTGCGAATCATTTCAGCACAAAGCACTGTGAAGGGAACTCCATGCATTTGGCTTATGGAGTCAGGTACACGGCAAGAGGATGCTGCTTGCAGCTGATCATAAGACTAAACGTCTTAAACAGGACAAACAACACAAAAAGCAGGCATCACCTGACTGGATGTCGTCCAACCGCGTCGAAATTTTAATCCATTCCATATGTTTCACTTTGATTGAACTATGGACACAATAGTGTGCTTAACTTGCGGTTGTTTGAGGGTATGGTTCAGAGCAGAGAGAGTTCTGCGATAATTCTGGGAGTGTTTATCGTACCTTGACATATACCTAGTCATTCAGACGAACCGGGATGTTTATTTAAATAATTTTCGCGACCAGGTGTTGCCCTTTCCTATAAATTTTCAAGTTATGTAGCTGCGGATATACCCGTTTTTCAAGATGACTAAAAAGCTATGTTCAAAGGACCTAACCCATATCGTCTGGTTAGTCCCGCAGCTGCAGCTGCAAAAGTTGAATGTAGAAACGCACATTAATTATGAGATTTCGTTAAATTTGATTACTGTTTCCATTTTAAAATATTACCCTGTTTGATCAAACACTTTTATGATGTTAAGAGCCTGCGACTGCTTCGTGATAAATTCGAAAGCAATGAAATCGTCCATGCAATTTATGATCTAAGTGCCGTTATTCGTGAGTAACAAATTTTCACGGCTTAAGAGCAAACTCGGGTCACTCACATACAAAAGTTAACAAGGGTGGATCGTGTATTTTATTACTGGGTGGAGAGGAGTGGACGGAGGGATGAAAAGGCGTGCGACATGTTGCACTCGCGAATTACGTGTGTCGATACCATTCCAGTGGATGGCTAACATATAGCTCTCTCATCAGAGACTTCTGTGACCTGTCTATGGATTTCTTTATTCTCTCATGTACTTGGCAGGCCAGCTTGCGATTGTACCACAAAACAAACTATCTAACAGAAAAGTATGTTTGCCAATTACAAATACTTTTTCCTAAATTCATGTTGTCGCAAATGAAAAACGTAATTGAAACAACAAAGGCATTTATAATGATAATGTCCCAATAATTCAAGATGAAGGCACTCAAACGTCGTATGCTGCTGCTATCATAAACGATGGTACTGGGATATCTCAACATGATCGGAGCAAAGCATCCAACGCACCACGCGGCAGAAGTACAATGAAGCCTAGTGCACCATTCTGTGAAATGATTATCTACGTAGCCTAGTTGATTAAAAATTTTGGCTTAAATTATACACCAATAATTGTGCCAATAACAAAAAAATTGTGTTATGAAGAGTGCAGTCGCACTACTTTCTTCAATCAGCCAAGTGACAACTGTAACAACAAGTAAAAAACCTGACAGGCATGACAGACAAAAGGTAAATATGAATTTTAAGTTACTTAATAGAACCTTGTGTCCTCTGTGGGTAGCTCCAACAGAAATAAATGCATGACAGATTTCAATTTTCAAAACGAGGGCGTAAGGAGGCTCCTCTCCAATCTGCGTGGGCTGCTTATGAACAGGCTAATCAAGAAAAAGATTTCCTCTTGGTTTGTACAATTAATAAAAAATGACAAAGCACGTCAGATAAGAAAGATCACCTCAACTTGTATCAGTGAAAAGAAGCACACAACGTCTACTAAGAAATTCTGCCAATACACTATAATGAAAACAGTGCAAAATACACAATAAAAACATGTGTTGAAAGATGGCTTATGAGAAGCCAAAACAAAATATTTTTGGACCAGACTCAGAACAGGAGAAACTAAAACGGAAAACAGCAACGTATCAGGAATTTAAATCTTAAAGTAGACTACCGGAACATACAATAGATTTAAAATAAGGTTAAGCTTATAGAAATAATACTCAATGAAGGAACTCTACATATTCTAACACTGACAAAACATGGACTTAACGCCCACGAAATTTCAAAATTTACTCTAGAAAATTGCAGAGTAACGACTAGTTATTGCAGAAGCTATGATAAAGGCTAGGGAGCTATTATATTAATCCACAACGAGATAAGCAGGAACTGTATATATAATCTTGGCTTATACAAAAAACATAATAGTGAAAATGCACTAAAAGTAATTCAGCAGAAAAAAATGTAAGTAGTTGCTCACTGTAAATCTTATACCTCTACAGACCGCCAAACTGATGTGTAGACACCTCCACTGAAAAGTTTGAAGAACTCCAATCTAATTCAAAATAAAAGTTTCACATCTAACGCCGAATACGTAATAACAAACCTAAATGAATAAATCCTAACAGCCTGTAGGCCTAAACTGACGAAATAAATTCCGGAAATATGGTAATAAGCTTTTCCACTGGATCATTAAGTAATGTAAATATCTTTTCTTACTATCTTCATATATAATTAGGATAATGAAATGTAGTCGAATTAAGTCGGGTGATGCTGGGGGAATTAGATTAGGAAATGAGACACTTAAAGTAGTAGATGAGTTTTGCTATTTGGGGAGCAGAATAACTGATGGTCGAAGTAGGGAGGATATAAAATGTAGACTGGCAATGGCAAGGGAAACATTTCTGAAGAAGAGAAATTGGTTAACATCGAGTATAGATTTAAGTGTCAGGAAGTCGTTTCTGAAAGTATTTGTATGGAGTGTAGCCATGTATGGAAGTGAAACATGGACGATAAATAGTTTGGACAAAAAGAGAATAGAAGCTTTCGGAATGTGGTGATACAGAAGAATGCTGAAGATTAGATGGGTAGATCACATAACTAAAGAGGAGGTATTGAACAGGATTGGGCAGAAGAGGAGTTTGTGGCACAACTTGACAAGAAGAAGGGATCGGTTGGTAGGACATATTATGAGGCATCAGGGGATCACCAGTTTAGCATTGGAGGGCAGCGTGGAGGGTAAAAATCGTAGAGGGAGACCAAGAGATGAATACACTAAGCAGATTCAGGAGGATGTAGGTTGCAGTAGGTACTTGCACAGGATAGAGTAGCATGGAGAGCTGCATCAAACCAGTCTCATAACCGAAGACCAAAACAACAACAACATATGTATAATGACCAGAAAATCCATACAAAAGGCATTTTATCCTTTAGAAACCAAACAGTAATGTATTATATATAATACTAGCTATAACGACAAATTTATGATATATTACAGAAAATATAAAAAAAAACATTCCAATGCACAGCCTGTAGGCCTAAACTGACGAAATAAAGTCAGTCAAACAACAAAAGAAAAATCATTACGTAGGTTACATAAGTTTGTTTAGAATAAATTCAAAGCTTGTTGATGTATCATAATTGCTAATATTATACCGTGAAACTCACAGTAGTATAGCAAAATGTGGATTATGATCAGAAAATAAGAAGAGCACATAATAATGTCATAAATGTCTTAAATCGCCATCTCACCGCAGTAGGTCAAACAATAAGAGAAATTACATATTCTAGATAACTATTACATGGAAATCATTTATTAGTCCCGTGAAAAAGTATGGCTCTGTCTTCAATGTCTGAAAAAGAAACACTGCAGATAGAACCTAAAACAAAATAATATGGACTTGTGGAATGTTATCTATAGACGTTAAATAACCTGATGTGGAGACAACTCCCTTGAGCGACCTGGCAAGGGCTCATTGCTTCCATATAACGACTCTTCGCTGCTGTTATCCGTGCCAAATGAAGACAAACCGTCTATTAGGTAGGTGGTCATAATGTTCTGACTGATTAGTGTAAGTCTTAAAGGAAAGAAAAAAAAACTCTCAAACAGTGTTTATATATATATATATATATATATATATATATATATATATATATGAAGTAGAATTCGACTTTAATGTGGTATAAGCATAGAATATTGATCAACGCAATTATTATTTGCTAAGCGCTAGTTGTTAGATATGTTATACCTCTACATGCTTGTTACAAATTGGAATTGATTCACACAATGTATATTGTCTACAGACCCAACAAAAATTACACAACAGCTGCTGTCAAGTTAGACGAAATCCCTTTTACCTCTTCTTTCAAACACATTAACAACATAAATAATCTATTCGGAAGTACATAATATACTACTTCTACGTCTTTTTTTTTTAAGATTAGCATTTTTATGTCATAGCGCTCATAGCTTAGATTAGCATTCTTATGTCATAGGGCTTATAGGGTAGATTAACATTCTTATGTCATAGGGCTCATAGGATCGTAAAGCTCAGAACTTTGACCGTCAAAGGCCTTCAGAGTATTATTTGGCTCACTATGGCTATCGCCGCCTGTCCCAGATAAACTAGGAACCACTATAGCACTGAGGTGCTTCGTACTGCATCATCCCAGCCTGTTTCAAACACTCAGACAAAGTATTATTTCATTGGGAATAAAAATACAATGACTAATACAATTGGGGACATTCGTATGGGCACATATAGGACCTGTGGTAGTTGTTGAAGACACCATAACATATATATACTATGTGAACACTACTGCGGACCACCCGCATCGTTTCGTTCTGTATGTCTTTCCTGTGGCGATAGCACGTTCCAGGAGGAAAACGTCCATCTTACAAGGCCAGATTCATACTACAGTGATTGGAGGAGCATAATAGTGAATTTAAACTCAGGAATTGGTTACCTAAACCATCTGATCTGATCCCGATGGAGCTCATCTGAGACGGTAAGGGGCGCTAGCCACGCTTCAACTAACTAACGGCCCTTAATTTACAGGAATTGCTTGACCTTTGGGTAACCATCTGGTGCAAAATATCTCTGGAAACCTTCCAAAGACTTTTCGACTCGATGCTAAGAAGAATTGCTGGTATGTTGATTTCTAAAGGTAAACCAAAACCATAACAAGCAGGTGGTCATAAAGTTTTGACTCACCAGTGGATTATATACTGTATGACAAGCAGGAAGATTTCATTGGAAAAGCTCCCTCGACCTGGAATTTGTTTCGAGAAAGACACGCGACAGGGTGAGACTCAAGTCTCGGGACAAGCGGTTAAATATAGTAACACCGAGACGATCGTTGCGGCACTAAGCTTCCGCCTATGGGGTCTGTGTTGTGACAAGCGATGTTGATGCAATAGTTTCCATAAACTAACGCACAAGAAAAGTGGCATGAGTTCGTGTAACACTGGACGAATGTTAATTGAATAGTTTTCTAATATCTAGCACCATTCTTAAGCAGTCTTTCAAAACTGCTGGTGTCCTTTCATACAGATAAACAGAATTAGATGGCTAACACATAAGCACGTGTTACTGCTCTTATTAAACAAGGGTAGATTTTTTGAACACATGTAATTTTGTAGTCCAAGCACAAGTGCGAAGTAGCTGCTACTCAAATTAATTTCACTTCGAAAGCTACCACTAGTTTATCATTATTTCTAGTACAACTCATTCTCGGGCAAGTTGATACAAAGCAAGTGAACGAAAATGACACAACCTCTACAATGTATTATCAGGCCCCTTATGTATCGTAGTTACAAAATTAACTAATTTAAGCAAAGTATATCCGTACCCATTGCATAGGTAATTGGTGTTTCTTGCGATAATTAATAAACATCGAATAAATGTTAACTGCTTTATTTGTGCAAGCAGTTCTCAAATGCAATAAAAATAAATGTTGATTAGTGTATGTTCACAACAGCTTATGTTTTTTACTGTTATCTTCCAGTTAGCATAAATCCTATAGAATTTTTGTTCCTTTTGCGCTGGGCTTTTGATGGGAAACTACATTGTAGTCGCCATAAAGAGGAGCGACTTTCGTAACTACCATCCGAATCTGCAACTGTATCTCCGATAGGTACTGAATCATGAAGGGGAGCATAATAACGATATGGGTTACTCTTACTTGTAGGAATCATTAAGATGACCTTTTTGCTGTCGGTGACTGTCATTTCTTAGCTACTACTTAGGTCTTATTTCTTAAATTACTAAAAGACATAAAAATGTTGGTAATGTGAGTAGTGATCAAAAGGTTTCACAATTTGAATTTTGTAAAGTTATCATTTTTTTATCCGTTATAAGTGATTACTGTAGCAGAAACTAGTGCCAGCGGGTCTTACTCCTTTCTCGTCTTCCGGTGATGACAACAAGATTTCGGATCTTCTTCTAGTGACGCATTTACCACTGTACTCAGCAGAAAATCCCCCAAAAATCAGTTGCTAACCTAGCAAGCAATCGATAGTAATTAATCAAGTTTCCTATTTTCTTCATGCTCCTTTCGAGACTTGAAGAGCTTCTCTGATAATTTCCGTTAGAAGTGTCTAGATCGGACTTTGCTGCTGAAAATTGCGTTGAATCGGAGCCTTCTTTCAAAGTGTGACTCTTCCAGCAGAGTGATGTACACTAAAAATAAAATACAAAAAACGCAACGTGAAGCAATTATCTAAATGGGACGGATATAGGTAGATACAAATGTTCAGACAATCAAATGATTACAGTTTCAGAAAAAGCGGTGGATCTATTCAAGAGAAAGAGCTGCTCCAATTGAGCAAGTGTCAAGAAAGCGTTGATCCATCTCTGGCAATAATGTCAGCAATTATTCGGCTTAGCATTGATTGATAGAGTTGTTAAATTTTCTCGCATTAGATAGTCAGAATCCTCAGATGGTTAGAGGACCCTGCCTATAATGCTCCAAACGTTCTCAGTTGGCGAGAGATACAGTGATCTAGCTGGCCAAGGCAGCATTCGGCAAGGAGAAAGACAAGCAGCAGAAACTCACGCCGTTTGTGGGGAGGTATTATCTTGCTGAAATGTAAGCAGAGGAAGGCTTTCAGTGAAGAGCAACAATGCGTCCGCAGCTCGTGGTCGTGCGGTAGCGTTCTCGCTTCCCACGCCCGGGTTCCCGGGTTCGATTCCCGGCGGGGTCGGGGATTTTCTCTGCCTCGTGATGACTGGGTGTTGTGTGATGTCCTTAGGTTAGTTAGGTTTAAGTAGTTCTACGTTCTAGGGGACTGATGACCATAGATGTTAAGTCCCATAGTGCTCAGAGCCATTTGAACCATTTGAAGCAACAATGCGTGGAGTAGAGTATCGTAGACGTACCGCTATGCTGTAAGCCTGCCGTGCATTACAACCAAATGGGTCCTGCGATGAAAAAAAAAATGGCACCCCAGATCATCACTCTTGGATGTACGGCGGTATGGCGGGAGATAGTCAGGATGAATCTTACCACGCTCTGGGGCGTCTTTGCTAGTCATTGGGAATAAGTACGAAACGGCACTCATAACTGAAGACAATTCTACACCGGTCCATGAGACTCCAGGCCGAAAACGTGCCTGGAGGTGCCCCGGGGTGCAGTGGGATACCAGCTTGAGTGTCGCCCACCATACGGCTCCACAACCAGGAGTGGTAGTCTGGGGTGTCGCTTTTTTTAACGGCAGGATCGCTTTGGTTGCCATCCGCGGTAGCCTTACGGCACAGCGGTACGTTGACTATATTCTGCGCCCTGTTTTGTAGTCGTTTATGACAAGCAATCTTGGACTTACATTTCAGCAAGATAATGCTCGCCCACAGACGGTGGAAGCTTCAATAATTCGTCTTTGTGCTTGACAAACCCTACCTACAGTAAGGTCGGTGGATCTCTTTCCAATTGACAACATCTGGAGCAGTATGGGCAGGGGTCTGCAGCTACATGTAATTTTTGACGATTTGGCACACAAACTGGACATAATTTGGCACAATATCCCTCAAGAAGACATTCAGTAAGTCTTTCCGTCAATGCCAAGCCGAATAACTGCTTGCGTAAGTGCCAGAGGTGAACCAATACGTTACTGACTTGTTAAATTTGTTAAGCCCTTTCTCATGAATAAATCATCCAGTTTTATCAGAAAACGTAATCATTTGTTTGTTAGTACACGTTCATCACGTATACCGATTTCTGTCTCGTTCGCATAATTCCTTCATGGTGCATCGTCTTTTTTTTTTTTTTTTCTTAGAGTGAATATTGTATATTCATCAGTCTACTTTCCACGTGAAATATAGCCGGACCTCGATAGATGGCGGTGGCAGGGAGACCCAGATCAGTTAGCCTGCATAAGATATGCAGAGCAGAGCCGTAAAACTTCCTTCTCGCCTAATGCCCCATTCCCTGTGAAAAACAGCCTACCGCAACTCTTGCTCAACTTAAGGTCGTTACGGGTGAGAGTAGACTTCTTCAAGTGCCGTCATCTCCAATAAAACGTTTCCTGGCAATTGACCACCTTGTTATATGAGTAAAAGGATTTATCGTTGTTTGAAGTAATTGTCTGTATTTTTATTAACTATTGACAATGCTCGTTGCAGACATTAAGACCGATTGTCTAGGTCAGTTAATTGTAAGAACTATTTGAACAGATGCGTGGCTGTCTTACTGTTTGCCCTCTGACAAAGTGTCACAGCAATGTCATTACGATATCCTACTTCCGAAACAGGCAGTTTATGCTTTTGGATGGCTGAAAGATAAAAGAGACTACAAGCATTCAATAAGTATTGTAACACTTTTTTCCACAGCAATTTCGTTTGAAAGAACAGGGAATTCGTTATGGGACATAGCGGAATATTCACGCCTCAGCCCGTACAGTTTCATGAAGTTCCGATACGTGGCGGCGCTTTATGTAGCCTCGAAACTGGAATCGATGAACCGTTTAGAAACTCAATGACGATATACGCTCATCAGTCAAAACATTATGACCACTGTCCACCGCGACATTGGATGCTGCCTGGTGGCGTTACGAGCGGATGGCGAGGTAGCAAGAGTATGTAAGCGGAGCAGACACGGATGGAGCATAGCCCTAGCCAAGATATGGGCTGCAGATACTGAAATCCATTGAGATAAGCGACATTCACAAAGGGCAGATTATTATTACGCAGAGCCTGTGAAGGAGTAGTTCCACGTTGGCGAAGCTGGTCAAATTTTCATGTGCCACTGTCGTGAGCATGTATGGTAGAACGGCAGTGGCACTACCTCTAAGCGCTAAACGGTTGTACGGCCAGGAGTCTTCAGAGGACGTGGAATTCGGAGGCTTGTCTGCACTCTAAAGAACGACGGATGGTGATCGTGGCATCTCTACCGAAAGATCACAATGCTGGTGAACGCACAAGTGTTTCGGAACGCATCGTTCATAGTACGTTGTTGAGAATGGAGCATGGAGCCCTTGGTATTCACATTTTGACACAACAACATAGTGAATTACGGTTGGAGTGGTTCAAAAAATGGATCTGAGCACTAAGGGACTTAACTTCTGAGGTCATAAGTCCACTAGAACTTAGAACTAATTAAACCTAACTAACCTAAGGACATCACACACATCCATGCCCGAGGCTGGAATCGAACCTGCGACCGTAGCGGTCGCGCGGTTCCAGACTGTAGCACCTAGAACCGCTCGGCCACCCCGGTTGGGGTGGACACGGAACCATCGGAAGTTGACTCTCTGCGGGAGACATTCTCCTGCGCTTGCATGGGATGTATGGTAGTAATGGAAGACAGCTACGAACCATCAGCATCCCTTCGTTCTCTATGTCTCCCTGCACGGTGATGTCATTTTTCAGCAGTGTAATTCTCCGTGTCTCGGAACCAGACAGTTCTACAGTGGTTTGAGGAGCATTACAGTGAATTCACGTTGGTGTATCGCCAACCAAATTCTCCTGACTTGAATCCTATGGAACCCGTCTGGGCCACTATGAAATGAAATGTCGTGTGGCTAAGGCCCCCCGTCGGGTAGACCGTTCGCCTGGTGCAGGTCTTTCGATTTGACGCCACTTCGGCGACCTGCGCGTCGATGGAGATGAAATGATGATGATTAGGACAACACAACACCCAGTCTCTGAGGGGAGAAAATCTCCGACCCAGACGGGAATCGAACCCGGGACCTCAGGATTGACATTCCGCCACGCTGACCACTCAGCTACCGGGGCCGGACTGGGCCACTATGGGGCAGCATGATCGCTTACGCAAATCAACGGCGTGTTATTTACTTGTCTGAGACTTCTCCCGATGAGAAGTCTTTTTTCTAGAATGCTACATCATCAGTTTCATCGGGTACTCCTACAACCGTTTCCGACAGACACAGAGGAACTCGGCGCTACAGTTGTTTATGCTTCAGGGGCCTTGTTACCTATGTTAGGAACCGAATAGCTTTTAATTTAATTCGTCCTGGTTGCGAGCTACCTAGCCACCATGCTGCGGGTACTACGTTGCTCAGCGCTAATGTAAAGGTGTTCACGCTGTTGACGTAAGTAAGGTAAAAAAAATCAAAGGGATGTCGTCGGCTCTTACTTTCTCTCTTATGCATTCAGTTATGTTTCTTTCACTACCAATTCCAGCAGTACTACCGGTAATCCTGCTATTTACTGCGACATCTGTGTACTGTATCAAAACAACCGAACCATAGGTGTGGTAGAGCGCAACCCTTGGGGGGACTGTAGGCATATCTGTTTTTGTATAGCTAACATTTCAACACATAGGCACGCGGAGTGCCGGACTAACACCATCTACGTTTCTTGAGTAAGGAAATATTACAAAGTGGATGTCTCATTCCACAAACCACATGTGAAAGTTGGTTTCTTGTGAGGCGATTGTATTAGGTCTCGTGTGAGATGGAGAAACATCTACCGCCAAGTGTCGAAACTCGACCACGGCACAATCATGTTCTGTAGACACGCAGTTTATGATTCTGCGATACTGTTGCCTGCAGTGGTCCGGAAGGAATCGCTCTCATGCGAATACGGACTATATGGGTCCAGGAAACCTACACTCATGTTGCATGTCAGCGGTCCCTAGAGAATGGTGCCTGGCAGGACATAAACTATGTGATCAAAAGTATCCGGACACCGGGTTGAAAATGAATTACAAGTTCGTGGGGCCCTTCATCGGTAATTCTGGAATTCAGTATGGTGTTGGCCAGCCCTTAACATTAATGACAGCTTCCACGCTCGCAGGCATACATTCAACCAGATGCTGGAAGGTTTCTTGGGGAATGGCAGCCCATTCTTCACTGAGTGCTGCACTGAGGAGAGGTATCGATGTCGGTCGGTGAGGCCTGGCACGAAGTCGGCGTTCCAAAATATCCCAAAGGTGTTCTATGGGATTCAGGTCAGGACTTTGTGCAGGTCAGTCCATTAAAGGGATGTTATTGTCGTTTAACACCTCCGCCAAAGGCTCTGCATTATGAGCAAGTGCTCGATCGTGTTGAAAGATGTAATCGCCATCCCCGAATTTCTCTTCAACAGTGGGAAAAGGAGGAGGTGCTTAAAACATCAATGTAGATCTCTGCTGTGACAGTTATGCGAAACAATAAGGGATGCAGCCCCTTCCATGAAAAGCATGACCACACCATAACACCGCCATCTCCGAATCTTACTGCTGGCACTACACACGCTGGCAGATGACGTTAACTGGGGATTCGGCACCCCCCACACCCTGCCATCAGATCGCCACATTGTGTACCGCGATTCGTCGCTCCACACAGTGTTTTTCCATTGTTCAATCGTCCAATGTTTGCAGTTCTTAGACCAAGCGAGGCGTCGTTTGTCATTTACCGGTGTCATGTGTGGCTTATGAGCAGCCGCCCGCCCATGAAATCCAAGATTTCTCATCTGCCGCCTAACTGTCATAGTACTTGCAGTGGATCCTGATGCAGTTTGGAATTACTGTGTGATAGTCTGGATAGATGTCTGCCTATTACACATTGCGACTACCGCCGTCTCTGTCGGCCAACAGACGAGGTCGGCCTGAACGCTTTTGTGCTGTACGTGTCCCATCACGTTTCCACTTCACTATCACATAGGAAACAGTGAACCTAGGTATGTTTAGGAGTGTGGAAATCTTGGGTACAGACGTATGACACAAGTGACACCCAATCACCTGACCACGTTCGAAGTCCGCGAGTTCCGCGGAACGTCCCAATCCGTTTTGCCACGAAGTCTAATGACCACTAAGGTCGCTGATACGGAGTACCTGGCAGTAGGTGGCACCAGAATGCACCTAATATGAAAAAACGTATGTTTTTTGGGGGGTCCGTATACTGTTTATCACATTGTGTGTGTAGTGTTTGTTTTGTCTTCCAGTATTACACATCCCATTGGGTCAAGCTTGTGTCAATAAATGGGCTAGCTTGCAACCAGTTAAGTATACACTCTGGAAAATGGACGACTTCTGGTGAAGTACAGATTGTGAGCACGGCGACCACTTTTGCGGCTTCCGTTGCCGCGGATACAGAACCGGCACCACGGCGTCTTTTCACAGGACTGTGGCGTCTGTGTACAGCATCACAAAAAGTGTATGAATTTGTGGAGACTCGGATGGGAACCAACGTATCAGATTGCGTTTGTCAGAGTAATATGGCTCTAGCACCTGGTCTGATGGTACCGGGTGTCGTGGGGTATCCTATGTGATTTCCTTGGATTCGCTTATCCGATAATTTTCTTTAAGCTGTTACATTTCGGGCGTGTTAAAGACGGTGGCTGTAACCTGCCTTCTAGGTCTCCGTGACGGGCTGTAACCTGCCTTCTAGGTCTCCGTGACGTTAACTCTCAAAAAGACACCACAAGACCGCATGTAGCCTGTGCTGTCAGGACCTAATCTCTGTATGGAGGGTGTTCGATTGTTATCCCGGCCGGCCCATTCTGCAGATCTCTCTCTCTCTTTGAAAATATGTGGTAATCGGTTGACGAGAGACTGGCGCCCCACCATTCGGCAAGCACGGTGACAGATCCGCTGTAGCACAGATTTGTAGTAGCATGATAAGACATAACTACATCTGAAATCCAAGGTCAGTTCGACTTAACCGTAGCAGTACCAGCGCATTTCTCATTTTACCATAACGCGCATTACCAAGGAGAGGGGGGGGGGTATTAATGCCAACTTTTAAAACATTTTAAAAAGTCTAAATTCTTTAGTTTATTAGCTATGTTAAGAACATACTTCTCAAAGAGTTGTTTATGTGTACGCAGGGTCCAGAAATGAAGATACGTTTTAGCACCTTCCGGGCAATATCAACAGACTGTCAGTGAAGTGTACTACCTTATGTCCTCCACAATATTTTTTTTTCTTTTACTCATAACACTCCACTTAATGAGATATTCATGTGTAAGTAAGGTCCTGCATCTGAAAATATAGGATATGGCGTGCCTTGCGGGGAAATGAGATGCCTTACTAAAACTTAAGTTTTCGGAAATTTTTTGGAAATTTGCGGTGAATTCCTATGAGACCTAACTGCTGAGGTTATCGTTGTCAAGGTTTGCACACTATTTAATATAATTTAAATTAGCTTACGCTAAGAAGGACACAGACACCTCCAAGGCCGAGGGAGGACTCAAACCTCCGACGAGGGGAGCCGCGCAGGCCGTGGCAACGCACCTCAGACCGCGCGGCTACCCCACGCGGCTAAATTTTCGGTGTAGATTTAAGCGAAAAGATTAAAATGTTTAGTCTGTCATGCAGAAGTATTCATTAAAACCAATAAATACTGCTTCAAAAATTTAAAATATGAAATAACTGATTGTTTGTTGTTGTGGTCTTCAGTCCTGAGACTGGTTTGATGCAGCTCTCCACGCTACTCTATCCTGTGCAAGCTTCTTCATCTCCCAGTATCTACTGCAACCTACATCCTTCTGAATCTGCTTAGTGTATTCATCTCTTGGTCTCCCTCTACGATTTTTACCCTCCACACTGCCCTCCAATGCTAAATTTGTGAGATCCCTTGATGCCTCAAAACATGTCCTACCAACCGATCCCTTCTTCTAGTCAAGTTGTGCCACAAACTTCTCTTCTCCCCAATCCTATTCAATACCTCCTCATTAGTCACGTGATCTACCCACCTTATCTTCAGCATTCTTCTGTAGCACCACATTTCGAAAGCTTCTATTCTCTTCTTGTCCAAACTAGTTATCGTCCATGTTTCACTTCCATACATGGCTACACTCCATACAAATACTTTCAGAAACGACTTCCTGACACTTAAATATGTACTCGATGTTAACAAATTCCTCTTCTTGAGAAACGCTTTCCTTGCCATTGCCAGTCTACATTTTATATCCTCTCTACTTCGACCATCATCGGCTATTCTACTCCCCAAATAGCAAAACTCCTTTACTACTTTAAGTGTCTCATTTCCTAATCTAATTCCCTCAGCATCACCCGACTTAATTTGACTACATTCCAATATCCTCGTTTTGCTTTTGTTGATGTTCATCTTATATCCTCCTTTCAAGACACTGTCCATTCCGTTCAACTGCTCTTCCAAGTCCTTTGCTGTCTCTGACAGAATTACAATGTCATCGGCGAACCTCAAAGTTTTTACCTCTTCTCCATGAATTTTAATACCTACTCCGAATTTTTCTTTTGTTTCCTTTACTGCTTGCTCAATATACAGATTGAATAACATCGGGGAGAGGCTACAACCCTGTCTTACTCCTTTCCCAACCACTGCTTCCCTTTCATGCCCCTCTACTCTTATAATTGCCATCTGGTTTCTGTAGAAACTGTAAATAGCCTTTCGCTCCCTGTATTTTACCCCTGCCACCTTCAGAATTTGAAAGAGAGTATTCCAGTTAACATTGTCAAAAACTTTCTCTAAGTCTACAAATGCTAGAAACGTAGGTTTGCCTTTTCTTAATCTTTCTTCTAAGATAAGTCGTAAGGTCAGTATTGCCTCACGTGTTCCAACATTTCTACGGAATCCAAACTGATCTTCCCCGAGGTCGACTTCTACCAGTTTTTCCATTCGTCTGTAAATAATTCGCGTTAGTATTTTGCAGCTGTGACTTATTAAACTGATAGTTCGGTAATTTTCACATCTGTCAACACCTGCTTTCTTTGGGATTGGAATTATTATATTCTTCTTGAAGTCTGAGGGTATTTCGCCTGTCTCATACATCGTGCTCACCAGATGGTAGAGTTTTGTCAGGACTGGCTCTCCCGAGGCCATCAGTAGTTCTAATGGAATGTTGTCAACTCCCGGGGCCTTGTTTCGACGCAGGTCTTTCAGTGCTCTGTCAAACTCTTCACGCAGTATCATATCTCCCACTTCATCTTCATCTACATCCTCTTCCATTTCCATAATATTGTCCTCAAGTACATCGCCCTTGTATAAACCCTCTATATACTCCTTCCACCTTTCTGCCTTCCCTTCTTTGCTTAGAACTGGGTTGCCATCTGAGCTCCTAATATTCATACAAGTGGTTCTCTTCTCTCCAAAGGTCTCTTTAATTTTCCTGTAGGCAGTATCTATCTTACCCCTAGTGAGACAAGCCTCTACATCCTTACATTTGTCCTCTAGCCATCCCTGCTTAGCCATTTTGCACTTCCTGTCAATCTCATTTTTGAGACGTTTGTATTCCTTTTTGTCTGCTTCATTTACTGCATTTTTATATTTTCTCCTTTCATCAATTAAATTCAATATTTCTTCTGTTACCCAAGGATTTCTATTAGCCCTCGTCTTTTTACCTACTTGATCCTCTGCTGCCTTCACTACTTCATCCCTCAGAGCTACCCATTCTTCTTCTACTGTATTTCTTTCCCCCATTCCTGTCAGTTGTTCCCTTATGCTCTCCCTGAAACTCTGTATAACCTCTGGTTCTTTCAGTTTATCCAGGTCCCATCTCCTTAAATTCCCACCTTTTTGCAGTTTCTTCAGTTTCAATTTGCAGTTCATAACCAATAGATTGCGGTCAGAATCCACATATGTCCCAGGAAATGTCTTACAATTTAAAACCTGGTTCCTAAATCTCTGTCTTACCATTATATAATCTATCTGATACCTTTTAGTATCTCCAGGATTCTTCCAGGTATACAACCTTCTTTTATGATTCTTGAACCAAGTGTTGGCTATGATTAAGTTATGCTCTGTGCAAAATTCTACTAGGCGGCTTCCTCTTTCATTCCTACCCCCCAATCCATATTCACCTACAATGTTTCCTTCTCTCCGTTTTCCTACTGACGAATTCCAGTCACCCATGACTATTAAATTTTCGTCTCCCTTCACTACCTGAATAATTTCTTTTATCTCGTCATACATTTCATCTATTTCTTCATCATCTGCAGAGGTAGTTGGCATATAAACTTGTACTACTGTAGTAGGCATGGGCTTTGTGTCTATCTTGGCCACAATAATGCGATCACTATGCTGTTTGTAGTAGCTAACCCGCACTCCTATTTTTTTATTCATTATTAAACCTACTCCTGCATTACCCCCATTTGACTTTGTATTTATAACCCTGTAATCTCCTGACCAAAAGTCTTGTTCCTCCTGCCACCGAACTTCACTAATTCCCACAATATCTAACTTTAACCTATCCATTTCCCTTTTTAAATTTTCTAACCTACCTGCCCGATTAAGGGATCTGACATTCCACGCTCCGATCCGTAGAACGCCAGTTTTCTTTCTCCTGATAACGACGTCCTCCTGAGTAGTCCCCGCCCGGAGATCCGAATGGGGGACTATTTTACCTCCGGAATATTTTACCCAAGAGGACGCCATCATCATTTAATCATACAGTAGAACTGCATGTCCTCGGGAAAAATTACGGCTGTAGTTTCCCCTTGCTTTCAGCCGTTCGCAGTACCAGCACAGCAAGGCCGTTTTGGTTAATGTTACAAGGCCAGATCAGTCAATCATCCAGACTGTTGCCCCTGCAACTACTGAAAAGGCTGCTGCCCCTCTTCAGGAACCACATGTTTGTTTGGCCTCTCAACAGATACCCCTCCGTTGTGGTTGCACCTACGGTACGGCCATTTGTATCGCTGAGGCACGCAAGCCTCCCCACCAACGGCAAGGTCCATGGTTCATGGGGGGAATAACTGATTAGATCACGATATTTTCAAAAGGTGGGCATAAAGCAGTAACCCCCCCCCCCCTCATGATATTGCGAAGGTTAATTCCCAGTCGGATCACAGCCACTGTTGCGGCCAGAGTTGGCAGCTCTGTGTTCTAAATTTCGTACTATGTATATTACCAAATCACCTTCAAATTCTTGTATGTTCCTTATAAGTAAAATTTAATTAATTGTCTGCTTCCTCTCATTGCAGAATTTTATATCCGGCAGCGTAGATCATGAAAATTGACGGTACTGTATCCTAGGAAGATACCACAGTAAGAAGGCCGCTGTGACCGAGCGGTTCTAGGCTCTTCAGTCCGGGACCACGCTGCTGCTGCGGTCACAGGTTCGAATCTTGCCTCGGGCATGGACGTGTGTGATGTCCTTATGGTAGTTAGGTTTAAGTAGTTCTAAGTCTAGGGGACTGATCACCTCAGATGTTAAGTACCATAGTGCTTAGAGCCATTTGAACCACTTTTTTTACCCCAGTAAGAGACGGAAAGTCTCCGATGAAATGGTCCCCTCACCTGCTGGCATCACGTGGAAGACGCACGGCTGTTGCTGCTGGCCAATGGCGTTGTGGGCCCAGCAGAGGAGGGAGCCGTAGTCGCCGTCCGCTACCGGCGTGTAGACCAGCTCCGAGGCAGCGGCCGACCAGTTGAAGCGCGACTGCGGCACCTGCAGCGTCTCGGCGGAGTTGTTGAAGGCCCAGCGGAAGCCGCGAGGCGGCGGGGCGGCGTCCACCGAGCACCGCACGTGCGCCGACTCGTAGGGCGACACCGCGAACACTTGCCGCTGCCCGCCTTGGCACACCGGCTTGTCTGCGGGACGAGGCGTCAGTTTAACGACTGGGTGTCATTTCTTCCATTACTCTACCGACAATAAATTTCAATTGCACACAAAGCTACGTGATCATCGAACTACCTCTAGGAATAATCTGAGCACACATGTTGTAAGTAGGCTGTTTAGGTTTTCTTATTGATAACGCCACGTAGCGCTCCGTATGAAAATCACTGGCTGTGCTGTGTGCGGTCTGTGGCTAGTTTGCATTGTTGTCTGCCACTGTAGTGTTGGGCAGTTGGCTGTTAACAGCGCGTAGCGTTGCGCAGTTAGAGGTGAGCCACCAGCAATGGTGCATGTGGGGAAGTGAGATGGCGGATTTTTGAGAGCGTATGATCTGGACGTCTGTCCATCAGAAACAGTACATTTGTAAGAATGGATGTCATGAACTGCTATATATATTATGACTTTTGAACACTATTAAGGTAAATACATTGTTTGTTCTCTATCAAAATCTTTCATTTGCTAACTATGCCTATCAGTAGTTAGTGCCTTCAGTAGTTTGAATCTTTTATGTAGCTGGCAGTAGTGGCGTTCGCTGTATTGCAGTAGTTCGAGTAACGAAGATTTTTGTGAGGTAAGTGATTTGTGAAAGGTATAGGTTAATGTTTGGCAGGGCCATTCTTTTGTAGGGATTATAGAAACTCAGATTGCGTTGCGCTAAAAAATATTCTGTGTCAGTTTAAACAGTCATGTATAATTTTTCTAAGGGGACGTTTCAATGTATCATTCTTCTTTCTCTTGGGGCAGTGGGAATCCAAATAAGGGCACTCTCGTATCTGCGGAACATAACACCTGAGTTAATTGCTTGCAGTCTATCATACCACTTTTTTCGCAGTACATGGCTGTGTCCACTAACATCCTGGGCGAGAAATATTTTTAATTAATATTAGTTATCTGCCAAAGGCCTTGCCGATGCTGTGCCACCGGCTCCCGTAAGATCACCGGCTTGGCTAGCACTTCGATGGGCCACTGTCTGGGTCTGCCGAGTGCTGGGCCCACTCAGCCCTTGTGAGGCCAATTGAGGAGCTACTTGACGACGAAGTGACAATGGACAGTAGAATGATGTGCAGACCTCATGCCCCTCCGTATCTACATCCAGTGACGCCTATGGACTGAGGATGGTGGCATGGCGGCCGGTCCGTACCGTTTATCCTTCAAGGCTTGTTCGGACGGTGTTTGTTTTATTGTTTATTTGTTTCTATTCTTCCTTGGCTGGCAGAATCCCAGCTGCTGTACTTCACGCTAAGTAAATAACATTTTACACAGATACAGAAACGTGTAAATGGTAGGTCCGTGATGTTGGAATGCAAGTCTACAATTTATGAAGATGCACGTGTTGTGTGATGCTTCTGACCGTGCTTTAAGGTCTTGGATGGCGAATGGCAACATGACTGAAAGAATATAAATATATATTGCATTTTAAAGCTTTTTCAGAATCCAGGTAATATAATTTACTTCAGTATTCATCAGCATTCTGTTGCTATTGAAACTATGGATCAACGAATGCAGAGATGTTCCTGTTTACTGTCATTTGATATTTTTGACAATTTCTTTTCTTAGCTAACAGAGGCTGTTCATGAAATATTTCAATTCTCCCTCAAATCACTCCATTAAGTTTTTATTAACTACGCTGATGACTTTCAATCAATTAAATATTTTTTTGAAAGAGATTTTGATACAACATTTTCCCACTCGTGACTGTTCGTTTGCCCGTGGAAATACCAAAAAGTCCATTGCGTAATTTTCCCTCGGATCACCAGTTTTTTCTCATTTATCTTGAGTACTTCCGAGCAATTAGATCTTCCCTTACTAAACTACGTCACACGCTGATCAATTTGATACGCCCTTCGTCCTTTCCCCACTCTTCCTTTGGCTTTGAAAATTTCGGCAGAAATCCTTTGTGTAATTTCTAGCGAGCCTTGTTTTCGCTTCACTCAAACATTTGACCAAAATGGGTGCACTCTATGCAAGGGGGCCGGATTTTGGACCGAGCGAATTGGCGCAGTGCGTAGCACACTGCACTCGCATTCAGGAGGACGACGGTTCGAACACGCGCCCAACCATCCTGATTCAGGTTTCCCGTGATTTTCCCAAAATCCCTTCAGGCGAATGCAGGGATGGTTCCTTTCAATGGGCACTGGCGACTGCCTACCCCATCCTTCCCTAACCCTATGGGACACATGACCTCGCTGTGGGTCTCCTCCCCGAAATCAACCAACCAATCAACGAGATGTTGGTGGTAGAAAGGAAGTGGGATTCTAGTCAGGCTGTAGAATGCTTGAGTGAAGCCATTAACTGGGATGAGAGGAGTGGCATAGTTTATGGCTGACTGTATGTGTAGGTTTCACAAATGTTTTCAAGGTCTGGAAAGAAAATGCGGTGAAATTTACCCTAGGAAAGGATAGGAGGCACCAAAACACTGAGAGAAGGTGAATTGTTGTGGTACAGGCGACAATCATGCCAGGAGTTTGGGGATGGGAATAAAAAGGGATGTTTTGATTGATGTCTGAGCAAGAATGGAAATAAAAACTGAGTCTCTTGTTTCACTGGCGACGATTGATGAGAGAGAAGGCCGGCCCGGGTGGCCGAGCGGTTATAGGTGCTACAGTCTGGAACGCGCGGCCGCTACAGTCGCACGTTCGAATCCTGTCACGGGCATGGATGAGTGCGATGTCTTTAGGTTAGTTAGGTTTAAGTTGTTCTGAGTTCTAGGGGACTGATGACGTCAGAAGTTAAGTCCCATAGTGCTTAGAGCCATTTGATTTTTTTTGAGGGAGAAGGATGAAGAAGTACACAGGCCGTCTTCATCACAAAGGAACCATTCCAGCATCTGCTTACACCAATTTAGGGAAATCAATTTACGTTTATGCGATGTGTAGGATAGATAAATGTGTTGCATGCGTCTCAGATGTTTAGGGACTTTAATAGTTCACTCCGTCTGTGGGTCGAAGGAGCAGCAAAATACTGAACGCAGGCTGGAATGCATGTCGTTCCTGGACTTGATGCATCTTGCAATGATTGGAGGGCTATGCATTAATTGAGTAGGTGAAGATGGCACAGATTAGGTCTTATATGTGTCATTAGTTTCTGCGTGTTTTAGTGCCCTTATTCGGTCCATTTCTAGCTTGTGGTATGTCTTTGGGTTCGTGGAAGATAGGCGAAGAGGGAGAAGGTGTCCAAGTAGGTGCAATGCTGTGGCGGTACTGCACCGCTGCTGAAGAGCGAGCACCTGGTTATCAACAGTCGAAAGTAACTGACACTGTCCTTCACAAACAGCAGTTATGTAGCACAGCATAAGCCGTCGTAAGCCACTGAAGTTGAGTTGAGACAAGTATCCTCCAGCTCCTTTAATTCATAGTGCAGGTTTTGAATACTGAAGGCGGTCATTACCATCTCTGTAACAATCACGCTCCGCGACTGTATTACAGAGACTGACATCTAGATATCCTTCGTGATACTGTCATACGTTCATCAATGCAAACAATGAAATATTTGCATTCCTACTTACTTTCCTACTTACTTTCCATTAAAGTTATCACCATGACGTAGTTCATGAGAACATCAGACAGAAAGTTTGTATAATATGAATTCTTATATGGTACCGAAATGCTCCGTCTGTCGGTTACTACAATACTGTTTTGTACGCTCAAACGTCGACAAATAAACCCCTCAGGTGAATAAGTACTCATTAGAGTACTATCTTTGATGTTTATACTCACAGAATTGCATGATGTCCAATCGATATTTTTGCGCACTGTTAAAGAAAGATGGGTTTCTGACACAAAGTAATTACAACCATTTTTGCGGACACTTCCATATACAGAGATTATATCTTGAACATCAGATTAATTATTTCAAATGCTTGATATAGCTTGCCAATGACCAAGCCTTGTATGACAAATCAAAAATCCGGATGTTATCACCTTTCGATAAATTGTATCTCAGGGAAAATCCTACAGGATGCAGTAATCTCAATGCATTTTAGATTGTTAAAACTGTTAATTGAGGATAATATTCGAATAATAACTATGTAAACTGCGTCGCAAATCGAATTTTAGGAAAACATAAAATCATAGAATACTGGGACCAATGTCGTGTTTGGAACATGATTTCAGGTGAAAATTCACGAGTACTTATGAAGTTATCTTCCCCCTCACGATTCAGCCCAGTCTCCTCAAACTCTGCTGCATGAAGATTCCTTGTCCAGAAACATTGTCAGCTATCTGAGACATCAATGACGTAATATCTCGTAAGTCTCTCCCTACTGGAACAAATATCTTACAGTTAGTATGACACTTCTTATAGAATTGTCCCCTATGTATTAGTTAGCATCTCTGGGCACTAGAAGCTTCTGCATTATACACTACAACGTGTAGAAAAATAAATTTTCGTTTTAAAGTTTCAATTGCTAAGTAAGCAGTTATAAACATTAAACTGAAGCAAGCATAAGCTACACATCTTAATAATACATTTCCACCTCTAGAGAAACTTGACTCAAATAAGGGAAAATTGTTAATAAAGCATTAAGTAAGAGCTGAATTGGCCTAAATCACATTATTAATTTAACTGTTAGTGAAACATTTATCACACATATAGTACAGCCTCTCCATTGTCACGCTAGCACATATATCAGAGGTTCAATCCTCACAAAAGTGGCACGGAATTCAATAATATTCACTCGTTTCGTTGATTGTACAATACTGTTTCTTGTTCATCAATTAATGTTCTCGGAGAAGACTTATTATCCCCCCAAACAGGTTTCACGGCTATCTTTTTGTTTTCCCATAAAGCTTTAAGTCTGTTACTTAATGTGTTCCTGGGAACCGAGTGTTTCGCAAACGCAATACTGATTTTCGTTTAAAGAATTGCGACGTTGGGCACGTCTTCCTTCATCTTATTTTCATCCCATTTAATAGTATCTTCTCCGAATTTGTTTGTTTAAGAACAAAAAAAAAATGTAAAAAAAAATCAAGTTTCCTCCGTTTCGTCCGATACAACCCGAAATTGTTTCGTCCGAGAAGACCTGACGTACTGCTGTTGTAGTGTAAAATTCCTACTTTTGTTTCTTGTGCTAGACATTGTCAGAGCCTACAAGGGCGACAAAAATTGTAGTTGTATCCAAATATAGGTAGGATCTAATGGTCCAGCTGTAAAGTACGTGACTGGAATGCGAGAGGTCGTGTGATCGAATCAAAGCTTAACCCAACATTTTCTGTCTGTCTTCACCTATTAACCATGCGAGGAGTCGCCAGGAATGATATGTGGTTCGGATTTCGCGTTAACTGTAGCTTCTTTCCCCAGTTAGCTAACTGTGACATGTTTGGGTCATGCAAGTCGCCGAATGAGCGTCCTACAGAGAGACTTGCACTCAGCCATTGAGCTATACGTATTTGTTATATAAAGGTACTAAAAATGTGATATTAGTTACTTATAAACAGCCGTAACACTCAAAAATAAATTTCGTGAAACTAAAAACGTTTTTAAGGGTTGCACGAATAACGTCGATGACATCGTTAATGTTTTACCATGAAACGTAAACAGTTTACAAACACGGGTTTCGACAAGCATTGTTCTTTGTAGATCTCCTGCCATCAGAAATGTCCATTTTCAATAAATAGTCCCTGGCATCAAAACTCTCTGTTAAGGGGCATAATAATAATCCCAGGAACACAGTACAAAAGGTAATATAGCAATTCGCGACCTAGTAATTTTGTCTGGCAGGTGGTGCTTTAAAATCTTGAATATTTAGTGGTGTCAAACGTGCGCTATGAATGTATATCAGAGGAGCGGAATTTCAGAAGAGTTTGTTATATTCCAAACTTCACCGCTACAGAGCGTTTTGTTTCCTGTGGCCAACAGTTGCGATCAAAGAGCACAGCTTAAGCTTTCGCCACCCACGCACTCCCTCCCTATAACTGCAATCATTTACACGTCACTCAATGCTTTGAGTGGCGAATGAGTTTCATGTCATCTGCAAGCTACCTTCATACTGTTCGGTATATCAAATGTTGTGTTAACGCACCACATGTCACGGTGCATTAAAAGTTTTGTTGTGCATTTGTAAATATACGTGAGAGAAACTTTGATACATTCACTTGTTTTTCACAGAGAATTATTTGAGCCGTATGAGATACACGAGCAAGTCACGAATTAAAGATTCCAATGGAAAGACTGTACTAGTGCAGCTTTCATACTGCTTTGCAATGCAATATGTGACATCGGTTCCTGCAGCTGAAATATGGATAACAGAAAAAAGACAACTGCTCTTAGGATGAAAACACATATGGAACTTACGGAAATATAATAAAGATGAATGTCATTGTTTGCAGGGAGACCCCAAGAGGTAGGTCTATTTGCCTACACTGAACGGATTTTTCTTCCGCCGCGCTTAACTGCTTATTTTCTTAGAGATATGCGTGAGATGTGCCTTATGTGCAGTTGTGGATTTTAGATGAGACTAATGGATCAGTATAGTGCAGTGTTATACAGGTATTGCTCGATGACTTTGAGTGAATAGCACCAACGGGGTCTCCGAGCTTAACGTCACAATCTGACTGACGGATCAGAGTCAACAGCGTCTCATGCCCTCACTTCGTGAGACACTGCAGAGAAGCTTGGAATTTTATACAGCACATCAGAGAAAAGACTTGTGATCAGGAAGCCTACGCGACCACCCTTCTTCCCTCCTCGTTGCCGGCGAAACAGTGACAGAAGTGCAACAGTGGAATTCTCATCTACCGCAGGGATTCGAACCAGCTTATTACCAAGTAAACACCACCGCACAGGCGTGCGTTAGCTACCTCGGCAGCAGATGTTGGTAAAATCTACGGAAAATGAGGAAGAAGAGCATGCAGTCATCTTCCGCTCTTGCAGGTGCATATACCGTCGCCAAGACTGTCGATTCAAATCAATATAGTGGCACACAATCTTGAATGGTTAACGAAAGTGGCTTCACACTGTAATATTAACTGAAGATCCAAAGGAACTGGTACACCCGCCTAATATCGTGTAGGCCCCCCACGAGCACGCATAAGTGCCGCAACACGACGTGGTATGAACTCGATTCATGTCTGAAGTAGTGCCAGAGGGAACAGACACCATGAATCCTGCAGGGCTATCCGTAAATCCTTAAGAGTATGAGGGAGTGGAGATCTCGTCTGAACAGCACGTTGCAAGGTATCCCTGATACGATCAGTAATGTTCATTTCTAAGGAGTTTGGTGGCCATCGGAAGTGTTTGAACTCAGACGAGTGTTCCTGAAGCCACTCTGCAGCAATTCTGGACGTGTAGGGTGTCGCATTGTCCTGCTGGAACTGCCCAAGTCCGTCCGAATGCACAAAGGACATGAATGGATGCAGGTGATCTGTCACCAGTCAGAGTCGAATCTAGACGTATCAGGTGCCCCATATCACTCCAACCGCACACGCCCCACACCATTACAGAGGCTCCACCAGCTTGAACAGTCCCCTGTTGGCATTCAGGGTCTATGGATTCGTGAGGTTGTCTCCAGATCTGTACACGTCCAGCCACTAGATACAATTTGAAACGAGACTCGTCCGACCAGGCAACATGTTTCCAGTCATCAACAGCATAATTTCAGTGTTGACGGGCCCAGGAGAGGCGTATAGCTTTATGTTGCGCAGTCATCAAGGCTACACGAGTGGGCCTTCGGCTCCGAAAGCCCATATCGATGACGTATCGTTCAATGGTTCGTGCGCTGACACTTGTTGATGGTCCTTAATTGAAACTGCAGCAATTTTCAGAAGGGTTGCACTTCTGTCACGTTGAACGATTCTCTTCAGTGGTCATTGGTCCCGTTCTTCCAGGATGTTTCTCCGGCGCAGAGATGTCGGCGATTTGAGGATTTACCAGATTCTTGATATTCACAGCACACTCGTAAAATGATCGTACGGGAAAATACCCACTCCATCGCCACCTCGGAGACGCTGTGTCCCATCGCCCGTGCACCGGCTATAACAGCACGTTCAAACTCACTTAAATCTTGATAACATGTCACTGTAGCAGCAATAATCGATCTAACAACTCCTACAGACACTTGGCGCCTTTTATAGGCGTTGCTGACCGCAGCACCGTATTCTGCCTGTTTACATTTCTCTGTATTAGAATATGAGTGCCTATACAAGTTTCTTTCTCGCTTCACTGTATGTTACAGAAAATGTGTATTACAGAAAAGGACGTAAATCGTGTTGTTGATACATGGCCTTAACATTCACCCAAGAAGTAATTGTTATTGAGGGTAGCTGCACATACACGCTCCAGCACAGGCTTTTAATCACAAACTCCCCTGATACGATGGTTGTCCAGAAAGTAAGTTCCGACCAGTCGCGAAAGGGACACCACAGTGATAACCCGATGAATCTTCGAACAGAATTGTTGAGTAGTTTCTCTAGTGTGACCATTGATCGCACCAAGACGTTTTTTTTTCAGTTGTAAGCGCACTGTGAGTAAGTAAAGGTGCCTACAACAACGATGTCTCCCTCCAAGTAGGAGGGCTCGCTGAGAGGCTTCGCCTTAATGAATGCCACCCTCCTAACACAACTGCCACGCACTTCCTTCTTCATGGCAATTCTCAGCTGCAGGGGTAGTGAAGACGCTCCTGCAGTCTTTTCGATGGGAAATGTTCGATCACCCACAACACAACCCTAATTGGCTCGTCCTGAGTATCATCTCTGTTCACATGAAACGCTCGATACGAAGACAACACTTGGGCGCAGGCTACGAGCTATAGACCAGCATAGAGAATTATCGGAAAGCACAGGTGACTGCCTTCTATGACGCTGGTGTCGGAAATTTGGTATAACGCTCCAACAAATGTCCAATTCGGAGCGGCGACTACGTAGAGAAGTATCTGGAAAGTGTAGCGAACTCTTGCAAATAAAATGTTTCTAATTTTCGCTGTGGTTTCCATTTAGCGACCAATTGGAACTTACTTTCTGGACAACCCTCGTATATCCGCAGATTCTGCACCTTTGCAGACCTCTACTAATGTGCAATTTACAGTGGGTTTCACTGTATACAAGGTAAAACATGTATAAGTGCAGATATTATTATATGTGGAACCTTAATATAAACACATCATTGTGTTGGTTTTTTCTCTGCATCGAACAATCTTCCCACAAAAATATAACAAAATTTACGACCTGGTGTTTTCTGCACAGCTGTAACTGCACAAATAAGTGGACTAAGCCTGTCATTACAGACTAACATTTTTTCTGCCGCTCGTCGACAGTTCAACACCTTCACCCAGGGGAAACTAATCATTAATGGCTTGCTCTTGATCCATGTACTTAAAGTTGCTACCCAATCAAAAACTTATGACTCTTAATAGTTATTATTATTAGTCTCCAGATGACGTAAATGCTGATTTAATGTTATTCCTTACACCGTCCTCAGTCACTAATAGTGATATCTGCCCTTATTCCGATTGCAAACTGTTTATGAAAGCGTATGAAATGGAAGCATTTATTAGGAAGGATGTGACAGATGGTGGTAGCCTACCGCCATTACATTCATTGTGTTCACTGAGAAAACAGTAAAAAACGTCAAAATGACGTTTGGTCAGGGAATTAAAGTTCAGGGAGCAGAAATAAATTTTGCGATATTGTAATTGCCTTAGAGGCAGCAAATGATGTGGAAGTGAAGATGAAAAAAATAAATCGTGCCTTGAAAATAGGTTACAAGATGACCATCAAAATGGTTCAAATGGCTCTGAGCACTATGGGACTTAACATCCATGGTCATCAGTCCCCTAGAACTTAGAACTACTTAAACCTAACTAACCTAAGGACAGCACACAACACCCAGCCATCACGAGGCAGAGAAAATCCCTGACTCCGCCGGGAATCGAACCCGGGCGTGGGAAGCGAGTACGCTACCGCACGACCACGAGATGCGGGCTCAAGATGACCATCAGATTTAGGTAACGAAATGTATTCGAATAAAATCAGATGGTGCTGGAGATGTGAGATTAGCAAATTAGACAGTAGAAGTAGTAGATAAGTTTTCCTACTAATATTTGGGCAGCAAAATAAGTGATGACGGTCGAGATAGAGGATATGAAATGCAGACAGACTATAGCAAGAAAATAGGAATAGAAAAATTAGTATAATGTAATGTAAATTTAATTCTGTGGCAGTCTTCCATGAAGGTATTTAGATGTAGCGTAATCTTGTGGACAATAAATAGCTCAGAAAATAACGCTACAGAAACTTCAGAAATATGTGCTACAGAAGAATGCTGAAAAGTAGTTGGGTAGATGGAACGCTTGACGGAAGAGATACCGAATCAAACTGGAGAGGAAAGAAGTTTATGGCACCACTTTACTAAATGAGAGGATAGTTTGAGAGGAGACTTCTTGAGGCATCAAGGAATCGTCCAGTTCACAAGGGAGAGAAGCGCACAGGGTGAAAAATGTAGAGCGATAAGTACGGGAAACAGCTTCAAATGGATAGAGATTTGCCACAGTTATGCAGAGATGAAAAGGCTAGCGTAGGTTGGACTCGCTTGGAGAACTGCAGCCAACCAATATTTGGACTGAAAACCACAGGTAGGGCAAAGTGTATGAGTGGATATACATATATTTCTGTCCGTGAATTTGAACATTTCTGTCTGCCATTGTTGACATATAAATATTTTGCGATTTGAATCAAACAGATCTACAGAAACGTAGTATCGTATAGCAAGACAGAGAGTCCTCTGAACACCCATGTCGTTCACCTTGTTAGGATGAAGCTAATAAATAGGTGACTAGAATTCTAGAATTGTTGGCTCTCCTTGTACAGAACCACTTCCCCACCCCCGGACCCCGTTGTTTACAAAATCGAACTTTCTTTTAAAAATACCTTTCAATGTGTGGGTTATTTTTGCCCAGTTTCAAGTAAAGTTAATTTCTCACGCTACTCAGTATTTAGGGCGTCATGAAACGTGAACTACAGTGGCGAATAGAAATCGCAGCACCAAATAGTAATTAGTGTAGTGTAATGAAATAACAGAAATATATTTTTGCAGGTAATATATTTAATTGATTAACACTGCAAGATTTCAGGTTAATTTAAGCGGGAAAAAAGTTAACACTTCAAGATTAAATGTTAATATAAGCGGGAGAAAAGCCATTGCAAATGTGAAATGCTGGTACATTAGTAACCGGTGAAATGACATTTAGCCTTGTGCATGTTGCACTAGGACGGGCAATACATGGACGCTTAACGCTGTTTGTGGATGACGCTGGAGTTGTCATCCGATGATGTCCCATATGGCCTCGACTGGGAACAGATAGATTGATCGAGAAGGCCAAGGCACCATGTCGACACTCTGTATGGCATGTTGGGTTACAATAGCGATATTTATGCGAGCGTTATTCTGTTGGAAAACACCCTCTGCAGCGTTATTCATGAATGGCGGCACAACAGTTCGAATCACCAGATTGACCTACAGATTTACAGCCAGGGCACGTGAGATGACCGCGAGAGGGCTCCTACTGTCATACGAAATCGCACCCCAGCCCGTAACGCCAGGTGTATGTCCAGTGTGTCTAGGACGAAACTGGTTGCATACAGGATCGCAATTGTACTCCTCCTCGCCAACACACGGCCATCAGGGACACCGAGGCAGAACGAATTTTCATCATCTTGCCTTCCAATGAGCTCTCCCTTGACACCACTGAAGTCAAAAATGGCGGTGCGTTGGGGTGAATGGAACGCAGCTTCAGCTTCGTCTTGATGTTGCAATTATTTTTCCGTCAGTGTATGTCGCAGAATTATTTAATTTTACAAGTACATGCATTGATGTATGGGGATACTGTCTACAAAATGTTTTACTACTAAAGAGGTAAGCGTACCAGACAAAAAATTTGGCACCTCAGTGCGTGCGCCCTTACATAGGCCGCGCGTTCGAGTAAAGCGCTGAACCAAGCACGAAATGTCTCTACGTGAGCGTAAGGCATGAGCGATCAGTGAAACATTTACGTTTCAAGCGGAAATTGTACATAACCATGAGTAAATGTAAGGACGTGACAGAATGGCAAATACGGGGAACCATGGTTAGCCGTTCCCATGGCCATACGTTATATGAAGGTGCTGCATTTGCTGGTATTTTGTGGCGGGCTGTTCAAGTGTCAACAAGCAGTGGATTAAGACGCTTGGCCATTAAACACGGAGGGATCGAAGATACGTTTCACAGCTGTCGCATCGAAATTGCTTTAAAAATCAATAGGAATTACTGATAGCAGTGAATGAATATTCGTCACAACCTGTTGGCGAGAGAACATTGTGATGGGAATTGCATCCAACGAACATTTGAAGTCAGTCATTGATACCTCCATTTTTCAAGGCGACAACAGCAGAGTACATCGGGCTGAAAGCATATGAGGGGGTTTTCCTATTGCATCTCGACTTGACTGCAAAATCACCTGATTTGAACCCCATAGAAAGTCTATCCCACAGACACACGTTGGAACAGAGGGTACATCGCCGACATCAGTATCCGTCCAGTCTGGTGGAACTGTGCGTTCAGATCCTCTGCGAGTGGCTTCACCTGGATGGGACGTACATGCTCAGTCTTGTGAACTCACATTCTGACCGAACGTATGTGGTTATTAGGTCTATGGGCCGAATTACACGGTACTGAAAAATGCTTGTAACGATTTCTCTAGTGCTGACTAATTGTTTGTCCGGTCGCTTACTAAATGAATACGTCGTAACTGATATTGAAGTTTTACTGCGTGGTCAGACAAAGAAGTAGTAAGAGATAGACGTTTTTCCTTTCGTTATTCTGTGAGGCCGAGGAACGTCACAGAGAAAAAGTGTAGAAAAATTTGAAAATATGTGTAAAGTTACTTGGAAGTTGCTACGTGCTTTCTTTCTCAGCTGGGTGAATATAGTCTGTTTCATTTGCGCGTCAGTTATTATGCTGCGTGAAGATATACACGCAGTTTGCAGTTTCAAGACTTAACTGGTTGTGTTAAACCTTTAATGTAAGATTATACTTCTAAGTAAGTATATTATGACAGCATTTTAAATTTTAGAAATTTGCGTAATAATTGTATGAAATACTAAGAGTCTAGCTTTTATTGCCACTGGAAACAGGTACGGAACCGGAACCTGGGAATGCGTAACCTGATGACCGTTTTCGCACTTTAGGCGTACGTGCAGGTGCGCTAAATTATTTCCGCTTACACGATAGCGCGAAACCATAATGAACAGGTGCGGGCTGAAATTTCCAGCGAAGGGCCAGTGCCCGCCCTGCGACAGCGTCCTCTCCATTATGCAACGCTAGCCGCTGACGTCAGGGATTGATCTGCGGATTACGCTGGCTGCCTCTCCCTTGCTGGTGTACTAAGTCTGTTCGATGGGCTATCAGGCGAGCTGGCTCTAAATCCCTCTCGTCGGCCTAAACTCACGTTAATTTTCGTGAATAATTAGTCGTAAATGAAAACAGATTACATGGGAAATCTTTTGTTTATAGACATGGCAATATTGGCAAGTAGTGGTTCAAAATGGCTCTGAGCACTATGGGACTTAACATCTATGGTGATCAGTCCCCTAGAACTTAGAACTACTTAAACCTAACTAACCTAAGGACATCACATAGCACCCAGTCATCACGAGGCAGAGAAAATCCTTGACCCCGCCGGGAATCGCACCCGGGAACCCGGGCGCGGGAAGCGAAAAGGCTACCGCACGACCACGAGCTGCGGACGGCTAGTAGTGGTGTGGGTGATAGGTGCTTAGGCATTTTAAGACATAATGCAATCAAAATATTAGTCGATTTGTCATTATATCATAACATTATTCTCGACTGAATGTGTTAACTTAAGATCACAATTCAATTCATATGCAGGAAGTTCAATTGTCTGCTCTAACATGACGAACTCTGCGGATGACGTTCGTAAAATGCTGGGTAAGACCTATGGGGTGAAAGAAACTGCAGAGTATAGCTTCAACTCCCCAAGAACGGTAATTCTGACGTCGAATATCGCTGTGGTGGTGGCAGAGAGAAGGTTTTCGAAGCTAGTGAAACCGACAGAAACAGTCAGAGGAGATCGTGATCGAAAGCGTTTGAGCTGAATACTGAAAGACAAACTGTCAAAATACCGTAATAGACATGAAAAGACGATTTTCCAGCTTGACAGTGCTCTCGACACCATGTCACAACACCCGTCCAAAATATACTTGGAAACGTTGAAACGGGCAATACTACATCAACCGCCATAATCCACACTCACTACTGCCTCTCGCTACCACCTCTTTCGATCAGTGACATACATCCTGGCTATCTGCGGTCATATGAAGAAGTGCGAAACTGGATCGATTCATGAAACTCCTAAACAGACACCCAGTTCTTCCGCCATGGGATTCGTTTGCTGCCCGAAAGATGGACAACAACGACCAGTAATTTGATTCCCACATTTTTCCCAAGAAAGCCTCGAACTTCGAGAGGAAACGGTGGAAGCAAAGTTACAGGCCTAAGAGTATGCGAGAGCACCAATCGTAACAGCGGGGGAGGTTGTTGTTCCTGGGGGACAGTGTACGTAACAACACATGAAGTTTTCCGGTCGGCGTTTCTGTTTTAGAATCACATAAAGGAACGAACACTCCGGATTGCCATAAGCAGATTCCTGCATATTCTACTTTTTTATTGTTTTAAGACATGAATATACACTCCTGGAAATTGAAATAAGAACACCGTGAATTCATTGTCCCAGGAAGGGGAAACTTTATTGACACATTCCTGGGGTCAGATACATCACATGATCACACTGACAGAACCACAGGCACATAGACACAGGCAACAGAGCATGCACAATGTCGGCACAAATACAGTGTATATCCACCTTTCGCAGCAATGCAGGCTGCTATTCTCCCATGGAGACGATCGTAGAGATGCTGGATGTAGTCCTGTGGAACGGCTTGCCATGCCATTTCCACCTGGCGCCTCAGTTGGACCAGCGTTCGTGCTGGACGTGCAGACCGCGTGAGACGACACTTCATCCAGTCCCAAACGTGCTCAATGGGGGACAGATCCGGAGATCTTGCTGGCCAGGGTAGTTGACTTACACCTTCTAGAGCACGTTGGGTGGCACGGGATACATGCGGACGTGCATTGTCCTGTTGGAACAGCAAGTTCCCTTGCCGGTCTAGGAATGGTAGAACGATGGGTTCGATGACGGTTTGGATGTACCGTGCACTATTCAGTGTCCCCTCGACGATCACCAGTGGTGTAAGGCCAGTGTAGGAGATCGCTCCCCACACCATGATGCCGGGTGTTGGCCCTGTGTGCCTCGGTCGTATGCAGTCCTGATTGTGGCGCTCACCTGCACGGCGCCAAACACGCATACGACCATCATTGGCACCAAGGCAGAAGCGACTCTCATTGCTGAAGACGACACGTCTCCATTCGTCCCTCCATTCACGCCTGTCGCGACACCACTGGAGGCGGGCTGCACGATGTTGGGGCGTGAGCGGAAGACGGCCTAACGGTGTGCGGGACCGTAGCCCAGCTTCATGGAGACGGTTGCGAATGGTCCTCGCCGATACCCCAGGAGCAACAGTGTCCCTAATTTGCTGGGAAGTGGCGGTGCGGTCCCCTACGGCACTGCGTAGGATCCTACGGTCTTGGCGTGCATCCGTGCGTCGCTGCGGTCCGGTCCCAGGTCGACGGGCACGTGCACCTTCCGCCGACCACTGGCGACAACATCGATGTACTGTGGAGACCTCACGCCCCACGTGTTGAGCAATTCGTCGGTACGTCCACCCGGCCTCCCGCATGCCCACTATACGCCCTCGCTCAAAGTCCGTCAACTGCACATACGGTTCACGTCCACGCTGTCGCGGCATGCTACCAGTGTTAAAGACTGCGATGGAGCTCCGTATGCCACGGCAAACTGGCTGACACTGACGGCGGCGGTGCACAAATGCTGCGCAGCTAGCGCCATTCGACGGCCAACACCGCGGTTCCTGGTGTGTCCGCTGTGCCGTGCGTGTGATCATTGCTTGTACAGCCCTCTCGCAGTGTCCGGAGCAAGTATGGTGGGTCTGACACACCGGTGTCAATGTGTTCTTTTTTCCGTTTCCAGGAGTGTATCTTCTGTGCAGCGTTTGTATACATTAAGAGATCTACATACGTAAGTGCTGGTATTATACTGAAGCTATCTGGAAGGTACTGTTAATTATTCAGTTACAATGTTTTATAGTCAGTAAAATTCTACATATTTTAAAAACTAGTTACATAATGTATGAATGGGTAAACCATGCTATTATTTTTTCGGTCATGCTCCACCTTGTACCTTTAAATGGGAAAAGGTACTCTTCCGTGGGACATGAGTTCACCTGTTCATAAAATGGAAATAGGTGTTCTTTCCTAATAGCTTCTTCTATTTCAAATTATATTTAAGTTGCAAATGGTTTTTGATTACTATGCTTCTACTTACTTTGATTTCAGTTACCGATTATTATTGTTTGATAGAGTAATTAATGCATATGCCATTTAAGACAGTACTGACAAAATTTTGTCGACTGTGACAACTTTTAAATTTCAATAGAATATAGGAACATGACCATGCTGTACCTCGAAACATTTTTTTGGCGTTTGGAGGTATTTTTATAAAATGAGAAAAAATATTTTTCAGGCAAAAAATGGGTGCTATCATTAAAAAATGGAAGAAGAAAACATATGATTCTTCTTCAGCAGGGCTTGCTAGAGGCGAAAATCGGAAAAGTGATCCAAGGATCAGTCGTTCCCACCTACTCGTTTACAAGGAGAGATCTGCCAATGAACAACTTGGTTTATATTGGCATTGTTATTGGGAAGAACAGAGCTACTAAAATATATCTCAAATTGATGATTCAGTTCTCCAGTGCTAGATGTCAAATACAGACATTTAGCTTAAGAGAGAAATTATTGAACACACGCATCTGACAAACATGCCACGAAGCGAGACAATTATTTTTACTTAAATTTCTTGTATTAATAAATTTAGAAGATAACACTTTGTCAGCTTGGCGTTTATTTTCATGATTTATTGTGACCACTTGTCTTTGCAACATGGTGCCATCATCAGTTGGCTGAAATTTAAACATCAATTGTTAAGTAAAGGTTCATGTGAATTGCGAATAGACTTTTCGCTGGATAGGCCAGTGAGGTTAAGTTCCGTTATGCACTGAAACAATTATAAAAAAAAACTGTCTTACAAAGTTTAAGTTATAGTCCGCGACTGCATCTGAAATTGATTTTGCAACATGCCGTTTCTGAGTGTTGTCAATAATACCCAGCCGTGTTTACGCAATTGTAAGATAACATCTATTAAAATTTCGCGCCAGTCGTATAAGAGTGAAGCTAGCAGAGCCACTGTGAGGATGCAAATGAGTTTTGCTTTAAATATGCGCTGTAATGATCATGAGCGTTAGTTACATTTGAGATAGGACGTAGTGAGTTGATGTTAGTCAAGAATGTCTTTAAAGGGACAAATACGCCATTATCAACACCCCACTGAATTTGAACGAAATCGTGTAACAGGTCTACGAGAAGCTTGATATTCCTTATGCAATACTGCAGAAAGACTTGACAGGAATGTAACCACTGTACATGATTGCTGGCAGAGGTGAGCACGAGAATGTACGGTCGTAAGGAGACCGGACCTCGGACGGCCACGTAGTGCCACCGAGAGGGAAGATCATCGCGTTCGGTGCATTGATCTGGAGCATCGACTGTATCTGCAGCAGCAATCTGAGCAGTAGTTGGCACCACAGTGACACAACAAACCGTTACAAATCGGTTACTTCAAGGAGAGCTCCGAGCCAGATGCATTCCATTGATCCCAAATCACGCCCTTTTGCGGTGTCAAGCTAGAGATCGTTGCACGGCAGGGCGAAAGTCTGTTGTGTTCTCTGACGAAAGCTGGGTCTGCCTCAGTGCCGTTGTCTTGGTTAGGAGGAGGCCAGATGAGATCCTACAAAGAGTCTCTCTGCGTGCTAGGCACGCTGGACCTACACCTAAAGTTATGGTCTAGGGTGCGATTTCATATGACAGCAGTATCACTCTCGTGGTTATTTCACACACTCTGACCGAAAATTTGTTTGAAAATCTGGTGATTAGACCTATCGTGCTGTTATTTACGTACAACATTCTAGAGGCTGTTTTCCAACAGGATAACGCTCACCCACGTATCACTGTTGTAGCCCACCATGCTCTACAGAGTGTTGACGCATTACCTCGTGGCGCTGTGTCACCTGATGTATCTCCAAATGAGCACATAGGAGACATCATCGGGTGACGGCCCCAGCGTCATCCACAAACAGCAGTAACCGTACCAGCACTTCACATCAGCATTGGCCTACCTCTCTCTTACATTAATCTATGATGTAGCTATGTTAGTCACTTACATTAGTTACCTAGGCAAATGTATTTCTGAAATTTCATTTCTCAACACCAACTATTTTTTGGCACTCCAATTATTTTCTCTAAGTATAACGAACAGTAAGCACTTCAGGTTAATAATTCGATCATTCTGAAATTAAATATTGTGATTAGTGTATTTAATAATGTGTAATATGCACGAGTCGGCTACGTAACTGTTCCAGGCGATGTTAGTTTGCGATTTGTCGTATAAAAATGAGGTAATGTGGTACAAAACAGAGTATGTATGATTAAATGCAGTGAGTGATTACCGAATATATGGGGATATTTAACAAATCTTTGGCAAGTAAAAAATTTCTTACAATAAAAGCAATATGTAATTCATTGGAAAGAAATCTTATTTGTGTCAAGGACATCATATATGTAAACGAATCCAATGTTAAAAAATTTTGACTACCATGACATAGCCGACAGGTACAGCCAACAGACAATGCCAGTTATGCAAGTTACAATCACTTCAAAAACTGACTCAGATTCTTTAAGTCTCTGTGTCGTTTAATGCGTGGATGGTGGTGAAACCACATAAATTTTGGAAAGTTTAATCTTGTACTACGACAACCCAGCTCTCAAGCGGACGTCAACTGTGTAATTATCACCCGAACAACATGGAAATGCTAGCGAAACATTGACTCTTGATAAATTACACTGATTTGAGTAATTTTTTTACACTGAAGCACTTAAATTAGAATTTTCTCTTATTTCCGTGAAATTATCGATGGTTGATGCAATACCATTAACAGATGACCAGATTAAGACTAATTCCTCTCCTGCAACAGACACAGAGCTCTTTAAATGAATGTTTAATACTAGATAACGAAGTTACAGTAGCAAACAGCTGAAACAGTGGAGGTCCTCAGGAGAGATATACCACAGGCCGCTGTTGTTCAGCGTCCACTGTGGAGTCCATATGACCTCGTTAGCTGATCGCTTACGTAGACCGAAAAACCTTTACGACTAAATTTTATTTAGGACGACAAGTCACTGTCCACACATTTTAATTCAAATCCACACTGTTTACGGATGAAGCAGAAGCATTACCAAGAGAGATGACGAGGTGTCTGCGCCAGGCTGACCAGTAATCGCCTTTGTAAACAAAAACTTGGGTAGCAGCGAGTCGTACTCAAGCTGTCAAGGATCCGTACAAACTTAATTATGTATACTGATAGTTCATCCAGCCCTGGAATCGAGAATCTAGAGGTTTTTTGATTTTATGAACATTCGTACTGGCAAGGTATCGGTTCCGGAATTCCAAGACTTTCGAGAATATCGCTATTTTACTCTTAAGTTTGGAGTTGGATAACAAATGACAAAAGAATATTTTTTTTCATCTGATGCAATTAGAAATTAACAATTTCCAGAAGTTTTTCCTTTACCTGTACTGTGAAACCTTGCTTCTTGCCAAATTTCATGATTCTAGGACAACGTAAAGTATCTTATGCGTTTAATGAAAGTTTTTGAATACCAAAATATGTAAATAAATGGCCTTATCTTTTGATGTGATTGACTTAGAAACTAAACGTTTTTGCACCATGAAGCAACCATAGACATTACTGAGACAATCGTGTCTTAATACACGGACGGTTACAGAGACAGTGGGACAACCAATGATTAAAAAAAATTTTAGTGAAATTTAATTATAAATTCACTCTTTTTGGTATCTATTCTTTACTTGCAATGTTGCTTCTAGACCAATTTCATGATTTTATGGCAACGAGAAATAACCTTGACTTTATGAGTATCAAAATAGGTGACATAAATGGTTGTATATTTCGAGTGAACTGACTTAGGAGCTTTTTTGTATTACACTGCCAAGGGACCTTAGACCTTAGCATTTTTCGTGGCATTTTCTGCGTCATCTCGTTATTCTGCAAGGTACAATGGATCAATACAATTATCCATATATCTATGGGGATCAGGTTCACCCCTAAATGCATTTTTTTTTCTCTGCACAACAGCATCTACCGGTAAGACAATGAAACGTGTCACACAGTTCGCGTTGTACGTGCGTGGTTCGAAGAGCACCAGTATGAGTTTATCCTACTCCTCTGCCCACCAAAATCTTGAGAATTATACCCAATGGAGATTGGAGTAGCTCGGTCCGGCTGTACTCGTCATGGATCGTCAACCAAGAAACCTAGAACAGCTGGCCACGACGCTGCTGGATTCGGCATGACTCCACATCCCCGTCGATATTTTCCACAACCTCAATCACTCTTTTCTTATACGTCTCTCAGCGATCCGAACAGCAAAAGCTGATTATTCAGGCATTTAACTGGTGGTCACGTTCATGTAACTGTATCTTTCATAAGGTGGTCAAGCATTTAATACGCTTTCTTTGTTAGCGTCCAAACGGCCGGGGTGGCCGAGTGGTTCTAGGCGCTACAGTCTTGAACCGCGCGACCGCTACGGTCGCAGGTTCGAATCCTGCCTCGGATATGGATATGTATGACGTCCTTAGGTTAGTTAGGTTTAAGTAGTTCTAAGTTCTAGGGGACTGATGACCTCAGCAGTTAAGTCCCATAGTGCTCAGAGCCATTTGAACAATTTTTTTGCTAGCGTCTCTCACTGGTGAACGATCTCGTAATCAGTTATCCGGTTATGAGCAATCATGTTCGTCTGCAGCTTCCCATAGCGAGGGTTGAATTTCGGCAAGCACCGATTAATCTCAGGAAAGCTTACGCAACATTCTACGCACATTAAGTGTCCATCTATCTTAACCGCTACCCATTGTGCATATCCGTACTCCGATCAAGGTATGAGCGTTTATTTTCTATCTCCATCAGCTGTAGGGTATCGTTCGGGGTCTCTTGGAACCCAGGACTGGAAAAAATATCGTCATCGTGAGGAGAAATGAAAGTGCTATATTCTGGAAAGCAGATAGGTCCGATTCATTTGTTTGTGAGTGTAACGATTAGCTATCTTAACTGTATGACATGAATCCTATAGGTTGTCACACGGGCTACATGCAGAGCATGTACTGCTGTTCATAGTTACCTTATTTAATTCGAGATTTGTATTCTACTCCTACATGTCGGCAGAACTGAAAAACAATCAGGATTTCATACGAGGGTCACTCCTAATGAAATGCACTAGGCTTTCTAAACAAGCCATTTATTTTCCATACTTTTGATCTTTTACATTATGTAGACTGATTCTTAAGAGAGAAAACGTCGTATTTCCACATAACCTCCATCCCATTCAAATGCCTCACACTACGGTGGACTAAGGCGTGTATACCTGGAAGTCGCCACAGGGAAGTTACCATCTTCCAAACTCATTCCCCGAAGAGATTACTTCAGTTTACCGAAAAGCTGGTAATCACGTGGTGCCAGATGGGACCTCTACGGCAGATGATTTAGTGTTATCCACCCAAGCTTTCTCACTGGCTTGTGGTCAGTCGTTACCACGCAACAGCAAAGCTTCGTGTTTTTTTTTTTTTCGATATAGTCTAACGCAATACATTCGAGCACGGAGTATTTTGTGATCTGCCCTATGCTTCCAGAGTTGATAGTAGTGGTGTGTAGCAAGGTGTCCACAAGCAGTCTGGGAAAAAATGTAGGCACCAGTTTTCCTACCATAGTCGCGGTGTTCAACACCCTGTTCTCCGGTGAATTTGTATGGTTTCATTCTATCGAATTCTATCGATTGCCGTTTTGTCTACGGTTCAATTCCAAGATATCATCTCCCGTCACAGTTCTTGCAAGAAAGTCATTTCCATTGTTGTCGTTTTGTTCCAAAAGCACGCAGCCTACTGCCATCCATGTTTCTTAGTAGGCATCCGTCAACATTTTCGGAAACCGCCTGACACAAACCTGTTTCAGCTTCAGCTGTCACAACGTTCCTCACACACTCCTTTCTTGTACTGCCACTCGGATTGATATTTCATCACTGTTAGACGGCTGACAGCCAAAATCAGAGTGTGAAGTCACTACACTTCGTAAGGAGACTGCCCAGTGCCCAGTCTGACGCTGCGTGCGACATCCAGAGTACTGGCGCGCCCACTTTCACAGGATCATCTTCTTGCCTAACGATTAACTGTACTTCGCTCAGCAGCGTCATCCACGCTACATTCGAGACCTACGAAAAGGTGAGCAGCAACCCCTCGGGCACACCTGTCACGCGTGCAGTCTACACGGCCCCTGACCACCTCAGCATCACGATCTCTCCACGACGCAGTCACGACTGGACCCCAGGCGGCGGTACTAGCGCCAGCAAAGGTCGCCGCTTCCGACCGACCTACTCGCATCCACACAGCACGTGACAAGAAAATTGTAGCACGAGTATTATGAAGCTGGAAGCTGCAAATGTCGGGTCCTGGACCACACGACTCAGTTCTTCCGGTTTAGAGAGCCTCTCCAGGTCTCCGGTTGGCTGATATTCTCAGAGCACTCTCGAAGCTCCTCGTGGGGAGCAATGCCGCTGCACACAACTTTCATCGTTGTTTCCCTATGTGGACGTTGACTGCATTAGAGACAGACTTTCTGTGCCTGTGTTGGAACTAATCAGGACGACATTATGGGGACTTGGATTATTTCCCTGCAAGCGTATCTTCATACGAAGCTCCTTGTGCTACTATTATATACTAGAAACAGTGAAGCGACTCTCAGATTGCTCGGTCAAGCCTCTTTACCACTACCTAGTGAGACGCTGTATTTTGTGCTTTTTGTTCTTACCATCGAAGAAGACATATATTAATTTGTCGATCAACTTTTTGAAACTTGATCAATGGTTTCCACGTGAGCGACATTTAAATCCCTATATACGCTCCTCAGTCTCTCGTGAATCTCTGACACTGAATCATCCACACAATACGGGCACTCTATAACAGTAGGTTGTTTCAGGAAAACAGTAAGTGCGGTAGCCGCCTGGACGGAGTGAGACAACGGCGTGACTTAAAAGAAGATGTTAAATTAAATTTGGGTAGAAGCGGAAAGAAGGCTCTTGGCCTCTGTAATATCAAACATGCAGAGCAAAGCCTACATTTTTCACAATATGTTGTACGTCTTTTTAGTGATCCTCATTGTTTTTGTTATTGTGCAATTCTTCCTCCCATTATGTAAGTCAATGATACAAATTTCTTGTTATTTTGCATATCATCAGACGTTTACAGCTGAAATTCAAATGTGTGGATGTTTTGCATATCTGCTGAAGTGCATCCTTAAAGAATTTGTGGACTTCAGTCCTGAAACTGATTTAATGCAGCTCTCCCTGCTGCTCTATCCTGCGCAAGCTGCTTCATCTCCCAGTACGTACTGCAGCCTACATCCTTCTGAATCTGCTTAGAGGATTCATCTCTTGGTCTCCCTCTACGATTTTTACCCACCACTATTAAATTGGTGATCCCTTGATGCCTCGGAATCATAACTCAGGGCCGGACACGGCGTGCAGCTTCACGCTTGAAGCATGTGCAGGTCACGGGCGGACCAAGACCTGGTTGACGCTCGGCTTTGCGCGGTCCTTCTCGGAAGAACCCGGAACAGATCGACGTTTCATTTAGCACTGTGGTGTGGCATATTTTTGTCGCCTCAGATATCTTCAGTTTCGTATAATAGTGGTGTCGGCGCAGTTTGAGCTTCGTTTTTTGTTCGTGGTATGAAGGACATTCCAGTGGCTGTATGCACAGAGGATGCAATTTAGCAATCTGTAGTAGGAACCCTTTAAACTCAATGTGTATGACACAAACAGCATTACAATACCAAACAGAAAGAATGTTAACATTTACTTGAAAATGAAAGGGCAACAAATTTCAGAGACCGAAGTACAGGATTCATTATTTTGTACATCAAAAATCACTTGTGCTAAATTTGCAGGCCTGAAGAATGTGCAAAATTTAGGGTGCAAATAGAAAAATTTCTGAAGCAACGCGCATTATTCTATTGTTAGCTTCAACAGTTTTGAATGTAACTGAACGAAGAGTATGGAGACTTTACACACACATTAGAAAAGAGGTTTGCATCACCTCGGTCACCAGAGTTCCGGAACCTGTACAGAAAATTGCAATAGGGATCAACATAAACATCATTTCCGCCCTTTTTATTGCTCATGAAAACCACATATCGTATGTTGTACCACCATACAGCGAGACCTTCATTGATGGTGGTCCAGATTGCTGGACACATCTATACCTCTACTACCCAGTAGCACGTCTTCTTGCGTTGATACATGCCAGTATTCGTCGTGGCATACTGTCCACAAGTTCATCAAGGCACTGTTGGTCCAGATTGTCCCGCTCCTTACGGCGATTCGGCGTAGATCTCTCAGAGTGGTTGGCGGGTCACGTCGTCCATAAACAGCCATTTTCAATCCATCCCAGGCATGTTCGATAGGTTTTGTGTCTCAAGAACATGCTGGCCACTCTAGTCGAGCGATGTCGTCATCCTGGAGGAAGTCGTTCACAAGATGTGCACGATGGGGGCGCGAATTGTCGTCCATGAAGACGAATACCTTGCCAATATACTGCCGTTATGACTACAGTATCGGTCGGAGGATGGCATTCATGTATCGTACAGCCTTTACGGCGCCTTCCACGACCACCAGGGGCGTACGTCGGCCCCACGTAATGCCACCCCAAAACAGCAGGGAACCTCTACCTTGCTGCACTCACTGGACAGTGTGTCCAAGGCGTTCAGCCTGACCGGATTGCCTCCAAACACTTCTTCGGCGATTGTCTTGTTGAAGGCATATGCGACAGTCATCGGTGAAGAGATGCGAATCCTGCGCGGGCCATTCGGCATGTTGTTGGGCCCATCTGTACCGCACTGCATGGTGTCGTGGTTGCAAAGATGGACCTCGTCATGGACGTCCGGAGTGAAGTCGCGCATGATACAGCCTACTGCGCACAGTTTGAGTCGTAACATCGCGTCCTGTGACTGCACGAAAAGCATTATTCAATATAGTGGCGCTGCTATCAGGGTTCATCTGAGCTATAATCCGTAGGGGGCGGTCATGCACTGCAGTAGTAGCCCCCTGTATCTCCTCCATGTCCGAACAACATTGCTTTGGTTCACTCTGAGACGCCCAGACGCTTCCCTTATTGAGAGCCCTTCCTGGCACAAAGGAAGAAGGCAGTTGCGATCTAACTGCGGTGCTGATCGTCTAGGCATGGCTTAACAACAGACAACACGAGCCGTGTACCTGCTTCCTGGTGGAATTACTGGAACTGATCGGCTGTCGGTTCCCCACCCTCTAATAGGCGCTACTCATGCATGGTTGTGTACGTCTTTGGGCCGGTTTAGTGACATCTCTGAACAGTCAAAGGGACTGTGACGGTGATACAATATCCACAGACAACATCTGTCTTCAGGAGTCCTGGGAACCGCGGTATTGCAGAACTTTCTTTTTGATATGTGTATGTTACGGCACAGTACTTATGTTAAAGCAAGGGTCATGCCGGGGACGATTTTTCGATTGAAATTTAGCTACTGTTCAATGTTTTGAAGTAAAAAAAGAGTGCAGGAACGAAAATTAATAATTCCGGATTGAAGCGCAGACATTGCATTTTTAGTGGACTTGACTACACTTTGCCCAAAGAAAGACATTCCTAGGTAACTTATTTCCCATTTCATAGGGATGCATTTAAAAAGATTATCGCGTTGTAAAAGGGAGATAGTCTGACAACGACAGGCCCGTTCCCGAAGCTCAAAGGCATTAAAGAAAATGCGAGATCTCAAGAATTCATTGTGGCCCAGAAAGAATTACAAGAATAGTTTTATAGATATTTTGAGGAAACTGTCAATCTCTTTTGAGACCATCTGCCGGTTCACTTAAAAGCGCCCCTCTGGATGTGCAGATGTAACTGATTGACCAGCAAGGTAATTCCAGATGCGACAAATCTTTTTACGTAAAAAACTGTCTAGGACGTCACATTGCTTTCCTCAGGTAGAGTCTGTTTTTCTATAATGAGGTTAATGAAGTGCTACGATATTTGGATCGATAAATCTGTGCGAAAGACGTTTTTCGGGTTATGAATCCAAATAAGTCACGATTACGCGGGAATTTGAGTACGAGACTTTATCAAATTGTCTACATCTGTCCATACGCCGGCGAGCGCACCAAAAATAATTAAATAATATGAACATTTTGTTTCTTTCTTTATTTTGATACCGATGTTTTTGAGAATTGTCAAATACAGTACCGTGTATGGACTGCGATTCCACTGCCATTTAAATGCGGCGCGTTCGCAGCTTTCCCCTCTTCCCCCTCCTCGCGCTCAGACTGCGTGGTGTGGCTGTGGGAGAAATATGAAGTGAGGTTGAGAGCTTTGGCACTCGTGGCCGGACACGGTCCGCTTGCCGAAATCTTGGCCGCCCCTACATTAACTGGTAACTTTTTAACAGCTGTTGACGGAGCCAATTTGTTATCTTTATCTGGTCACTTTTAGGACCAGTATGTGCCTTGGGCAATGAGGTAGATTCTAGGACGAAACTTCCTGGCAGATTTAAAACTGTGTTCGACACCAAGACTCGAACTCGGGACCTCGGGACTAGGTCCCGAGTTCGAGTCTCGGTCCGGCATACAGTTTTTATCTGCGAGGAACTTTAATATCAGCGCACACTCCGCTGCAGAGTGATACTTTCATTCTGGAGATCTTAGGGTAATTTTATTTTTATAAGAATTAGGTTTATCACGTAACTAATGAGGAGGTACTGATTAGAATTGAGGAGAAGAGGAATTTGAGGCACAACTTGACTAGAAGAAGGATTCGGTTGGTAGGACATGTTCTGAGGAATTAAGGGATCACCAATTTAGTACTCGAGGGCAGCGTGGAGGGTAAAAACCATAGACGGAGACCAGCAGATTCAGACTAAGCAGAGTCAGAAAGATGTAGGTTGCCGTAGTTACGTGGAGATGAAGAAGCTCGCGCAGGATATAGTAGCATGAAGGGCTGCATCAAACCAATCTCTGGACTGAAGACCAAAACAACAACAAGAAATATAAAGGCATTTAAATTAGCGAGTTGTGCTATAGTGTTTAAGATCAACATATGATGTGGAAGTCTACCCTTAATAGGCACGACGAAAACGCGCTGAACAAAAAAGAAATCGCTCTGAGGACCATGGGACTTATTTTCTAAGCTCATCAGTCCCCTAGAACTTAGAACTACTTAAACTTAACTAACATAAGGACATCACACACATCCATGTCCGAGGCAGGATTCGAATCTGCCACCGTAGTGGTCGCACGGTTCCAGACTGTACCGCCTAGAACCGCTCGGCCACTCCGGCCGGCCGCGCTGAACACTTTCATTAATTAATTGAATATTGTTATACGGTGTTCAGATTTGTTTTTAGAGAAATTTAAAACAAAGTTCTTTGCTTATAATTTTAATGATATAACATTTTATTGATTTTTAATGGTGCAGTGTTTTTATTGGGTTTAACTACTAAAGCACTCAGCAACTGTCATTGCGAATTATGCATGTAAAAAATATCAGCTATACAAAATTTTGTGTTTTAGAAAGATAGGTGGCATTGTGAGTAACGATACTTGTATCTGTGGGAAGTGTGAACGCCTAGTTACAGTTTCTTGAAAATAAAATTTCGTTCTGAAAGAAATGTTATTTTAGGTAGGTTAATCCACCACATGTCAGTCAAAATATATTCTCAGTTTTACAGGGGATGATATATTTGGGTTGTGTCTGGTAACGTGTATGAAATAGTTTGGCCGTATGCGATGCTACAAAAGGATACTGAAAATTTGTGGGCTCGTAAGATAAGGAATGAGGAGGTTGTCTTTAGAATCAGTGAAGAAGGGAACATATGGATCACAGTGACATAAAGAAGAGACAGGATGATTGCATGTGGACCAAGGAATAGATTCCATGGTACTGGAGGATGCTCTAGAGGGTAAAAACTGTGGAGGAAGACAGAGACTGGAATACATCCAAAATAAAAAGTGATGTTGCATGGGTTGCCTATCTTTGTGGTGCACAAGTTCGCTGCAGTGGACAGTCGTTAGTAGTGACTTCTTTGGCGTTTTCAATCAGTCCTGAGCCTACAAACGCGCGTGGTCCACTCCAGTGGACACTCCATACTGATGCTGCACCTTGCGTACATTTCCATCCTCAGGGCTTAGTGAAAACGCCACGAAAGCCACTACTAACGACCGTCCGCTGCAGTGGACATATGCACCACGGGTACACTTTAACTTTGTTCAACTCTGCGTCTTCATGCTCGGCTCGGAGGAAATATGGTGTTATAAAATCGGATGATACGGTTTGTATCCACCTGCACCTGCTGTGCGGTATAAGTCAGTGCTCGGAATGAGCCACGCCGGCTTGGCGGACGGTGAGTGGTGAGTAGTGAATGCGTGGTAGCAGACTCACACTTGACGCGCAGCACCAGCGGCGGGCTCTCGCCGTCTCCCTCCACGTTGCTGGCGACGCAGGAGTAGTCGCCGGCGTCCTGCCTGCCGACCGACTGCAAGGCCAGCGCCTCGTCCGTCACGATGACGCCAGCCGACGCGTTCTGCACCAGCGTCTGGCCCTGCAACAGTGGCGGGCCGGTGTTGCTCAGCACGAGACTCGTGCACGTCGAGTGTTTGGTTCCAAGCTGAACCTCAACTGCATTGTGAACTTGAGTGCGCCAACACCAATTAAATGCGAAAACAAGGTCAGGTTCACTCGTGCAAGGAATGGAAAATCACGTAGGAAATGCCGGATAGTAATACACTCCTGGAAATTGAAATAAGAACACCGTGAATTCATTGTCCCAGGAAGGGGAAACTTTATTGACACATTCCTGGGGTCAGATACATCACATGATCACACTGACAGAACCACAGGCACATAGACACAGGCAACAGCGCATGCACAATGTCGGCACTAGTACAGTGTATATCCACCTTTCGCAGCAATGCAGGCTGCTATTCTCCCATGGAGACGATCGTAGAGATGCTGGATGTAGTCTTGTGGAACGGCTTGCCGTGCCATTTCCACCTGGCGCCTCAGTTGGACCAGCGTTCGTGCTGGACGTGGAGACCGCGTGAGACGACGCTTCATCCAGTCCCAAACATGCTCAATGGGGGACAGATCCGGAGATCTTGCTGGCCAGGGTAGTTGACTTACACCTTCTAGAGCACGTTGGGTGGCACGGGATGCATGCGGACGTGTATTGTCCTGTTGGAACAGCAAGTTCCCTTGCCGGTCTAGGAATGGTAGAACGATGGGTTCGATGACGGTTTGGATGTACCGTGCACTATTCAGTGTCCCCTCTACGATCACCAGTGGTGTACGGCCAGTGTAGGAGATCGCTCCCCACACCATGATGCCCGGTGTTGGCCCTGTGTGCCTCGGTCGTATGCAGTCCTGATTGAGGCGCTCACCTGCACGGCGCCAAACACGCATACGACCATCATTGGCACCAAGGCAGAAGCGACCTTCATCGCTGAAGACGACACGTCTCCATTCGTCCCTCCATTCACGCCTGTCGCGACACCACTGGAGGCGAGCTGCACGATGTTGGGGCGTGAGCGGAAGACGGCCTAACGGTGTGCGGGACCGTAGCCCAGCTTCATGGAGACGGTTGCGAATGGTCCTCGCCGATACCCCAGGAGCAACAGTGTCCCTAATTTGCTGGGAAGTGGCGGTGCGGTCCCCTACGGCATTGCGTAGGATCCTACGGTCTTGGCGTGCATCCGTGCGTCGCTGCGGTCCGGTCCCAGGTCGACGGGCACGTGCACCTTCCGCCGACCACTGGCGACAACATCGATGTACTGTGGAGACCTCACGCCCCACGTGTTGAGCAATTCGGCGGTACGTCCACCCGGCCTCCCGCATGCCCACTATACGCCCTCGCTCAAAGTCCGTCAACTGCACATACGGTTCACGTCCACGCTGTCGCGGCATGCTACCAGTGTTAAAGACTGCGATGGAGCTCCGTATGCCACGGCAAACTGGCTGACACTGACGGCGGCGGTGCCCAAATGCTGCGCAGCTAGCGCCATTCGACGGCCAACACCGCGCTTCCTGGTGTGTCCGCTGTGCCGTGCGTGTGATCATTGCTTGTACAGCCCTCTCGCAGTGTCAGGAGCAAGTATGGTGGGTCTGACACACCGGTGTCAATGTGTTCTTTTTTCCATTTCCTGGAGTGCAGATTCGTACACTATTTAGTAACTGCATTATTTTCTGAAAGTTGTACCGAACATATTTTACACCAAACAAATCTCGATATCAAAAACAAATATGATTCTTGATGTGTTGAATTTTTTCCTGTCATTGAAATTTGGCCTTTCAAGTGTTTAGACCATTATTTCGCATACGATATTTTCCTTGTTGCTCGCTGCAAATTTGTGGATTCAACTGCCCTCAGTCTTAAATTTTCACGTCTGTTCATAAAATCCTAGTAAAAGACTTCGCTCGCTTGTCTTATTCAACCGATGCATTATTTTCGATGGGTAACTTTACACTGTGTTCCGATTAAAATTACTTCATAATCGATGTCTGTCACTTGCCGTTACAGTGTTGTGACATAGGCTGCCGTCTACAGCTGAGTTATACGCGACACACAAACGCGTCAGGCCATTCACGAATGTTGTTAATGTGTAACGCGGAACAATGTTGGAAGCGGCCTTCGCGAGGTGTGACGAAATGGGACTAAACTGCGGCAGACGACACGTTTTGTAGTCCTGAATTTATACTCATGCCCCAACCTAATTACAGCTTCCTGATATGCAGTGTATCCGAGGAAGCGACGATCATTAATCTGCGTCAGTTAAAAAATCACGCTCGCTTTCTTCACGGCATTTAAGGGTGACCTCTACGAGCAACTCAAGACAGAAAAATTTATTTCAGCGTCAAACTCAAACTGTAAGTTGTCGATGTGATTGGTCACCTGAAACTCCCCTCATACTAATTACACGGACTGCAGCGTTATCAGCAGCGTTTCTGGTTAGCACTTGGCTGCAGATTATAGGCGACACAAGAAGAGTCCAAATGAGAGAAGCACGACAAGAAGGAAAAATAAGAGCGAATAGTCTATACGATGAAGTAAAGAAGTGGCAAAGTATTAGAAATTAAAAAGAAATACATTTAAACCAATTTATTGAATAAGAACAATGAAGTCTTTTGATCAGATTTAGAAAAATAAAAAATTTCGTTACTTTTTACGATATTTGAACCTACACCTTACATACGTCATGTTTACACGCTACCCACTTCACTAATCGCCTGAGAAAATTGTTGAATTTTTTACTCAGTCCCAACGATTAATTTCAGCGTTAAAAAATTCGGCTTCACAGAATGTCGTGCGAAGCTGATGCAATATGACCCGCTCTATGTGATTATACCCGTGTGTGTGTGCGTGCGTGTGTGTTATGAGTACGACATAAAAGAAAGCCGGACAAGGGAATGGAAGTGAACTAACTGATGTTGCAGTTAGGCAACGGTGAACGGTTCGGGCTTGACGTTGGGTGCTCTGATTGGAGAAAACCAGCAACAACGAGTGCAATGTTAACTATCAAGTAATTTTTAACGTGTTCGCCCAGTACTCTTTCCTGTTCATCACTCTATGTTCTCGTAAAAAACTTTCTTTCCAAAAAGAGGTCTCGTGAACACCTTACAGTGTCCGTCAAAGTTTTAAATGTATCTCTTATGCACCTCTTGGAACTGAATATTTCTCATTAGCTTCCCGGACAGTTATTCCAAGAAGACTGATTTTTTCTACTGACTCATTCATACTTCTTCATTACATTTGATATTCGCTTCTTAATCTTTAACTGTTACGGCGCAAAGCCTCAAGAATATATGTCTGTACGCTATTTATTTTAGCTGCAACAACCTGAAAATGCTTCGTCCAAAACAACATGAACGTACGGCTCTGGTCATTCAACTTTACCACTATGTTCACATTGGCTACACATTGTCACACACCATCTCTATAGAAATATCGTACACACATTAACTCAGAGCATTGCGAATCACTGTGTCTGATGTATTGGTTCTCACAAGGGGAGGCCGCCAATTGTGAAATTCAGATTCGATTCATACTGTGCTTCATAAAAGCTCATGGCCAGAGGTGTAATGTGGCAAAGCACCAAGATGCACTTCCCAGCCATTGTCGAGAATATTGACAGCCAAAAGAAACCGTTGCGGTGAAATACTCTCTACGCTTAGTAACTTTCTCCAGCGTCGTGGCGCAGCGGTAAGCGCTCGGGTTCGTAATCCGAAGGTCGCCGGATCGAATCTCGCGCCATGCAACTTTTTTTTTATTATTTGTTTTTTTGTAATTGAAATGTATACACACACACACACACACACACACACACAATCCATCGTCCACCACCAATTGTCTTCTCCGATTTTTGCCGATATGATACGATACGCGTTGTATGCATCAAACCTGTCGAACGATAGAACAATTTTTCAGAATGTCAATCAGGTGTGTTTCACAACAGATAAATTAAAAAACAATTGTTCTTGTAAAAACGCATCGTTTATCAGATGTGCTCGATGTCGTGCTGTTTTTTGCTTTCCATGTTTCTATGGTAACTATCACTCTGGTTCGTGCGATACTCCAGCTACTTCTGGTCACTAATTGTTAATTATGTGCGAGTGTATACCGAACTTTTCAATAAATTGTATCCACTTGCATATTATTTGTGATATTGTGTTTTATTTCAAGTTTTATTTTTCCACGACAAACGACTTTCAACAACTTATTATATGCATAATTGTTGCAACTGTCGATTTCCTCGACAACGGCTGAGAAGTGCATCTTGGTGCTTTGCCACATTACACCTCTGGCCATGAGCTTTTATTATGCGCAGTATGAATTGAATCTGAATTTCACAACTGGCGGCCTCCCCTTGTCAGATTAATCGTCTTCTTTGTTGACGTTGTCCATATAGGTAACTGAACTTGATATTTATATTATATGTTCAGGCACAAGAGATATCTCTAAAAACCGGTTTATCTTTTTACACTGTAGCTAAATATTGGCATAATCAACACCAAGAATCTAATTTACCCTCAAGTTAATGACTTACCCTTTTATTTACAAGAATTTATGTATTATGGATTAATCGTTTCACATTACTTAAGAAATCAGGAAGAACAGTTCAATGTGAAAACATTTCTACATATCACGCCTTCCACAACATTAAATATGGGTAATCTTAACTGTCATACTGTGCAATTTCTGTAGCACTACCGGTAACGTTTCCATCAGTAGATAAAAATATTTATTTCTTCTTCTTTTGCTATTCCGTCGCTGAAATCACTCACTGAAATCAGTGACGGAGCCGGACACGTTGTCGACGGTAGCAGTGTCCGCACACTTACCTGGAATTTCCAGGTCACTTTGTAGGCCGGCGGGTTAGCTCGCACACGGCACTCGAAGTAGACATCGCTGCCCTCCTTGATGTCGTCTGGGCGCATCCGCTGTCCCAGGCGCAGCTCGCTCGTGGGTGCATCTGCGAAGATACACCTACAGGAAGCTACTGGACTGAAGCCGGTTCAAACTAAACATATTTCCTGCAGATACGGGAGGGAGTGTGAGTTTAAAGATGGTAACATCATGTTCGAAGAACTTCAGGAATCGTAAAAGGAACCTATAGAAATGAAAACAGCGGAAACTGACAGATGCATGGCGCTGCACATGTCGTATGAGAAAGCAATGTTGGACAGTAAGCAAAATTCCAGATTCATAAAAAGCTGAAGAACTTGTAATTTTGTTCAAGATCTGCAGTCTGAAAGATTGAAAAAATACAGAGGTATGCAAGAACCATAAAGAATAGAATTAACACATTTCCAAAGTCTCTTACTGGAGAAGAACAAAACAGATTAAAAAAGGAAGTTGGATGAGATAAAATATATTTGTTTTATAGTAGAAAGAATTTGACATAGCTAACAGCACTGAACTGTGGTCAGTAATGGTAAGTAATGGATATCCTGACAAATTAATGGAATCCATAAAAATTCCATAAAAGGATTCAAGACCATTAAAAACACTAGAATATCAAAGACAGACGAAACTTTAATAAATGAATGTGTTCAGCAAAGTATTAAAATGGTGGTCCGTTTTGTATTTTTTATGACATTGTGGAAAATTCATGATTTTGGTGGGTGATATCTCAAGTCCCCATTGGCAGTAGTTGAAGGTCACTGGAGAATGCTAGGAAGTGCAAGGGCTCTTGAACACAAGGGATACGCGAAGAACACATCTGTACAGCCGTTGGAGCAGACGGACACAAAGTTTTTCTTTACTATTGAACTGTTGGAGGAATACTATTACGTAATATACTTCATGTTTTGCGAAAATTTTGTAAGACTTCTGTTCTGATACATCGGAGGTACAGTCTTATACATAGTAAAATTCAGTTACAAGTAGCACTTACAACTTCCGAACTAGGAAAGAATTGTTAAATTTTAGGGAACTTCACCACTTTTCATGCTACTTTGACGCAGCATCACCTGCTGTTTAATATTTGTTATTTTATAAACTCGTTAAGTGCATGTTGTAGGACCACGATTCCTGCATAAGACTGTTGTATTTCAGAATAATTTATCACACTTAGGCAACTTTAAACTCAAGGTACCGCCTACAATAATTTTCAAATATTTCGCGATGATCATTGCCATTAACTGAAAATTTACTATTATTAATTTATTCCCATATTCTTCCTGTGCTTAATTTATTAGACCACAGTTTACTAAATGTCAGTAGGCTATCTTACCTTAGGGCATCAAGCTGAAGCATACGACTCTCCCCTTCTACATCAGTGAGCCACATCTTCAGTTAGAGCCGTACACAGCTAAAAACACTTTTCTATTCCTAACGCATACTACTGATTGTGAACAGGACGCAATATTCGGTAGGGTGGCAAAGAGGTAAACAATCTCGTGCCGTCTACAACACGACATTAACTGCACAAGTGGCACTGAAGTGACACTTATAGTTTCTTCCTTAATGGAGGACGTAATGCAGACTTCCTAGAAAAAGCAGAGATAGTGAACGAATAACAATAGATTTCGATGTTCTACAGGCTGTGGACAACGGGGACCGACCAGAAAAAACCTATTATCCATCTTTTATTTCAGAGGATCTGCAACAACTTGCACTGAGAAAATCCCAACAAGTATTGTGATATTATCGTTTGTTGTTGTTGTGGTAACCAGTTCTGAGACTGGTTTGAAACAGCTCTCCATTCTACTCCATCCTGTGCAAGCTGCTTCATCTCCAAGTAACTACCACACCCTACATCCTTCTGAATCAGCTCAGTGTATTCATTTCTTGGTGTCCCTGTAACATTTTTGCCCTTCACAGTGCCCTTAGTGTTTATAGTCACTGAAAATGAAAAAAAAAAATAGTAAAACAATTGAAGTTTGAGTCAAGTTCGATTTCGATTAATGTTGTCAATGAATGAAGAATGTCCATCTCAACGCTTTCTTTGTCGAACATTCCGTGAATTTCCATTGCTTCCAGTACCACAGAACGCTGCTCAATCGGCCAAACAACATAGAAAGAGGAAGTGGTTGACGAGTGGGTATTTAGCCGTTTTTCAAATAATGCAAGATGATGAATAGACCGAGGCATCAATCAGGTGACGTTTGAAGTGTTTTTCTCATGCCATGACTTGTACCAACCACAGTTATCATGAGAATCAGGCAGGATGTCTGTTTCAACAATCTAGGTAAGTCTAGTCATTTCTACTAGCTCTTCATGATGAGTGTGTTGTGGCCACTTCCGTCTTCCGAGGTACAACACGTGTCTTCACAAGGCTACACCCATAAATTTCCAGGTTGAGAATACGCTTAGACCCCCTATAACATCTCTACGGATCCTCTGAATCACCCAGTTTCACTCCCAAAGAAATTTTTGGAGCTGTATTGAACAGGGGGAAGGCGGCGCGTAGCAATTAGAATCCCAGCAAATTATTAGCTCTGATGGATCAACTTATCGATGAGTGATTTGAGCTGGATATGGCATACACGTAGAAGTGTGTGGACTCACCACCTTGCAGTGGTGCTATTAGCAAGGCTAGAGATGGGGTTACAGTGTGTTAGCGTGCAATCTCTAAAAGGTGCTCTCTCTTCATTTCGGTGTGTGCTTATGTAGATAGAGATACAGACAGGTCTAACAGACATATCTCACCTAACGGCCCGAAACATGAGTTGAGCAATGAATGGTGGTTGGTCTTTACTGTGCAGTGTCGGTGACTGTGGAGAGTGGCGTGGTAGCTAGGCAGCGACTTACAGTAGACGGACAGCTTGACGGAGTGCTCCTGGATGCCGGCGCGCACGTGCGAGTTCTCTGCCCGACACGTGAGCAGGCGGCCGTTGTCGCCTTGTGATGGTGTCAGCGACAGCGTCGACAGCGTCTCGTTGCTGTCAGAGGACACCTACGCCACCAGAAACACATACGGTCACTTAGAACAGTGTTGTTACCACAGGTTCTCATAAACAGTAGCTGCTACCCAGTAGTATTTATTTCTCCATGCACTGTTTCGCCTTCTGATACAGTTTCCCAATCGGTAGTCGACCATCGAACCTATGTAGTTCGTGGCAGCTAACAACAAATTACTTGAAACTGATCAACAATCTATATTAAGGGATTTCCATTATTTCCGACACAATATTGCTTAATGCTTGCTGATTCAATAGATACCAGCAGACACATGATTCTTTAAGGAATCAAATCTCATTTATAAGACAGCTACAAACGTCGGGTTACCTAACTAATCAGCTAAGTCTTTGATTCCGATGAGTGACTTCCAGCATGTAAGGGCGAAAAACTTTAGAAAAGGTTTGCTTAGCAGTCCTCTTATCATAAAACACCGGATGAACATAACCTGGGTAATCAAATGTTCCATTTTAGGCAAAAGCTGGTTTTTCAAGCATCTATATGTTTATGAACTAATACGTGCTGAACTAATATGTACTGAACACTCCCCTCCCCCCCCCCCCCCCATGAACCATGGGCCTTGCCGTTGGTGGGGAGGCTTGCGTGCCTCAGCGATACAAATAGCCGTACCGTAGGTGCATCCACAACGGAGGGGTATCTGTTGAGACGCCAGACAAACGTGTGGTTCCTGAAGAGGGGCAGCAGCCTTTTCAGTAGTTGCAAGGGCAACAGTCTGGATGATTGACTGATCTGGCCTTGTAACACTAACCGAAACGGCCTTGCTGTGCTGGTACTGCGAACGGCTGAAAGCAAGGGGAAACTACAGCCGTAATTTTTCCCGAGGGATTGCAGCTTTACTGTATGGTTAAATGATGATGGCATCCTCTTGGGTAAAATATTCCGGAGGTAAAATTGTCCCCCATTCGGATCTCAAGGCGGGGACTACTCAAGAGGATGTCGTTATCAGGAAAAAGAAAACTGGCGTTCTACGGATCGGAGCGTGGAATGTCAGATCCCTCAATCGGGCAGGTAGGTTAGAAAATTTAAAAAGGGAAATGGATAGGTTAAAGTTAGATATAGTGTGAATTAGTGAAGTTCGGTGGCAGGAGGAACAAGACTTCTGGTCAGGTGACTACAGGGTTATAAACACAAAATGAAATAGGGGTAATGCAGGAGCAGGTTTGATAATGAATAGGAAAATAGGAATGCGGGTAAGCTACTACAAGCAGCATAGTTAACGCATAGTTGTGTCAAAGATGGACACGAAGCCCACGCCTATTACAGTAGTACAAGTTTATATGCCAACTAGCTCTGCAGATGACGAAGAAATTGAAGAAATGTATGACGAAATAAAAGAAATTATTGAGATAGTGAAGGGTGACGAAAATTTAAGTCATGGGTGAGTGGGATTCGGTAGTAGCAAAAGGGAGAGAAGGAAATGTAGTAGGTGAATATGGATTGGGGCTAAGAAATGAAAGAGGAAGCCGCCTGGTAGAATTTTAATCATAGCTAACACTTGGTTCTAGAATCATAAAAGAAGGTTTTATACATGGAATAATCCTGGAGATACTAAAAGGTATCAGATAAATTATATAATAGTAAGACAGAAATTTAGGAACCAGGTTTTAAATTGTAAGAAATTTCCAGGAGCAGATGTGGACTCTGACCACAATCTATTGGTTATGATCTGTAGATTAAAACTGAAGAAACTGCAAAAAGAAGGTAATTTAAGGAGATGGGCCTGGATAAACTGAAAGAACCAGAGGTTGTACAGAGCTTTAGGGAGAGCATAAGGGAACAACTGACAGGAATGGGGGAAAGAAATACAGTAGAAGAAGAATGGGTAGCTTTGAGGGATGAAGTAGTGAAGGCAGCAGAGGATCAAGTAGGTAAAAAGACCAGGGCTCTTAGAAATCCTTGGGTAACAGAAGAAATATTGAATTTAATTGATGAAAGGAGAAAATATAAAAATGCAGTTAATGAAGCAGGCAAAAAGGAATACAAACGTCTCAAAAATGAGATCGACAGGAAGTGCAAATGGCTAAGCAGGGATGGCTAGAGGACAAATGTAAGGATGTAGAGGCTTATCTCACTAGGGGTAAGATAGATACTGCCTACAGGAAAATTAAAGAGACCTTTCGAGATAAGAGAACCACTTGTATGAACATCAAGAGCTCAGATGGAAACCCAGTTCTAAGCAAAGGAGGGAAAGCAGAAACGTGGAAGGAGTATATAGAGGGTCTATACAAGGGCGATGTACTTGAGGGAAACGTTATAGAAATGGAAGAGGATGTAGATGAAGATGAAATGGGAGATATACTGCGTGAAGAGTTTGCTAGAGCACTGAAAGACCTAAGTCGAAACAAGGCCCCGGGAATAGACAACATTCCATTAGAACTACTGACGGCCTTGGGAGAGCCAGTCCTGACAAAACTCTACCATCTGGTGAGCAAGATGTATGAAACAGGCGAAATACCCTCAGACTTCAAGAAGAATATAATAATTCCAATCCCAAAGAAAGCAGGTGTTGACAAATGTGAAAATTACCGAACAATCAGTTTAATAAGCCACAGCTGCAAAATACTAACACGAATTCTTTACAGACGAATGGAAAAACTAGTAGAAGCCGACCTCGGGGAAGATCAGTTTGGATTCCGTAGAAATACTGGAACACGTGAGGCAATACTGACCTTACGACTTATCTTAGAAGAAAGATTAAGGAAAGGCAAACCTACGTTTCTAGCATTTGTAGACTTAGAGAAAGCTTTTGACAATGTTGACTGGATTACTCTCTTTCAAATTCTAAAGGCGGCAGGGGTAAAATACTGGGAGCGAAAGGCTATTTACAATTTGTACAGAAACCAGATGGCAGTTATAAGAGTCGAGGGACATGAAAGGGAAGCAGTGGTTGGGAAGGGAGTAAGACAGGGTTGCAGCCTCTCCCCGATGTTATTCAATCTGTATATTGAGCAAGCAGTAAAGGAAACAAAAGAAAAATTCAGAGTAGGTATTAAAATCCATGGAGAAGAAATAAAAACTTTGAGGTTCGCCGATGACATTGTAATTCTGTCAGAGACAGCAAAGGACTTGGAAGAGCAGTTGAACGGAATGGATGGTGTCTTGAAGGGAGGATATAAGATGAACATTAACAAAAACAAAACGAGGATAATGGAATGTAGTCGAATTAAGTCGGGTGATGTTGAGGGTATTAGATTAGGAAATGAGACACTTAAAGTAGTAAAGGAGTTTTGCTATTTGGGGAGCAAAATAACTGATGATGGTCGAAGTAGAGAGGATATAAAATGTAGACTGGCAATGGCAAGGAGAGCGTTCCTGAAGAAGAGAAATTTGTTAACATCGAGTATAGATTTAAGTGTCAGGAAGTCATTTCTGAAAGTATTTGTATGGAGTGTAGCCATGTATGGAAGTGAAACATGGACGATAAATAGTTTGGACAAGAAGAGAATAGATGCTTTTGAAACTTGGTGCTACAGAAGAATGCTGAAAATTAGATGGGTAGGTCACATAATAAATGAGGAAGTATTGAATAGGATTGGGGAGAAGAGAAGTTTGTGGCACAACTTGTCTAGAAGATGGGATCGGTTGGTAGGACATGTTCTGAGGCATCAAGGGATCACCAATTTAGTATTGGAGGGCAGCGTGGAGGGTAAAAATCGTAGATGGAGACCAAGAGATGAATACACTAAGCAGATTCAGAAGGATGTATGTTGCGGTAGGTACCGGGAGATGAAGAAGCTTGCACGGGATAGAGCAGCATGGAGAGCTGCATCAAACCAGTCTCAGGACTGAAGACCACAACACACAACGTGCTGAACAATATGTTGTACAACGATATAGTGTTCAGCTATATTGAATGGTATATGTGGATATTGTCTGCAAATTGTTGTTCGAGTGAAATTGGTAGTAAGGAAGTTGAAAATTATAACGTCATGCCTGATGCTGAGGTTTCACTGCATGAACAGCGTCGTCTTGGGCGCTTCAGTAACGACCGATCGCCATGTTATCCTCCGCAATGGCGTCAGTGGATGCAGTATTGAGTGGCTCGCAGTCAACAATCAGTACATCTTTACCCGGCAACTGTGAGTTTTCGTAACCAGGAGCCGATACTATTCGCCGAGCAAGTCCTTAACTTATATGAAAAAAGTGACTGCTCCATGCTCTAGCCCACCCACCAAGTGAAACTCCCTGGTAGTACCGGGAATCGATCCAAGACATTCGGCATTGCAGTCAGCCACGATTACCATTCAGCTGAAGACGCAAATGTAAAGGCAGTAAGCTATAAACTTCTGTCCTGGCATCATACTGTAGACCTGGTATTTGCGCGCCATTTTTTACTCTGACTGCAAAAAAAACTACACTTTCTAAATACAGTAAATGTAATCTTGTGTTAAACATTCACATAAGATTATAACTCTTAATAACTAGATTATGGCAGTATTTGAAATTTTTGAATAAGTTAAAAATTAGGCGAAATCTGGGAAATGAAATTTTTCTTGCTCTTCAAGGCCGATAAATAGCCAACTTATAACTGGTATATAGTTTGAAACCGTTTTAATACTTCCCTATTACGTGTAGAAGATTTTACATTCAAAGACAACAGAACTGAAAGTCTGTAAACTTAGACAATGGTGAATCTCATTGAAAACTAGTACCTGTGAGGATATCGCCAAGATTTTTCAAAGATGTGGGATAAGGAGTAGGATAAGATGGATTGAATTCGTTGAGCATTTGATGGCAGTTCTTTGAAGAAATATTAAGTGCAGGTTGAGTGCAGAATTACCTATTGTACTACCGGGAACTGAGTACAACATCTAACACGACACGAAGGAATTAAACACGATAGCTACCTGTGAGCATTGATTTCTATCGATGAGGCAAGTTGAGACCGGGATACGAGCCCGTGTCTCGTGCTAACTAGGCAGATGCGCTGAAAAGTATGATATCCGGACGCAGTGGTCACCACAATCCCACAGACTACCCTACCACGTCTTCTCTCAGACCCAGGTTCTTACCTTAAACCACACACTACCGATGTAGTGCTCCTGCTAATTAGCCTTGAGGTGTTCCTGCTCACTAGCCTTAATACTCTCTGTGTCTGGACGATACCCGTGAGTTCGAGCTTGGTGCGTATCTGGACTGAAGAGATCATCGGCCGTCATCGCCATAATTGTACATAAGCTCTAATTCTTACGGGAATTGGCGAGATGCTGTGATGCTGTGATTAATGAGGGTAATGAACAGAGGCACTACATCAGTAGAGTGCAGGTGCCTTTTTTTTTTTTGAGTCATCCAGTCTTCTCACTGCCTTTAGACGACCCGTCACGAATTCCTGTACCGTGCCAGCCTCTTCAACACGTAGCCGCAGTTACAACCTACGTCCTCAATGATTTGCTGGATGTTTTCCATTCTCTGTCTTCCTTTACAATTCTTACCCTCTACATCTCACCGTGGTACCATGGAAATTATTCCAATCTTGTTGTCAGTATTTTTCATATATTCCTTTCCGGCCCAATTCTGTGGACAACTTCCTCATTCTTTACCTTGTCAGTCCACATAATGTTCAACATTCGTCTGTAGCACAACATCTCAAATGCTTCGATTGTCTTCTGTTCCGGTTTTCCCACAATCCATGTTTCAGTACCATACAACGCTCTGCACCAAGTGTACATTCTCAGAAAGTTCTACCTCAGATTATTCTTTATGTTAGTTAGTAGTAGACTTCTCTCGGTCAGGAATTCGATTTTTTCCAGTGCTAGTCTGCTTTTTATGTCCTCCTCGCTCCACCCGTCATGGGTTATTTGCTGTCTAGGTAGCAGGATTCATTAACTTCATCTACATTGTGACCACCAACCCTGATCTTTAATTTATCACTGTTCTTATTTTTTGATAATTCTCATCACTTTCGTCTTTTTTCAGTTTGCTCTCATTCCATATTTTGCACTCTTTAGACGCTTCATTCCATTCAGCAGATCCCGTAATTGTTCTCAATTTTTACTTAGGATAGCAATGTCATCAGCGCATCTTATCATTCATATTCTTTCACCTTAAACTTTAATTCCATTCTTGAACCTTTCTTTTATTTCCGTGATTGCCTCTTCGATGTACAGATTGAACAGCAGTAGCAGAAGCCTACGTCCTGCCTTACACCCTTCTTTATCTCAGCACTTGGCACTTGGTCTTCCACTTTTATTATTCCGTCTTGTTTCTTATACATATTGTATATTACCTGTGTTTCCCTATGGATTACCCCTATTTTTCTCAGAATTTCGGACATCTTGCACCGTTCTACCATGTCGACCGCTTTTTCCAGGTTGCAGATCATATGAATGTGTCTTGATGTTTCTTTAGTCTCGCTTCCATCATCAATTGCAACGCCAGAACTGCCTCTCTGGTGCCTTTACCTTTCCTAAAGCCAAACATCGTCTATTAACAAATCCTCAATTGTCCTTTCCATTCTTCTGTGTATTACCCTTGCCAGCAGTTTGGGTACATGATCTGTTAAGCGTAACGTGCGATAATTCTCGCACTTGTCGGTTGTTGCAGTCTTCGGAATCGTGGGGATCATGTTTATGCGAAAATCAGATGGTATATCCTCGGATTCATCCTTTCTACGCACCAACGTGAATAGTCACTTTGTTGCCACTTCCCCCTATGGTTTTAGTAATTCTGATGGAATGTTATCTATTCCTTCTCCCGCATTTGATTTTAAGTCTTCAAGAGATCTTTTAAATTCTGGTTGTATTACTGGAACAGCTATCTCTTCTATATCGTCTCCTGTTTCTGATACAGGCATTCAGTTTATGCTTTCCATGTATCCCCTATCTCCTCTCCATTTAACAGTGGTATTACCACTGCACTATTAATTTTGCCGCCCTTGTTTTCGTCTCATTAAGGGATATTTTGACTTCCCTATAAACTGAGTCAGTCCTTCCGACAATTATTTCTTTTTCGATTTCTTCACATTTTTCATGCAGCCATTTAGCCTTAGCTTCCCTGCACTTACTGTTTATTTCATTCCTAAGTGACTTGCATTTCTGTACTCCTGAATTTCCTTTTTCGTTTTTCTACTTTCTACTTTCCTCGATGAACTAAGAATTCCTTCTGTTACCCATCCCTTATTCGCAGTTACTTTCTTTGTACTGACGGTTCTCTTTCCAACTCGTGCAACTGTCCTTCTTAGAGACGTCCGTTCCTCTTCAAATTAAGTGCCTAGTCAGCAACTCTTTAGCAGTTTCTATAGCCTCAGAGTATTCCACGCGTACCTCTTCATTTCCTAGTACCTCCGTATCCCACCTCTTTGCACACTAATTCTTCCTGACTAGTCTCTTAAACCTCAGCCTTACGATCCAATATCTGTTTTCGGAATCTCTGTCTCACCATGATGTAATCTAGTTGAAATCTCTTGGTCTTTTCCAAGTATACCTTCTCCTCTTGTGATTCTTGAACAGAGTGTTCGCTATGACTAGGTGAAATTTCTTATGGGACTCAATTAATCTTTCTCCTCTCTCATTCCTAGTATCAAGCCCATATTCTACCATAAAATTTTCCTCTACTTGTTTCCCTACAACAACATTCCAATGCACATTAACTGTTACATTTTCATCGCCCTTTACGTACGTACTGGATTACACGTTCAATACCCACATATACATTGAAGAGCCAAAGAAACTGTTGTATTGTGTTGTATGTTAACCGGGGACCTAGAAACGACGGAGAGGCTCCCCGCTGCAGTCGCAGTGGTCCACAACACCACGACGACTACCGCAGTACACTTCACTCCTCCGCCGGCCCACACCGAACCCAGGCTTATTGTGTGGTTCGGCCCCCGGTGGATCCCCCCAACCCCCGCCCCAGCGAACGTCTCACACCAGACGTGTGTAACCCCTATGTGTGCGTGGTAGAGTGATCGTGGTGTATGCGCACGTGGAGAACGCTTTTGCGCAGCAATCGCCGACATAGTGTAACTGAGGCGGAATAAGGAGAACCAGTCCGCATTCGCCTAGGCAGATGGAAAACCCCTAAAAACCATCCACAGACAGGCCCGTTCACCGGACCGAAGCAAATCCGCCGGGTGGATTCGTGCCAAGGACCAGGCGCTCCTTCCCGCCCGGAAAAGAAACTGTTACATCTGCCTAGTGTCATCTAGAGCGCCAGCGAAAAAGTGCCGCAACACGACATGGCATGGACTCGAATAGTGTCTGAAGTAGTGCTGGAGGGAATTGAAACCATGAATCCTGCAGGGCTGTCCATAATTCCGCAAGAGTATGAGGGGGTCGTGATCTCTTATGAGCGGCACGTTACAATAATGTTCATGTCTGGGGAGTTTGGTTGGCAGCGGAAATGTTTGCTACTCTGTGGCAATTCTGGACGCGTGTGGTGTCGCATTATCCTGCTTGAATTGCCCAAGTCCGTCGGAGTGCACAATGGACATGAATGGATGCGGGTGATCATAGAGGATGCTTACGTACCTGTCACCTGTCAGAGTCGTATCTACCCACACAGGGGTCCCATCCAGAGCCTCCTCCAGCTTGAACAGTCCATTGCTGACATGCAGGTTCCATCTGTTCATGAAGTTGTCTCCATATTCGTACACGCCCAGCCGCACGATACAATTAGAAACGAGACTCGTCCGACCAGGCAAAATATCTCCAGTCATCAACAGTCCAATGTCGGCGTTGACGGGCCCAACAGAGGGGAAAGCTTTGTGTCATGCAGTCATCAACTGTACACGAGTGGGCCTTCGGCTCTGAAAGCCCATATCAATGATGTTTCGTTGAATGGTTCGCACGTTGACACTTGTTAATGGCCGAGCATTGAAATCTGCGGCAATTTGCGGAAGCGTTGCGCTTCTGTCACGTTCAACGATTCTCTTCTGTCGTCGTTGATCTCGTTCTTGCAGGATCTCTTTCCGGTTGGAGCAATGTCGGAGATTTGATGTTTTACCCGATTCCTAATGTTCACGATACACTCATGAAATGGTAGGACAGGAAACCTCCACTTCCTCGCTACCTCTGAAATGCTGTGTTCCTTCGCTCGATTGCCGACTGTAAAACCATGTTGGAAGTCACTGAAATGTTGATAAATTGCCATTGTAACAGCAGTAACCGATTTAATAACTGCGCCAGACACTTGTTGTCTTATATAGGCGTTGCCGACCGCAACGCCGTGTTCTGCCTATTTACATATCTCTGTATTTGAATACGCAGGGCTATACTAAATTCTTTGGAACTTCGGTGTGATTTCTCTATCCCTTCATCTTCAACTTGCTACGTCGACATGTGTACCTGAGCTACCGTTTACGGTGTTGGTTTCCTGTCAATTATGATGAGAACAACGCTGTCACTGAACTGTTCACAGTAACTAACTCTCTGCCAGCATTCCTATTCGTAACGAACCCTACTCCCGTCGTACCACATTCTGCCGCTGTTGATACTACCCGGTACCCATCATACTAGAAATGCTCGTCTTCCTTCCATTTCACTTCACTGACCCCCATTATATCTAAATTGATCCTTAGCATTTCCCTTCTGTCATTCCATTCCTCCCCTCCCCCCCCCCCCCGACTCGTTGTATGTTATCGTATCGTCGGTAATTAAATATTTTCCTCATGGCCACCTCCCCCTTGTGAGTCCCGTCCCGGAGATCCGAATGTGGGACCATTTCGGAATCGTTTGCCAATGGAGAGATTATAATGATACTTTTTCAGTTATAGTCGACATTTTCTGTGGATACACGTTACGTGTATTTAACACAATGGTTTCCATTGCCTTCTGCATCCTCATGCCTTTGATTATTGCTGTTTCTTCCAACTTCAGGGACAATATCCCAGCCCAGGGGAATGGAGTGCCCTGAACCTGCTCCTCCACCCTCTTCGACAAGGTCGTTGGTTGATTGGTGTGTGACTTCTGAAGTTGGAAGTCTTCGGCCGCCCACGGCGATGTTTTTTGTTCAAATTTTCGGTGGTGGCGAGGTTCGCACCCGGAACGGAGGGAGTTTTGATTACTAATCAAAGACGCTACCCCCGCACCAAAGATAGTTGAGAGTTTCAGTCTGATGGGAGGCACGCTAGGTAGTCTTTGAGGCTGTGTTTACCACTGTGTCCAGATGGCATCGTGGTCTGCCTAGAACCCAGGAGACCCGGGTTCGAAACCCAGTCCGGCACAAATTTTCAACCCGCCCCATTGATATAAATCAATGCCCTCTGTATGTTAATGTCTTTAAGTCCTTCGTGTCTCGTTTCATAGTATCTGCAGGCTCAAGAATGATGATTGTTCATTCTGACACGTCCGAAAGAAGAGTCACCACATATACGGAACATTTAACACATTGCTGTTTACTTGCTCTCTCCGTCGCAGATTTGCTGTGGTGCTTCTTCATATATGACAGATCACATTTGACTCAGATCGAAGTATGACCGAATAATTTCATATTTCAGTATCTTACATTCGTAAAGCTGCGAATGGAGATCTCTCAATTTCGTTCGCAGACGGACAAAGCAGATCCACAGTGGTGTGTCGTGTCCCCATGGCATCGCACGCCTACCAGGGCGTCAATTTCTGCCAGCGCTCGCCGGATGCGGCGTTAACATCCCCCCTCTCGTTCGCTGTGGCTTCTGCCCTGAAACGATCCTCGCGGGGCCGTATCGCCGAGGCTTTCCCGGTCGTGCAATAAACGTCAGGCCCGGCCGGCAACGCATTTGGCACGCAAAGAGAGAGGAATGCCGCTGTCAGGCAGCAGTGCGTGATCCCAGGGGCTCTGATGGATGCTGCGGAGGTTTCGCTGCGCGGGACTCGTGGGCTGACAGCGCGGGCGCAACAGCGTCCTCTGAGGGCGGATAAATCGGTGGCCCCAATTGGAATCGATTGACAAATGCCCCTGATGTCTCGCGCGGCGAGCCGAACACACTGCAGGCCGGGGAAGCAAAAGATTAATGCTGCAGGGATCCATATGTATGGCTGAAATGTCGAACTGGGTCATCCTAGATCATACCGTTCTTGTAGCACAAATGTCGCAGAACGGACACTTCGAGTGGAAACAATGACGGACTGTGACCACTACCTAACAGTTATGGCTCGTAGGTACCGTAAGGAGGACGCAGAACAATTGTGCTACGTGTTTTAGGTGGAAACTTGGAGAGTAGAGTCGACCTTGAGAGCAGGAAATCGTCTCAGAACAACAATGTGGCCTCCAGGCGGAGTCTACGACAAATAGTCGCGAAACACTGTAGCAGAAATGTCGCAGATCGGACGCTTCGAGTGGAAACAATGACAGACTGTGACCGCTACCTAACAGTTACGGCCCGTAGGGAACGCAAGGAGGGTGCAGAACAACTGTTCGATGCGTTTTGGATGGAAACTTGGAGAGTAGTGTCGACTTTGAGAGCACGCAATCGTCTCAGAACAATAATTTGGCCTCCAGGCGCAGTCTACGACAAATAGTCGCGAAACTCTGTAGTGCAAAGTATACCACATGTTGACCACTACAGCGATACTTGACCTCCAAGCGGCTGGCATCTAGTAAGAGCCGTGGCATGATTTAATTTAAAAATATATCACTTTCAATGGAAGTACTTCATTTTTTCTGTTCAATAAATGGGACAGTGATATAACCTGAAAAAATATTATTTTCAGTGGTATTACTTCACTGTTTTCCGTTAAATAAAAGGGGTAGACATTTCTGCAATATGATCAGGCAAACACAGCTCTTCTCCTCCACTTTCTGTGAGTTTTCTATACCAACCACCGACTCTCGCACCGAAGTTTCCATTCCTTCGATTTTGTCAGATCTCTTCTTGCATAGCGCTGTTCTGCATAGCACGCCTCACGCCTTCGTTCCCAATTAGCAGGTTTTGTCCTCTATTTCTCTCTGCCTTTCCTCTGACATTCTTCTAAGATCTCCATATCGCGTTACATGTTTTCAATTGTATCTATGATGCCCGTGGTAAGGCTAATCTGTTCTTGTAGCACCCGTTAAGTGCAAATATATTTAAGATTAATTAACATATATTAACAAAATCTTTCCCGAGGGGGAACCTGTTCCCCTACCGGGCGCGTCCCCAGGTGGCGGATAGGGGAAAGCTCTACAGATATGTAGGGTAGGTGGGAAATAAAATACCACCCGTGGACCAACACAGGACCAGAAATCCAAAGGCGACTGTCTCACATTGGGCGGTCTTTGGTCAGCGTCTGTTCCCCAGGTTAGGGGCGGCTGGGAAAAACCTCCAGGGCTAACAACCGTGCTTGTAAATTTGTGGCTCGAAGAGTCACCCCTTACATAATACTATCAATCATGAAAGAGTGTAATGTGAAACAAATTACCCCAGGTGGACAATCCACCGCACCAAGGTGCGCAAGCAGACTATCGGATTCTGGGGAGTCTGCAGCATTGCACAGAGATGAATCGGGACATGATAAGACATCAAGCAAATTGAAATGTAAGAAAACAAGTTACATAGCTACTTTCAATGTAAACTCTCTTTTAAAAACAGGAAAATTAAAACATCTTACAGATACCCTCAAACATCATAGAATACTCATAACATCACTACAAGAAACTCGATACATAGATGAAAACAATTTTGATTCCGGAGGTTTCAGAATATACAAAGGAAAGGTAGGCAAAAGAATAATGAAAAATAGATAAAAGTATTTTAGACTCCATTATCAGCTTTCAATCACAATCGGAAAGACTCTCCACACTCACTTTTAAATCTGCTAATAGAGTATACACAATTGTGAATGCACATGCCCCCATAAATGAAGACAATAGGAAAAATAAGGAAAAGGTGGAACGTTTTTGGGAACAACTAGATGACGCGGTGCAAAAGATTCCAGACAAACACAACATCATACTTACGGGGGACTTCAATGCTCAAGTAGGAAAAGAGAAGAAATACAAAAATATTGTTGGAAACTACCCAGCGCACAATAGAACTAACCAAAATGGAGTCAGATTAGTAGAACTCTGCCAAGCGCATGGCTTGATCCTGAAATCCACAGCCTTTAAGAGACTACCCAGAAAACAGAAGACATGGACCTCACCAAACCCACACTTGGGTGAATTTCAACTTGATCATGTGGCGATAAAATGGAAACACCATACAGAAATACAAAATGTCAAAGTACTCAGAGGAGCAAACTTGGATTCTGATCACTATCTTTCTAAAATAAAACTCAAAATTATCCCCAAAAGGAAAGATAGAAACAGTAAACCCAAAAGCAGAAGATACGATCCAGAAAAGATAATGAATTCGAAGGAGTTTCCCCTCGCGACTCAAGATATAAGGAACCAAAATTGGGATCAAATGAAAGAAAGCCTACTAACCAAAGCTGAACAAATAGCACCTATAACCAAAATCAAAAAACACGCATGGTGGACAGAGGAATGTGACAAACTTATTGAGCAAAGAAAGAAAGCATGGCAACAGATGCAATCTCAGAAAAATGAATATAATAGGCAAAATTTCCTGAGTGTAAGAAAACTAGCGAGTAAAAACCTCAAAAGAATTAAAAAAGCACAAGAAGATCAACTCCTTTTGCAGATCAACGAAGACTTCAACAAAAACAAGACTAGGAGCTTTTACAGAACTTTTAAACAAAAAATAACCAAGTACAGCCCACCGACACTCCAATTACAAGATAAAAATGGTAATATTGCACACAACAACAGGGATAATTGCAAAATTTTGAGGGAATATTTCAGAAACCTTCTCAACTGTAAAGAACCAATTGAAAAAATGGATTTCAGCAACTCAACTTCAACAAGTCCTAACTCAGAACCACCCACCGTCGAGGAACTACAATCAATCATTTTGAATCTCAAAAACTATAAGGCTTCGGGAGAGAACCAAATTACAGCTGAAGTGTGGAAAAAATGTCAATAGAAATGCCATAGAATCTCTCCAAAACATATTTGAAGAAATATGGAAAACAGAAAGAATTCCGGATGAATGGAAGATGGCCCTCATTCACCCAATTCATAAGAGGGGATCCAGAACAGACCCCAACAATTACAGAGGGATTTCGCTCCTTGACGTAACATACAAAATACTGTCTAAAGTCCTTTTGAACAGAGCAGAACCCCAGCTAGACTGTCAACTTGGAGAATACCAGGCAGGCTTCAGAAAGGGAAGATCCTGCCCAGAACAAATTCTAAACCTCAAAAATCTTATGGCCTACCAAAAATCGAGAGCAAAAGCGTATGTCATCACATTCATTGACTTTCAAAAGGCGTACGACTCCATAGACAGGGAATCTCTAATCTCCATATTAAAAGAATTGAACCTAGACAATAAAACTACAAACCTAATTAGAGAAACCATCACCAACACATACTCCAAAATTAAATTTATGGGAGAACTCTCAGACCTATTTGAGATAAAAACTGGAGTACGACAAGGTGATGGACTCTCTCCATTGTTATTTAACTGTGCCCTAGAAAAAATAGTAAGAGAATGGAACAAGAAAATCAATAGTGGAATCCGACTAGGAACAAAAAACAAAGGCATCAAGGTTAATTGCCTAGCATTTGCAGATGATATGGCCCTACTAGCTGAAACATGGGAAGAAGCCAAAGAACAGATCCTCGAATTACAGAAACAAGCAGAGAAAATAGGCCTTAAAATTTCTTTTGAAAAAACCAAAATAATCACAAATATAAAAAAGCCAATGAAATATCTTAAAGTAAGAGACCAAAAGATCGAAATTGTTAAAGAATTCAAATATCTTGGTGAATGGATTAGCTGGAACGCCCTTGAGAAAAAAGCAATAGAATTAAGAAGAAACAAAGTTGAACTAGCCTTTCAGCTTACTAAAAATACTTATAATAAAAAGTCCCTCTCATGGAATTCAAAAATAAAACATTACAACACTGTCATTAAACCAGAAGCACTATATGCAGCTGAGACATTATCTATCACTAACCATGGCCCAATTGAAAGGCTAGAGATCAAAGAAAGAAAAATATTGAGAAAAATTTTAGGCCCCAAATTTCATAACGACAAACTAATTCATACCAAAAATGAAACACTCTACAAAACCACAGAAAAACTTTCGGATACAATGAGGAAAAGAAGAATTGAGTTTTATGGGCACATTCTCAGAATGAACCCAAATAGACTTACAAAAAGAATGTTTGACTACTTCAGGAATAAAAAATCCAAACCAAATTGGTTTATCCAAACAGAGAAAGACTTAAGAGAACTACACATCACAGAAAAAATGCTCACAGGCAGGACCGCAAAAATGATAAGCAAAGACAGAAAAGAGGGATTCCAGCTCCAAAATAGAAAGAAAAGAACGATTGTCATCTCTGATGAGGAAAGAAAAGCAAGATCAGAAAGAATGAAACAGTACTGGGCGAAAAGAAAGGCACAGAACACACAGAAGTGATTGATTCAACGTACCCCAAAGTTGGGTGAAACGAAGAAGAAGAAGAAGAACAAAATCTTTGCGTTGGCATTCAATTCTCACAAATTTGTTTCTTATTTTCATTAATAAATTGGCATGCTCGAAAACTGAGAACACGTATTATAATGTTCTTGTGCAGATATTGCTTATCCTTCTTCATTAGCTCGTCGCTTCTCGCATTATATAACCTTTCCTTGTTCCTACGGAGTAGCAGTGAGTATGGCAACTGCAGCCTACGTGATTCTCATTGTACGTTCTGGACCACTTTATGATGAAGCCAGTTCCCATACCAAGCGAGGTGGCGCTGTGGTTAGCACAATGGGCTGCTGCATTCGGGAGGATGACGGTTCAGACGCGCGTCCTGCCATCCTGATACAGATTTTCCGTGATCGCTTCAGGCAAATGCCGGGATGGTTCCTTCCCCATTCTTCCCTTAATCCGTTGGGACCGACGACCTCGGTATTTGGTCCCTTCCTCTAAATCAACCAACCAACCAACCACGTCCCATATAAGGTCAACGAACCCCGCCAACAAATGTCAGTGCACTACTATTAAAACGAGGCAGCCCAATCAGAACGAAGTTTCAATAATGAGTTAAATAAATTAAAAAAGTCCACATAGCTCAACGGTGCTCTCTAATCAAAGATCACCTCTCTGTCAGAGCATAACATTAAAATTATAATTTCGTCTTACATCCAGTAAGAAATTACGTAAATTTACTTCTTTCGTGAAGGTCATATCTACCAGTACACCAACATTTCCAAGCTTATTCATCTGAATTGTGAAGATAGATTTACACTACATAGAAAACACACACATACACATACATTCACACCGACACACACACACACACACACACACACACACACACACACACATAGATTTAGAAATGCCTAACATGCGTAAGACGACGATAAAAATATTGGCAACTATCTTTTCATTACTGACTAGGAGAAACAGTATATGGATTGGTTCATAAGTCGCTTTTGTGAATTTCAGAGGAACTCGCTGTTTAACATTGGGAATATATAGGGTGTCCCTAGAGGCATGTTCAGTATACAGGGATACGACAGGAATGATCATTCGAAATAAACAAGTCTAGTATGCCTCGGCTATAAAATGCATCTATTTACCTGCAATATTGTGAAACAAATCTGCAGGAGAGATGTGTTTCACAGTAGCGAGGATGAACTGATGCTCATAGCTCTTCAGAAATTATGGAGTCTATGTTTACCGGATATTTTCTTCACTTTTTGTTTCATACTATCACCTCTCAAAATATCCAAAGCAGAGAGGTCGCAGAAGAAGAGATTGGTTTCACCTCATCGAAGATGTAAAAGTATTCATAGCCTTTTATACAAGCGTTTTAGAGCCTTGTTTACTAGACTGTTCGAATGATCGTTCACATCATATCCCTTAATGCTGACCATTCCGTTTGGGGCACCCAGTATAATGCACTCTCCAAAACAGTTAAAAACCTTGATTGTTCAGTGTAATTCACGAATAAGTAATTGTAACCGAACATGAGTCTTATCTTAAATAATATTCAGCAAGTTCGTATTTCGGTGATGGTAGTGATGTAAGGCAGTTGCAATTCGATGGCAGTTGATTTCAGAATTACGTCGCAAATGGGTAATTCTGCTTTAAAGAATTGCTTCAAGTCGTAACCGAAAGGTTACCAGGTCATGTTATAAGCATTTTTCTCGACTGCAGTACTGTATTACGCTGTTACAACGAGTATTACTATGTTCGTTTGTTCATTTTAAGGGCGGCAGGAGAACCGACTTACATTTGAGGCGCCGTGCTGAGAAGTAATGCCTCCCAATTTTTTATTCTGTTCTCAATATCGGTTGAAGTATTACATGTCATCCATATACTCCGTCGTCTTCCCCGATTTCCTGACGCAAGGCGCTACCCCTCTGCTACTAGAGCGCTCCGAATTGCAGTATGTAAAATGGCAGTGTGTAACGCAACTATGTCAATACGTGAGGAACAGCGAGCTGTAACCGAATTTCTGACGTCAGAAAACGCGCCTCCCACTGAAATTCAAAGTGAATGAAAGTTGTGTAGGTGATAATTGTATCAACACCAGTAATTTGTGACGATGGGTTGTTCGCGCTCGTAATGAAGGGAATGGTGGTGCTAATCTCAACGTACCAAAACTTATAGAACACATTCGAGGACTTCAATTCGATAGTGACGAAGTATTGCAAGTAGAGATGAGGTTGTGGCTCCGTCAACATAGACAAACGTTCTATAGTGACTGCATCAACAAACCGGTCTCTCGTTGTTGTAGCCTGTTGTTACAGATTGATATCTGTTGAGTGTAGGTTCTGTATTTTATTTTGTGAAGGTTTGTGTAACTGCCTTAAGCGCTAGAGATAGACTCAAGAGCAAATTTATTGTTTTAACAGCGACTAATGTCGAACCACGGGTTAGTTTGAGTTGTTAACGGGCTAAGTTTACCCTTAAACTAAAATTATGCTACATCGAATTCTTTATCCACTATGTATCGTTATAAGCTCCACTATCCATTTGTGTTAGGACATAAAGAAATTTGTCTTTTTTCATTTAACACTCTATGAATGTCTGTCAAATTTAATTTTATTTTTTCATCTTTTTCGGTGCTAATTCTCGGAAGTAATACGATATTTTTTATTTTTTCAAAATTTCACATTTAACTTTAACCCTACAGTAACTACTATATATATGATTCTTCAAAATCATGAGAGTATTTGAATTTTTATGTGCGTATCACGTATCTAGTGATAACTTGAAACGTCCCCTTAGAAAAATTATACACGACTGTGCTTAAACTGACCCAATATTTTTAGCGCAACGCAATCTGACTTTCAAAAATCCCTACAAAAGAATGGCCCTGACTAACATTAACCTATACGTTTCACAAATCACTTACCTCACCAAAAATCTTCCTTACTCGAACTACTGCAATACAGCGAGCGCCACTACTGCCAGCTAAATAAAAGATTCAAACTACGGAAGGCACTAACTACTGATAGGGACAGTTAGCAAATGAAAGATTTTAATAGAGAACAAACAATGTATTTACCTTAATATCATCAAAAGTCATAATATACGTAATTTCAAAACTCCGCCATTTCCTTCCACACATCCACCACTGCTGGCGGCTCACCTCTAACTGTGCAACGCTACGCGCTGTTCACATCCAGCTGCCGCTGCCCAACACTACAATGGCAGACAACAATGCAAACTAGCCACAGACTGCACACAGCACAGCCAGTGATTTTCATACAGAGCGCTACGTAACGTTGCCAATAAGAAAACATAAACAGCCTACTTAAAAACTCATGAAATTGTAAGGAACAGTTCTTTTTGTCACTGCAATATAAATGTACTTTGCATGCACTACATTGGGAATGAAGTCTCCACTTGTTTTTCTTTCTCGCGAAAATTTCACATCATCCTGTTTTACAATCGGAAACCACAAAGTGATTGCATCGGTTGCAACGACGTATATCTTTACGAACAGAATAATTATCCTTTTGTAGTGGGACGCGAAATTGAAGCGTCACCCATCCACCAGTGTCAGCCCAGTTTGCAGGTGACTATAAGTTTAATTTAGTTTGTTTACATATTTTTCTTATTATTGGTAATAGATGTGAATTATCTAAAAGTTTTGTATTTTTTTTTATGTGTTTCATGTACGGAGAGGGCGGCGCAACGAACGGAGACAGCATCTTCGTTGCCGCGACCAGAGAGGAAATTGCTGGCCGCTATACGTCGCGGGTCGACAGCCGAGGAGCAACAGAAGATCCTGGAACCGAGTTGTTGCGTCGTGCTTCTAAAAATTAAAAATGAATTTGTATACTCTTTTTGTACAACAATGACGTCATATAGAGCTTAATCTTGTTGAAGAGTCAGTCCTATTCTGTTAAGCCTTAGGTTCAGAACGTCTGTATGTAGGAAGTTAATAAAATAGTGGATACTACTAAAGTTGAAACACGTGTTCTGAAGATTTCTTTATGGAGAATTATGTGAACTGATTAATAGTATATTTGACAAGATTATTGAAGTTTGACAGTGGTCATCGCAACTTTGAATCTAAAAAGTTTAGTCGATGTGTGATTCTGATATCGATTAAGTCAAGATAAAGTGTGTCAATATAAGTTCTGAGGAGAAACAAACGAAATTTAAATTGAAAAAGTTTACGCAAACCAATTGGCCCAAGTGACGAAATTCAATGCTTACGACTCAACTGATGTTTTACAGTTTCGTTCAAGAACCATTCTGTGACAATTTAAAAAGAATATAAATCATTTTGAAGTGGGTTGTAACTGACGTAGGTGACGAAGTCTGCACATGGTCATATGATAAACGAAAGTCATTTATAAACAAACCTATACGTCGTTACACTACACCGTGGCGACCTTAGAAACAGGACTTGTGTGCAATTAAGGCACACAGGTACGAAACAAAGCATCAAGAGTCCTTCGGAAGTCAACGCGAGTTTTCGTGGAGCCTTCACCAGCCAGCGGCGACTTCGCGGGTGTGGGCATCTGACGGAGCGCAGCCAAGCAGTACGGTCACGCAGTTATTCCACGAGAAGGCGCATCTGTTGGGCAGCAGCTGAACGCTGCAAACCCCGACAACCCTTTTTCTCCCTAAACTAACAGGCCCAGTACGTCAGCTGCGGGGCGTTCCTCCGGCAGGTATTAGAGGTGTTGCTGAGGGCTTCGCCTGTCTACGGCGGTGCCGGGCGTGGTTGCAGCCAGTGACGTCTCCGGTGTTCGACTCAGCGTCCTGCCAGTTGCAGAAACGGGGTCGCAGCATCTCAGCGGCTGTATCGACGGCTGTTACATCTGCAGCCCATAGCAGCACACTGGTCATCGAGAACTACAAATTACAATATTAGTGTCCGGTGAGTTTGTTTCAAGTTGGAAGTGGAGTGTTGTATATAGGGAGTGTGCTTTTACGGGATTGTTGATTACAAGTCTGCGTGTGTAACTAGTTAATATCTTACAATAATGTCGGGTAGTGAAATGTCAGACGAAGAGCAGTCTATGTCCGATAGGAGCATGAGATCCGTTTTTAGGGCGATTGCTAAATTAAAACAGTCTAACGAAGAATCTACTGCTAGATTAAAAGAGGAATTAAAACAGTCTAACGAAGAATCTACTGCTAGATTGAAAGAGGAACTAAAACAGGAGTTAAAACAGTCTAACGAGGAATCTACTGCTAGACTTAAAGGGGAGCTAACAAAATCTACGGACAGGTTACAGGAATATCTTAATGAAACCAGCCGAGAATTAAGTGATAAAATAGAGTCTTCTAAAGTTGAAATGCAGGAAAAACTAGTGGGACTTAGTAATAAGATTGCTGATAATTGTAAAAGGTTAGAAGAACATATCCAGGAATCACGAGAGGAAAAAGCTCGTATGCGAAACGATATTACTGACTTAACCGAGAGACTAGATAGTGTCAATATCTTAGTTGTAAATGAAATACAGAAAAATAACGATATGTTACGAGACGAATTCTCTATGCAAACGGAAACTGTTCGTAGAGAATTATTGGGATCTATTAAAGAGGTCTCTACCAAACCTGTAGAGATTTCTTCAATAGATAATGTAGAATTAGAGACATTAACTCATCAAGTAGAAAAGGACCATACCGAAATTGAAAACATGAAATTTTTAATTAATGAAATATGCAGTAACCTTGAGGCTGCCAAAAATAATAACATTGACGTAGGTACAGAGCGTTCACATCGTGAACACAGTGAAGAATCGATATTAGCTAACCGCGTATCCCACACAGAAATGAGAATACAGGAAGTTACTAAACGGTTATCGGAATTAGATAATAACGAAAACATTTCAGACAGCAGAGGTAATAACATAATCAGAGACAACAGTCGCATCGAATTTGCTAGCTCGGACGACAACAATATGAATAAAGAAATCACGGCAAGCCAATCCGATGCAACTCCGTCTCCGCAATCTATTTCTCTCGCAGAATGTCTGGATGATATAACGACAAATTCAAATGTAGCAAGTCGATTTCCTGTATTCAAACCAGGAGGCGAACTTCACCCTATAATCTTTATAAAAGCTTTTGAAACATCATTATCTCCCAAATGGAGTAATGAAAAACGCATTCAATTTGTAATAGGACATTTAGAAGCAGAAGCTGCGGAATGGGCAGTACTGCATAGAACTGAATTCAGGGACTGGGATGATTTTGTTAAGCAGTTTAAACAACATTATTGGTCAAGAGGAAAACAACAACACTTAACTTTAGAGTTGTTAGACCCTCCTCCATATTCTAAGCGGTGGGGAGGTTATAGGAATTATTTTGAATGGCATTTAAACCGTGCTAAATTAATTGAAGAACCAATTATTGAAAGTCATTTAATACGAGTCCTAATTAGTAGGTTACCGTATTATGTAAAGGAAAGAATGATAGAAAAAGAATGGTCACAGCCGTGTGAATTATTAGGATATTTAGAACAGTTAGATATACTTAACAGAGAAAGGGAAGACGAGAAGTTTAGATTTGGTAGAAATGACAATCCTCGAAATAATAATAATAATTCAGAACCACGAAAAGCTAATAACAACAATCATAGCCGGTTTTGTTATATAAAGCGTCAATCTAAAGATAAAGAGAGCCAACAAAATCGTGGCAATAACTCGAAAATGCGGAAATTACACAATAACGATCATGAAATAAATCATCCTCAAGTAATTAATGAAGGTCAAGTGGTAGGTGACGTTATCATAGAAAGTTCGGAAAACTAGTAAAATCCTTTAGTACGGGTCAACTAAAGGGAACTGTTAGTCAAGATTATACAAGACCCAATTGCAATTTATCATTAAGCTGCCAAAAGGACGGTGAATGGCAACAAGATTTGCTTCAGGAAGACAATCTGATAAGGGAGAATATAACTTATAAACCCGTTATTAAAGATTATATTAAAGATACCGAAATAAATATTATAATTGATTCGGGTAGCGAAGTAAGTATTTTATCGAAAGAATTATTCCAGCTTAAAAGAAAATATTGGAATTTCCCAACCTTACCTGTAACTGGGGTGAAAATTATAGGAGTTACCGGTAAAAGAAGTCAAAATATTACTGAGGAAGTTTATTTAACTTTTGAGATTGCCAAACAATTAATTGCTCACTCTGTACTTGTCGTAGCCAACTTAAATGTGACCCTAATTTTAGGTATAGATTGGCTGTGTAAATATAAAGCTATATTAGATTTTAAAGACTCTTCCTTAACCATCCATAAGGAGGCATGTGCTTTTAAAGTGAGGTTTTCTGATAATCAAGTACCGGAAAATTGCTACGAATCCTTACAGATTAAGTACGCACAGACCATGAGCCTATTAACAGATTTTAGTGATCTTGAATATGAGGTATACCAAGGTCAGGCTAGTAGCAGTATCGAAACCGAAGTGAAAGAAAAATGTTATTCTACGAATTGTCTATCCGAACAAGAAAAGGAAGAGTTGGAATCTTTGTTGTTAGAATTTAGAGCCGTCTTCTCAGATGAACCAGGGAGAATTAAAGATTACGTTTGTAAACTTAAGATTAAAGATCAAAAACCATTCTTTAAGAAACCTTATCCTATTCCAGTACAATTCAAAGAACCGGCTAGTAGAGAAATAAGTAAGATGCTAGAACAAAACAATATCGAACGATCATGTAGCGCTTTTAACAGTCCTTTGTGGGTAGTTAAGAAAGCTACTGGTGGGGTACGACTAGTTCTGGATGCCCGTGAGTTAAATAAAATTATAGAGATGGAAAGAGACAGACCTATTCCTATGGAGGACGTACTTCTTAAGATTGCTGGTTCACGTTATATGAGTACAATGGATTTAACTGCTGGCTACCATCAAGTAATATTACACCCGGATTCACGGCAATATACGGCTTTTCTTTTTGAAGGCAGATCATATCAGTTCCAAGTTTACCTTTTGGACTTAATATATCAGTGTCAACTTTCATTAGGGCATTAGATTCTGCTTTGGGTCAGCAGTTGTTACAAAAGATTATTTTATATGTAGATGATATTTTGGTAGCCACCAAAACGTGGGAAGAACACGTAACGATATTACGGGAATTGTTTAACCGTTTAATTGACAGAGGAGTTACTTTAAAATTATCTAAGTCTTACTTCGGACAGGAGGAAGTGAGATTTTTGGGGCATATAGTGGACAGTAAAGGTATTAGGCCAGACCCAGCACGTATTGAAGCTATTGCTCGATGCCCGAGTCCTAGAAATCGGAAACAATTGAAATCATTCTTAGGAATGGTAGGATTCCTGAGAAGATTTCTTCCAGGGCAGGATATTGTCAATCCTAAATTACTAGATTTATTAAAAGAGAAGTCAGTATGGCTCTGGGGAAAAGAGGAAGAGGAAGTTTTTAATAAGATAAAAGGAACGTTAACCGAAGCCAAAATGTTATACCACCCAGATTTCAATCAGGACTTTTGTATGTGTACGGATGCCTCTGATTATGGTGTGTCTTGTGTAATATTCCAAGGTGATCTGACCAATGAAAAGGGATTATATCGGCCTATTGGATTCGCTAGTAGAACTTTAAATAAACACGAAAGAAATTATTTTGTAACAGAGAAGGAAGCTCTCGCAGTGGTATGGGGTTTTCAACGATTTAGAGGATTATTAATGGGAAGAAAAACAATTGTATATACTGATCATCAGGCTTTAATCTTTCTGAACAATAGTCGGTTACTTCACCGTAGACTATTACGTTGGGTATTATGCTTGCAAGAATTTCAGTACGAAATTAGGTATATAAAAGGATCTCAGAATGTAGTTTCGGATGCTTTGTCGAGACTCCCCGTAGGAATGGAGAATATTAACATTGTAGAAGAACCAGGAACAAATTACCATGTTTATTTCTTTTTAACTCAGGAGAACGAACGTAAGGTTAAACGGATAGTAACTGCTATTAGATGCACTCAAAGAAATGACGATCAATATACGGACCTTATACAAACCCTTAATAATGGGGACGAAACAGTTAACACCCGGGGTGTGTGGTTATATTTTAACGACTTGTTGTATTGGAAAGCACAGAGGGAACACCAGAGATGGAAAATCTGCATTCCGAAAACTGTTGTAGACGAGTTAATTACTTATATTCATGAAGGTTACGGGCATTTTGGAATTCATAAATGTATTAAACATCTAATGAAGTATTATTATTTCAAAAATATGTCCCGTATTGTGAGAAGTATTATTAGGGCTTGTGAAACCTGTCAAAAGGTTAAAGTTAATAACAAATCTAAGCGTTATAAATTATATGCTGTAATTCCTCGAGGTCTGTGGGATCTACTGTCATTAGATTTTTTCGGCCCTCTGCCTCGTAGTTCAGGAGGATTAACTTATGTGTTTGTTGTAATGGAATGTTGGTCCAAACATGTGAAGCTATATACTTTGAAACGAGCGAATACAGCAAGCGTTATACGCTGCCTCACCCGAAATTACTTTGTTAACTGGGGCATTCCTAAACGACTTATGTCTGACAACGGTAGTGCCTTTATTAGTCAAAGATTTCAAGATATGATAAAACAATATGGAATCAAACATATCTTAATTTCGAAATATCACCCTCAAAGTAATTTAGTAGAAAGAGTAATGAAAGAATTAGGACGATTATGTAGGACGTATTGTGCACATAAACATACCCGGTGGGCCAAACTAATGCCTGAATTCGAAAAGATATTAAATGAATTGCCTCACCTAACGACGGGATTATCACCTATAGAAATTTTAGGCAAACGAATTATAGGTGAGCCTTTACTAGCTGCTCTACTTTGGCCACCAGCGAATGAGATCCAACAATGCATCCCAGACGAAAAAGTTTGCGAACAGATTATTAAAAATGCCGAACGGAGGATTAAAATTTATAATCAACATGCTATAGAACCCTCATTTCAGGTAGGAGATCTTGTGCTAGTACGATCTCATCCTAAAAGTTCTAAGATCAGTAAGGAATGTAGAAAATTCTTCTTTATCTTTGAAGGTCCACATGTTGTACATAAGATTGTACATCCCAAAGCGTTACTTCTTATGGAACCTTCATCAGGTGTAATTAAAGGATTATATAGTGTTGACCAAATGAAACCCTTCATTCCTAAATAAGTTAATATTTAGTATATGTTACATACGGAAGAGCGTTCATAGTTTATTCATGTGAAGTTTTCGTGATAGTTACGTGTTATTTTAAAGAAATAACAGAAAGCTTAAACAAGTGTTCTACAGTAATCTACTGGTACTTCAAAAAGAGAAAGATAACCAAAAGGGGGATTTATATGGAAGGAATTTTGCTATTAGGTCAAAAGGAATTTTGTATATTTTCATGTTTACTCGGATAGTAGGAACCAAAGGGGATGGTAAATAATTTTAGGGACCATGGGCGTCCAGAGCTATATGGCTCACGAGAACATAGCAGAGTGCCTTTAATTGAGGTTTGTAATAGTGTTAATATAGAACACACCAAACGGGGCTCTCTCGCATGTTTCTCCTAAATAAATTGCCATTACCCAACAAGGTGTCCGAAGGTAAATGCCGAGATTCTAAACAAAGTTTTGCTTGATTTATTCTTGACCTCAGGCATAAATAAGGTATTAGGGAAAAGAATGAAGTAAAGTAAGTAGTACTATTAGTTATTGTGAGAAACTAATTAGTAATGTACAGTTTAGGAAAGAGTAACTCTAGTAAATGAATAAAACTGAGACTAATTTACCACAATTTGAACGCTCTGTCCTAATGTAACAACGTTAAAGAACGTACTAAATTAGTATTTACTAGCAACTATTAAATGAAGAGGAGTAATCTCCATATATTCGGTTATGAATTACCACAATGGCACAATTAAGAGTAAATGACAAATAGTCACAACCATATCGTATTAAAAGGATTAAATCTATCTGAGAACAAGGACTCTAGATTACGTAAAATGTGAGGAAAATGTATTAACAGTTAAATATGGTATATAGAAAAGGTCTTATTTTCGGTTAAAAACCTGACAAACTGAGCTTGCGGGTGGGGTATGTAGTGGGACGCGAAATTGAAGCGTCACCCATCCACCAGTGTCAGCCCAGTTTGCAGGTGACTATAAGTTTAATTTAGTTTGTTTATATATTTTTATTATTATTGGTAATAGATGTGAATTATCTAAAAGTTTTGTATTTTTTTTATGTGTTTCATGTACGGAGAGGGCGGCGCAACGAACGGAGACAGCATCTTCGTTGCCACGACCAGAGAGGAAATTGCTGGCCGCTATACGTCGCGGGTCGACAGCCGAGGAGCAACAGAAGATCCTGGAACCGAGTTGTTGCGTCGTGCTTCTAAAAATTAAAAATGAATTTGTATACTCTTTTTGTACAACAATGACGTCATATAGAGCTTAATCTTGTTGAAAAGTCAGTCCTATTCTGTTAAGCCTTAGGTTCAGAACGTCTGTATGTAGGAAGTTAATAAAATAGTGGATACTACTAAAGTTGAAACACGTGTTCTGAAGATTTCTTTATGGAGAATTATGTGAACTGATTAATAGTATATTTGACAAGATTATTGAAGTTTGACAGTGGTCATCGCAACTTTGAATCTAAAAAGTTTAGTCAATGTGTGATTCTGATATCGATTAAGTCAAGATAAAGTGTGTCAATATAAGTTCTGAGGAGAAACAAACGAAACTTAAATTGAAAAAGTTTACGCAAACCAATTGGCCCAAGTGACGAAATTCAATGCTTACGACTCAACTGATGTTTTACAGTTTCGTTCAAGAACCATTCTGTGACAATTTAAAAAGAATATAAATCATTTTGAAGTGGGTTGTAACTGACGTAGGTGACGAAGTCTGCACATGGTCATATGATAAACGAAAGTCATTTATAAACAAACCTATACGTCGTTACACTACACTTTCTTTTCTTTGGGAGAGTTATTTCGTGTCTTTTAAAGTTCCTCCTTGAGATTTGACACTTCATGCTCATTCATTAGCCCCAGTGTCTCATCCTGCCTGAATTCCAGCAGTGGTAGCACCCCATGTAAATAACTGAAAATGATATAAGCATTGACGGAAGCTATTTCTATAGCACCCCAGAAGAGACGGTGCGACCATTTCTTTGATCGCCCGTCAAGATAGTAAGTTGAACGAAATCTGTCTGCATGCTGCATCCCATCCATGTTTTTGTTATTGTCAAATACAATAACTGGACATCGTATAGCTATACTTGTTTCGTCTTTCTACATTCTCGACCCTACACTCTGTTAAGTGCCAGAGAAATTTGAGGCAAACTGCTCTACTTTAGTGTCTTGTCATTGAAATACGATGATACTCTGTGATTTGAGTCCATATGCTCTAGATTTTTTTTTAATTTGATGGCAAATCTTTCGTGATTATTCTGACTGATCCAAAGGAATTTCTTTTCTAACTTTAATTTCTCTAAATGTGGAATGTAGGTAAAAAATCTGTCGAGGTATAGTTTTCTGAACTGACCCCAAAATTGCTTAGACAATTTCAGTACAAATCTCTCGCCTAAGTCGCACCTTCTAGCGTGTCTCATTCCTACTTTTCCATCACATATAGTTTACAGCCTCCTTTAATTGATTATAGTGGACTACATTGCGCTATGCTACTTTTTCCCTTGTAAACCTGAATTCATCAATACTCAACTCACTAGTAACCCTGTAAATTCAAATAAAGTGTTTATTCAAAGCGTTTGAAGAGGACGTAACTAACAGAACTTTTCAGCGTTATTTTCTGTAATATTTCATCATTAAGATGTAAACCGCTCAAATTAAAATCAAACCTGTCGCTTTTCCTGAATCACCTTACAACATAAATACCAAAGACGTCACATATTGACCAGTAGTAGTCGCATGATAGTAGCTTATAGCATACCAACAAATAAATTAATTCCAAAAATGCTGACACCTCATATTCCTTGAGATTTAATAGTTTTCAAATCTGTGTAGTATTAAGATTGCTCTGGATCATTTGTCTTCTAAGATTGGCTTCAAAACGAAACTAAAAATACCTGCAGCTGAGAGGCAATACTGACCTGCAATAAGAATACGTGAACTAAAATAGTACAATTGTCGTAGTCGGAACAGCTTTCTAGCCTAATCCATGAAATGCAGAAGAATAGATTTCATACACCGTAAAAAAGACAAGGATAGTGTAAAAATCTACCTCACTTTATTTGTGCTCACAGTTCCTTATCCTTGTTCATTTGTTTCTCCACTTCCTATCAACGTTAGGCTGATTTTCACAATGGCCTGTATGCGTAGACGGCGAAATACTCTCAGACACACCATTATCTGAACTGCTGGTGTTTATGTCACAATCTGCGTCTTGATACTTTCACGACAGAACTTCGCCAAAATTGTGAACATTGTCGTGATCTTCACCTTCGGCACCAGCGATTTCTGAAATACCATTGGAAGTGTGCTCGTACAAAAGCGCCTCAAATTGTGCATCAATCAAAGGTCCAAAATAACCATCAGTCTCACATATTTTTCCCATTTGTGTGAGATAAAGTACATAGAACAACATGTTAGATATTATGCCAATCTGCTACAGTAAAATTTTTGCACGTTCTGACGGTACTTACAAGTTCACGTTATATTTTATGTTTTTTGTCATTTGATTATAACGTAATACTTCAAAATATTGTAAAAAGCTAACACCGTAAGCACTTGCATTAGACAATATGGTAGAGCACTTGCCCGCGAAAGGGAAAGGTCCCGAGTTCGAGTCTCGGTCCGGCACACAGTTTTAATCTGCCAGGAAGTTTCAATACGACAGAAATTTCAAAAACTTGTTCGCAAATATAGGCAGCACAACGAAAACAAGCACGTCCAGTCTTTTGTTTTCACAGCAGCACGTGACAAAGAGTTTCAAGCTCTGTCAGCTAGAGAGGTCTATCTATTGCGAAAAAACATCTAAGAAACTGTAGGTGCAGCAGCGTACCAACAGGCTCTCAGTAGACAAACCTGAAGTGTAAGAAAATTATGCGAGTAAAAACTTATTGGTTCTTTTTAGTATCGTCAGACAACAAAAGGTTAAAAGGATCGGAAGATAGCGTTAGTAGTTACTTACCAATAACCTGAATCGAGCTTCTGTCTTAATTTAACAGTTTCTGGGAAGTATATTTAGCCAGAAAGCGGGAAGTGGTCGATATTTGCACTCATCGTGTAACAGACAGAGATCACGTTGCGGTGGCGCTGTTTTTTTTTCTTTTTTTTGTAGGCAAGACCAAGTTAGGAGTGTGCTACACTGGAGCTAGATTTCAGAACGTGTACAAACTGATGTGCCAATATTTATTCAGTAGCTACGTCCTCTAAATACTAACCCATTACTGGTATTCAAATAAATTTTGAAATCATGTTTTCAGAAATCAAGGATAATACGAGGGTCACTCCAAATGAAATGCACACTATTTTTGTAAAAATACAGTTTTCATTCTGCGTGTGTGAAAGTCTTGCAATGTGTAGATACATCCTTCTAGGTTGTTTTCGAACATAGTTCAACCTGTTCTCGTGAGAGGCGCCGTCACAGCATGTCTTCAAGATAGGTGCTACACTTGACGTTCTTCAGAAGCAACGTGCTGTCATAGAATTCCTGTGCTGTGAAGACGAGACAGTGGGAAACATCCACAAGAGGTTGAAAAAAGTGTATGGAGATGCTGCTGTCGATCGCAGTACAGTTAGTAGGTGGACAAGCAGGTTACGTGGTGAAGCGGGCACGGCAATATTGAGGATTGTCCTCGCAGCGGCAGGCCTCGTACTGCACACACTCCAGACAGTGTGCAGAGACTTGACGAATAGGTGTGTGCTGACAGACGCCTCACAGTGAACGAATTGTCACGCTACGTTGGGATAGGGGAAGGAAGTGTTTGCGGAATACTGAAAGTGTTGGCGTTAAAAAAGGTCTGTGCCAGGTGGGTTCCCAGGATGTTGACAGTGGCTCACAGAGAAATAAGCAAAATGGTATGCAGCGTACTTGTGGAACAGTACGAGAATGGTGGAGATCAATTTCTTGAAAGAATTGTGACAGGTGATGAAACATGGCTCCATCATTTTTCACCAGAGACGAAGAGGCAATCAGTGTAGTGGAATCATGCAAATTCACCCAAGAAAAAAATTCAAAACCGTACCTTCTGCTGGAAAAGTTATGGCTACGGTGTTTTTCGATTCCGAAGGACTCTTGCTTGTGGACATCATGCCAAGTGGAACCACCATAAACTCTGATGCATATGTGACGACACTGAAGAACCTTGAAGGTCGAGTGAGTTGTGTTCGACCACATTGGCAAAAGCAGGATCTTTTGCCGTTGCACGACAATGCACGGCCACATGTCAGTCAAAAAACCATGTGGCCATCATATCTTTGGGAAACAGAAAGACTCTCTTCGTGGAGCAAGGTTTGAAGATGATGACTCCCTTGTGCACGCTGCCTAACAGTGTCTCCAACAGGTTGGTCCAGAATTTTACCGTGAGGGTATACAGGCACTGGTTCCAAGATGGCGTAAGGATGGAAATTATGTGAGAAATGAAAATATTGTTCCTAAAGGATGTATCTACACACTGTAAAACATTCAAACATGTTGAATAAAAGACGGATTTTAAAAAAATAGCGTGCATTTCTTTTGGAGTGACCATCGTACTTAAACGAAAATGCAAAGAGAGAATGAAGATAAGATATATTTCACATACAGAGATACAACAGCTTAAAATAGGTTCTCTGTTAAAATAGTCTTGAAAGGCAGTCAGTTTCTGAAATTAGTAAAATCAGGCGGTGATCAGTAAAGGTGGAGAAGGGGAATACAGAGTCATGTTAAATTAAATCGCACTTCCAAAACATATTATTTACGTCTCTTAGAACGTTGACCATTCTCACATTCATTGTATTTTTGGCCAGCAAGTCGCCAGATCTTTGTTACCTGCGCGGTAAAAAAATATGATATATATCAGTAATTCGTGAAATTCCCATCACATTGAGATACAGTATAGTATACGATACTGAAACATTTAGGCTAGTATACAAATCAAAACATGTTCCACATATAATAACCGAATCAGACGTACCAGTTGTTCAGATTACGTTTTAAATGTAATACGATATCTTTACGCATATATAATTAATCTTCCTTTCCATTCTATGAAAGGCTGTCAAGGGCATTATGAAGCATATTGAAGAAAGATTAGTTTTAACTCAAATTCCAAAAGGCATTCTAGATAGCATCCTGACCAGTTTTCGTATATAGGATATAAGTCATATTACTTATATCCTATATAAGAAAACTGCCTATCGTTAAGTGGGAGAATCTTACTGACTTGTACCAAGGCTTAACATGGACCGGTACACGATTCCTTACTCAGGGCCAGTACTACTGTATTCGCAAAGGTCACAAGTACGTGTACCTATCGATTATCGAGTCTAAAGCGTCGGGAGCGCTGTGCCAGTAACGACATTACAGCAGGAGCCGTGGAGTAGTAATCAGCGTTTGTGGAAGAAAGCAGAGTTTGCGCAAATCGCCCTCGCCGTGGGCAGACCATCAATAATTACCGTAACTGTAATAGTACGTGATGGCGTGTATTTTTATTAAAAGTGGATGTAAAATTTGGCGTCTACCACTCCGTTCGCCATTGGAACGCACTGTATTTTCGGTTTCGGTCTTGGATGTACACTGATCAGCAACATTATGACCACCTTTGCTGGCCGGTGTGACCGAGCAGTTCTAAGCGCTTCAGTCTGGAACCGCACGACCGCTACGGTCGCAGGTTCGAATCCTGCCTCGGGTATGGATGTTTGTGATGTTCTTAGGTTAGTTAGGTTTAAGTAGTTCTAAGTTCTAAGGGACTGATGATCTCAGATGTTAAGTCCCATAATGCTCAGAGCCATTTGAACCATTTTGAACCACCTTTGGCACGGATAGCGGCGACGACGTGCTGTGACATGGAAGCAATGACGCCTTGGTAGGTCGCTGGAGGGAGTTGGCGCCACATCTGTACACTTAATTCCCGTAAATTCTCTGGCGGGGGCTATGAATTGCGACGCCACGTTCAATCGCATCCCACATGTGTTCGATCGGATTCAGATCTGGCGAATTGGGGAGCTAGCATATCAGTTGATCAGTTGGTACTCCACACTGTGTTCCTCGAAGCACTCCATCACACTCCTCACCTAGTGAAATGGCGCATTATCTTGTTGAAGAATGCCACAGCCGTCGGGAAATATGGTCATTATGGAGGGGTGTAAGTGGTTTGCAACCAGCGTACGATACCCCTTGTCAGTCATGGTGCCTTGACATGGTAGCTTTCCCACTGGAGTCATGGATGCTCACGTGAATGTTCCCCACAGCGTAATGGAGCCGCCGCCAATTTGTCTGCGTCCCGCAGTACAGGTGTCAAGGAGCTACTCTCCGGAGGAAGACGGATTCCGCCGTGCCATCTCCATGATGAAGAACGTATCGGGGTTCATCGCACCATGCAACGCTCTGCCACTGGGTCCACGTCTAGGGCCGATGGTCACGTGCCAGTTTCAGTCGTATGTGGCGATGGTAACATAGGCACGTACTTCGGTCGTCGGCTGTGGAGGCCCATCGTTTGGAGCGTTCGGTGCACTGTGTGTTCCAACACACTTGCACTTGCCCAGTATTGAAGTCTGATATTAGTTCCACCACACTTCGCCACCTGTGCTGGTCTGCCAGTCTGCCCTGCCTTCGAAGTCCAACATGTGTACTAAGGGGTGGCCACTCAACTCCACGAAATGTGGACATGGTTTCATCCAGGTTATGCCATGTGTTAAAGACACTCGCCACAGCTCTCCTCGAACACCCGACAAGTCGTGAGGTTTCCGAAATACCTCTGCCGAGCCTCCAGGCCATCACAGTCTGCCTCCGGTCAAACTCATTGATCGCTCCCCTTTCCACGGACAGCATGGTCACTGATACTACATGCACCTGCGCTTGTCTGACGAGCAGTCATTTCTCTCCAGGTGACGCTGCTATCCCCTGGACAGGTTTATGTCGATAGTACGTCGGAGTCATAATTTTATGGCTGATCAGTGCATTTGCCACTAGAGTGATGACTGAGATTAACACGGGTATGCCAATTTCGGCCTCTACGGAGCTGCGTCTCAAAAGTGTGTTTGACTACTGCTAAATAAATTCATTATCAGCACGCAGGCCTATAATATTATTGTAACGTCTCCATATTCAAGCCGATTACCCTAATTCATTAGCGACAGCTACAAACTAGGTTTAGGCTGCTTTCTTTCTTGCAGTGAATAGCTTCGGCAAATGAAATCTGGATGCTTTACACTCACAAAACACAGTTACTTCTATTACAGAAAATACTACTTTTTAAATAATTTATGAGTTAACGTATCATGTTTCTGAAAATGTTCAGCTTTTGGCAGATAGTACCTCATTTATTACCATTGTGAATGCAGTGTTCATAATTGGTTGTTACACGGCATTATTTCTTCAACCACGTGTGTTTCTATGGTCCTTACATCGATTGTAAACGCATCAGGGTTTTACAGATAAAAGACCTTTATGGTTGATAAAACTGACACATCAAACATATTTTAAAATAAAGTTTTATGACTTTGGCGCTCTGGCTGTGTTACTTCGCTTGCGAGAAATTAGGTTCGCTGGAGGGACATCCTGTTGCGACATTCTAAGCATGGAAAACACTTAGATGAATTGAAATTTTCTGACAGATTAAAACTGTGTGCCGGTCCAGGGCTCAAATCTGGTCCGATACACAGTTTTAATCTGCCAGTAAGTTTCAAACCAGCATGTAATCTTCTACAGAATGAAACTCGATCCAGGAAACAATCCCCTTCGCTCTGGCTAAGCTACTTTCCTGCCGTATTCTTTCTTCACGGTGTGCTTATCGTACAAGGAATGCTGGAGAACTTCTGTGAAGTGTGGAGGGTATAAAAGCGGCTCCGGTGGAAGTGAAACTGTGTTATAGAGTCGCGATTCGTACTCAGTCTGTAGAGTACTTTGCTTGCGGAACGTTAAGGTTCCGAGTTGGTGTCCCTGTCCAGCACATTGTTTTAATGTGCCACGAAATTTGAAATCGGCGCGCACGATGCTTCTTCTTTTCGTTAGCTTTTACCCCGTCAGAGTGGGATCCGCTGTGCTCAGATTACGCCTTACTTCAATCGGTAAAACGGTAACTCTTATAGAATCACTATGTTGTGCGTCTGTCTGACTGTCCAACTGTTAAGATCACTTTTTCTCAGGAATTTGTGGAAGTATAAGCTGAAATTTATGTCGCATGCTAAGGCCTACGGTCCCTTGGTGGGGTGAAAAATTTAATCTTCTAAGTCAATTCAGTCATGCTCATTTAAATCACATACTTCGATACTCACGAATTCACACATCAAAACCTATAGTGTTCTTCCCGTTGACCTACAATCATAAAACTTGACAAGAAACAAAGTGTGACAGTACAAAGAAAGGAAAGAAACCGAAAGCTGTTAATTCGTAATTATGTCACAAAATATTCTTTTTCCCATTTGTCGTCCGTCTGTCTGTCTGTTGAGCCTCTTTGTCTCAGGAATGGGTACAGGTAACAAGTTGAAATTTACGTTAGGTAATAAGGTCTAAAGACGCTTGGCAGTGTAAGAAATTCTAGCTTTTAAATTAATGCAATGAAAAGATACGTACATTCGTGTCACATGTTCTGATATTACCAGGCTCACTGGTGATAAACTATGTGGTACTTGCCGTTGATTTGGGATAGTAAAATTAGATAAGAAGCAAGGTTTCACAGTACAGCTAGTGGAAAAAATCTGAAAATTGTTCATTTCTCATTGTATCATATAAAAAAATTGTCATTTGTTGTCCATCTGCCTAGCTGTCTGTTCAGACACCTTTCTCTCAGGAACGGGTATAGATATCAAGAAGAAAAATATGTCAGGTGGTGTAAAAAATCTAAGCTTCTAAGTCAGTGCAATCAAAAGCTATTGCACAACATGTAATAAAGTTTGGTACTTTCAAACTCATACATTAAAATCTATAGATGACCTAATTACTTATATGTCAGCCTTCTGGTCAAATGATAAAGTGGGTGCATGGAAACCAAAAGGTCACATGGTCGACTCCAAGTGGAACCATGGATTCTTCGATTTTCTGATTAGCCTAGCCCTCATCTTCCAGCGATGTGAGGACTCGCCAAAAAAGCACGTGGTTCAGATTCCTCGTTAAATGGTAGGTCTCCTTGCTGTGGATGGTTAACTGGGGTATGTTATGGACAAGCAGACCACCGAAGTGGACTGCAACAGAAAGATAGCACCAGACCATTCAGCCACAAGTTTCATCTACAGTCGCTTACCTAAAGCCTAGTTTACACGACGGCACTAGGTGGCTGGCAACTGCGCTGCAGGCCATTGCGCATGCGCGCCTCGCGTTTGCGCAACTCGTCACTGAAACTAAACACTCTGGAAGTGTTCCAACTTTGGCGACACTAGTTGCATGGGTTTGGAGGTTATGTGTGCTCTTCGAGTGTAGACAAACTGAAATATGAAGTGGATAGAAATACTGGAACACGTGAGGCAATACTGACCTTACGACTTATCTTGGAAGAAAGATTAAGGAAAGGCAAACCTACGTTTCTAGCATTTGTAGACTTAAAAAAAGATTTTGACACTGTTGACTGGAATACTCTCTTTCAAATTCTAAAGGTGGCAGGGGTAAAATACAGGGAGCGAAAGGCTATTTCCAATTGTACAGAAACCAGGTGGCAGTTATAAGAGTCGAGGGACATGAAAGGGAAGCAGCGGTTGGGAAGGGAGTAAGACAGGGTTCTAGCCTCTCCCCAATGTTATTCGATCTGTATATTGAACAAGCAGTAAAGGAAACAAAAGAAAAATTCGGGGTAGGTATTAAAATCCATGGAGAAGAAATAAAAACTTTGAGGTTCGCCGATGACATTGTTATTCTGTCAGAGACAGCAAAGGACTTGTAAGAGCAGTTGAATGGAATGGATGGTGTCTTGAAGGGAGGATATAAGATGAACATCAACAAAAGCAAAACGAGGATAATGGAATGTAGTCGAATTAAGTCGGGTGATGTTGAGGGTATTAGATTAGGAAATGAGACACTTAAAGTAGTAAAGGGGGTTTTGCTATTTGGGGAGCAAAATAACTGATGATGGTCGAAGTAGAGAGGATATAAAATGTAGACTGGCAATGGCAAGGAAAGCGTTTCTGAAGATGATAAATTTGTTAACATCGAGTATAGATTTAAGTGTCAGGAAGTCATTTCTGAAAGTATTTGTATGGAGTGTAGCCATGTATGGAAGTGAAACATGGACGGTAAATAGTTTGGACAAGAAGAGAATAGAAGCTTTCGAAATGTGGTGCTACAGAAGAATGCTGAGGATTAGATGGGTAGATCACATAACTAATGAGGAAGTATTGAATAGGATTGGGGAGAAGAGAAGTTTGTGGCACAACTTGACCAGAAGAAGGGATCGGTTGGTAGGACATGTTCTGAGGCATCAAGGGATCACCAATTTATTATTGGAGGGCAGCGTGGAGGGTAAAAATCGTAGGGGGAGACCAAGATATGAATACACTACGCAAATTCAGAAGGATGTAGGTTGCAGTAGGTACTGGGAGATGAAGAAGTTTGCACAGGATAGAGTAGCATGGTGAGCTGCATCAAACCAGTCTCAGGACTGAAGACCACAACAGCAACAACAACGGAGAATAATGTTCGCTTTTTGGATATCCATGCTTAACATAGGTGACAGGAGGGAAGGCTACACAAATCAAGAAGCTACATTCTATATTCAACATTCATCTATTTAAAACGTCGCACAGTGCTCCCCATTCATATATGTCTGAATTTTGAAATATTGACACTGGACGCATCTATCTTCAAGAAAGTAGTTTGAAAACCATTCATTTCTTAATGCAGCCTGCTTCGAATAATTACTGCTGTTAATGTTAATAATTATTACTGTTAATAATTATTGGTGTTAAGGAAACAGTGTGATCACCAACTAAATCCGCATCTTAAATCATAGCGAGTGTTCTCGACTGTAATGCATGCAATGTGATATGTAATTTCAGTTCCGTTGACAGCGCCTTTGTGCATTACAATATCTTTATTCCTCATAATTAACTCTAATTAGAAGAAACGCTAACAGTTCTTGTTACATTCTAAGATAATTACAAGGACTTCTTGGGTCTTTCTTTACATATTACTTCAGCAAGGATGCTGAGCAACCGAGCTGATGCCTTTTCTTCATCCAGTCACGAACCGTAACACGTTATTTATATTTTTCTTATGCAGAGATTTCACGCATCAAGCTTAAACTCCATCATAACTCATGCGACGTGCAGCTGGCAAAACTTTAATTTCAGACGCGACTCAGGAACCCACAAAATGACGTAACTGAACTATACAGGGTGATCCATTTATCGTGACCGGGCCAAATATCTCACGAAATAAGCTTCAAACGAAATAACTACAAAGAACGAAACTCGTCTAACTTGAAGGACGAAACCAGATGGCGCTACGTTTGCCCCGCTAGATGGCGCTGCCTTAGATCAAACGGATACCAACTGCGTTTTTTTGAAATAGGAACCCCCATTTTTTATTACATATTCGTGTAGTACGTAAAGAAATATGAATGTTTTAGTTGGACTACTTTTTTCGCTTTGTGATAGATGGCGCTATAAAACTCACAAACTTATGGCTCACGATTTTAGACGAACAGTTGGTAACAGGTAGGTTTTTTAAATTAAAATACAGAACGAAGGTACGTTTGAACATTTTATTTAGGTTGTTCCAATGTGATACATGCACCTTTGTGAACTTATTAGTTCTGAGAACGCATGCTGTTACAGTGTGATTACCTGTAAATACCACATTAATGTAATAAATGCTCAAAATGATGTCCGTCAACCTCATTACATTTGGCAATACGTGTAACGACATTCCTCTCAACAGCGAGTAGTTCGCCTTCCGTAATGTTCGCACATGCATTGACAATGCGCTGACGCACGTTGTTAGGCGTTGTCGATGGATCACGATAGCAAATATCCTTCAACTTTTCCCACAGAAAGAAACCCGGCGACGTCACATCCGGTGAACGTGCGGGCCATGGTATGGCTCTTCTACGACCAATCCACCTGTCATGAAATATGCTATTCCATACCGCTTCAACCGCACGCGAGCTATGTGCCGGACATCTATCATTTGGAAGTACATCGACAATCTGTCATGCAGTGAAACATCCTGTAGTAACATCGGTAGAACATTACGTAGGAAATCAGCATACACTGCACAATTTAGATTGCCATTGATAACACGGGGCCCAATTCTCCTTCCTCCCATAATGCCGCACCATACATTAACGCACCAAGGTCGCTGATGTTCCATTTCTCGCAGCCATCGTGGATTTACCGTTGCCCAATAGTGCTTATTACGCCAGTTTACGTTACCGCTGTTGGTGAATGATTCATCGTCGCTAAATAGAACGCGTGCAAAAACTTTGTCATCGTCCCATGTTTCCTGTTGTGCCAAGTGGCAGAACTGTACACGACGTTGAAAGTCGCTGTCATGCAATTCCTGGTGCATAGAAATATGGTACGGGTGCAATCGATGTTGATGTAGCATTCTCAAACCGAACTTTTTGAGATTCCCGATTCTCGCGCGATTTGTCTACTAATGATGTGCGGATTAGCCGTGACAGCAGCTAAAACACCTACTTGGGCAATATCATTTGTTGCAGGTCGTTGCTGACGTTTCACATGTGGCTGAACACTTCCCGTTTCCTTAAATAACGTAACTATTCGGCGAACGGTCCGGACACTTGGATGATGTCGTCCAGGATACCGAGCAGCATACATAACACACGCCCGTATGCAGTCTGATCCCAATAGCCATACATCAACACGATACCGACCTTTCCGCAATTGGTAAACGGTGAATTTTAACACGGGTAGTGTATCACGGAGCAAATACAGTCCTCACTGACGGAATGTTACGTGATACCATGTACTTATACGTTTGTGACTATTACAGCGCCATCTATCACAAAGCGAAAAAAGTGGTCTAACTAAAACATTCATATATCTTTACGTACTACAGGAATATGTAATAAAAATGGGGGTTCCTATTTTTTTAAAAAAAAGGGAGTTGATATCCGTTTGACCTATGGCAGCGCCATCTAGCGGGCTAACCATTGTGCCATCAGGTTTCCCACTTCAAGCTAGACGAGTTTCGTTCTTTGTAGTTTTTTCGTTTGATGCTTATTTCGTGAGGTATTTGGCCCGGTAACTATCAATGGACCACCCTGTATACTGATTTCGCCGTGTCTACAATCAAATACGAAACCATTTACGTGCAACTCATTTCATGCAACGAGTGGCACGATCCAATGTCGTCGTGAAAACTAGGCTTAAAGCTGCGGTTACAGAGAAGCAGTACGCCACGATCAGAGCAGTGGGGCCGCCGAGCAGAACAGCGCAGGCGAAACAGACCAGTGCTGCTCAGTCCACGTCACTACAGTGGCGTTTCAAGCATAGTAGCGCAGAGCGATTCCGATGGAGTGACCGGCTGCATTCAGGGAATGCCGGCATCATTCAACTGTTGCTGCAGGTAGCAGAGACACTATTGTTGCTGCCGCTTGTGTTTTTTTTTCGTTGTACTGTTTAGAAAGTGGTATCAGCGAGAGAGTCTTAATAGCAGGTGCTTTAACACGGCAGCCGTTTTGTACCAGCAATAAGAGGTGGCAGTCTTATTACAAGCCGCAGGTACAGAATACATTTCCTTAATTTCGTATTTCCTTCATAGCCTTAAGACGATAAGTGACAATAATGTTGAAGTAGCACAGATGACATAGACATGAAAATCTGCAACTACATCTACATAGATACTTCACAAGCGACCCTACATTGCGCGGCGGTGAGTATCCTGCACCACAGGTAATCATTTCCCTTACTGTTCCACTCGAAAATAGAGGGACCGAAAAACGACTATTTGCTTCTGTACAAGCTCTAATTTCTCCTGTCTTATATTCGTAGTCCTTCTGCTCAATGTATGGCGGCGGCATTAGAATCGTTCAGCAGTCAGCTACAAATGTCAGTTCTCTAAATTTTCTCGATAGTATTTCTCAAAAAACAAAAGAACAAAAAAATTAAATAAATAAAAAAATATCGCCTTTTCTCCAGGAATTCGCATTTCAGTTCCCGTAGCATCTATGTAACAATGACGTGTTGTTCGTGCCTGTTGTTGTTGTGGTCTTCAGTCCAGAGACTGGTTTGATGCAGCTCTCCATGCCGCTCTATCCTGTGCAAGCTTCTTCATCTCTCAGTACTTACTGCAACATACATCCTTCTGAATCTGCTAAGTGTATTCATCTCTTGGTCTCCCTCTACGATCTTTACCCTCCACGCCGCCCTCCAACGCTAAATTTGTGATCCATTGATGCCTCAGAACATGTCCTACCAACCTGTCCCTTCTTCTTGTCAAGTTGTGCCACAAACTCCTCTTCTCCCCAATTCTATTCAGTAACTCCTCATTAGTTATGTGATCTACCCTTCTAATCTTCAGCATTCTTCTGTAGCACCACATTTCGAAAGCTTCTATTCTCTTCTTGTCCAAATTATTTACCGTCCATGTTTCACTTCTATACACGGCTGCACTCCATACAAATACTTTCAGAAACGATTTCCTGACAATTAAATCTATACTCGATGTTAACAAATTTCTCTTCTTCAGAAACGCTTTCCTTGCCATTGCCAGTCTACATTTTATATCCTCTCTACTTTGGCCATCATCAGTTATTTTGCTCCCCAAATAGCAAAACTCCTTTACTACTTTAAGTGTATCATTTCCAAATCTAATTCCCTCAACATCACCCGACTTAATTCGACTACATTCCATTATCCTCGTTTTTTTTGTGGATGTTCATCTTATATCCTCCTTTCAAGATACTGTCCATTCCAATCTACTGCTCTTGCAAGTCCTTTGCTGTCCTTGACAGAATTGCAATGTCACCGGCGAACCTCAGATTTTTTTTTATTTCTTCTCCATGGATTTTAATACCTACTCCGAATTTTTCTTTTGTTTACTTTACTGCTTGCTCAATATACAGATTGAATAACATCGGGGAGATGCTACAACGCTGTCTCACTCCCTTCCCAACCACTGCTTCCGTTTCATGCCCCTAGACTCTAATAACTGCCATCTGGTTTCTGTACCAATTGTAAATAGCCTTTCGCTCTCTGTATTTTATCACTGCCACCTTCAGAATTTGAAAGAGAGTATTCCAGTCAACATTGTCAAAAGCTTTCTCTAAGTCTACAAATGCTAGAATCGTAGGTTTGCCTTTCCTTAATCTTTCTTCTAAGATAAGTCGCAGGGTCAGTATTGCCTCACGTGTTCCAATATTTCTACGGAATCCAAGCTGATCTTCCCCGAGGTCGGCTTCTACCAGTTTTTCCATTCGTCTGTAAGAAATTCGTGTTAGTATTTTGCAGCTGTGACTTATTAAACTGATAGTTCTGTAATTTTCCCATCAGTCAACACCTGCATTCTTTGGGATTGGAATTATTATATTCTTCTTAAAGTCTGAGGGTATTTCGCGTGTCTCATACATCTTGCTCACCTGATGGTAGAGTTTTGTCCGGACTGGCTCTTGAAGGCTGTCAGTAATTCTAATGAAATGTTGTCTACTCCCAGGGCCTTTTTTCGACTTAGGCCTTTCAGTGCTCTGCCAAACTCTTCACGCAGTATCGTATCTCCCATTTCATCTTCATCTACATCCTCTTCCATTTCCATAATATTGTCCTCAAATACATCGCCCTTATATAGACCCTCTATATACTCCTTCCACCTTTCTGCTTTCCCTTCTTTGCTTAGAACTGGGCTGCCATCTGAGCTCTTGATATTCATAGAAGTATCTCCCTTTCCGGCAAAGGTTTCTTTAATTTTCCTGTATGCAGTATATATCTTACCTCTAGTGTGATAAGCCTCTACATCGTTACATTTGCCCTCTAGCCATCCCTGCTTAGCCATTTTGCACTTCCTGTCGATCTCATTTTTGTGACGTTTGTATTCCTTTTCGCCTGCTTCATTTACTGCATTATTATATTTTGTCCTTTCATCAGTTAAATTTAATATTTCTTCTGTTAGCCAAGAATTTCTACTAGCCCTCGTCTTTTTACCTACTTGATCCTCTGCTACCCTTACTACTTCATCCCACAGAGCTACCCATTCTTCTTCTACTGTATTTCTTTCTCCCATTCCTGTCAATTGTTCCCTTATGGTCTCCCTGAAAGAGTCCTTGAACATATTCTCAGTTCGAACACAATAATCTTCCTTGAGACTGAGAAGCTTATGTCCATGAATCATCATGGTTTTAGAAAGCATCGCGCGTGCGAAACTCAGCTAGCCCTTTTCACACATGATGTACTCTGAACTGTGGATGAAGGGCAATAGGCAGTTGGCATTTTTCTGGATCTCGGGAAGGCGTTTTACACGGTACCCCGATGCAGGCTGTTGACGGAGGTATGAGCATATGGATTGAGTTCACAGGTATGTGAGTGGCTCGAAGACTTCTTAAGTAATAGAAGCCAGTACGTTGACCTCAACGGCGAGTGTTTATAAGAGACAAAGGTTTTCTCATAAGTGCTCCAGGGAAGTATGGCAGGATCACTGTTGTTCCCTATACACTTAAATCATTTGGCGCACAAGGTGGGCGGTACTGTGCTGCTTTGTACGATAAGGAATCGAAGTTGAGTCACTGTAGGAAAATACGAGGCGTCTTATACAAAATTTCCAATAGGTGTGATGAATGCTAGCTAGTTGGTTGGTTGGTTTGGGGAAGGAGACCAGACAGCGTGGTCATCGGTCTCATCGGATTAGGGAAGGATTGGGAAGGAAGTCGGCCGTGCCCTTTCAGAAGAACCATCCCAGCATTTGCCTGGAGCGATTGAGGGAAATCACGGAAAACCTAAATCAGGATGGCCGGACGCGGGATTGAACCGTCGTCCTCCCGAATGCGAGTCCAGTGTGCTAGCCACTGCGCCACCCCGCTCGGTGCCAGCTAGTTCTAAATGTGGAAAAATGTAAATTAGTGAGAATGAGTAGGAAGAACAAATCTGAAATATTGCGTTGCAGTATTCCGAGTGTTCTACTTGGCACAGTCAAGTCGTTTAAATATCTGCGCATAATATTTCAAAGCGATATGAAATGGTACGAGCATGTGAGAACTGTGGTAGGGAAGGCAAATGGTCGACTGTGGGTTATTGGGAGAATTTTTAGGAAAGAGTGGTTCACCTGTAAAGGAGACCTGTAAAGCAGATCGTAGGTGAGACCTATTCTTGACTGCTTCTCCAGTGTTTGAGATCCGTACCAGATCGGATTGAAGAAAGAGGTCAAAGAAATTCAAAGGCGGGCTTCTAGATTTGTTACAGATAAGCCAATGTCTGCTACAGCAGTACAAGTTTATATGCCAACTAGCTCTGCAGATGATGAAGAAATTGAAGAAATGTATGATGAGATAAAAGAAATTGTTCAGGTAGTGAAGGGAATCGAAAGTTTAATAGCCATGGGTGACTGATATTGAGAGTAGGAAAGGGAGAGAAGGAAACATAGTAGGTGAATATGGATTGGGGATAAGAAGTGAAAGAGGAAGCCGTCTGGTAGAATTCTGCACAGAGCATAACTTAAGCATGGCTAGCACTTGGTTCAAGAATCATGAAAGAAGGTTGTATACATGGAAGAATCATGGAGATACTAGAAGGTATCAAAAAGATTCTATAATGGTAAGACAAAGATTTAGGTACCAGGTTATAAATTGTAAGACATTTCCACGGGCAGATGTGGACTCCGACCACATACTATTGGTTATGAACTGTAGATTAAAACTAAAGAAACTACAAAGAGGTGGGAATTTAAGGAGATGGGACCTGGATAAATTGACTAAACCAGAGGTTGTACGATTTCTTGAACGCGAAATTTAAAAATTAGAATTTCGTTTTGCTATCTTCAACTGGCGCACCAGCCTGGTCAACAAGGGACTGAACGGAAGCCTTGGACCTTTTTTTAAGTAAGTGAAGAAATGTTTTCAAAACAGTCTCATTTAGACAGCTTCATTTGAAGCTCTGTTTAAGTTTCGTCCTGTCAGATAAGCGCCTTGTGTAGAATGCTCCATTTCTGCTGTATGTTGTTCATCGACGCTGAGGGATTCTTAGAGGTCAGTTACTGTGTTGTGGAGAACATGGACATTTCAGAATACCGTCAGGAAATTCTGGTGAGGTTTGTATTGACTTTCATAATGTGCTCCACTTAGACCTCACTATTTCTGAAGCGCATTGAGTGTTTGTCGAAATATTCTTTCTGTGGATCTCAAACCATAGACCAATGTGTTTTCTGTCAGTATGAGAGACAGCATTTGTAAAGTTCTGTACGTTGTATAAATTATTTACAGTTTTCAGTTAATCATCTTCAGAAGTCACACATGTTATGGCTGGAGGCAGTCCCACAACACTTTGACAGTTCAGTCAATAGTTCTTACAATGGTTTTGAATATATTGTGTATGTTAGAACGATGTCTCGAAAAATTCTTATTTATTAGAACTTGTAACAACTGTCATTTCACCAGCTGACGAGGAACGATAAAAATTACCTTATTCCATTGAAAAAATCTGTGGCTACTTGTACATCGCCCAAGGTAGGGAAGCTACACACAATAGCCGTTTGACAACCTACTCCCCCCTTTTGTGTATTATCATTTGCCAAAATATTGTTTCGATATATCAAACCGTTTATGATGTTACGGATATTTAGCTGTCGCTTTATCGTCTGGACACGGGAGAGGAACGGACTGCACTATATACCATCCATTTTCTCTAGAATGGAGTGAGCTACAGATCCCATGCAAGTTTAAAGAATAGTTCAATTTGTTAACTACATTTGGTACGCAACAACATTCGACCTAACGAGCACCAAGTGCAAATTCAATGCGACCTCTATTTTTTATTGTAAATCATCATGAAGCTAACGAGTAAACTTATAAAGTGTGCGAAAATCAATTTTTTTTATAGAGTAATTTCCTTAAAATCGTTTGAGAAAGAATGCAGATCGGCCGGCTTGTGCGTTTGCCATCCCCTCAGTGAATCCCTGTCCCCACTGTACCTATGCGCAAACCAGCGTTGCGACAGCTGCCCGACAAGCAGGCCCATAGTGCACTGTTGGGCCGCTTCACTATAATCTGGAACTAAGGAAAGGTAGGCGTTTGCGCCCTGTGAATTGTGAACACTGTATTATTGGATTGATCAGATTGAAACTGTACGACTAACGAGTTCCCTAATACAGATAACGGGGACGAGCCCAGTATCTGCGTGAACGAGCGTGGGAAACCGCCTAAAAACCACACTCAGGTTCAAATGGTACAAATGGCTCTGAGGACAATGCGACTTAACTTCACAGGTCATCAGTCGCCTAGAACTTAGAACTAATTAAACTTAACTAACCTAAGGACATCACATACATCCATGCCCGAGGCAGGACTCGAACCTGCGACCGTAGCGCCTAGAACCTCTCGGGCACTCCGGCCGGCCCGCACTCAGGCTGGGCGGTACAGCATTCATGGTCACCAGTTCGCCTCACGGGTTTAATCCGGGTCTCGATGAACTTCCTGACTAGTAGGGCTACCACGTTTTGCGTTATACTATACGGGCAGGTCAACACAGATTCCGCTACAGAGTGAAAACACATTCCGGTCACCAAGACTGATATGTCACTTTACACATTACGAAGCGCCCATGGCAACGTCCAAATACAGACGAAACCACACATTAAAGGCCTTTCGCTTCCCAGAAGAACATGGTTTCTTCAACTGGTGATGATAATGTTTACTTGCCACGAAGTGGGCAACCTGGTCGAATTAATCTCTCAGCAGCGAACCATACAAGAGCCTACCATCCGAGTATTTGGTTCTGTTTGTTTCGTCCTGTTTGTTTCATCTTGTACTTGCATTATTTTTAAAAAGATTGCGATTTGACAAACATATAGATATGTAAAGGTTTTTTTAAACTACCGCTACCAGTTACAAACTTTTCCAACTGTTGTATTACTTATTAATTTAGCAACATTTTGCGATGTAAACCTCATCTTCCGGCTAAATGGCATTACAAAAACCACTTTCAAATAAGGCCATACTGATGTTACATAGTCTTTTGGTAAATGCCGTGCTCATCCTGTGGAAGAAGAGAAAACTTAGTAAGGGATGCTGCCACTTTGGAAGCTGGACTGATGTTTGCACGAGAATGTTTTGTTACGGTCACTCACTTTTTTCTTCTGGTGTGGAAGTCTCGTAGTGATGCGCTGGGATGCCTACATTTCCTTGCTTCTCCTGGTCATTGTTCACATATTGCCACTAACATAGCAAAAACTTGGAAACACAATCTCAAACGGTTCTATAGTGCAGTGGACACGTTGGCGGTCTAAATGCTGCTGGTTTCCATTTGACTATCGATTTGTCGATCTATGTGGTGTCAGATGTTTACATGTCATCTGCACGTCTTGCTATTGTATTACAGCTGTAGGTTGACGACATACATTACAAATTAAGCACTTATTACATTATTATTAAACACATCATTATATAAACTAATTTATTTTACAAAATTCTAACCTATTGCTGAGGCTAGAGTCAAACGACTGTCATATTATGTACCTTTTATTCTAGGAGTACTGTAGTGAAATTGGAAAAGAGGTGTGAATTTTCGAAGTCTGTCATTTCATTCATAATCTCGTTATTCCTCATGTGGTCATGGATGAGTATTTCCATTTCTTCCAGGATGTCCATTTTCCAGCTCCTTTCTAAGTTAAGTAGTCCTTTGAAATCGTTGTCTATTGTAACACTGTGTCCTTTTTCACTTATAAGTATCGCTATAGCTTGATATATTCGGTTTGCCAAGTCTGAAACAGTCAATGAGTTCTTTAAATCGGGTTTTGAAATTTCTTTCCGTTTGGCCAATGTAATATTTGCTACATTGACTGCACGTAATTTTATAAATTCCTGCTTTGTTAAGTTTCTCTGTAGGATGTGAGATGTCATGAAACAGTTCCTTTTTTAAGTCGTTGTTGGTGGCAAAGGTGATCCTGATGTCCGTTTGTTTAAACAGCTTAGCTATTTTGTCTGATATGATACATATATATGGTAACATTATGTACTTGGGTTTATAGATGCTGTGTGAGGAAGCTGTGTCACATTTATTGTTGTTATTTTCAGTTGTGAGTTGTGGTCGTGTGTCTATTTCTTGTTCGTGTTGGCCATTATTGTGTGCAATGTGTTTGATAGTGTTAATTTCTGTTTCATAATCGGCTGAATTAAGTGGGAATTGTTGTGCCCTGTTTAAGAAAGATCTGAAAGCAGCTTGTTTTTGTGAGTTGGGATGTGTGGAAGATTCGTTATTGACTGTGTCTGTGTATGTTGGTTTTCTGTATACATTGATATTGAGGGTTTGGTCTGTGTTACTTATTGTCATGTCTACAAAATTAATTGTGTTATCTGTCTTATGCTCTATGGTGAATTGGATGTTGTTGTGTAAATTATTGAATCTGTTTATTGGAGTTTCTATTTCTTCATCAGTTCCATTGTATACAATAAATGTGTCATCAACATATCTGCAGTAATGTACTATTCTCTGGATTATTATGTCTTTGTTGTTGAGAAGTTTATTTTGAAGATGGTTGAGAAAAATTTGTGCAATGATTCCATTTAGGCGAGTTCCCATTGCTAAGCCTACATCTTGTTTGTAATATTTGCCATCAGATGTGAAATAATTGTGCGAAAGAACAAGTTCTAGTGATTCTATTAATTCAACTACTTCAGCTTTCGACATAGTCTAACCCTTTTAATAAATTATTTTTGATTATATCTATGAATTCTTCGATGAGTATGCTGCTATATCATTATGTCAAAGGAGATGAGCTTTTTGCTTGGTAGATATTTTTCACTGAAAACAAGGTTTTACATTTATATTGTTTTTGTAGAATTGCGTGCAGCTTACCCATAACTTTGTATCCTGGATGATTTATACCATTGATGATTGGTCTGATAGGGATGTTAGGTTTATGGATCTTACGCTGGGTTCTTAAGTTTGGGGATGTTGGGTTCATAATTTTTAATCTCTGTGTTTCTTCCCTTGTTAATAAGAAGCATGTTTTATTCAACTGTTTCTTTAGTTGATTGTTGAATTTCTGTGTGGGGTCATGAGAGATTTCTTGTACATGGTTATTCTGAAGGAACTCAAGTATTTTATTTATATATTTATGTTTGTCCATGGGAACTACTGTATTGCCTTTGTCAGATTTTACTGTTAGTGCATTGCCCTCAATGAGCATACTGTTGACGTTTTTAAGTAACTGGTTCTCTTCTTTAGCTACTTTTAGTGGATTATTGTTAAGGTGTTTCTCTATTAACTTGTTAGTTTTATGTGCTACTACTGTTTGTCATTTTTATTTGTTTTGCTATATCTGCTGCCATTTTGACTGAGCAAATGATGTCTTTAATGTTCTGCTGATTGAGTTCAAGTCTTTGGGGTTATGTTTAGGACATTTGTGTAGTAGAGAGAGTTCGTTGTTCTTAAAATGAATGTTCATGGAATTGACTATACTGGGGGAAAATTTGTGGGAAGTCTAACTCTTGGCCTTGTAAGTGAGATAATTGTTTGCTGTTTCAGTTGACCTAGTTTCTTCATATGTTTTGCTTCAATTCTGTTGTAATTTTCGTTGAGAGCTTTATTTATGACATTATGGAAGAAAGGTACTTGAGATGGATGGGTGAGTAGTAGTAATTCTAAGTACAATTTATAGGCTAACATATTTAAGTGGTTTTTCTTTTTGTACAGTTGTTTCACCTCAGTTTTCAAACATATTTTTCGCCCTCCTTTTGAGCCGATTTGGCAGAGAAGGAACTGTTGTTTGTTTTTAGTTTTACATATTTGGGGGTCAAATCCTCTTTCAAACAGACTTTGTTGAACTTTATGCTTAGGTTAGTCTTTAGTATTTTCATTTTTAAGTTTTTGTATGCCTGAAATACTCTAAGAACTTGGATTGTTGGTATAAGAGAACTTGAAACCATTTTGGCTATTTTTCGATCATGACTATCTGAAGAGGTATGTAACTTTTTTTTCTTTGTCTGACATCACATAGATCGACAAATCGATTGTCAAATGGAAACCAGCTGTATTTAGACCGCCATCTCGTCCACTGCACTGCAGAACTATTTGTGATCGTGTTTCCAAGTTACAGCTATGTTTGTGACAATTTGTGAACAGTCACCAGGAGAGGCACGGTAATAGAGGCATCCCAGCGCATCATTACGAGACTGCCACACCAGAAGAAAAAAGTGAGTGGCCGTTACAAAACATGTTCGTGAAAACATCAGTCCAGTTTCCAAAGTGGCAGCACCCCTTACTAAGTTTTCTCTTCTTCCACAGGATGACGACAGCATTTGCCAAAAGACTATGTAACATCAGTATGGCCTTATTTTAAACTGGTTTTTGTAATGCCATTTAGCCCTAAGATGAGGTTTACCTCGCAACATGTTGCTATATAGCCGGCCGGAGTGGCCGAGCGGTTCTAGGCTCTACAGTCTGGAATCCTGCCTCGGGCATGGATGTGTGTGTTGTCCTTATGTTAGTTAGGTTTATGTAGTTCTAAGTTCTAGGGGACTGTTGACCTCAGCAGTTAGGTCCCATAGTGCGCAGATCCATTTGAACCATGTTTTTGTCGCTATATAAATAAGTAATACAATAGTTGACAAAGTTTGTAACTGGTAGCGGTAATTAAAAAAAAAACCTTTACATATTTCTTGAGACAGTCACGGTCGAAAAATAGTCAAAATGGCTTCAAATTCAAAAATATAGATACACCAAAAGAAGGAAACGGCACCATAGCTGACATAGTGTGAGTAAAGGTCCTGTATGGTTTTCATTGGAATCGTATACTATTCGTCCTGCAAAATAGTGGAATATTCAGCGAAAGATGGAGGTGAACAGCGATCACGCACCCCTATCTCCAAAGTATACCACAAACGCCCGATAATATTGACATACAGAGACTGTGGTGGCCAGGAGAGATGGGACACCTCCTCCTCGTGCTCTCAGAATCAGTGGTGGACGATGAAATCTGTGTGAACAGGGGTCTTGGGGTCTTGCAAGACACCATTACCGTTAGGGAACAAAAATTGTATCATGGGATGGACCAGCCTTATGGCCACATAATCGTTGGCAGTAAAGTGACCTTGTAGAGTAACCATGCGGTCAAGGGAACATCACGATGCAGCTGCTCAAATCAACGCCGAACCCCAGCCATGTTTCACCTTTGGGACGTCAACTTACCCAAAAGATGGAAACTTAGTGAAAAACAAGACTCATTCGACCAAATATCTTCTACTTCTCAACAGCACAGGTTTTATGGATTCAGCACCTCGTTTTCTACTATTGACATTTACATCACTGATGAGTGGTTTTGGAATCCCAACTAACCATGCAATTCCCTGTCTATGGAGCTCCCTTCGTGCTCTTTTCGTTCTTACAGGGTTCACGAGTGTCATGTTTGGTTCTGCAGTGACTCTTGCAGCTGTCGTCTTCATACTTTTCGTCGCCATCCTCTCTCCAATGATCACCAGTCACAATAACTAAACACACACTTTCGTCCGCGTTGTGACTTCACTTATGACCTTTCCCACGTTCCATGTATAAATCTTCAATGCGGTGCGTTTTGACACACCAAACGTTTTTCTCCCTTGTTTACGGAAGCACTCACCATACGAGAACCAACAATCTGCCACGTTCGAATTCACTTAGTTCCAACATAGTGCAATCACTATTACACTTGCAACCTGTTGAGGACAGTGCACATGTGCCGTTAGAGGGCAAAGACAGCAGTTTAGCTTGTACGTTTGGCTAGCACGATGATAATGATGTTTGGTTTTGTTGGGCGCTCAACGGCGCGGTCATCAGCGCTCATACATAGTCCCAATTTTTCAGACAGTCCTATTTCTTTACTCAGGCCAATTTAGCCACTGTCACGAATGATGATGATGCTGATGAAATGACAACACAAACACCCAGTCCCCGTGCAAAGAAAATCCCAACCCGTTCGGAAATCGAAACCGGAACGCCTTGATCCAGAGGTAGCAACACTAGCCCTTATACTACGAGCTGTCGACTTCGGATGGCATCTGCATTTATGTTCAAACATACGTATCTCGCACTGTTCCCATATTTGCATCCGATCCCTGTACGTATCAGATGTTGGAAAAAATATGCAAATACCTTTCACAAAGAATTTGATGGTAAAAGCAATAGTACTATCATCCAGGCTAGGATTTACTTGAGCTTAATTGCTCTCTGACTTATTGTGTCGTATTTGATACTAAGAGGCACAGTAATCAACCAAAACTTGTTCTCATTTTACTTTTATTTGATAGAAATGTTAGCGAAGTGTTGCACAGCATATAGCTCATATTTTACTGCATAAAACGTAATAAATGCTACAAATTTGTAACTTTCGTATTATAAAACATGTCTCAGACTACGTCCTTTTTGAGAAAGAGATTGAAATATTCCTCTCTTCTTTCAAGGCAGATGTACTGGTTACATTTTACTCAGTTTATTTTAGTTCTGTTACTGTGGGACTCTTCTTGACACGTTCGTGCTGACAAAATGTCGTCCACTGTGAGCCAGTGATTTCAGCCATCGTACAGTATCGCTAGTCCACATCTGATTTTGGATGAGTTTCTTTATTTTTTCCTTATGAGGTGCCTAAATCATATTATAACAGTACCTCCCTTTCTTCTTCCTCCTTATTCCTCCCGTACAAATCTTAAAACTCTGTCAGATTCGTTCTAAATTTAAGACTTTCCATACTACTCTTTTTCCTAGACAGATTTTCATGCCAGTGATCTCTGTACAGAAACTATCAGTTAACAACTGTTATTTCTACGAAGTACAGCAGACACTAACGAATCACAACTCATATCAGAATCCTCTTACAGACAAAGAAGTTAGTCTCTTGTTAGACGTCTAAATAACAAACCCAATACTCATTACAACTTTCCAATAAAAGGATGTACATCAGTTAATGATACAGCGAGCACAAAACCATGTTAATTCAAGCCGAAAGTTTTTCGTTAAAATATGTACTCGTAAAATTGTGTTAATACAAATTTAAAGCAAAATTACTGTCGACAGATACGAGGTTCTTAATAATTGCTACCGTAGTCTTATCGAATGTTTCTTAGACGCTTATATGCGGACGTACCTAAGTTAACAGCTCCCTAACGCACACTGCCAGCTCAACGCGCACAGTATCCCTACCTGTAGGTAGAAATACAACCCTTTTTTGAGAATAGTTTTTTAATGAAAAATTCCTTCTGGAATGGCATCACGACTCAATCTTTTACCTACTGTTAGCCTTGATTAACCCGGTATATTTAGCCACACTGCATAGGAACACATGTCAGTTACTCCTTCATTCTTCAGTAAATATCGGTCTGTGAGGCAGAACCTTTTGAATCACACAGTCATTGAAAGATTTTGTGGGTGTGTCCTGAAACACTTTTTCTTAGGATGTGGAAATTAGTACTGCTATGACGAGAGGAAACAACAATCGTTCGGCGGTAACTGTGTGTACTTTGACTGCTATGTGAGAACGCTCATCTTACCTAAAACATTTGAAATATTAACTCACTTTATCACTTAAATTGATACAATCTTTTGCTTCAGGGGACCTTTATAATTTACAACTGACGTCGACTAGTAAAGCATCACTCGAGTCATTACTCAACAAACTCTTCCCTCGAAGTACAATGTTAAACATTTACAAAACTACGTTTCCATATTAGACATCTACATCTACATTGATTATCTGTGAATCACATTTAAGTGCCTGGCACAGGGTTCATCAAACCTACTTCACAATTCTCTATTATTTTAATCTCGTATAGCGTGCCAAAAGAACGAACTCCAGTATCTTTCCGCACAAGCTTTGATTTCCCTTATTTTATCACGGTGATCGTTTCGCCAAATGCGGGTCGGAGTCAGCAAAATATTTTCGCCTTCGAAGGAGATAGTTGGTAATTGGAATTTCTTGAGAAGATTCCTCCGCAACGAGTAACGCCTTTGTTTTAATTATGTCCGTCTCAAATCCTGTAACGTTTCAATGACACTGTCTCCCCTATTTCGCGATTATACAAAACGTGCGGCCGTTCTTTCAACTTCTTCGGATAATATTTTAGCTTTACTCAATGAAGTCGACTGCTTCATCTGAGGTCAGGAACTGTGCTTCCAAGCCCTGCCCTATATAGACCACTATTGGAGGGCACTGTTGTGTTAAAGAGAGGACATATTTTCCTCAGCCTCTCCCATTCGTCGCTGCGGGATGCAGCGAGACACAGCTATTGTCTGTGGTATCGACGTGTGTTCCTGACTTTGGCATGACTATGCGATCTCTGAACTATAACACATGCACTTATAAGTGGCTGAGATAATTCGCTCTGTAGCAGGGTGTGCACTTATTGGAAACTTCCTAGCAGATCAAACTATATATCAGACCAGAACACAAACCTGGAATCTCTTCGTTTCGCAGCGTATCCTCTACCAACTGAGCTATTCCATGTGTACTGGCAGGAAGAAAAGCAGTGAGGGCAATCCGTTATTTATGCCTGGATACCTCAGTACGTTGTGCTTTATCACACTAAAAGTAAAGCTTTCCGGATTCGAACCTCTGTCTAACAAACAATTTTAATCTGTCAGGAAGTTGCAATAACTATATTATACATCCCGGTAACAGCAAGAAGAACCTTACTATTTTAGTACCTCACAGAGTCCAATAACATCAAACATATCTGAAAAGTATGTTTCCAGTCTAGAAAACAGCTAGACGACACTATGCCTTCCTGAAGTTTAACTTCCAGTCTAAAGTAATCGAACTTTAGACTACACAGTTTTAGCTGCACATCAGATTCATCCGCGATTGTTCACCTTAACACTGCATGGCTTCTTTCTTTCCATCCCACACCTATTTGATGCCATATGACTACCTACAAAAATGCATGTGGGTTCCCATTTGGAATGCTTTACAGAAGCGATTCTGCTTGTCATGAATATCACAAAACAGCTACATCCATCCTTTGAAGTACTAAGAGGTGGCACGCCACTCTCTCACCTAAGCAAAATTTTAGATTAACGTTCGCATTTTAGGTCCTGATCTCGGTGTTCCCCATTAATACTATTTGTATGGGTGTTTTACGACTTTTTTATATGAGGAAATTGTGGGCAAAATGTTGTTATAGCTGCATGCAAAACCTGTAGAATACCTGTAAGCGAGGGGCCATAGTGGAGGCGGTGGAGAAAAGGTAGAGAGATGAACTGGGAGCCATAAATGTTGAGTGCAGTGGCCTGGATGTGTGAGTGATTCTGGGAAGCGGCGCTCTGTGAATCGTACATGCAGAGGGACTTCTGGCCAAAGCAGTCTGCCTGTTCTTCTTATGGTCAGAAAGAGAGTCCCAGTCTGCCTAATATTACACCTGGGTCTTGTGGCAGTCCGTCAGAAATGCAGCCAGTTGGTAGAAAGCGGATGGAGAACGCCATTTAAGAGAGACTGATGGAAACTGAGCTTTTGTGAAAACGGTGGGAAGTTCATAAAACTCTGTGAATTCTCATGCTAGAAGGTGGGACGATGCGGACAGAGTGGCTGGTGTAGGTGTTTAGTAACGCCAAGATTGCAACCCATGAAGTCACCAGCTTCCTTTAACGAGCAGCAAAAACATATATTTCTTAGGCACGACTGTCTGGGTAATTTAACAGCCTTCTTCCAGAAACTGGAAATGGTCAGCCTGGAAAGATAACATCTCTCCGTAATACGAGGGACAATGATCTCATCTAGGTAGAAGATTACAGTTCGGGCACTGTTTGTGCATCCGCACAGAAGAGGATTGTCAATTGGCCGGTGAACCTTATATACAGGGTGTATCAAAAATGACCGGTATATTTGAAACGACAATAAAAACTAAACGAGCAGCGATAGAAATACACGTTTGTTGCAATATGCTTGGGACAACTGTACATTTTCAGGCAGACAAACTTTCGAAATTACACTAGTTACAATTTTCAACAACAGATGGCGCTGCGGTCTTGGAAACTCTGTAGTACGATATTTTCCACATATCCACCATCCGTAGCAATAATATGGCGTAGTCTCTGAATGAAATTACCCGAAACCTTTGACAACGTGTCTGGCGGAATGGCTTCACATGCAGATTAGATGTACTGCTTCAGCTGTTCAATTGTTTCTGGATTCTGGCGGTACACCTGGTCTTTCAAGTGTCCCCACAGAAAGAAGTCACAGGGGTTCATGTCTGGCGAATAGGGAGGCCAATCCACGCCGCCTCCTGTATGTTTCGGATAGCCCAAAGCAATCACACAATCATCGAAATATTCATTCAGGAAATTAAAGACGTCGGCCGTGCGATGTGGCCGGGCACCATCTGGCATAAACCACGAGGTGTTCGCAGTGTCGTCTAAGGCAGTTTGTACCGCCACAAATTCACGAAGAATGTCCAGATAGCGTGATGCAGTAATCGTTTCGGATCTGAAAAATGGGCCAATGATTCCTTTGGAAGAAATGGCGGCCCAGAACAGTACTTTTTGAGGATGCAGGGACGATGGGACTGCAACATAGGGGCTTTTCGGTTCCCCATATGCGCCAGTTCTGTTTATTGACGAAGCCGTCCACGTAAAAATAAGCTTCGTCAGTAAACCAAATGCTGCCCACATGCATATCGCCGTCATCACTCCTGTGCACTATATCGTTAGCAAATGTCTCTCGTGCAGCAATGGTAGCGGCGCTGAGGGGTTGCCGCGTTTGAATTTTGTATGGATAGAGGTGTAAACTCTGGCGCATGAGACGATACGTGGACGTTGGCGTCATTTGGACCGCAGCTGCAACACGGCGAACGGAAACCCGAGGCCGCTGTTGGATCACATGCAGCACTAGCTGCGCGTTGCCCTCTGTGGTTGCCGTACGCGGTCGCCCTACCTTTCCAGCACGTTCATCCGTCACGTTCCCAGTCCGTTGAAATTTTTCAGACAGATCCTTTATTGTATCGCATTTCGGTCCTTTGGTTACAGTAAACCTCCGTTGAAAACTTCGTCTTGTTGCAACAACACTGTGTTCTAGGCGGTGGAATTCCAACACCAGAAAAATCCTCTGTTCTAAGGAATGAACCATGTTGTCAACAGCACACTTGCACGTTGTGAACAGCACACGCTTACAGCAGAAAGACGACGTACAGAATGGCGCACCCACAGACTGCGTTGTCTTCTATATCTTTCACATCACTTGCAGCGCCATCTGTTGTTGAAAATTGTAACTACTGTAATTTCGAAAGTTTGTCCGCCTGAAAATGTACTGTTGTCCCAAGCATATTCCAACAAACGGTGTATTTCTATCGCTGCTCGTTTCGTTTTTATTGCCGTTTCAAATATACCGGTCATTTTTGAAACACCCTGTATATACGAGAATGACACCTCCATTGTCTAAAATGTTCTTTTTTCAGACAAGAGAGATCTGGAGTCGCTGATTGGCTCCTCTCAGGCTATGCAAAATGGAGGCTTGCTCCCCAAGCTTGAGATCACCAGGGCCCTGTTCGGATTGGCTGCCAGCCCAACAGATCAATAAAGAGAGGAGTTTGAATGAGTAGAGGATGATTTGATGTTTTTGTGCAATGTGGGGCCGTTTCGTCTTTGTTAATTTGGCTCGCGTGCAGAGGCCTGGTGGAAAGTGGTTGAGATTTTTTTCTTCTATGTCTTCTCGTCCTCCCAGGTGTAGAACTTCAGGTCCTTACCTAGTGGGTGAGACTTGTGATCTGTATCTTGTGGTGGATTATAAGCCAATGGCAGTTTCCAACTGTTTCGACAGTGGAACTGCATATCATCTCGGTCATATTGTTTGTCATGAGGGCGAACTTATTCTTCCTGAGTCGGACGTTTGACAATTCCAGTACGCACCGTCGGTCTTGTGAGTCAAATTTGTTTGCCGGTCCACCGAATGGGTGCACCTAACATAGAAATCTGCCGGGATTTCAGGGGTCTGATACGACAGTTTCCACCGTTCTGATAATCACAACGCCAGACTGTATAGTCTGCCAATTTTTGTGGACGCGTCAGACCATTACATTGCTGCAATGCAACGCTCCTCGTCTCCAGCGCGGCATTTTCTGCTGCGACCTAAATCAAGGTGAAATGGTAAAATGCTGTCGTACCGGCCTGGGGTTGTTAAATGAAATTCACAGCTCCCTGTTCTCAGGTGAGCCGACCGGGGTGGCCGAGCGGTTCTAGGCGCTACAGTCTGGAACCGCGCGACCGCTACGGTCGCACTTTCGAATTCGGCCTCGGGCATGGATGTGTGTGATGTCCTTAGGTTAGTTAGGTTTAAGTAGTTCTAAGTTCTAGGGAACTGATGACTTCAGAAGTTAAGTCCCATAATACTCAGACGCATTTCAACCATTTTTTTGTTCTCAGGTGAACAATAGTTTGTTCTAGATTTGGTCATAGTTGGTTCCATTTGAATGGAGTCGGGCTTCACAGTGGATTCATCTAAACAAAATCAGATTGCGTTGTAAAAGAGATTAATTCAGGGGAGAATTTTTATAGCTTCTACCCCAATGTATGATTTGCCAATCAAACACCATTCCTTTTCTTATTTGTGTTTTTCAGTTTTGGTCAACTAGATGTTATGAAAGGACTAATAAAACATTTAATTATCTTGTAAACTTAACACCTATGCCGTCCGGCGACACCACAGTGCTGTTGTGAGCGAAATAACGGTCAACGGCCGGCGACACCACAGTGGTGTCTTGTGCATGTTATCGCTCAGTGGCTGGTGACAACACAGTGCTGTCGTGAACATAGTATCGCACAGTGGCCGGCGACAGCACTTCAGTATCTTTTGCATTCTGTTGGTGTTTTGTTTAGGTAACAATAAGCTACACACGTCAACAGGTACGTGCCTTTTCATCATGCCAGACGAAAGAGACGATACGATTATTTACGTTGAATGCGCGGACGTCTTGTCTGACATTTTGGACGACTTGGCCGAGTTGGAAGAAAACATTGAATATAAAAAATATGAAGGTGAAGCAGCATCGTAGGAAGATAGTGAATACGTCCAAGAAGAATTCGGCGAACGCTACGGTTGCCAACTGATTCGGCTGATTCAGAAAAAGACGACAGTGCACAGTGGTCAGACTTTGATTTACCGAGGACCAATAATAAACTTGAAGGATCTCCAGATCCAAACATATTTCCCAAAGATACAAAGAGCGTCGACGATATCGTAGAACTGTATATTGGAAACGATCTATTTGAATATATTAGCAATGAGGCCAACAAGTACTACAGTCAAAATTGCAATAGAAGAAACTGGATTAAAAAATGCCAAATTTGTCGACGCGAACATAGAAAATTGTTTGGGCTTGGTATCCTTATGGGAAATGTAAAAAAAGCCAGGATCGATGATTATTGGTCAACGAATCCGCTGATAGACACACCGATGTTTCGCAAAACGATGTCCCGCAACCGGTTCAGACAAATATCTTTACCACATTTTCCGACAACAACAAAAAACCGGATAATGCCGACAGGCTTTTCAAAGTCCAATTCGTAATTCATTATTTTCCTAAAAAGCTATAAGAAACCTTCAATACACGTCAAAACATCTCAATTGTTGAAGGAACGATACCGTGGTGTGGGCGGTTAAATTTTAAAGTTTACAATCCGTCGAGAATTATGAAATGTAGCATACTCATTCGGATGCTGTGTGATGTCGAGTAAGGGATACATTTCCTCATTCAAGATATATAGCGGCGCTGGACAGCCTTTAGCAAAAATAAGGAAAGGAACTATTGACACCTTCTTATGGAAAGTGGCATCACCTCTACATGGATAATTATTATAACAGTGTAGAACCTGCAGGGAAGTTACTTGAGAATAAAATTCGAGTTTGTGGAACGATATGGCAAAATATAGGATTTCCGGAAAAATTAAAGCGCGCAAAATCAATTTGTTTGAAGCTTGTCATCAACGGAAAGGTGAAGTACTCGCACAGGTATGTAGAGCTTCGAAAAGTAAAACGATACGAATGATCTCTGCAATACATAATGCCACTTTGACTGATACTCAAAGAAAATGTAGTAAAACATACTACACTATAAAAAAACCAAAAGTGTATTAGACTACAACAAATACATGAAAGGAGTGGATCGGGCAGACCAATATTAGAGTTATTACCCTACATCCAGAAAAACTATAAAATGGTCAAAAAAGTCTTTCATGTACCGACTTAATTGCTCATTATTTAATGCATTCCCTGCAAGTCAATATTTCAATACAGAGCACAAGAATCTCCAATTCCACGATTTTTTATTGAAAGAGTCTGACTCGTGGATAAAAGTGCATGTACCTGCTTCTGAGAAAAACTTGGGGGTTGCCACTACGTCGCGTACCAGCTAGTACTTATTTCCGAAACGAATAAACGAAAACGAAGGAACTGTCATGTATGCTCCAAAAACAAAATAAAGGAGAATAACAAACTTAAAGTGCAAGCTTTGTGTAAAATTAGCCTTACGTCTTGGAGACTGTTTCGCTGCATATCATACGAAAGAGAAGTACTAAGTACCAAAGACAATGCAATATATATATATATATATATATATATATATATATATATATATATATATATATATATATATATATGTAACAAACAAAATATCTCTGAGCACTATGGGACTTGACATCTGAGGTCATCAGTCCCCTAGACTTAGAACTACTTAAACCTAAGGACGTCACACACATCCACGCCCGAGGCAGGATTCGAATCCCGCGTCCGGTCATCGTCATTTAGGTTTTCCGTGATTTCCCTAAATCGCTCCAGGCAAATGCCGGGATGGTTCCTTTCAAAGGGCACGGCCGACTTCCTTCCCCGTCCTTCCCTAATCCGATGAGAGCGATGACCTTGCTGTCTGGTCTCCTTCCCCAAACAACCCAACCCCCAACCCAGGATTTGAACCTGAAACCGAAGCAGTTGCGAGGTTCCGGACTGAAGCGTCTACAATCGCTCGGCCACCGCAGCCGGCGAAACAAACACATTTTGCATTTATTTACGTATGTATATCTTCGAAATTTTATGAAAGTATTGGAAGAGGGTTGTGAACGTATGAGAACCAACGACGAGATTAATAAAACTTAACAATTTATAATCTTCCGATAATGTCAAGAACGGCTGGCCGCAAGCCATGTAATTCGAACTAGCGCTGCCGGTGGCAAGCGAATACATTTGTACGAGACGTCCGGGCGGCAAAGTGTTAATACGCCGCTGTTCCCATTCACACTGCCTCAACTATTCATTCTTTTTATTTTATTGTGATGGTAATGGGTACATTAGCAATTTAAGGTTCACTCTTATTAAATTAATTAATTTGATTATTAATTTGAGTTCTGAAAGACACCACAGGCATAGGCAACAAAAGGGCCTTGAGTGTTAATTCACTAACTCACTTGTAAAAATTCAGGGTATAGCTCATAATTTGAAAGTTATTGAGAAGAATTTACTTTTCCTTATGTAAAAATAATAACATTTAGCACCAGTCAGACATACTTTTATGAGGAAAGCAAGTGACGGCTTGTAGTATATCAAAACAGATGTTTATGCACAGCTCGCGAAATACCAGTAAATTACAGGCCACTCATTTCTAAGAGTGTAGTTGATCCTCCATAGCATCGCAGATGTACTCGATGAGGAAGAGCTCTGACGAATTTGGTCGCCAAGTTATCAACGTGAGTTGAGTATCAAGCTCCGCAAATTACTGTAGCATGATTATGGCGTGTGGCAGGAAAACATAACCTGCTGAAAGATGCTATCTCCATCGGCACAGATATCAGGGATGATGCAGTTCAGTTACTCCTGAATAATGTTGCTGTACACCACAACGATTATGACTACTATGTTTACTAAATAAGGTTTAGTGACATCCAAAGATCACAGTGCACACCAATGTCGTAAATTTTGTACATTTTCTGCTCATTGCTGTGGAAGTGGACTGTATAAAGATAAGGAAATCTTTTATCATTCATATAATAAAGAGAGATAATGTTTCATACCTAGTAGTTCCCATCGGAAAACTCCCCTTGCCATCAACGAACCCACAGTTAACACTAGTAGACATTAGTTTCGTCAGATCATCACAACGGGTCTCATGAATCCTGGATGAATGAACTCCATAGCGTAATACTTTCTCCACCGGCTTCTGTTCGTGGTGTGGCTTGTATTTCCTGCAGCCGTTCGTCTGGGCGATGGTGTACCCGCAAACAAACATCGATCTGACGTAACAATAAACGTGATTAATCCCACCATGCGATCTCCGTGTGGTGATGAGGCACGGACGAGCAACACTTTGCGCCCATTCTTTGTTTCACCATCGTCCGGCCACTTTATATACACTGTTGTCCAAAGTTAAAGCAACAAACGGACATTTTGCCGGGTTGCGCTTATTTTGCGACAAAACGAACATATGATAGCAAAGAACAAACAGTGTAAAGAACACAGGACGCAAACGCCGGCCGGAGTGGCCGAGCGGTTCTAGGCGCTACAGTTTGGAGCCGTGCGACCGTTACGGTCCCAGATTCGAATCTGCCGTGGGCATGGATGTGTGTGATATCCTTAGGTTAGTTAGGTGTAACTAGTTCTACATTCTACGGTTTCGGTCTCCAAAAACTGTCGCCTCATACGAGAAGCAACAGAACGATTCACGTTAAGCCAAGGGGCCACATCAGTTTACGAATGTCGTGGTTCCATTCTTCCTAAGGACCTCCACCGTAGAGAGTCTGGTTGGAGTCTTCTCTGTGCTATACTGCACCGTCTGTGACTGCATGCATAGCAATTGTGGGTGTGGGACTACCTGGAAAACGCTACTCCGTTCGATAGGTGCCTTGACGTCACCGTTGCCATGGTCTTCCGTTGTCTAAAATGCCACCTTCCGTGCAGAACATGATCGTACGGATATCTGTTGACAGTTTGTATGATTATATCGGAATTAGACACAGAACAGGAAATACCGCCTTGTTTTCTGATTTCAGACACCAGTGTGGATGCTCACGAAAGTAGAATTCCAGTAGCAGACCAACTTCACGTTTCCAAGATGCTCGTTCCCAACCATCTCGACATAACAATTTGCCCATTTTCAAAGTCACTTGTGTCAGGGGATTTCCCAATATGCGGCCCGTTTCGTCTCACGAATGATTCACTATTGGTCTCAGGTTCGCTTAAATACTTTTCTTACCCGAGCATTCAATCTAGGGGCAGGAAGGGTCACAATTGTTTGGACAGCCTGTGTATAAAGGGACTACATTGGATGTCTGTGCAACACTTTGAATGTTCCATTTCCTAGGCATCCAGTACTGGTCAAGCGTCTTTTGAATTAGCCTTTTACACGCTCCCAGCATCGATTTGATTATTACTTCCCGCAAGGTAAACCATAGTTTCGTGTTGACTTAAGAACAGTCGACTGGCCGCTCCATTATCTGAGAGATCGGCACGTTAATTTAATCGGTAGAGGCATTCCACTTTGCTTAAACGAAATTGTAACACTCTTAGCGCAGGTGACTATAAGAAATAAACAGGGAATTTTAAACACTACGAACACACAGCTGGTGCTTCGGCAATTTCCATAAGATATAGCGAGAATCGAGGCGGGAGGTAATTTCCGCGGCGTCCTTACGTGCGCTCATATTATCGGTACACTATAGATTTTCGATAGCCAATTTCCTATTGTACTGGCCCGCAAGTACAGCTTTGAAACGGAACTCGATAACGGCTGCGTTGTGATAGCGCACCGTCACCGGCTTGATGGATCAAGAATTACGGAGCTGCGTCAAACTCCAAGCTCGACAAAGTTTCAAGACAAAAGTTCACACTGTTGGAAATATACCTCCTGAAAAATTAATGTAAACAGAATCTGCTTAATTCTGCACGACAGGAAAAAAAATTATACTTAATTGTATTTGCTATTGAAAAATGAACCGAGTTTCTCGGTGTTGATGTTGGTATGTTGGTGCGGGCGCACGGATGAAAGGTGATTAAGCGGCACCCCAGTTTCTCGTGAGAACCGAGTTATTATTTGTGCGCAAAGACACTGTGTAAATGTGAATGTTACGTTAAACTACGAAATAGTGATGTAAGTGATTTCTCAAGGATTGTGTAAGACATTACGTTCATTGAATGTGCTATAAATAATGTTTAGATGTGTAATAAACTCGTCAGGGTTTTCCATATCATCAGTGATGTTGTTTTTTGCAGTTGGATTCATACAAATCTTTGGGAATTGTTCTCGTTTCAAATAATTTTAGTAAACTGACATCATCATCGTCTGTGTAATGAGAAAAATTTTTATCAGTTTTAGGGCACTGGTTACGTACTTTCTTTTGTAAAACTAGACGTGATCGTCTTCAGGGAATGTCTGCAATCATTACTTATACTAAAGTTTCCAAATTCAGTCTTCATATTGTAAGGTGCCTATAATTTTGCACCTTACAAGCACTCATCCACATACTTTGCCGTGATCTAAAAACACAATTAGGTATCATGTGATAGGTTGTACTTCGTATATATGAATACGTAAAGAGTTTGACATTGTCTCGTACGCCTTGTAAATAATTGTCAACGCTTATTGCATGGAAGGTGACGGTGTGCCTTTATTATCAGAACGGCGTAGCGAATGATTGCGTATATTAGTAAAGGTTGGAGCGCCAGTGGAGATGAAACGGCAGGCAGAACTCAAGCTCTGGGTGGAAGTCCCGCACACGTGTTGGCCCTGCTTCAACACAGGAAGTTGCTAGACAGACGTCGTGACACAATACAGGGGCGACTGGCCGCTGGCGGCCGCTATTGTATTAGGACCGGAAGGATAACCGGATAATACTTCCGAACTTTGCAAATCTTGGAGGCAGGTGAGAAGAACGAAGATGCGGCACCTCGGAAACCACGCAGATCATGTTATTTCAAAGGAATTTTACTCAGAAGCGCACCATTGTATGAATATAGGTATTTCCTAGCACACTTTCCGCGCTGGACGACAAAAGACTAACGTGTGGTTGGTCGACGTTCGGAAGAATCTGTAGAGAGGGAGAAAATTCCGTGGTTTCAGGCATATGATTCGTTTTCGGAATTATGAAGGTTGGGAGCCGAGACTTGGTGGGAAGCCAGCTGTGGAGAGACGAGGTCTTCCGTTGTGAGCGCCCATGTGTGACGGTCGCTCGATATCAGCTTTGTTGATAGAGACGGACTTGCTGTCTTTGCCCTCAATACAGTTTACACAGTCAGGAACTGTACTGTTGTGAGCCTATATGATTCTGGACTTCACTTCCGCCGGCCGAAGTGGTCAAGCGGTTCTAGGCGCTACAGTCTGGACCCGCGCTACCGCTACGGTCGCAGGTTCGAATCCTGTCTCGGGCATGGATGTGTGTGATGTCCTCAGGTTAGTTAGGTTTAAGTAGTTCTAAGTTCTAGGGGACTTATGACCTCAGCAGTTGAGTCCCATAGTGCTCAGAGCCATTTTAACCATTTTTGAACTTCACTTCCGGGTTGGGAGTCGTTGTTGACTACGCAGCGTTCAGTAATTGAGAGCACTTGCTCTGCCTATATTTAGGTTGAAACGTTATCTGAACTCCGTCCCCGCGGTTGGGAGTTCGCGTTTCTCCTCTGTAGAACACAGAGAGGGGAAGACAGTATTAGAGCACATTAGTCAGAGGACAGCCTTCTGACGTCCTAGTGTTTCAAAGAGTTTATTTGTGGCTGGAGTTTTTCATCGTCACAGACGAGTACGAAAACCATCATTTCGACGCACCGGACGCAGTGCATACGGTGATATCGCAAATTTCTTCGACTTATTAGGGCTATAAAATCCAAACAGCTGTGATCACGTTAGTTTATTTCCACTCAGTTTCCACACCACCGTAGGTCAGCTTTGAAGGTAGTGTCTTCTAGTGTTTGGTACTTACATTGTGTCAGTCATTTCACGTTATTGATATTAGACTGCGGAGCCATAATAGGAGCGAAGTTGGGCAATTGATCAGTAATTTTACTAAGGAAATGCAAACTTTGTAATATATACTTTTTTTATCTATTCAAATGATTTTTACTCAGAAGCTCACCATTGTATGAATATAGGTATTTGCTCGCAAACTTTCCGCCTTGGACGACAAAAGACTAACGTGTAGTTGGTCGACGTTCGGAAGAATCTGTAGAGAGGGAGATCGGTAATTTTACTCAAGAAATACAAACTTTGTAATATATAGGTTTTTTTATCTACAATAAATATATAAGTAGAAACTACGTCTATCATTTGGTAGGATTAGTTGCCGTCATCATTAATTTATATTTAGATTGCAATTTATAGAATTAAGACATCCTAAGATTTGCTTCAGGGGGCAGTCAGACAGCGCCAAATCTTCATTTTAGCGTTTATCATTTTCCGTTGCGGACATTCATTTTACACCCGGCGTGAGCAGCATCTTGGAATATCACTTACCTTTCTTTCCATATGACTCGTTTCAGATCTATTCTAAAAATTTTAATTGATATTCGTTTAACACAAACCGTTTAAGATCTATGTTTAGAAATGTCCAAATTTGTTAAGTAATTACTTCCATTAAAACAGTTGGCAATATATCATTTATTACATTGCAGAGTTAGCCATCGAAAACCGAAGTGAAAGTTCACTGTCATAACTAGTCGTACATCAGGCTGTTACGGCTTTATAAAGATTTTTCAGGAAATCTGGTTGATGAAACAGCAGCATCTCTGAAAAGCGCTATGTCTCTGTAGAAGGTGCACTGTTGTAATTAATAAAGTTTTTTTCCTAACTTCAGATTTTGAAACAACTAATGTGGGGTTTAAAACATTAAAATATTTTAAGAGAATAGGCATAATGTTCCTTGGGCTTACTGACCTCCAGATCTCTGAACAATACACAGTTACCTGTCAACGTTACAGTGAGCTCCCTGCCGCCGTTGGATAAACAGCTGCAGCAGCAAGTCGTATACTCCTAGCTCACTCATTTGTTACATAGTTTAATTCTTAATTTCTTTGCGTGTTTTTGGTACTTGCATTGTTTAATTCATAAATTTCGGGCGTATTATAGTATTCGCGAGTTGTAGCATCGCGTTTTAGTACCCGAATAGTGTAAAATCGCGTAGTCTCTTTCCGCCGCCGAGCAGTGTGTCAGAAGTGCGCATGTAGCAGCATTACTGCATTTACTAGGCAATCTTGTATTTTAATAACGGTTTAAATTTTGTGTCGATTTGATTGCGCTCTCTGTAGATTAGTTCAGACGTTCTTTGCACAACAGTTTTTAGCATGGATAGGGACTGCAACTGCTGTGTTCGGATGCAGGCTGAGTTGGCATCCCTTCGCTCCCAGCTTCAGGCAGTGTTGGCTTCGGTCAAACAGCTTGAGGCTGTAGCCAATGGGCATCACTGTGGGTGTCCGGATGGGGGTTTGTCGGAGACGGCCAGCTCGTCCCACGCATCCCCCGATCGGACTACGACTGTGGCTGCCCGGGATACTGCCCGTATTGAGGCTGATCCCTCACCTGTGGTAGAGTGGGAGGTCGTCTCAAGGTGTGGCAGGGGGCGAAAGACATTCTGTAGGGCTGAACGGAAGGCCTTTCCAGTTTGTCTGACGAACCAGTTTCAGGCTCTGTCTCAGGCTGATACTGATCTTCGGCCTGGGATGGCTGCTTGTCCTGTTCCAGAGGTTGCCGCTCAGTCTGCAAGATCCGGGCGGTCGCAGAGGGTGGGCTTACTGGTAGATGGGAGCTCCAACGTCAGGCGCGTAATGGGGCCCCTTAGAGATATGGCAGCAAGAGAGGGGAAGAAAACCAATGTGCACTCCGTGTGCATATCGAGGGGAGTCATTCCAGATGTGGAAAGGGTCCTTCCGGATGCCATGAAGGGTACAGGGTGCACCCATCTGCAGGTGGTCGCTCATGTCGGCACCAATGATGTGTGTCGCTATGGATCAGAGGACATCCTCTCTGGCTTCCGGCGGCTATCTGATTTGGTGAAGACTGCCAGTCTCGCTAGCGGGATGAAAGCAGAGATCACCATCTGCAGCATCGTCGACAGGACTGACTGCGGACCTTTGGTACAGAGCCGAGTGGAGGGTCTGAATCAGAGGCTGAGACGGTTCTGCGACCGTGTGGGCTGCAGATTCCTCGACTTGCGCCGTAGTGTGGTGGTGTTTCGGGTTCCGCTGGATAGGTCAGGAGTCCACTACACGCAACAAGCGACTACACGGGTAACAGGGGTTGTGTGGCGTGGGCTGGGCGGTTTTTTAGGTTAGATGGCCTTGGGCAAGTACAGAAAGGGCAACAGCCTCAACGGGTGCGGGGCAAAGTCAGGACATGCGGGGACCAAGCAGCAATCGTTATGGTAATTGTAAACTGTCGAAGCTGCGTTGGTACAGTACCGGAACTTCAAGCGCTGATAGAAAGCACCGAAGCTGAAATCGTTATAGGTACAGAAAGCTGGCTGAAGCCAGAGATAAATTCTGCCGAAATTTTTACAAAGGATCAGACGGTGTTTAGAAAGGATAGATTGCATGCAACCGGTGGTGGAGTGTTCGTCGCTGTTTGTAGTAGTTTATGCTGTAGTGAAGTAGAAGTGGATAGTTCCTGTGAATTATTATGGGTGGAGGTTACACTCAACAACCGAGCTAGGTTAATAATTGGCTCCTTTTACCGACCTCCCGACTCAGCAGCATTAGTGGCAGAACAACTGAGAGAAAATTTGGAATACATTTCACATAAATTTTCTCAGCATGTTATAGTCTTAGGTGGAGATTTCAATTTACCAGATATAGACTGGGACACTCAGATGTTTAGGACGGGTGGTAGGGACAGAGCATCGAGTGACATTATACTGAGTGCACTATCCGAAAATTACCTCGAGCAATCAAACAGAGAACCGACTCGTGGAGATAACATCTTGGACCTACTGATAACAAACAGACCAGAACTTTTCGACTCTGTAAGCGCAGAACAGGGAATCAGTGATCATAAGGCCGTTGCAGCATCCCTGAATATGGAAGTAAATAGGAATATAAAAAAAGGGAGGAAGGTTTATCTGTTTAGCAAGAGTAATAGAAGGCAGATTTCAGACTACCTAACAGATCAAAACGAAAATTTCTGTTCCGACACTGAAAATGTTGAGTGTTTATGGAAGAAGTTCAAGGCAATCGTAAAATGCGTTTTAGACAGGTACGTGCCGAGTAAAACTGTGAGGGACGGGAAAAACCCACCGTGGTATAACAACATAGTTAGGAAACTACTGCGAAAGCAAAGAGAGCTTCACTCCAAGTTTAAACGCAGCCAAAACCTCTCAGACAAACAGAAGGTAAACGATGTCAAAGTTAGCATAAGGAGGGCTATGCGTGAAGCGTTCAGTGACTTCGAAAGTAAAATTCTATGTAACGACTTGACAGAAAATCCTAGGAAGTTCTGGTCTTACATTAAATCAGTAAGTGGCTCGAAACAGCATATCCAGACACTCCGGGATGATGAAGGCATTGAAACAGAGAATGACACGCGTGAAGCTGAAATACTACACACCTTTTTCCAAAGCTGTTTCACAGAGGAAGACCGCACTGCAGTTCCTTCTCTAAATCCTCGCACAAACGAAAAAATGGCTAACATTGAAATAAGTGTCCAAGGAATAGAAAATCAACTGGAATCACTCAACAGAGGAAAGTCCACTGGACCTGACGGGATACCAATTCGATTCTACACAGAGTACGCGAAAGAACTTGCCCCCCTTCTAACAGCCGTGTACCGCAAGTCTCTAGAGGAACGGATGGTTCCAAATGATTGGAAAAGAGCACAGGTAGTCCCAGTCTTCAAGAAGGGTCGGCGAGCAGATGCGCAAAACTATAGACCTATATCTCTGACGTCGATCTGTTGTAGAATTTTAGAATATGTTTTTTGCTCGAGTATCATGTCGTTTTTGGAAACCCAGAATCTACTATGTAGGAATCAACATGGATTCCGGAAACAGCGATCGTGTGAGACCCAACTCGCTTTATTTGTTCATGAGGCCCAGAAAATATTAGATACAGGCTCCCAGGTAGATGCTATTTGCCTTTATTTCCGGAAGGCGTTCGATACAGTTCCGCACTGTCGACTGATAAACAAAGTAAGAGCCTACGGAATATCAGACCAGCTGTGTGGCTGGATTGAAGAGTTTTTAGCAAACAGAACACAGCATGTTGTTACCAATGGAGAGACGTCTACAGACGTTAAAGTAACCTCTGGCGTGCCACAGGGGAGTGTTATGGGACAATTGATTTTCACAATATATATAAATGACCTAGTAGATAGTGTCGGAAGTTCCATGCGACTTTACGCGGATGATGCTGTAATATACAGAGAAGTTGCAGCATTAGAAAATTGTAGCGAAATGCAGGAAGATCTGCAGCTGATAGGTACTTGGTGCAGGGAGTGGCAACTGACCCTTAACATAGACAAATGTAATGTATTGCGAATACATAGAAAGAAGGATTCTTTATTGTATGATTATATGATAGCAGAACAAACACTGGTAGCAGTTAGTTCTGTAAAATATCTGGGAGTATGCGTGCGGAACGATTTGAAGTGGAATGATCATATAAAATTAATTGTTGGTAAGGCGGGTACCAGGTTGAGATTCATTGGGAGAGTCCTTAGAAAATTTAGTCCATCAACAAAGGAGGTGGCTTACAAAACACTCGTTCGACCTATACTTGAGTATTGCGCATCAGTGTGGGATCCGTACCAGATCGGGTTGACGGAGGAGATAGAGAAGATCCAAAGAAGAGCGGCGCATTTCGTCACAGGGTTATTTGGTAACGGTGATAGCGTTACGGAGATGTTTAACAAACTCAAGTGGCAGACTCTGCAAGAGAGGCGCTCTGCATCGCGGTGTAGCTTGCTCGCCAGGTTTCGAGAGGGAGCATTTCTGGATGAGGTATCGAATATATTGCTTCCCCCTACTTATACCTCCCGAGGAGATCACGAATGTAAAATTAGAGAGATTAGAGCGCGCACGGAGACTTTCAGACAGTCGTGCTTCCCGCGAACCATACGCGACTGGAACAGGAAAGGGAGGTAATGACCGTGGCACGTAAAGTGCCCTCCGCCACACTCCGTTGGGTGGCTTGCGGAGTATAAATGTAGATGTAGATGTGAAACTGTACTCCTTCAAAATATGCGTCTTTTCAGGGCTGCATTCGGCCGTAACTTCATTTTTATGGATGACATTACGGAATTACATCGAAATGGTTGTGGAGGAGCTGTCGGAAAGAGAGGATATTGTGTGAATTGACTGGCTTTTCATTCCCCGATTCAAATACCGTAGAGTACGTGTGGGATGTGTTAGTGAGAGGTATTGCACAACGTCCTCTTACAAATAGGTTCAAATGTCTCTGAGCACTATAGGACTCCCCTAGAACGTAGAACTACTTAAGCGTAACTAACCTAAGGAATTCACACATCCATGCCCGAGACTGGATTCGAACCTGCGACCTTAGCGGTCACACGGATCCTGACTGAAGTGCCTAGAACCGCTCGGCCACACCAGCTGGCCGTCCTATTACGATAAGGAGTATTTGGCAGATGTCAACAGCGCTAGTGGAGGAGGGGATCACCCTACCGCAATAACTCCTGATCAGTCTTGTGGCCAGCATGGATTGCCTTCCGTGGTGATCACAGTTCTTATTAAGAACCAAGCTACAACTTTCGTAATGTTCAGGAGACCATCAGAAATCGCACTGCCTTCAATGCAACTATTGACTGTGGAAGAGTCATTTCTGTATGTCTCACTGGATATCTCTTTCAATTACCTTGTGTACTACACTGTGGCAGTTCCTTCTATGTATGTTACAACTTTCATCGAGCTATGTTACTTGGCAGTGGAACATCAAGTAAGTTTTGTAGACCAGTGCTATTCCCGCACACTTTCGTGATTGGTCGGGTATGTCCGCCAAACATTCGTAAAATTAAATTTTGGACACCAGCTTACGTAAGATCTTCAGCATTGTCAGATTGAGTTCTTAATTATTTAAATGTTATACACTGAAGAGGCAAAGAAACTGGTATACCTCCCTAATATCATATAGGGCCCCCGCGAGCATGCAGAAGTGCAGCAGCACCACGTGACATGGACTCGACTAATGTCTGAAGTAGTGCGAGAGGGAACTGACACCATCAATCCTGCAGAGTTGGCCATATATCCGTAAGAGTACCAGGGGATGGAGCTCTCTTCTCAACAGTACGTTGCAAGTCATTCCAGATATGCTCAATAACTCTCTTGTCTGGGGAGTTTGATGGCCAGCGGAAGTGTTTCAACCCAGAATAGTGTTCCTGGAGCCACTCTGTAGCAATTCTGTATGTGTTTCGTATCACATGGAATTGCCTAAGTCCGTCGTAAATGGACATGAATGGATGCAGGTGATAAAGAACAGAATGCTTACGTACGTGTCACTGTCAGAGTCGTATTTAGACGTATCAGGGGTCCCACATCACTCCAACTGCACACGCTCCACATCATTGCAGAGCCTGCACCAGCTTGAAGACTCCCTTGCCAACATGCAGGGTCCATGGGTTCATGAGGTCGTCTCCAGACCCGAAAACGTCCATCTGCTCGATACAGTTTGAAATGAGAGTCTTCCGACCAGGCAACATGTTTCCAGACATCAACAGTCCAGTGTCGGTGTTGACGGGCCCAAGCGAGGCGTAAAGCTTTGTAATCAGTTATTCAAAATGACAGTCACAATCGCATTTAAGTAAATTAATCGCTATTTCCAGACAAGTATGTTGTCTAAAAAGAGAAAGATAAAAAAAAGGAAAGCTTTGTGTTGTGCAGTCATCAGGGCTACAAGAGTGTGCCTTCGGCTCCGAAAGATCATATCGATGATGTTTCGTTGAATGGTTTGCACAATGACACTTGTTGATGGCCCAGCACTGAAGTTTGCAGCAATTTACGGAAGAGTTTCACTAGTTTCACGTTGAACGATTCTCTTAAGTAGTTGTTGATCCCGTTCTTGCAGTATCTTTCGCCGGCTGCAGCGATGTCGGATATTTGATGTTTTACCAGGTTCCTGATATTCACGGTAGACTCGTGAAATGGTCATACGGGAAAATGCCCAGTTCATCTCTGAATCGCAGATGCTGTGTCCCATCTCTCGTGCACCGACTAGAGCGGCACGTTCAAACTCCTTTAAATCTTGATAACCTGCCATTGTAGCAGCAGTAACCGACCTGCACAACTGCGTCAGACACTAGTCTTATATAGGCGTTACCGACCGCAGCGCTGTGTTGTGCCTGTTTTCATATCTCTTTATTTGAATATGCATCCCTATACCAGTTTCTTTGGCGCTTCAATGTATTTTAATACCAGAAGGTATCTCGAAGCAAAATCCGATTCGGCATTCTCTGCTACCTGTCATCGCTTCACGACAACTAATTCTACCCTCATGGTCGAATGACGATACAAATGGCAGCTGATCCTGGCTAAACCAAAGACGTTTTACCTCATGTTCCTAGATGAAACAGGAACCGAACACCATGACCAACCCCTCCCCCACACGATACCTTTCTGCGCGCGGCATCCTCGAACGTATTTGTTGCTCCCCTAGTCTACAAACTGCCTCCACTTATTACGGTGTCTACATCTACATCTACATTTTCACTCCGAAGCCACTGTCGTTACCTCCCTTTCCTGTTCCAGTCGCGTATGGTTCGCGGGAAGAACGAATGCCGGAAAGCCTCCGTGCGCGATCGAATCTCTCTAATTTTACATTCGTGATCTCCTTGGGAGATATAAGTAGGGGGAAGCAATATATTCGATACCACATCCAGAAACGCAAAAGGCACCCTCTCGAAACCTGGACAGCAAGCTACACCGCGATGCAGAGCGCCTCTCTTGCAGAGTCTGCCACTTGAGTTTGCTAAACATCTCCGTAAAGCTATCACGCTTACCAAATAACCCTATGACGAAACGCACCGCTCTTCTTTGGATCTTCTCTACCTCCTTCGTCAACCCGACCTGGTACGGAACCCATACTGATGAGCAGTACCCAAGTATAGGTCGAACGAGAGTTTCCTAAGCAAAATCCTTTGTTGATGGACTACATTTTCTAAGGACTATCCCAATGAATCTCAACCCGGCACCCGCCTTACCAACAATTAATTTGATAAGATCATTCCACTTCAAATCGTTCCGTACGCATACTCCCAGTTATTTTACAGAAGCAACTGCTACCAGTGTTTTTTCCGCTATCATATAATCATACAATAAAGGTTCCTTCTTTCTATTTATTCGCAATACATTACATTTGTCTATGTTAAGGATCAGTTGCCGCTCCCTGCACCAAGTGCCTATTCGCTGCAGATTTTCCTGCATTTCGCTGCAATTTTCTAATGCTGCAACTTCTCTGTACACTACAGCATCATCCGTGAAAAGCCGCATGGAACTTCCGACACTATCTACTAGGCCATTTACATATATTGTGAAAAGCAGTGGTCCCACAACACTCCCCTGTGGTACGCCAGAGATTACTTTAACTCCTGTAGACGTCTCTCCATTAAGTACAAGATGCTGTGTTCTGTTTGCTAAAAACTCTTCAGTCCAGCCACACAGCTGTCAAGAAGATAAGTTACATGAAACCTGTCGTAAGGATGAGTAGGAGAGTCGGTGCAGGTAACAGAGTACCTGGTCGGTGCTGGTGATGAGTCGCGTGTTGTCCAGCCACCAGGAGACGGCAGCAGGCGGTCGCGACCCCACCGTCCGGCAAGTGATGTGGTACCTGCGTCCCGAGGACAGCGGCTGCTCCTCCAGCTCGATGCTCGTCAACAGCGGCCTGACTGCAACACCACCAGCCACCGTAAACATATGCGCAGACGCCGACTGTAAGATGGTTCAAATGGTTTCAAATTGCTCTGAGCACTATGGGACTTAACATCTGAGGTCATCAGTCCCCTAGAACTTAGAATTACTTAAACCTAACTAACCTAAGGACATCATACACATCGAAGCCCGAGGCAGGATTCGAACTTGCGACCGTATCGGTTGCACGGTTCCTGACTGAAGCGCCTAGAATCGCTCGGCCACACCGACCGGCTAGAATTAAGAGAAAAGTTCAAGAGTGTGATTAAAATTCTGGGAGAAACGATATCAGTATTAAGATTCGCTTATAACATTGATAACCTTAGCTACATGAAGAATAATTTCATATCCTGTTTAAATGGAACGAAGAGTTGAGTGACAACTTAATGGGGATTGAAAGTAAAGCGATGAGATACGAAAGTAATGAGAAGCACCAGTAATTAGAACAGTGAGAGACTTAATAAAATGTTCGACCGCGAAGTGAAGCTAGATGAAAAATTCGCCTATCCTCCAAGCGAAGTAACACATGGCAGATGAAGCACGGAGAAAATAAAACCGGACTACCACAGGCAAGACGCGGGAGGCACTCAGCCTCGTGATGCAAAGCTATTCGACGGAATAGTAGCGGCTCCGGTCAAAGAAACCCATCGTAACGACTGGGAAAGCGGTGTGCTGACCACATACCCCTCCTACCCGCATCTTCAGCTGAGGATGACACGGCGGTCAGACGATGGGCCACTAGTGGCCTGAAGACGGAGCGCTTACAGGCAAGACGGGGAATCTTCTCAATCAGAAGTCTATTAGTATCAAATATGGGTCATAATGAAGAAAAAATTGCTGAGGACGTACCTTTAGAGTACAGTATTGTATGGTGGGAAATCATGGACTGTCGGAGAAACGGAAAAGAGAATTAAAAAGTCTGTGATGTAGTGGTAGAGAAGATAGTTGAATATTAGGTGAGCGGGTAAGATAAGGAATGGGAAAGTCCTGTGGAGAACAGGAACATGGAAAACTCTGGCAGGAAGATGGGATAGGTTGATAGAACACATACATAAAAAGTTCTCGTTTTAGTTGCATTCGACAGACATTCGTCGAAAGCTTGGGATTTTAACCGATTTTGACGCGGCACCTAAACCGAAAATTTTTCAAGCAAGAACTCCGCGCAATAGACTTCATAGCCACGATAGGACATACATTAAGACATCAGGGAACAGCTTCTGTGGTACTAGAGGGAGCTGTACAGGGCAAAACCTGTTGGGAGAAGAGAGAGAGATACTGACGTTTTCTAGATGTAACTGAGGGAGTAGAGTGCAAGTGCTACTCCGAGGTTAAGAGGTTAACACACGAGAGATATTCTTGACGGGTCACATGAAACTCATGGCGCGCCGCATCAAAAAACGTAAAAAAAGAAATACTGCATACGCGTGGTGAAGCCTGCAACAAACCTCCAGAAATGTATGTTTAACAAGTGAGCCCGTAGAGGATGGTATAAGAGGCATACAGTTTGACCGACCTTGCTTTTCCATCTCAGTTTTGCGGAGATTAAGACAATCCATCCTTGGACCTAGTGAGTCGACGAGCAGGATTCTTTATCCCTGTTCTGCCCAGAAGCCCTCGAAGTTTATGTCCTTGCGGAAGCAGTATCAGCGCTGTCGTGTTATCTGTGAAGTACAATTCTACTTCTTATAATTCAAAGTGATTAATCAGGTAATTATATTTTTCGGAATAAAGTTCAAAAGGGATGCTGTTACGATGCGTTTATTTCCGAAACACAATAAACTGATAATATCGACACAATGAATAATGATTAACTTACGACAGAAGTAGATTGGAAGGCACCCTATCAGCGAATGGCGACTATGGCGCTCAACCTGTATCTCGTACTTACATACTCGTGATATTTCGTAGGCGTTTGTACACTTTCGTTAGCTTAAACATTATCCTTTTGTTTATTAAAATGATAATTTCTGGCCTTGTAATATTATTGTAAGAAAGTGGTTATGAGCTACAGGGTTTTCTAATATCTTTATTGGAAAAAGAGAATTTAATAGCAAATATTTTTTAGGCAAGGTTGCTTGCTTCGCTCCAGAATAACAGTGCTTTTCCTATCTACCTCGCTGCTGACGTAACCGGCCTTTTCGTGTCTAAGCACGGCGCCTCACACCACCTTCCACTGGCAACGCCGTGTGGTCCAGCCGCAACTTCAGGCAACTTGTGAAACAAAAATTTTACTTCCGACTGTGTACGTTTTGCAGTACCGCCTTATTCGCTGAATGCTACATGATGTATGCAGACACGATACAAAATTGTAAAAATGAAAAATAATGAAATGAATTATCCCTTCAACTGAAGGGGTTTCTTACACATCCCCTTGGATAATTTCTTTTCAAAATAGTTAAATTTGTCTTTTTTTTAACAAAATCGTAATACTGAAAACGTTAGGAAGCGGTCTTTCTGCTCTTACGAGCAGCCTGTACAATTTCGTTCATTTAATTTTTCACGACAGTTTCTTTTTTTTCAACAAAATAGTTTTAATATTTCGTTATGAGGTGTGTTACACACAAAATCAAATTGTTCTTGAGGTACTGTTACATTTTTAGTTAAGAAACAGATTTCTTAGCTTTACGATTAATCGTAGTAACAGAACATTTGAATTCTTTCTTATCGTGGTCTCGTTAAACTAAATGTCATCATTCTTTCCAATAGAAAGTTATCGAACACCAGTAACATATTAATTCAAAGACACCAAAGACAGTAAGCGTAAGTTTCAGAATACTGACTATCCACTTAAAATTTGCTCACAACATCGGCAAAATATTGTTTGACTTTACATACTTTTAGAAATATGACAGGAACATTTCGCTCACATTTTCCAGCGGCTAGTTGGCCGTCCCAAGTAAATCGGTCGTAGTGATTGCTCACAATTTATGCAGACACAATGTAGACGCATTGTGCACAGTAAACAAGGGAAATTATTACTGCTCACCATTACACTTTTCTTAAGAAACACTAACGACTCAGGATCGTTCTTTGAGAATTCATGACACAGACACAATTATTTTGCGTGAAACACTGTTTTTCGCCGGCGGAAGTTGCTGGTCCTAGGTCGAAACGTTTCCATGTATTTCCGCAATGACACTCACCACTTTTGTGTGTTGTGCAACCGCGCCTCTTGTCACTGATTGTTCATCTTGTTCGTCAATCTGTGCATAACATCTGGTTGTATGAGCTCCGAATTTTACCGTGTTTACATCCATCATTACATTTAGTACGAGTAGATGCAAAAAAACCGCATATTTCAGAAGCAAAATAAAAACAATAGTTTACGTTTCCCATACAACGACTATTTTAATAACAATATTTCATACTCTTTCCAAGTGTCGAATTGAAAACACTTTTTCTAATTGCTAGTCTTAGTAATATACATGAAATATTTCATACTCTTTCCAAGTGTCGAATTGAAAACACTTTTTCTAATTGCTAGTATTAGTAACATACATGAAATACCACTACCCTCACAAATTCCTGAAAATGATTTTGCAGTTCTAAGTCTGTTGAACATTGATTTAATTATATTACTCTTTCATTGATCATTTAACAATAACTATAAATCCCCCGCGTGACACAATTGTGTTTACAAATTCTGTTTATACCCCCCCCCCCACCCTTGTGGTCAGTACTATTCACCAGATATGTTTACGCGCAGACCTATTGAGACACATTCTTGATTAAGTCACGCCGGCATCCATTCATTCGGTCACCCGGCTGCATCAGTTGCACCTTTCAGAGGTCATTAACATTGCACCGTCAGCACGGGTTCTTTAAATTGACTGACTGATGTCACAACACGCCTGATACAATGTCCTCGAGAAGTTCTTCAAGAACCGAACAAGTTCTTAGAACTACTGTTTCTTTCAGTACGTACAATGAATTCTGCGACATACCGTACAACATATCTTAGTAGATTTCATATATTTGTTTACTAAAGAGATGTCCTCGACTGTACCTCATACGCAAATTTGTCAGAGCCAGCAGGCTTCTCCGTAAGTGCCACGGTATCTACTGACATCACCTCGCTTTGTATCTACGTCTTACTACTTTGGATTCAGAATGTGCCACTTCTATTGGATTTCGGCTATGTATCCTGCTCATAATATACTACTCTTCATAATTCTCATTGCACGTTTTTAGCTTGTCCTTAATAATGTATGATTTTTTCGTAACTGTTCATTAATCTTGTTTATTTCAAAAATATATTCCTTTCCTTGAAAACAAATTCCGTAGCCCACTTTTGAAAACCTAGTAAATCATCATAATATTAATAAATGAACACGAAAACAGAAGTGCCAATTTTTAATGTTAATTGTACAAGGAGATCAATGATCCTTACACAGTTCGAAAGGTACTTTGCCACACATGTGTACAAAGAAAAACTAACGGGTGTATATAGCCGTTAAGAGTCGGAAAACGAAGTAGAAGCTTTCACATTCATACCACTGATGTTACATTCTCCATTACGCATTAAAATCTCCAATACCTGAACATCGAGAATTGAAGAGATAACAACCTCTGTCCTGCGCAGTGAACAGGTGCTATGGTAGAAATGACACACGAAAGTAACAACGTTTCGTGAAATCGCATTCTAGGGGCTTTCCCGTTTACATGCTTAATTTTCAGTAAAAAGTGCAAAACGGGCAGCTACAACGCAACGATAACTAGGTCAGTGATTTTGTCTGCAGAGAAAATCAACGAATCGTACTAACGAAGTCCCTGAATAACGTTGTATAGTGACGCCGTTATTGCTCTTCCTTTTCTGTGAAAGTAACTGTGTGGTCATTTGCTGCCGTTACCAGAAAATTCCTAATTTTTAATTCCTAATTTTTAATTCCTAATTTTTAATTTTTTCATTTTCAAGAACTACGACTCCGACTTCCATTCTTAAGCGGAAAATATATTTGCTTAGGGGTATGCGTAGAAGGAGAATATTAACGGGTCACAGTGAAAGACGCACAGTTAGATAAAAAAAAAATTTCGTGGAGAAAGTAATAGCAATGTGGACATTCATAATGATAATGTATTGTTTCATTTAGAGATAATAGTATTATTAGGTGAGCATTGAAAATTGAAGTACCGATTATTAAAATTTATTATATAAGGAGATCAATGAAACTTAAACAGGCCTAATTCGCAAGGAACTTTCCATGGATGTGTACAATAGAAAAAAAAATCCTGTTTATGCATAGACATTAGGAGAGGAAGTAGACAGTCACACATGAGAAAAGTTTTACTTTGTCTCCGACATCGCTCCTATACCCCGCGTAACGATCGGGTACTATGGTAGAAACGACACACGAAAGTAATTACGTTTAGTGAAGTTGCATCCTAGGGACGTTCAAGTTTAAATGTTTTAGATAGTTCATTTGCAGTAACACAAGTATACCGAACAGCTACAATGCCGTAACTGCTACGTAGTTGATGTTGTCAACAATGTAAAATAAAACGTAGGAACGAAGACGTCGGGGACAACAAACGTTGTTTATTAGCGTCCTTTTTTCACTTACTTTGGTCTAAGAGTAAACGGAACCAGCTCTGTGTTTGTTTGCCGCCGTCACCACAAAATTGTGAGTGTTTCTAATTGTCAGAATATTCATTTACAGTAGTAACAACGTCCCTTATTGTATAACTATATTTGTTTTAGGCCATGGCTCGAAGATGAATATTAACGAATCGAATTGAAGTAGAAAGATTTAGGGAAGCACAATTTTTGCGTAGAGAAAGTAATTGGGATAATGGAGACGCTGATAACAATAATTCTATTTTCGTTCTGAAACATACATTTAAATGTACACTGATAAAAATTTCAAATAATTTTGAGAACTGTGACTGCAGTTTGAAGACTTTACAGTACTGTTATGGCTGTTTGCAGTTGTTATGGCTTCTCCAGTACTTGTTAGCAGCAGACACAGTGGCTGCGCCAAAGACTGAGACAACGCGGAGTTTTACAAATATTTATTGAACTTTATTTACAATTTCTCCCTCGTCATCGCTGTCCAGCCCTGCGGAGCCTTCCGCCCGGCTGCTGCTGTGTAGATTCTCCAACAATGAGGGCCACTGATCGCATTCGGGAGCCTCAGGCCACCAGTGCTCCGCTGAAGACAGGATGCCCTGCGGTTGAGATGAACTCGTCGCCGCTCGGCAGCCACGTCACCGTGAGGTCAGCTGCCGACGCCTGCTGCACCGGCGGCTGGGAAGCCGTCAGTCGCGATGTCCGTGAGGTCCCGTCATGGACGGACCACGCGCCTTAGCCGGGTTGCCGGTAAGTCCGGGCGTCAGTCCCCGGTGGCACCTGTGACCAAGACCGCACTGCGGCCGGTCCTACTGGAGGTTCTCGCTGTAGTTAGTCAGCCATGGTGCCGACTGAACTCGGGCCCACCCCCAGGACTGAAGTTGACATCTGGCGGTGAACGGATGACTCCTGCAAGCTGGAACAGACTTCCAGAATCGTCACCTACGAAGATTGAACATTCGGACACAGACAACGTCCGTCCTCAGATCCGAACTGCTTCGTAATGGCTTCTGTCCGTTGCTGCCTGCGCTCCACTATTTATATCCGTCAGAAGGACGTTTTTACCCTCGGTAGTAGCTTTTTGTTATTACTCCCACAGTACATTGCAGCGTAACTTAGCATTCTGGCCTCACTTCCCCTTACTCAGCACTCTCCAGGCTTCGCTCGGCGCTCGGTCTTCATGCGTCCTTGCGTCAGCTGGTTGGTAGACTGCAACTGTCAGCAAGGCTATCTGTGCCGCGTTTACTTCGCAACGCCTCGATCGCCGGCTGCCTCTGTTTTGCCATTCTCCACTGCGAGAAGCAACACTTACTACATGTGGCCGTAACAGTGCAGATTTTGTAATGACAATCATTTCGTGTCTGAAGTGACTTTACGCGATAGAACGGCGTTCACATTGTGTTATCATAAGAGAAAAGAAAATTTTCATCCATTAACATAAACTTTATTTTTCAACGCAGTGTATCAGAGACCTCCTTCAAATGATTGAACAATTACAGAATTTAAAGAGGTATTTCTAGGATACACGTTGCTACTATGCATAATTTGTCACAGATCAGTTTTACGGCTATTATCTCTCACACTTTAAGATACAGGATATTTGCTATCACACATGAGGTCCACTGACGCAGTTGCTTCACTTAACATCGCAACATAGCATCGTTTTTCATTTCTCTGGAAGAAACCGTCAATATTTGAAAATGTCATTGTTTTCTCCATGTCACTTGTGTTAACGGCCATATTCTTCTCCTCCACACTCAGGACGTCAGCTTGGTATGCCAAGAGATTCTTTCCCAAAATAAAACTAACAGACCCGTCAAACACCACGATGTCAATAATTCTCATTACTTTTTCTTTATGCCTCATTTTCACTTATACTCTTTTGTTTACTTCAGTACAACCAACGATCTCAAATCCCTTCATTGGTTACACTGGTATGTTCTCCCTAGCTATTATTTTCTCATTCCATTCTCGTTTGAAAATGAAAAATAACTAGCTAGATATCGCCATCATATCTATTATTTCAATAAATCACATTCAACCCTCACAATAAACTCCTAATTGTCTTTTTGCCATTCCTTGAGTTTTTCCCATTATTCATTTTTTCTATGAGCTTATTACTACGTTGTCTGTTATTATGAAATATTGAACTTTCACGAAGGTTCTCTCTGTCAAAATCATTATTTTGTTTACAGTTATGACAAAGTAAATTCTATTCAGTGTTTCTCTGTCACAATCATTGTTTTGTTTATCTCTACAAAACATGAGCCCCTTAGCGTCCACCTAATCCTTTTGTGGGGCAACCAATCCTATACCTTTCATTTCCATTTGTGGGCACATTTCTTAACTTATTACCGTTTTCGTTCCAATTATTTTGTGATGTCCATCTTACGACCTTTCAATCATTACCTTCCATGGCATACTTTGGCAAAGCGTCCATCAGACATGAAGCCTTCAAAATATTTCGAGGTTTCTTTCTGTAATTCCCGATATGGCTTACCTTTCTCTTACTGACAGTCTTGTATAACAAGAGTAGTTTCAAACTGGGGCTTTCGTTAACAACATACCCGTTTTTCTTTTCTGTGCTTACTTGATTTATGTACTCTCCTCGTAGTTGCTAATTTAAGGAAAGTAACTATTTTACATAGAGGTCTTCTCTTTTAACATTTAAACTATTGTTATATACATCAAAAAGCTTCTTAATTTTGATTCTGACTCTCCTTATATTCTTCCAGCAAAGATGTCAGTGCCTCTGGTTGTAAAATCACTGACATCTTTCTCAGTACCAGCTACACTGTCAAATATCCCTTTGGTATTAATTTTTGCAAAATTCTGTTAGACAAATTCATCAAATTATTTGTTTAAATTGGAGACTGACAGATGACGGTTTCGATCTCATTACTGACATTAAATTTTGCAACAGAACCTACTTCAACTGCTGGTGTGTTTTGACTTTGCTTTTCTGTGACTAGTTGTTGTTTACATTTAGTACTGACTAAACCTGTTCATCTGGGACTAACGTATTGTTCACATCAGAGACTAAACACACTCTTCATTCTCATCACTGACAGTGGCTTTCAAAGTACTAATTACCTCTTGATTAGCATTCCTAGCGGTTCCTTCTACTGTCTTGTTAGGTAGCCTAACATTCGATTAGTCTCCTAGCAGTTTCCACTGTTACTTTGTGCGTTGTATCTATTATATTCATCATAGTTCAAAAACTATTTTCTGCTTACTAAGTTCATTGCCCTTATTCTTGTTAGTTTGATCCGTATTTTTAGTTCTTTCACTCTCCTCACAAACTTGTAGCGTAGTCGTTTCGTTCGCCGTAATTGTAGCTATTCTCAAGTAGACTATACACCACAGTACGTAACTGCCGAGCAGAAGGCATCCTTAGCGCTACTATGAGCCTTGACTTACTTTATGTGTTCTGCTCCCGGCGTAGATGCTTGAAGACTGTGCTGATGCTGCGCCCGCGCGTCAAACTCCGGGCCTCTGCATCGGGGTACCCAGCGCGCCTGATACTGCAGCTGTTGGGAGCTGCGTTCCACGCTCTCAATGCGTGCTGCGATGTTTGCTCGAGAGTAGCGGGCCTCTCCCGAAATGTTCGTAATGCTTGAGCATGATTTATATTTTTCACTACGCAAGCGCCGGGCGGTGTGGCCGAGCGGTTCCAGGCGCTGCGATCTGGAACCGAGCGGCCGCTACGGTCGCAGGTTCGAATCTTGCCTCGGGCATGGATGTGTGTGATGCCCTTAGGTTAGTTAGGTTTAAGTAGTTCTAAGTTCTAGGGGACTGATGATGTTCAGAAGTTAAGTCCCATAGTGCTCAGAGCCGTTTTAACCACTACGCAAGCCTATTGCAGTGATGCTCTACACATATATCTGTGGCAAGCATGTGCATTTCCTTCTATGCGCCGCGTGTTGCTCAATACTCCTAAACGACACCCCAATTGCAAAAAATGGTTCAAATGGCTCTGAGCACTATGGGACTTAACTTCTAAGGTCATCAGTCCCCTAGAACTTAGAACTACTTAAACCTAACTAACCTAAGGACATCACACACATCCGTGCCCGAGGCAGGATTCGAACCTGCGAACGTAGCGGCCGCGCGGTTCCAGACTGTAGCGCCTTTAACCGCTTGGCCACCACGGCCGGCCCCCAATTGCACGACAAAGTGCCAAGCCTTGTATCTTCCATTGCGGCGGTAGCACCTTCGCGTAACGTGCTATTGCATGCCCGAAATTTAATGGGGTGTAATAATCAGTTTGTTCTGTCGCAATTTTCCATCTACTACCGTGTTTCACACTCAATGAATGCCTGATACATCAACTGCAATTTATCCAAATGAGGGTAGTTAATCCCACGCAAGGGGTGCTAAATCTAAGAAACACACCACTTGTACTAAACCTCCAGAAATTTTTCAGTTCAGTCAATGAGTCCATAGGGTATGTTACAAGACGCGTTAAGTATGACTATCCGGGCTTTTCCATTCGAGTTTTGTGGAGATGAATGTACTCCGCCCTTGGGCTATTTCAGTGACGTCGTCCACGATTCTTTCTACCTGTTTTCCAAAAAGCTCTTAATTTTTATATACCTCACACAAGTATTATTAGAGGCGTCGGGTTCTCTGTGAAGTGCAATTCTGCTTCCTGTGATTCCAAGTCCTGAAACGGGAAGCTGAATTATTCGGAATATAGTTGAAAAGAGTGCCATTGTGATGTATTTATTCATTAGAGACCATAAAATGATAATATCGACCCAATTAATTACTATTACTGAAAAACTAACAATTGCCTGAGAGCTTGGTCTTATGACTGACAACTACACTGAGGCTCCGAAGAAACGGGTATAGAAATGAGTACTCATATATAGAGATATTTAAACAGGCATAATACGGCGCTGCGGTCGGCAACGCCTATATAATACAACAAGTGTTTGACGTAGTTGTTAAATCGGTTACTGCTGCTACAATGGCAGGTTACCAAGATTTAAGTGAGTTTGAACGTGGTGCTATAGTCGGCGCACGAGCGATGGGACATAGCAAAAAAATGGCTCTGAGCACTATGGGACTTAACTTCTGTGGTCATCAGTCCCCTAGAACTTAGAACTACTTAAACCTAACTAACCTAAGGACATCACACACATCCATGCCCGAGGCAGGATTCGAACCTGCGACCGTAGCAGGGACACAGCATCTGCGAGGTACCGATGAAGCGGGAATTTTTCCGTACGATGATTTCACGAGTGCACCGTGAATATCAGGATACTGGGGAAACGTAAAATCTCCGACATCGCTGAGACTGGAAAAAGATCCTGGAACAACTGGACCAACGACGACTGCAGAGAATCGGTCAGTGTGGCAGAAGTGCAACGCTTCCGCAAGTTGCTGCAGATTTCAATGCCAGGTCGTCAAGTGTCAGCGTGCGAACCATTCAACGAAACATCATCGACACGGCCTTTCGGGGCCGAAGGCGAACGCGTGTACCCTTGATGACTGCACGACACAAAACTTTACGCCTCCCCTGAGCCCGTCAACAGCGACATTGGACTGGTGATGACTGGAAAAACGTTGTCTTGTCAGACGAGTCTCCTTTCAAATTGCCGAGCGGTTCTAGGCGCTACAGTCTGGAACCAAACGACCGCTACGGTCGCAGGTTCGAATCGTGCCTGGGTCATGGATGTGTGTGGTGTTCTTAGGTTAGTTAGATTTAAGCAGTTCGAAGTTCTAGGGAACTGATGATCTCAGCAGTTAAGTCCCATAGGGCTCAGAGCCATTTGAACCAATTTCTTTTCAAATTGTATAGAGGGGATGGACGTGTAAGGGTATGGAGACAGCCCCATGAATACATGGGCCCTGCAGGGGACTGTTCAAGCTGGTGGAGGCTCTGTAATGATGTCGGGCGTGTGCATTTGGAGTGATATGGGACTCCTGATACGTCTAGATACGACTCTGAGAGGTTACACAAACGTAAGCATTCTGTCTGGTCACCTGTATCAGTTCATGTCCATTGTACATTCCGACGGCCTTGGGCGATACCAGCAGGACACTGAGACATCCCGGAATTGGTAAAAAGTGGCTCCAGGAACTCTTTTGAATCTAAACACTTCCGCTGGCCACCAAACTCCCCAGACATGAACATTGTTGATCACATCTGGGATACCTTTAACGTGCTGCTTAGACGTGGTCACCACACCCTCGTACTATAACGGATTTATAGAGAGCCCTGCAAGATTCATGGTGTCAATTCCTTATAGCAGTACTTCAGACATTAGTCGAGTCTATGCTACGTAGTGTTGCGGCACTTCTGCGTGCTCGCGGGGGCCGTACACGATATGAGGCAAGTGTACCAGTTTCTTTGGCATTACCCTTCGATGTGGATCTGATATATCGGTCACAAAACGATGATGAACCTAACTGTTACAGGTATTCTAACTGTGGTGCAGTTCTTCTTGTTGTCTCCGTGCTTGCTAAGAACATGGGATGAGAACTACCGCCTTATGCAAGACACCTTTTTTCATTTGTTTTACCCATACATGTTTCAGCACTTTTGTGCTATCGTCAGTGGGATCTATTTTTATTTTTAACTGCAAATTTGTTGTTAACATATTAACATTTGCGTCATTTACAACTTTATGTAAAAGTTGCATTTATAACTTAATTGGCGAAAAGTGGGTGTAATCATAAATAACATACCTTACATGATGTTACAGTCCACTTGTTTTGGCAGCTGTTCTGATACACAATATACAACTTGTCATCTGCAAGCAGCAAAACGTAATTTATTTTCTGTTTGTTATCCATTTTCGAACGGAAATAAGTCTGTATTACGTTTTCTTTCTGTAACTTACTGTTTTTAAGTTGTGGTATGATTTCCTGTGTTGTTGGCGAAGTAAATAGGCTTACTTCTTTGCCTGTGTTCGCGTGGCAATGCAGTTTTTCGATTACTCAAACCATAGGCGGAGTTTTCGCTGTCATTACGTGTTGTTGTGGCTGTGTGGCGTTCATTTGTTTCGTAGCGTGTTCTGCTGGGTGAGGCGCGCGAGTTTGAATTGTATTTGGTGTTAGTGATGTGTGGTTTGTGTGGGTTTGCGTGTCTGTGATGAGTACTGGGGCAGAGAGAGAGAGCTTGAAAAGAATGAAAGACAGGAAACAGAGAGTCTGTTGTGGCGAAGACGGTTTTGTTGCACAGTGATGTGTATTCATTGAGTACATTCTTTCATTGGGCTATTGATTTTTGGATGTGGTGGTTTTCATCTATAGTTAATTTTTGGTATAGGCTGCTGCTACTTTTTAGGATGTGAAGGTCAGTTTCAATGTTTGTTGAGTGGTGGTTATGTGCTACCAGGTGGTCTGCAAATGTTGAGTGTGTGCTATTGCTTTATAGTGCTCTGAGGTGTTCATTATATCTGATTCTGAAGGTCCTACATGTTTGGCCAACAGAGCGATTTATCTAACAGACATAAAATTATCTGAACAAGAAAGCAGCCTACTTCAAAAGGTCTCAAACATAACATTAACACAATGCTGTCACACAGGACAGTACAAAATCTCATAACAGAAACTGAAAACATCATAAAGCAACAAGAAAAACTAAGCACACCTGAATTCAATGAAAACCTAACAAGGGAACTAGTTGCTGAGGAAATAAGAAACATAATGAAAGAGAACAAAACCACCATAAAAGAAAACGTTAGGACTCCTGAAGGAAAAACCTACAGAAAACTACGGAATAAATTAACACAAGAAAATGCCATCATCACAAAATCTGACAAAGGTAATTCAATAGTAGTTATAAACAAACAGGAACACATTCAAAAAACATTAGAATTCATCCAAAGCAACAACATCACAGAATTAACAAGTGACCCAACAAACCGACACCAAAGTAAGTTACAGAAAACCCTGAGAAACATAGAAACAGTTTAATAGAAACACTAATTAAAAAAATGATACAGAAAAATCCCAAGGTCACCACACTAAAATCATTGCCTAAAGTTCACCAACCCGGAATACCCATATGTCCATTAATAAACTTTACCAAAGCACCAACATACCACTTAGCCAAACACACATACACTCTGTTACAGACAATATACAAATACACTGACAACAGAAGTCTAAAGAACTCAAGTGACTTAATAGAAATAATATAAAATGAAAACATACCAAACACATGTAATCTCCCCACGGAAAATTACCCTTTACCACGCAATAATTAATAATGGTCAATCAAATCATCCACATTTATTTACGTATGAAATGTATCTGAGCAGATTTTCTAGTAATATATGCGCCGACAGCTCGTCGACGCCAAGGTATTTTTCGAGTACGTTTATTCTTTGGAACAACAGAGGTACACAGGTGTATGCTCCATGGTCATTATAGTTATAGAAAGAGAGATAGAAAGAGAGAGAAAGGAACAGCTTCGGAAAGTATCGGTTGGAAGATTTTCGTATTGCAAAAGGAGATTTATTTACTCTTCTTCGCGATAAAGCGAGGCAGGAAAGTTTGTGCCGCTAGCGGGGTAGACAAAGAGAAAGAAGGACTTGTAAAAGTAAATTTCATGAGACTAAAAATCTACGGAAACGGAACATGTACGGAAATGGATTCAATATACAATTTTCCTCAGAAATAAGGTTTGTGACCATTTCATTTTAGAGTGAATGACGAATGCGTTCTCTGTCTGAATTGTTGATGATTGTCTGGGGCCTGTAATTAATTGGGAAGTTTCAGCTGTGACGAAGAGAGCCTGCAATCTCTGAGGTTTATTGAAATCGTCCAAAAAGGCTTCGTCCACATCTGAAATTTTAGATCTGTCGTAAACTGAACGAAGTGTTCAAAACGATCGATTTTTTCCCAACTGAATGCAGCGCTTAATAATAATAACGTATGTGAAGATCTTTTCTAGCAAGCCAGCCGCTGAATATTAAGAAGAAGGGCTCCACCAGAGATTTTAATTGGCTGATTTCATGTAACTTAAGACCTTCAGCAAAATCGATTTAAGTAGTAAGGGCATTCATTAGAATGGCCAATCCGTGACAGGACACGTTTTTGGCCGTTGTTAAAATAATTTTGTTCTTTGTTTCATGTGAACTACGACGAGACAACTTAACGTGGAAAAGAGAAGAAATACTCGCAGGCGCATTATTTCATCGACAAATAAAAGCAGCACGCTGGACGCAGAAAAGAGGCCAGATCTATAAAGATTTGAATATTTTGTAATTGTGTTCATAACAGAAGTAGTTTGATTCACTTGCCCTAGTTGCATTTACCTGTATAGGTACCATAACAAGGTAGCCACAGAAGTATTCGTGTGAAGGGAGATGTATATATATCTTGACGGTAGAACATTTATATGGTTTTAACGAGGGCAATGTTTAAGATGAGTCAAGCAGAGCAGAGCAATACGCAACAGCCTTCAGCTGTGAGCACTGATGATAATGATGTAGTAAGGAGTGTTGTAGAACCGATCGCTACAGATAGCGCAATAGAACGCCCGGTACACACGGCGGGAGATGTATCAGCCAGTACGCAACATGGATTAGACCCATTGGTCATTATCATGAGGCAGATGCAGATGTTAACGGAGACCGTGAATAATATGAATACAAAATTAGCCTCAGTTACTGAAGGGCAGGAAAATATGAAAACTGACATTAACGCGAAATTAGCCTCAGGGCAACTGAAGGGCAACAAATTTGAAAACCGACATTAACGCGAAGTTCGCCGCAGTGAATGAAGGGCAAAATGATCTGAATGCGAAGTTAGCCTCAGTTACTGAGGGGCAAAATGATTTGAATACGAAGTTAGCATCAGTTACGGAAGGGCAGGAAAAGCTGAAAGCTGAGATTAAGCAGCAATTGCACGACAGTTTTTCCGAATTACAACAACGGATAGAGGCGAAGACAAAGGAACTTAAAGATCAGGCCGAAGAGACGGAACGAAAATTAACTGCACAAATCGAATTGGTTAAAGCTCAATGTGAGGAATCTACTCACCGCGTACGTGTAGAAATGAAGGAGTACGTGGCTATTAAGATAGATACCGTACGCGAACAGGTGGAAATGGTTCCGCAATTAGTACAAAAGCAAGATGCCATGTCGTGTGCAATTGCGCAACTTCCTGAATTGGCACGTACGCAGACGAACATAAAGGAAAGTGTGGAACATCTGACAGAACGTCAAGACGTTATAGACCACCAGATTAATGTATTAACGGGTAAATTATCCGAAATCACATTAGAAAACAAAAGGCTAATGTGTGAAAACGTTGAGCATAATGTTAAAGAAGCATTCCAGAGTCTGTGCGGCAAACAGGAAGAGAATTTGTTTGCGAAAGGACTAGAGGAAGTGCGACAGCAGTTAGGTGCTGATCTCGAGCATTGGAAACAAACGATAGCAGAGTCGATACGCGTTTCACAACAAGGCTCAGAACAAATGAATACCGGCCAGCAGCAGAAGTTGCCAGCGACTATAGAGCCAGTTACTGCACATTCGCACACAATACCGACTTGTGTGAGTAACTCAAATATTAAATTGCCACGAGCTAGTTGTTCGCGTGAAGTTTTATCTGACGGAGATTACGAAAGCCTTTGCCATGCCGAAGAAAAAATGATAAAGCATCGGCAATTTCAGATTTTTAATACTGACAAAAGGGGGGTCCATCCGATTGTTTTTATTCGAAGTTTTAGAGGAGTTCTACCCAGAAATTGGTCGGAGTGGCAGAAGATCAGTTTCGTTACTGGGTATATACAAGGTTCGGGGGCGATATGGGCCTCGGATATGACTTCTGTTTGCTCGACCTATGACGATTTTGAGAAAGCGTTTTTAGCAAAGTTCTGGTCAGAAGGAGTACAGGAACGCCTAAGGCAGGAGGTGCTCTACCCAGAGCCTTTCTCCTTTTCGAAAGGAAGCCTTAGGAAGTATTTTGAAAAATATATAAATAAAACTAGATATTGGGACAGACCTATGCCTTTGCCAGACATAATAAACATACTTACAGCAAGATTACCAACGAGCATCCGGAATCAATTAATTTACAGCAACGATAAAGACCTGGAGTCGTTCCTCACGACGTTAGATCATATAGATATTATAGAAGAGAACAACCAGAAAGCCCGTAACAACAGATTCCAATATCGGGAGATAGAACCTCCGCCAAATGGTAGGCAAGGGAACGCACAGAGATCGATAAATAGTGGAGAAACCCCTCAAAATCTCAATAATAATACCGGCAATAGTCTTGCGAGGGGCTATCCAAGGAACAACAGGAATGGGAAACGATATAATCCCGTATGGGGGAACGAAAGGAATTTCAGACCACAAGCTTGGAACAATAACAGTAATAGAAAGTGGAACCAACCGGGGGGAACAAACTCAAATAACCAACATCAGTGGGGACGGACATCCGCGAATCAACCGGTAATTACCGAAGTGACGGATGAGGTCAACCACCAGGTGAATCAAAATCCAGCAAACTTGTAAGGACCCACTCGTGCCCCGGAGGAGCGGTCAATAATAGGTTGAGGGGCAACAGGATATGTATACCCATGCTAACGTATAATGATGGACGATTACTGGCAGATGAATTGACCGAGGACTTAGAACCCCAAGATGAGAATAGGGAACAGGTGGCAGTAGCCGAAGTGCAAGTCATTTTGGAAACTGTACCTATAGTGGCAGTTTTAGACACAGCTGCAACCACAAATGTCATTTCGGAGGCTCTATTCAACAAGATCAGAAATATAAGACGAGTACCAATTTTTCCAGTTCAAAATTGCAAAATAATAGGCGCCGTTGGGGCTCGATCGGCGAATGTAAAAGTGCAGTCACTACTTAGTGTAGAAGTGGGAAATGTAGCAATATTAAGCACATTCCTTGTGGTGAAAAATTTGGTGGTAGACTGCATTACCGGAGTCGACAGCCTGCGTTAGTACGGATGCAGAATAGATTTTAAAACAGGAAAAATTTGGTTAGATGTAAATAAACAAGAAATTGAATTGGACTTGTTGAAAAAAGAAAGCCTTACCAGAAAATATAATAGTGGGATCAGTGTGCAAGTAATCAGGACTGCACGAAATTCTAAACAGCACGTGAATAATGAGTTCAAAGTCAAAGGAGATTTCGGTCAATTAGTGGATGAGAAGTTAAATGAATCCGACTGCATCACGGAAGATCAGAAGAAGCAGCTCAAAGGGTTATTATCAGCGTATGAAAACGTGTTTGATGAAAGGCCAGGAGTGATTAAAGGATACATATGCCATCTCTACGTTAAGCCGCACGAAACGTATTGTAGAACTTTCTATCCTGTTCCCTGGAGGTTAAAGGCTCAAGTTCAAAAGGAAATAGATCGCATGTTGAAATGGGGTTTGATCGAACCCTCTACAAGCCCATACTGCTCCCCATTGTTGGTTGTGCCAAAAGCAAATGGAACTGTGAGACTGGTACTCGACGCCAGGGAAATAAATAAAATTATAATTCCAGTGAGGACACACCCGGAAAACATAGACGAACTGATACAACGGTTCCAGGATGTCCAATATTTGACGAGCATCGATTTGCGGAGTTCTTATTGGCAAGTCAAGCTGGATGAGGTATCGAGGAAATATACAGCTTTCATTTATGCAGGAAGAAGTTACCAATTTACTGTAGTTCCTTTCGGACTCAACATTAGTGCTGGAATTTTTATATCAGCGCTAGATTACGCATTAGGCCCAGAACTAAGAAGCAGGATAACAGTATTTGTTGATGATATGCTTATTGCATCGAAGACCTGGGAAGAGCATATTACTTTACTGAGTCGGGTGTTGGACGTTTTCAAAACCATGGGAATAACTGCTAACCTACAGAAATCACATTTTGCACTAAATAGAATCAAGTTCCTGGGGCATATAATTGACGCAAAGGGAATTTTACTGACCAAGGAGAAGTTAATGGCGAATAGTAAGTTTCCAACACCAAGAAATAGGAGGCAATTAAAAGGGTTTATGGGTCTTGCATCATTTTTTAGAAGATTTATCACGAATCAGGCCATGAATGCAGCAGCACTGAATAGTTTGCTGAAGAAGGATGTGCCCTGGCTCTGGACATTAGAGTGTCAAGAAGCATTCGAAGAGATAAAGAAGCAATTAGTAAATGCACCGCTTTTGTACCATCCGGGCATGCAAGAGGAATTCTATTTGTCAACAGATTCGTCAAATGTGGGTCTTGGAGCGTGCCTTTTCCAAGTACGCAAGATAAATGGACAGCTTAACTTTTGTCCGATTGAGTTTGCTAGTCGTGTTTTGTCCAACTGTGAACGAACGTACACGACGACAGAATTGGAGGCTCTTGCGGTCGTCTGGGGATTTAAAAAATTTCACTATTACTTATATGGGTCGAAGACTATCGTATATTGCGATCACCAATCATTAACGTTTTTACAAACGTGTAAACTGTTACACCCCAGACTGGCTAGATGGACTCTCGCTCTGCAACAATACCAGTTTCAGATCGTACATGTCTCAGGGCAGCAAAACATTATTGCGGACGCTCTATCAAGGTCACCGCAGGGTTTAACCAAAGAGATTGAAGTAAATAATTCCTCAGAATTCCCGATATTGCTGCTGCAGGAAAATCCATATAAGACGTACTACATCAATTTGTGTGTGCATATGGCCCAGTTACAGAAAAAGGATGCTCAATGGGGAAGTGTCATTCAAAGGTTACAACAGCAACCTTCGGATCAGATTGCAAATTATTACAAGCTAGTAAATGGCGTATTATTTTTCCGCTGTGGAAGGCCAAACAAAGTCCGTTGGTGTGTTTGTATACCTGAGGCACAAATAGAGAAACTTGTCTGGTTCACTCATTTGACCTGGGGACATTTCGGTGCGACAAAATGTGCAGACAAGATAAGTGGGTACTGTTATTTCCCCAACATAAAGCGCAGAGTGCACGAGGTCTTAAAGAGGTGCATAATCTGCCAAAAAACAAAGCCGGATTCAAAAGGGACTAAGCACCCATTATGCTCTATAGTAGTACAAGAACCAAAAGGATTAATTTCGTGCGATCTGTGTGGACCGTTACCTACTTCAAGAGGTGGTGTTAAATATGTGTTAGCATTTCTGGATGTGTGCACGAAATACGTAAAGCTATACCCGATAAAGACGGCTACAGCAAAAGTAATTGTATTAAGATTAATAAGAGATTATCTTCCACATGTGGGTATACCAAAGGCGATCATAACTGACAATGCTAAAATATTTACGGGACTCCGGTGGAAGCAGACTTTGTCTCAAGTAGGTGTGAAACACGTACTAACATCATTTTACCACCCACAAGGTAATTTGGTGGAGAGGATTTTTAGAGAATTCAATCGATTTATGAGGACGTATTGCCATAATAAGCAAACTGCGTGGGCAAATTATGTGGAAGAGTTTGAGCAAATATACAATAACATGCCACACTCCTTAACTGGATATACACCTCGTGAATTGATGTTCGAAGAGAAGGAGGAAAACTTCTGGACTCACCATATCCCCAAAACTCAGGAAACCGAGATGCCTTGGGAAGAAAAAATAAGACAAGCTATCATAAATATGACGAAAAAGGCTGATCAAAGAAAACAACGATATGACAAATTGATCAAGAGGGTACAGACATACCATGTCGGCGAGAAGGTACTAGTCAAACGACATACCAAATCATCCGCAATAAAGAAAAGTATAAAGAAGTGGGAGTTACTATATACTGGACCATACATTATCCTACAAATTCCGAATCCTGGAGCTTATCTGTTAGCATACCCGGGATCGAACAAAATAAAAGGGTTATTTCCTCATAACGACTTAAAAAGATATAATGAAGATTAGAAGATAGGGAGGAATGGTGTTCCGAGTGACAGAGATGAACGCTCGTAAAAAATATAACAATAAACTGTGTGTGTGTAATGTTAAAAGCCTTTAAATTGAAATAGTTAGTTAGTGACATAGAGTATAGAAATAATGACTAATTAGTACTATTGAGGGTTGTAAAAAAGGATAGTGGAGATAGGCTTCACCTGTGGTTTGGGTGAACATAGAACTTTAGCATTGCTAATGTTATCAAGATGTATAAAAGATCTGACTGACCTTCAAGAAGAATAAAATGTTTCCCTGCAAATGACGCTGAATAATCTAAAGAGGTTCGAGTGAAGATTCGTATATTATCTCATGTGAACGCTTAAATGTGTAAATATGTGAATTGTGGTAGTGAATCGTGAGTGACGGTTAACGCCGCAACGATTATTTCCCGCGCAAAACAGTTGACGTCAGCGCGAGAATTAAAATCGATATAGACGATACAGATATTCTTTGTAAGAGACTCGCACCAAACGCGAGGATAAATTGATTCATGTTGAACTTTAAAAGGAATAGGTGGTATAATTAGAAGCTAAGAGTTTTAATTTTTTATTGAATGATTAAAGAAAGTAGTATTCATAGATTCACTAGTAATTTAATGGTTCGTGTTCATTTGGGAATTTTGTGTGAAAAATCCATTTCCATATACGAGCATGGATGAACGCCGGATGAATCAGAGAGTAAATGAAAGAAGTGAATCCGCATTCTTCAATGCTAATAACTTCTACATTTCAGCACTCAAGTGTAGAAATATATGTATTTAGAATAAAAAGTTTTTTTTGAGTATAGCTAAATTATATGACTTATCAAAGAAATATGGATGATGTCTTGAAATAAAATGAACTACACTTTCCATTATTCGATAATTTGAATCCAAAATCTATAGTCAGTTACATGAATCCTTTAAATTACGAAGAACAAATCAGTCACAGAAAATCTGTTAAAACTTTTGGACTTATAAGCACAAGTGGGGAGGCAAAGTCAAAAGGAGTATTCAAACGAGAGTAAATCGGATGATGCTTTTGGCAACATCATTAATTAAGAGTTGAATTCCTTGAAGTACGTCGTAACAAAAAGGATCCATGAAGCCACAAGGATTTTGCTTTCAAAAAGGAGAATCTTGGACGGTGCTACCTAAGCAGTTCTCTTACAGGAAGAGTTTCCCTTTTGGTCATTGCTAATCCTTTTGGAATGAATGTTGCATGTGAATTCGAGTATCCCTGTCCCTTCTACTCTTCCCATTGTGGGCCGCGTAGAAGATCAACGACAGAGGGGGCCGCATAGAAGACCGACTACAACTGTGGACGTCGGGGACATGCAAGACCCGGGGGAGTTTAGCACCGCAAGATATATTGTCCTGGAAGCAAGATTGTAAAACGCAAATTCACGTTATTTATTGTAAAACTTTTTTTTTTTTTTGCTATAGGCACAAACTACTCTTCTCCAAATCGTGGTACTAATTAGGCCCTATCTTTCCTTTAGAGATAAATTTCTAAATTATTTTTGTTCTTCTATAGGCTTTCCTATCTTCTATGTACCGTAGGCTGGGGGTCTAAGCTTAAGAGGTTTTCCAAGGTTTCCCTGCTTAAGAAAGTTCCCGAATGGGTAGACCCTGACATACGTTCATGAAAGATCATCTTCCTTGTTTGTGCACAGCAAACATAACACCTAGATGCACGTAAAAGTAATACAGCCGCGGTACCGGTCTCCTCATTTCTTCTGTCTTCAACATTTCTTTTCTTCGTCTAGTTCAAACACAATATTCTTTTTCAGTCGGAGGACTGACAATCATCACTTCCGGGTTATCCACGCTAATAGATAGCTCGCGAAGTGTGTTCGGTGAATAAAAATTGACCTCACAAACTTCGCTCGCTGCGAGGGGCATTGTAATCTCCCCACGGAAAATTACCCTCTACCACGCAATAATTAATAATGGTCAATCAAATCATCCACATTTATTTACGTATGAAAAGTATCTGAGCATATTTTCTAGTAATATATGCGCCGACAGCTCGTCGACGCCAAGGTATTTTTCGAGTACGTTTATTCTTTGGAACAACAGAGGTACACAGGTGTATGCTCCATGGTCATTATAGTTATAGAAAGAGAGATAGAAAGAGAGAGAAAGGAACAGCTTCGGAAAGTATCGGTTGGAAGATTTTCGTATTGCAAAAGGAGATTTATTTACTCTTCTTCACGATAAAGCGAGGCCGGAAAGTTTGTGCCGCTAGCGGGGTAGACAAAGAGAAAGAAGGACTTGTAAAAGTAAATTTCATGAGACTAAAAATCCACGGAAACGGAACATGTACGGAAATGGATTCAATATACAATTTTCCTCAGAAATAAGGTTTGTGACCATTTCATTTTAGAGTGAATGACGAATGCGTTCTCTGTCTGAATTGTTGATGATTGTCTGGGGCCTGTAATTAATTGGGAAGTTTCAGCTGTGACGAAGAGAGCCTGCAATCTCTGAGTTTTATTGAAATCGTCCAAAAAGGCTTCGTCCACATCTGAAATTTTAGATCTGTCGTAAACTGAACGAAGTGTTCAAAACGATCGATTTTTTCCCAACTGAATGCAGCGCTTAATAATAATAACGTATGTGAAGATCTTTACTATCAAGCCAGCCGCTGAATATTAAGAAGAAGGGCTCCACCAGAGATTTTAATAGGCTGATTTCATGTAACTTAAGACTTTCAGCAAAATCGATTTAAGTAGTAAAGAAGCATTCATTAGACGCAGCAACATTGGTTTCATTGGATATAATTTCAATGTACACAAACATCCCAACAGAAGAAACCATCAACATAATTGAAAGAAACCTCCAACTGCAAGGAAACATACCCACAACTAACATACAAGAAATATTAGCCATACTCAGGCTCATCACGGAACAGAACTACTTCACATTCGACAACAGATTTTATTCTCAACAAGATGGACTACCCGTGGGATCCCCAATCAGTGGCCTCCTAGCTGACATTTTCCTCAATCAGATAGAAAAACAAATCTTTGACAAAATAGTAAACCAAAGCAGTACAAAATATTATATTGGTACAGATACGTAGATGACATAATTTGCTTAATAGATGAAGCACTGTCTCGCATAAAAGAACTTAATGATAACATAAACTCCATCCAACCACAAATACAATTCACCATAGAAACACAAACAGATGAAAAACTTAATACCTTAGATCTCACTATATTCAAGAGATACAACAAACATGAATTCAGAATCTACAGAAAACCCACACTCACCAGCACCATTATTCATAACCAATCCAATCACCCCACAACTCACAAAGAAGCCAGCTTCAGATATTTACTTCTCAGGCTGAACCAAATACCCATGAGGAAGCATGACTACACAAAAGAACTGAACACAATAAAATAAATTGCACAGGAGGATGGTTGTGGCGGTGGTGATTAGTGTTTAACGTCCCGTCGACAACGAGGTCATTAGAGACGGAGCACAAGCTCGGGTTACGGAAGGATGTGGAAGGAAATCGGCCGTGCCCTTTCAAAGGAACCATCTCGGCAGTTGCCTGAAACGATTTAGGGAAATCACGGAAAACCTAAATCAGGGTGGCCGGAGACGGGATTGAACCGTCGTCCTCCCGAATGCGAGTCCAGTGTGCTAACCACTCCGCCACCTCGCTCGGTACAGGAGAATGGATGTGACGCAATGAGAGTAGACAAAATATACCACAAAATACAAAAACAAATAGCACATAACCATGAAACACACACACATACAAACACAACTCATCACACATCAAATCAACAGACAGTAAGCAACAAATGTCACATAATGACTTACAACAACAAAGTCACACACAGGGTGGGTAATATACTGAAGCAACAAGGACTCAACATAGCATACAGAACCAACAACACAATACAGAGCAGACTCGGAAGAAATACCACCAACACTGACAAATATAGCCAGTCCGGCATCTACCAACTTACTTTCAACTGCAGTCAATCTGTATATGTTGGCCAAACATGAAGGACCTTCAGAACCAGATATAATGAACACCTCAGAGCACTGAAAAGCAATAGCACACACTCAACATTTGCAGACCACCTGGTAGCACATAACCACCATCCAACAAACATTGAAACTGACCTTCACATCCTAAAAGGTAGCAGCAGCCTATACCAAAAATTAACTGTAGAAGAAAACTACCACATCCAAAAATCAATAGCCCAAGGAAAGAAAGTATTCAATGAATACACATCACTGTGCAACAAAACCCTCTTCGCCACAATAGAAGAACTATACAAGTAACACTCACATACACACACACACACACACACACACACACACACACACACACACAAATCCTCTCTCTCTCTCTCTGTTTTCTTTGTTTCTTTCTTTTCAAGCTCTCTCTCTGCCCCAGTACTCTTCACAGACACGCAAACCCACACAAACTACACACCACTAACACCAAATACGATTCGAACTCGCGTGCCTCACCCAGCAGAACACGCTACGAAACAAATGAACGCCACACAGCCACAACAACACGTAATGACAGCGAAAACTCCGCCTATGTTATGAGTAATCGAAAAACTGCATTGCCACGCGTACACAGGCAAAGAAGTAAGCCTATTTACTTCGCCAACAATACAGGAAAACATACCAAAACTTCAAAACTGTAAGTTACAGAAAGAAAATGTAATACAGTCTTATTTTCGTTCATAAATGCATTACAAACAGAAAACAAATTACGTTTTGCTGCTTGCAGATGACAAGTTGTATATTGTGTATCAGAACAGCTACCAAAATAAGTGGACTAATGTTATTTATGTTATTTATGATTACACCCACTTTTCGCCAATTGAGTTATAAATGCAACATTTACATAATGTTGTAAATGACGCAAATGTTAATATGTTAACAACAAATTTGCAGTTAAAAATAAAAATAGGACCCACTGACGATAGCACAAAAGTGCTGAAACATGTATGGGTGAAACAAATGAAAAGAGCTGTCTTGCATAAGACGGAAAATCTCATCGCTACTACTAAGAAAGCCTACCCTTCATGACCTGTCGCAGGCACTAAGAGAACCGCCACTGCTCTTACAAACCGGCCCAACTATCGCAGAGGTATTTCTCCCTTGGCTCTTGCCTTGGAATTTTTATCCTCTGCCCTTCAAACCGCTAACTTTCCTTCAGTTTGCGACCCAATCTATCTCCAGATGAGGGTGTATTAATGGTTAACCTGAACCAGAGGTACGCAGACATCGGAGTACCCACATCGTGCGAGACCTCACTCCGGTGAAAACTAACCCTTATGCAGAGATGGCAGTAGACCTTTCGTGTCGGCCATCATGCCGGTGTGGCCGTGGAGGGGCTCCACCTCTTATTGGAAAGAAGTTTCTTTGTCTCTTCAGTGTATGACGCGCAGCCTGTACCTCTATTTACATTAACTTGATTGATTTCTGGCGTTGTAATTCTGTTGTAAGAAAGAACATGATCTATAGGCTTCTCCTAAAATCTATATGGGAAAACTTCTACTTTTTTTAAGGAAATATTTATTGAGAAAAATTATTTGCTTTGCTCCAGAAGAACTGTGCTTTCCCTACGCAACTCACTGCTGACCTAACGTGCGTTCTCACGTCTAGCCACAGCTTCTCACACCACCGTCCTCTGGCAGCACCGTATAGTCCACTGGCTCCTTCAGCAAGTGTGGGAGCTGAAATATTAATCCCCATCGTCTGCGTTCTGCCGTACCGCTTTAATCAATGAATGGAAACGGCTCACAGCCTCGTCACACCACAGCGTGAGGTGAAGGGGAAGCCTATGTGCATCTGCATTTCTATGCAAGCGGAGCAGGTGCCTTTATCATTAGGCCAGAAAGTATCTATCATCTTCGGCAGCTTCCACCCAGCTGTGAGAAATGTATTCGCCTTCAATGGCTCGTTAATTGCAGCGGAGTGGACACCATCGGTTTTAATCACGTGTGTGTAGAGATCTAGTTATCATCATCGTTACTCTACATTCATGCATTTAGGTTCGAGGTATCTGTTCCCGCTTCAGCTTCTCAGGGCCATCATTTCCTGGTCCGTCCCACGTCTCTTTCCCCGTTTTTAGCGCAACTGCCTTATTTAATTCTGTTTACATGTTCCTTCAGTTGATGCTTACACGTGTCCATTATTTCCTTTATTATAAACATTGTAAGCTCATTGCTAACCCCTATGCTTCTTAATATTTCTTCTACTTTATATCTTTTAGCTGATCTGGGGAATTTTATTTTTGATGCCATTATTCACTATGTTTTCCCTGCTTACCATCGAGGCCTAAAATCCGTAGTTAGCAATGAAACGGCTTGAGTACGCATTACTAAATTTTAGTTGCGTTTCGATAGTTCCGTTTGGTTGATATTACTGCTGACCTCCAGAAGACAGACTCAAATTGAGATGTTTTACTTTTTATCAAAATCACCAAAAAAATTCACAAACCAGGTACGTAAAATTATTTACTGGCCCCATTACTTCGCTTTATTTCGTTTTTCTTGATCGCGCCTGTTATTTGGCTCTGAACGCCGTTACGTAATCTGTCATTATGCACACCTGAGAAAAAAGTTTTCCATCACATCGGTTTTGAGAGTTCCGGAACCAGTACAGAAAATTGGAATAGAGATCAACCTAAATATCATTTACGCCATTTTTATTGCTCATGAAAACCACACATTGCATGTTGTACCACCATACAGCGAGAACTTCAGTGGTTGTGGTCCAGACTGCTGTACACACCGGTGCTTCTAATACTCAGTACCACGTCCTCTTGTACTGATGCATGGCTGTATTCGGAGTGGCATACTATCCAAAACTTCATCAAGACACTGTTGGTTCATTTTGTCTCACTCCTCAACGGCGATTCGGCGTAGATCCCTCAGAGTGGTTGGTGGGTCACGTCGTCCATAAACAGCCCTTTTCAATCTATCCTAGGCATGTTCGATAGGGTTCATGTCTGGAGAACAAGCTGTCTGCTACAGTCGAGCGATGACGCTATCTTGAAGGAAGTCATTCGCAAGATGAGCACGATGGGGGTGTGAATTGTCGTCCATGAAGATGAATGCGTCGCCAATATGCTGTCGATATGATTGCACTATCGGTAGGAGGATGGCATTCACGTATCGTACAGCCTTCCATGACCACCAGCGGCGTACTATCCTGAGTGAAAAGGAGTTTTCGAATAGAATGAATGGTGCAATGATTTCAGCTTATGCTTTGAAATTAAATAGAAGAAACAGACAAAAATAAGAATAGCAAGAAACTTAACTTCAGAACTGTCGATGAAGTTAAGGAATTCTGTTACCTTTGCATAAAAATAACCCATGACAGGGAGAGGAAGGAGGTCATAAAAACCAGACCAGGGCCGGAAAAAAGGGTATTCCTGGCCAAAGGAAGTTTATTACTATCAAAAAAGGCCTTAATAAGAGGAAGAAACTTCTGGGAATATACGTTTGGAGCACAGTATTTTATGGTAATGGGAAAAACGGAACGGAAGAGAATCGAAGCATTTGAGATGTGGCGCTGAAGGTAAAGAATGAAAAAGATCAACAAAGAAAAGAATTATGGGAAACACAGTTATAGTGAAGGAACAGAATGATAGGACATCTGTTAAGATGTCAGGAAATCATCTTTATGCAGCTAGAGGGAAATGAAAAGGATAAACACTGTCGGGGAAGACGATATTAGAATACTCCCACCACATAATTGAAGACATAGGTTTCAATTTCTACTCATAGATGAAAAGGGCAGAAATTCGTGGAGGAGTGATTCCTCAGCTTAAAAAAATTAAAAAAAACACAACAGGTAAGACACAATATTTGCGAGAATTAGTACAGAAGGAGAACAATGGAAGGCCAAGAAAGAAGTGTTATCTCTAAAAGTGTGTTAGACAGGGACGCAGAAGTTCACCACAACTGTCGAACCTGTTTGTTGTAGAAGAAATAAAAGAAATATATGAAAGTTTCAGGAATGGGATTACTATCCAGGATGAGACTATATCAATAAGAAAGAATCGTTGACGACACTGGACGTGAAGCAGAAATTGAAAATGAGAAAGAATTACAGGAGCCGTTGAATTGAATCGACAGTGCAATGAGCGTAGAATATGTATAAAGAGTAAACTAAAAAAAATACAGAAGTCATGCGGAGTAGCGCAAATGAGATTAGCGAAGGACGGCAGAGTGAATGATAGACTGTGAGAAAATCAGGAAACAGAGAATCGCTCCTCAACCGCTGATTATATGTTGTGTCACAGACTTACCGTGGTGTGACTCAGCCATATACCTTTTTGTTACTGTAGATAACAGATGCACCTGGAGGTCGCATATAAGCAGTGCGGTAAATAAGGGTTATGGATTGTTTCATCAGTTGTAACCGCCATTCAAGGTTGAAGCACTATCAGACAACAGAAAAGTGACTATGGCTCATGAGAAGCGTCATCAATGGCCGCCGACAAACATCTGAAGAGATTTATTTTTTGTGTCAAAAATCTTCTAACTCGTTTTCTGTGGACCGAAACGAACTAGTCTCCTCTGCCAAGCTTCACATCTCAGAGTGGCACTTGAAACCTACGTACTCAACTGAATGTTTTCTGCTACATGTATGGTGTGGTGGCATTTATGAGGCCGTGAACTCTAAGCGCGCTTCAGTGAGTGAATGAACTAGACACATCGCCCTACACACTCAGTTATAATTCCCTATCTCCCAGATGCGAGCATTGACGATTTGGAGGCACTAAAAGAGTGGGCAAACCACCTTCATCCGTAACTGTTCATCCTCCGCCAACTGCTCATGTAGCTGATCAGAGCTGCGTCAAAGGCGTGCCCTTCTTTATTGATGACATCTCAGTGGAACTCAAGAGGATTTAGGTCAGGCTAGCTATGGTTCCATTCTAGGACTATCACGTTCGCGTACTGTATCATTCACTATTGAGAGACCAGACGAATCAGGGGCACAGAATCATGTAAAAGTCACCGTTACTGGAATACCATCACCACCAACCTAAACTGTAGCATGCTCTCAAGTGGTTTGCATCGCTTCGTGCGGGTTTCAGCACAGATGTTCACTGCCATTTGCGTGTTAGCATATACAGCACAACCCATCAAATAAAATTACCATTTTCTATGTTTCAAACTTCAACCTCGTCAATCCACCACCTACACTACCCTCAGAGTGCTGTGACACGCTGGGAGGGGCAATTTCATACACACTGCCGGAAAAGGGAAGTGGAGCACCCAGACAACACCATACAGATATTATAGTTGCAGTTTCCTGTGATAGGTGGAACGATACATGAGAGTACGTCAGTGTTGTTTGTATTTAGTGTTGTTATTCACTGTGGTGGGTACACAGGGTGAATCACCAAAAACTTACACCCCAAATTCTGTGGCAATGGAAAGTGCTATTGATACGCGTTATTCACAGAATAGATTGGGAGTCAGGGGTTCGTATGGTTAGCCAAAACTACTTAGAATGTACATAGTTTGTGCAAACATACACTTACTTAAACGGAACGATGCCTATTGACATTAACAAACTAAAAGTAAGGTAAATTAGAATGCCAGTGGTTTTTGTTGCAGGATTTTAATGGGAGTCGTTTACGAGGTGCTGCTTTCACTATGGACGCCTAATGGAGCGGCAACTCCACGACAGACCAGCGACGTGGGTTGCCGACTCCGCTGCAAAGTCAGGCCGACACAAGAGTGTTTACAAGCAAGTACCACAGTTGACAACAGACACGTAGGTAATGCCAACGTCCATCAGAGGTCATCAACCAGCAGCAGGAAAGGGGGCGCGACGATCGAGAACTATTTCTTGGCGATCACGTATGTGCAACTAGCCCCAGAAATATATTTCCACCCAGGGCTAGATAAGCCAGCGCCCAGCCATTCAGCAGTCACTTCTCGCCTCGCTTAGTGCGGATAAGATTGGCTAGTACAGCAGTGTGCCACCTCGACCATTCTCTCTTCTGCCACTATTGTGAGACGTCGGTACCGTCGCCAGCAGCCAGCGGCCAGCGGCGCGCTCCCCGCCGCCAATTCCTCCTTAGACCAGGTTGTGGGTTCTTGGGTTCAGCGACATCAGAGGTTGCCCTCCTGTCATTGGAGCTTTGTTATGCAACAGAGCCATGATTCTCGTTTCTGGCGGGTGGTCTGTTCCACCTGTGGGCTGAAGGACCTTCGGGCCGACTTTTTCCGCTCTTCTTCAGCTATGGAGTTGGACATCAAGGCGTTGGACCCTCTGGACTGACAACCTGCCGAGCATCTCGTTTGCCGAGATGGTCCTCCCACACACAGTGGGGTCCATCGCTCTGACGATCCAGATCAATGGGACTCATCTCTGTCTCCAGTTGGACACAGGGTCCTTGGCTGCTATTGTTTATGGCGATTCTCACCATCTCGTGAAGTCCTATAGTAATGGCATTATCGGGATACAGGGGTAGATCAAGGTGCAGGTGCCGTGTCTCTCATATGATGTCACCGCCAGAAGTTTGGTTCTAGCCACCACCGCAGCCACTAATCTGTTGGGGATGGATCTTTGTCATTCTCTTGGCCCTGAGATCCATGATTCGGCTCCCTGCGGTCCAAACTATGTCCCATGACGCTCTTTTACAGGAGCTTTTCGATTCCTTCCATCAAGTCTTCTCTGATTCTTCTCTGGGGAGCCTGGTTTTGAAGCAAACGTTGAACTACTTCGTTCGGCAGTTTCAGAAGCCTTGTCCAGTGCCTTTCGCCCAGCAGGACGCTCTACACAAGGAATTGAGTGGCCTTGAGGAGGTGGGAGTTCTGACACCAGTTCACCACAGTCGCTGGGCTTCGCCTAACGTCATTCTCGAAAAATCGAACAGGTCCCTCTGGGTATTTAGTGATTTTAAGACCACCATCAACGCCCAGTCTATCATTGACTCTTATCCTATGCCAAGGCTCGAAAGATCTTCACGAAGATTGATCTGCAGGAAGCCATCTCCTGGCTCTTCTGGTACAACTGCCTGCCCTTTGGGATCGCCAGCGCTCCAGCCATCTTCCAGCGCTTTATGGTGTCTGTGACTAAGGAGGTCCCCAGCACTGCCAATTACTTAGACAACATCTTAGTCACAGGGACCTCAGCCACTGACTTAGTGCAAAATCTTCGTCGACTTTTCGAGGTTCTGCAGTCTGCGGGGTTGCGGTGCAACAGGTCCCAATGTCAGTTTTTTGTGCCTCAACTAACCTGTCTCGGACATGTCTTGAGCGCCACAGCTATTCGCCCAACGCCGTAATACCTCGAGGCCATTCAGTGGGTCCAGACGCCAACAAACGTCACCCAGCTCAAATCCTTTTTGGGTCAACTAAATTATTATCGACGTTTCATCCCACATGCTGTGGCTCTGGCGGAGCCTCTGCATCACCACTTCGCAAGAATTTTCCATGGACCTGTTCACTGGAATATGATCGGGCTTCACAGAATCTCAGATCTGCTCTCCTCGCCCCCCCCCCCCATGTGTCGTCCCATACGACCCTGCCAAGCCTCTTATTTCTGGCGCTAATGCGTCGAATTATGGGCTGGGGGTTGTGTTGTCTCATATAATTAATGGTGTTTAGCGCCCACTGGCTTTCGCCTCGAAAACCCTATCACATTCACAGTGCAACTATAGGCACGTCGAAAAGGAGGCCTTAGTCATCGTCTTTGGATTCAAGAAGTTCCACGACTTTATCTACGGCCACTGGTCCATGCTCTACACAAGCCACACCCTCTCGGTCTCCATGTTCGGCGCCACATGCGCCATCCGTACCATACCGCTCGCTGTCAGCAACGCTGGGCGTTGTTCCTTGCAGGGTACACCTACAACATCCATTACCGGGCCACAGACCTCCGTGCCAGCGCAGCTATTCTTTCTGGACTTCCTGTGGGGGCGGTTTCCTACTTCAATGCTGATCCAGTTCCTTGTTTTCATCTGGATGCCGCTGCTCCCTCCACTGCCGCCACGTTGCCACAGGACACTCAGCTCTTTGCACAGCTCGCGGCCTTAGACCCAGTTCTCCAGGCGATTCTGCGCCATATTAAACTCAGGTGGCCCTCCGATCGTCGTCAGGTGTCGGACCCAAAGGTTTGGGCTTACTGGCCTCGCCGCAACGATTTTTCCATCCACCACTAGGTTCTCCTTTCCTTAGGGGATGTCTCCCTCCGTCAGCAAATCCTCGAGCTACTACATGTCGGGCAGGGTGGGGGACTGTCCAGACGCCAACATGTCTATTGTCGGGGAATGGACGGCAACATCACCCACATGGTGGGTTCCTACTCCTCCTGTTAGCGTCAGCAGTCAGCGCCACCACGACGCCTGCTTCCATGGCCTTCAACCACTGCCCCGTGGTCCCAGCTCGATCTGGATTTTGAAGGTAAATTCCTAGGGTACTACTGGATCATTTTTGGTGGACGGTGGCAGTGGTTTTTTGTATGTCCCACGCATATCCTTAACGACCACCGCTCGCATTACTCAAGCACTCTCTCATATTTTAGCGATCGAGGGTCTACCAGAGGCGGTTGTGAAGGACAATGGCCCGCTGTTCACGTTGGCAGAGTTTACTTCCTTCTGTGCTACATCGCCCATCCAGCTGCTCCCTAAAGCGCCATTCCATCTTGCATCCATTGGGTTGGCTGAAATATTTGTCCACACGTTTAAATCGCAGGTAGCCAAACTGTGTCAGCATCACTCCCAGGCAGCTGCCTCCGACCTCTTCTTGCGTACTTATCATTATTCTGGTTCTGAGGTTCCATGCAGTGACCTTACCCACACCATTGCCATAGATCAACACTAACAGAATGACTCCAACAATGTCCTCGACACTTATGCAAGAACCCTGCACCCACCTAATGGTGAGACAACTCCTGAGGGAGGCGTTAGTCTCCTGGAGAGAAGTTGGCATGGAGCCTGTAGTATGCAATCGCAAAACAATTACAGTGTCGTATATTCAGTGTGATGGTGCGATGTTGCAGTAAATGGGCAACGATTCAACAAATACAAAGTACTGGACCCCAAGGATAGATTCCATGAATTTGCCTTAGACGGGTCGGTACGATAGATGTACACTAGCAGAATGACTCCGACTATGTACTCGACACCTACGTAATATTCCAGCACCCGCCTAATGGCGAGGCAACTCCTGAGGACTGCATTAGTCTCTTGGGGAGAAGTCGGCATGAAACCTGTAGTATGCAGTAGTGAAGGAATTTCTGTGACGCATTGCCAGTCTGAGGCTACGAGGATTACTGTAAACGGGTAGTGGTGCATCAGATACAAGCTACTGGACCCCAGAGAGGTCCCATGCAGTGACTGTGGCCACACCAGTATCATACATCTACACTAGCACAATGACAATGTCCTTGACGCTTATGGAACTGCCCACCTGCCTAATGGCGAGACAAATACTGAGGGCGACATTAGTGTCTTGCTGAGAAGTTGCAGGCAGTCTGTCGTATGCAATCAGGGAATCACTTTCTCTGTCGCATCGTCAAAAGTAGGGTGCGAAGGTTACAGTAAAAGGGTAGAAGTGCATCGGATACAGGCTACTTGATACCCAAGATAGGTTCCATGCAGTGGCCATAGCCGCTCCAGTATCAATGATGTATACTAGCAGAATGACTCCGAAATTTTCCTCGAGGATTATGTTATAGACCTGCATCCACCTAATGGTGAGACAAGTCGTGAGGAGGGCATTAGTTTCCTGGAAGGTAGTCTGCAGGTAGCCAGTAGTACGCTATCACGAAGCAATTTCTGATTTGAATCATCAATGTGAGGGTGCGAGGTTTACAGTGAACGGACAGCGATGCATCTGTTACAAGCTAGTGGACTCCTAGGAGAGGTTCCTTGCGATTACCGTAGCTGCAACAGTATCACAGATTTACACTAATAGCATGACCCCGACAATGTCCTGTAGGCTTATTCAGTGGCGCTGATACCACCTGTTGGAGAGACAACTCTTAAAGGTGGTATTAGTCTTTTGGAGGGCAGTCGGCATGGGGCCTGTAGTATGTATTCACGAGACAAACACTTTGCACATCGACAATGGGATGGTGCAAGGGTTACAGTAAATGGGCACCAGTGAATTAGTTACAAGTTACTGGACTCCCATTACATGTTTCATGCGGTGACGGTAGCCGTGCTATCATAGGTGTAAACTAGCAGAATGACTTCTACAATGTCCTTGAGGTTTAAGCGGTAGTCCAGCACCCACCTAATGGCGGAAAAACCCCTGAGGGCGTCATTAGTCTTTTGGAGAGAAGTCGGCATGCACCCGGAAGTAAACAATCGCGGTGCTATTTCTATGTCGCATTGTCAATGTAATGGTGCATTGGTTATAGTAAACAGTCAGTGGCGTATTACTCACTGTGATTGTGCCATGGGTAAAGTAAATGGGCTGTGGTACATCGCATACAAGCTACTGGAGTCCTAGGACTAGTGCTATGCTTTGGCCATAGCCACGCCTGGATCAAAGGTGTAAACTAGAAGAATGACTCTGACAGTTTCCTTGTGTCTTATGCAGTAGCCTAGCACCCTCCCAGTGGCGAAACAATTCCTGAGGGCAGCATTAGGAAGAGAAGTCGGTATGGAGCCTGTATAATCCAAACGCGAAGCAATTTCAGTGTCGCATCGTCAATGTGAGTGTGCGAGGGTTACAGTAAACGGGCAGACAACTGAGGGTGGCATTAGTCTCTTGGACAGAAGTCGGCATGGAGCCTCTAGTATGCAATCGCATAGCAGTTTCTCTGCCGCACTGTCAATGGAGGGACATCCACCATTGCTGGCGTCTCACCCCCAACTGCGCAACGCTACGCGCTGTTCACATCCAGCTGCCCAACACTACAATGGCAGACAACGATGCAAACTAGCCACAGATTGCACACAGCACAGCCAGTGATTTTCATACAGAGCGCTACGTAATGTTGCCAATAAGAAAACATAAACAGCCTACTTACAATTGTAGCTGCGTCTGTATCTTAAATGTACAGTAGTAGAACGGCTCCGACAATTTACTCGAGGGTTATGCAATATTACAGCACACCCCAAATGGTGAGACAACTCCAAATGGTTGCTACAGTCTCTTGGAGAGTAGACGACATGGAGCATGTTGTATACAATAGTGAAGCAATGTCGGTGTCTCATCATCAAAAGGAGGGGGCGAGGGGTGCAGTAAATGGGCTTTGGTGCATCGCAAAGAAGCTAAAGACTCCCTGGAGAGGTTCTATGCATTAACTGTAGATTCACAATTATCATAGATGTACACCAGCAGAATGGCTCCGACATGGTTCTTGAGGCTTTTGCAGTAGCCCAGTACCCACCTAATGGCGGCACAATTCCTGTGGGTGGCATAGTCTCTTGGAGAGAATCTGGAATGGAGTCTGTATTAATCAATCGCGATGCGATGACGGTAGCCACGTCATATCATTGATAAACACTACCAGGATGATGACGGCGATGTCCTTGAGGCTCATGCAATTTCCGAGCAACTGAACAATGCCGAAACAACTCCTGAAGGCAGCATTAATCTCTTGGAGGGAGGTCGGAATGGAGCCGGTAGTATGCAATCGCGAGGCAATTTCTGTGACGCATCGTCAATGTGAGGGTGAGAGGGTTACAGTAAATGGTCAGCGGCGCATCGGTTACAAGTTACTTGACTCTCAAGAGAGGTACCATGCAGTGACCATAGCTGCGCCAGCACCATAGCCGTACCTAATGGCGAGACAACACGGGAGGTCGGCATTAGTCTCTTGGAGAGAAGTTGGATGTAGCTTGTAGTATGCAGTCATGAAGCTATGTCAATGTGACGGTGCGAGGGGCACAGTAAACTGGCAGCAGTGAATCGGTTACAACCAACTGCTCTCGCAGGATAGGTTCAATGCGATGACCATAACCATGCCAGGATCATAGATGCACATTAGTAGAATGGCACCAAGGAGGTTCTTGACGCTTACGCAATAGTACAGCACCTGCCCAATGACCAGACAACTAGCGAGCGTGGCATTAGACACTTGGAGAGAAGTCGGAATGGAGCCTGCTGTATGCATCGCGAATCAAATTCAGTGCCACATCGTCATTGTGATGGTGCGAGTGGTCCAGTAAATGGGCAGCGGTGCATCGGAGGCAAGTTACTGGACTCTCTGGGTTGGTTCCATGTGATGACTGTAGCCGTGCTGGTATCATAGCTGTACTGTAGCAGGCTGTCTCGGACAATGTCCTTGACGGTTATGCAATAGCCCAGGAGCCCCCTAATGGCGAGAAAACTCCTGAGGGCAGCATTAATCTCTTGCAGGGAAGTCGGCATGGGACCTGTAGTATGAAAATGCGAAGCAATTTCTATGTCGCATCGTCAATATGAGGGTGTGAGGGTTAGAGTAAACGGGCGGTGGTGCAACGCATACAAGCTCACAGCAGTGAGCCACCTCGGCCATCTTCTCTTCCGCAACTATTGTGAGTCGTAGCTTTCGTCGTGTTAGGCTATCTACCAGCTGCTAATAGCTGACTGTGATGTGAAACAGTTGTACGGGTATAGAGTCGAAGGGAAATCTGATTGTAGGATATTAGTTGTTATTTGCTGGATGTGCAAAAGCATCGTTATTGTTTTGTTTGTTCCGAAGAGTGTGGGGGGGGGGGGGGGAGGAGATTAGTGTTTAACGTCCCGTCGACAACTAGGTCATTAGAGACGGAGCGCAAGCTCGGGTGAGGGAAGGATGGGGAAGGAAATCGACGGTGCCCTTTCAAAGGAACCATCCCGGCATTTGCCTGAAGCGATTTAGGGAAATCACGGAAAACCTAAATCAAGATGGCCGGAGACGGGATTGAACCGTCGTCCTCCCGAATGCGCCACCTCGCTCGGTTCCGAAGAGTGTAACCCTGTTAGTGGTATATTGTAGTTTCCTTAAAGAAAAAAAAAATTGGCAAAACGAGTTGGTTCTTGCTCTGTAGATTTAGCACGAGGTACAGTACTTTGAGAAGTTTCCACAATGACACTTGTTTCCATTATTCAACCTGCGTTGTTCGTAGGTACGATTTTGTTATGTTTGCTTACGGTGTGTTTTAGTGTTCCTTGAGCGTACTGCGACTTGATAGGCAGATAGCGAGCGACAGTCCAAGTAGTAGGTCATGAGTGGGTGAAGAGATTTAGTAATGTAAAAAAGATGATATGTCATGCTATATGCAGAGTATGACGGACACAGTTCGTTCTTGTACGGTATAAGGCGGCAAGAATCCCCCAAATAGAAGTCAATCGTCTCTCCAATTATTTATCAACCTCCTCAACCAGTTACGTGAAAACTGTAGAGTTAACACCTGTTGTTGTGTTGTTGTGGTCTTCAGTCCTGAGACTGGTTTGATGCAGCTCTCCATGCTACTCTATCCTGTGCAAGCTTCTTCATCTCCCAGTACCTACTGCAACCTACATCCTTCTGAATCTGCTTAGTGTATTCATCTCTTGGTCTCCCCCTACGATTTTTTCCCTCCACGCTGCCTTCCAATACTAAATTGGTGATCCCTTGATGCCTCAGAACATGTCCTACCAACCGATCCCTTCTTCTGGTCAAGTTGTGCCACAAACTTCTCTTCTCCCCAATCCTATTCAATACTTCCTCATTAGTTATGTAATCTACCCATCTAATCTTCAGCATTCTTCTGTAGCACCACATTTCGAAAGCTTCTATTCTCTTCTTGTCCAAACTATTTACGGTCCATGTTTCACTTCCATACATGGCTACACTCCATACAAATACTTTAAGAAATGACTTCCTGACACTTAAATCTATACTCGATGTTAACAAATTTCTCTTCTTCAGAAACGCTTTCCTTGCCATTGCCAGTCTACATTTTATATCCTCTCTACTTCGACCATCATCAGTTATTTTGCTCCCCAAATAGCAAAACTCCTTTACTACTTTAAGTGTCTCATTTCCTAATCTAATTCCCTCAGCATCGCCCGACTTAATTCGACTACATTCCATTATCCTCGTTTTGCTTTTGTTGATGTTCATCTTATATCCTCCTTTCAAGACACTGTCCATTCCGTTCAACTGCTCTTCCAGGTCCTTTGCTGTCTCTGACAGAATTACAATGTCATCGGCAAACCTCAAGGTTTTTATTTCTTCTCCATGGATTTTAATACCTACTCCGAATTTTTCTTTTGCTTCCTTTACTGCTTGCTCAATATACAGATTGAATAACATCGGTGAGAGGGTACAACCCTGTCTCACTCCCTTCCTAACCACTGCTTCCCTTTCATGTCCCTCGACTCTTATAACTGCCATCTGGTTTCTGTACAAATTGTAAATAGCCTTTCGCTCCCTGTATTTTACCCCTGCCACCTTTAGAATTTGAAAGAGAGTATTCCAGTCAACATTGCCAAAAGCTTTCTCTAAGTCTACAAATGCTAGAAACGTAGGTTTGCCTTTCCTTAATCTTTCTTCTAAGATAAGTCGTAAGGTCAGTATTGCCTCACGTGTTCCAGTATTTCTACGGAATCCAAACTGATCTTCCCCGAGGTCGGCTTCTAGTAGTTTTTCCATTCGTCTGTAAAGAATTCGTGTTAGTATTTTGCAGCTGTGGCTTATTAAACTGATTGTTCGGTAATTTTCACATCTGGCAACACCTGCTTTCTTTGGGATTGGAATTATTATATTCTTCTTGAAGTCTGAGGGTATTTCGCCTGTTTCATACATCTTGCTCACCAGATGGTAGAGTTTTTGTCAGGACTGGCTCTCCCAAGGCTGTCAGTAGTTCCAATGGAATGTTGTCTACTCCGGGGGCCTTGTTTCGACTCAGGTCTTTCAGTGCTCTGTCAAACTCTTCACGCAGTATCATATCTCCCATTTCATCTTCATCTACATCCTCTTCCATTTCCATATTATTGTCCTCAAGTACATCGCCCTTGTATAGACCCTCTATATACTCCTTCCACCTTTCTGCTTTCCCTTCTTTGCTTAGAACTGGGTTTCCATCTGAGCTCTTGATGTTCATACAAGTGGTTCTCTTATCTCCAAAGGTCTCTTTAATTTTCCTGTAGGCAGTATCTATCTTACCCCTATTGAGATAAGCCTCTACATCCTTACATTTGTCCTCTAGTCATCCCTGCTTAGCCATTTTGCACTTCCTGTCGATCTCATTTTTGAGACGTTTGTATTCCTTTTTGCCTGCTTCATTAACTGCATTTTTATATTTTCTCCTTTCATCAATTAAATTCAATATTTCTTCTGTTACCCAAGGATTTCTAAGAGCCCTGGTCTTTTTACCTACTTGATCCTCTGCTGCCTTCACTACTTCATCCCTCAAAGCTACCCATTCTTCTTCTACTGTATTTCTTTCCCCCATTCCTGTCAATTGTTCCCTTATGCTCTCCCTAAAACTCTGTACAACCTCTGGTTCTTTCAGTTTATCCAGGTCCCATCTCCTTAAATTCCCACCTTTTTGCAGTTTCTTCAGTTTTAATCTACAGGTCATAACCAATAGATTGTGGTCAGAGTCCACATCTGCCCCTGGAAATGTCTTACAATTTAAAACCTGGTTCCTAAATCTCTGTCTTACCATTATATAATCTATCTGATACCTTTTAGTATCGCCAGGGTTCTTCCATGTATACAACCTTCTATCATGATTCTTAAACCAAGTGTTAGCTATAATTAAGTTGTGCTCTGTGCAAAATTCTACCAGCCGGCTTCCTCTTTCATTTCTTAGCCCCAATCCATATTCACCTACTACGTTTCCTTCTCTCCCTTTTCCTACACTCGAATTCCAGTCACCCATGACTATTAAATTTTCGTCTCCCTTCACTATCTGAATAATTTCTTTTATATCATCATACATTTCTTCAATTTCTTCGTCATCTGCAGAGCTAGTTGGCATATAAACATGTACTACTGTAGTAGGCGTGGGCTTCGTGTCTATCTTGGCCACAATAATGCGTTCACTATGCTGTTTGTAGTAGCTTACCAGCATTCCTATTTTCCTATTCACTATTAAACCTACTCCTGCATTACCCCTATTTGACTTTGTGTTTATAACCCTGTAGTCATCTGACCAGAAGTCTTGTTCCTCCTGCCACCGAACTTCACTAATTCCCACTATATCTAACTTTAACCTATCCATTTCCCTTTTTAAATTTTCTAACCTACCTGCCCGATTAAGGGATCTGACATTCCACGCTCCGATCCGTAGGACGCCAGTTTTCTTTCTTCTGATAACGACATCCTCTTGAGTAGTCCCCGCCCGGAGATCCGAATGGGGGACTATTTTACCTCCGGAATATTTTACCCAAGAGGACGCCATCATCATTTAATCATACAGTAAAGCTGCATGCCCTCGGGAAAAATTACAGCCGTAGTTTCCCCTTGCTTTCAGCCGTTCGCAGTACCAGCACAGCAATGCCGTTTTGGTTATTGTTACAAGGTCAGATCAGTCAATCATCCAGACTGTTGCCCTTGCAACTACTGAGAAGGCTGCTGCCCCTCTTCAGGAACCACACGTTTGTCTGGCCTCTCAACAGCTACCCCTCCGTTGTGGTTGTACCTACGGTACGGCCATCTGTATCGCTGAGGCACGCAAGCCTCCCCACCAACGGCAAGGTCCATGGTTCATGGGACCTATACAACGTAATAGGAGAAAACATCTGACTGCAGGGGGAAATCTATGTGTTTGCTGCTGTTGCATTTGATCCGGACGTTAGCTCCCGCTCAGTTGCATGAGGAAGTGGCATGATTGAGGCAAGTGTTCTCCACACTATTCATCGACATAGGTTCGAGCCCTATGACATCTCTCTCCATCTAGAGCTACACGGAAACGATTACGGGAATCGCGTTAACTTCTGTCCATGATCTTTAAGACAGGATTCTTCAGATGTATCATGTATCTTGTTTGGTGATGAAGCCACATTTACCAATCATGGCCAGAGAAACCATCGAACCATGCACGATTAATCTGTTGCCAATCCCCGTTGGCTTCGCCAGGTGGAGCCTTAGCGTCCGTTGAGTGTAAACGTATCATAAAGTCATAACCCCGTTTTTCATAGAAGGAACACTGAATACATACGAGTGTCACTTACTCTTAAACGACCATCTTCCACGGGTGCTAGAAGACGCTCCTCTGCAGTCTAGGGGGAATTTGTGGTACCAACATAATGGCTTCCCAGTCCATAGTGAACGAAGTACTGCAGCATGTCTTCGTGAATTGTTCCCATATCGTTTCGATTCCATGCAGAGGACCTGTACCTTGGAGCCGTTCCCCAAATTTGACACCTTTAGATGTTTTTTCTGTGGGGAAATCTGATAGGCGATCTCTAAAAGGACATATCAACTATAGCCGATGATATGCAACGACGTATTACTGCAGCCTGCTCGGACATCTCTGCTGAAATGGTAGCAATTGTGAAGCAGTCGTTCCATACCAGACTGGAAGTGTGTACTGCCTCTGCCAGTGGTAATTCTGAACACAACTTGTGATGGTCAGTTGTCTCGTTACTGGCCTAAATATACATAAAGAGTGTACGCAATTGTGTTGTTCTTTACTGTATGCTACCACAGCTATTGTGCAAGTATCGGTATGCCAACTTTTCAAAATGCGTCTCGCCCTAGAATCCTGCAACAAAGACAATCTAATTTACCCTACTTTTAGTCTGCTAATGTCAATAGGCATCGTTCCATTTAAATAAAGTGTTTGTTTGCATAAAATATACACTATCTAAATATTATTGCAATCTGTTGACTGGCTAAGAGTACCAGTCCCTGACTTCCAATCCATTGTGTGAAACTCGCAAATCAGTAGCACTTTCGATTTACGAAATATATGTGGTACAAGCTTCAGGTGATTCAACCTGAATAACAAAAGTGAACAGCCTCAGATATTGAGTGATCACTGTGAAGAACGAAGAGATAATTGATACTCGTTTGAGACAGCGTTATCAGTACCTGACAGAGTTTGAAACTTGTCTCACTGTCGCTCTCCGTTTGGCTAGTTGGTTGAATCATGCGACCTCTAGCTTTTTTGGGCAACTCGGATGCAACAGCGTCCCGATGTCGGACTGAGTGGGTAAGTAAGGGCAGGCATATTCGTCAGCAAGGTTCCTTCAACCACATCTGACAACCAGAAGGGAACAGCTGTGTTTAGAGTAGTGACGTGACCAGTAAGCTTTGTATTAAGCGATGAATCGCTGTTCTGCAGTATCCCAGGTGGGTATCATCGGCGAGTGTGGCAGCGATCTGGGGATACGCCCAATTCCCCTGGACACGCTTAGCGCTGTGACTCACAGCGTCATGGTGCGAAGCGCCATCGAATATTACTTCAGATCGAGACTGCGAATGACTAAGAGAATACTGTCGGCAAAACTGTACGTCACGATCATGATCATCCAATGTCCTACATATTACGTCTCATGCGACAGTATCGTGGTTCCCTTTTTCAGCAGGACAATGCTCGTGCACAGATAGTTCTTGCCTCTATGGGCTATCTGCTTGATGCTGAGGTACGCATATGGCCAGTAATATCTCCAGATGAGTTCCCGATAGAACATATGTGTTCAGACGTCAATTCCGTCCTACCGTAATATCCTGCATATCGAGGACCAGTTGCAACAGATGTGGGCCATTTTCCCTCAGGAGAGGTTATAACGGCTTTCTGACAGTATTTCCAATGGAATCAGTGAACGTAGCCAGGCCAGATGGGGTGTGACGACATACCGATAAGTGGGCTCATACAGACAAGTTCTTCGCAAATTTGATTCGATTTTGTAATCACTGAATAATCACATTCCCGTTCAATCAGAGAAGGTTAATTTCGTTATCTAGTCCCATTTGGGGTACTTCACTATTTTAGTAAGCGGTTTAGTCGGTATGCAGTCGTGCAGTATGGTACAGCTTTTCATAGGTTGTTGTTGTTTTCCAGTGCTTAAACGGCGTCATGTTGCACTGTTGTGTTTCTGTCTACTGTTCGTGTCCGTCGTAGTTGCTCCACTATCAGGGGGACACACTAAACTTATACACTCATTTTCAGATAAACCAGATCACATTGAAGGACTAGAGACAGGACATTCAAATTCACAGGGCATATACATTAGTATGTTCTGCAGAAATGACTGGCATTTGAACCATGTCGGCCCGCGGGTTAAAGGTCAGTACCGATACCGCGGCGCAACTCCATCTACCAGTAAAATGATCCTCCGTTGTCTCTATAAACCGAAGGTAATGAACCAGTGTGACTTGAGCAGACGTGCAGTAAGCTTCGGAGACGTATTTACGAACCATACTGTCTAATCAATGAGTTTGAAGAGGGCGCACTTCTGGCATGAGAGAATGTGATGCATCTATCCGGGAAATTCCTGCTCGTGCTGGATGAAGTGTTTTGGAAGTGCAACAGGTGTGTGCAGAATGGTTCATGTAAGGTCGTAGAACAGGACGAAGTTGGGTCAGGTCGCACCACCCAGACCACCCTACGAGAAGATCGTCACCTCATCCGAATGGCATTGCTGGACAAACCTGTCTCCACCTCGGGTCTGGCGCAACAGTGGAAAAGTGTAACACATCGCACACTATAAGGGGTCACAGTCCATTGCTGTTTATTACAGCATGGGCTACATGCTCATCGTCCACTTCTCCACCTACCTTTGAGAAACGTGTAGAAGCATGTTAGACGGCAATGGTATATGAAATGACGTCACTGGGGGCAGGAATGGCATCGGATAGTATTTTCGGACAAATCCTGGTTCTGTTTGAAAATGATGGCCGCACTTAAGTTTGCCGCAGTTACGGGGAGCGATATCACAGTAACAGCATCCCCACAAGATATATAGCGCCAACTCAAGACCTTATAGTGTGGGGTGCTATTGGATTCAGTTACAAATCACAGATGGTGCATATCCAGGGCACTGTGACCAATGTGACCTGCGTGAATGAGATCCTGCGGCACCTAGCCATACCTACACTGTGCAACACCCCAGACCCGTTTTCAGCAAGATAATCCACGACCACATGTTGCTGCACGAACACGTGCATTATTCGTGTCACGACTGTGTCAGGTTTTTGTCCTAGTCCGCCAAATCGCAAATCGGAAATGTGTGGGATATTGGGAAACAACGGGTGCAGCGCCTTGACCCCAGTGCCAAACACCACAGATGAACTGTGGGAGAAAATGAATGCAGCGTGGAAGGCTATGCCACAGGACACCATTCACGTCTTATAGGCTTCAATGCCATCACACACAGAACAAGTTATCAGGGTCTATGGCGAACCCAGTGCCCACTAAGCAACAGGACACCTGTTAAACCGAGGTTACTGAAATAGTAAGTATTTATGCAGAACATACTAATATACATTTCGTGTGAATATGAACATCCTATCTCCAGTCTTTCAAAGTGTTCTGATTTTTCTGAGCATGAGTGTACCTTCACATGACAGAATCTTTCGTTAAAGTCTCTGAATCATTGAGTCCAGGGTCGGCTGGAAGACATCGCAGTTAGTCTGCGTAAACTAGTTATGTTGGCAATTGATGCAGCATATATATAGATCGTGATAACCCCTTCAGCATCAACTATGGCTTGGAGATGGCGCATTGAAGCGCTGAGACTGGTAGCTAGACAATAAATGAGATCATAAGGACGGATGTAGGCGTTTCATTTTTTTTACAATAGTGAACAGCAGTCGTCGCCAAGACCTCCAGTACAAAGGATGGACACACAAAAACAAAAACAATCAGTCAGATAGCCACCCAGGTTTGCTATAAATCAGTGAATGTCTTTCAGCTGAAAATTACGATTCTCTTTTAGATAACGTTATCTTTCACCAATGAAAACTCCTTGATTTGTCCTTCCTCCTGAAAGAATACCTATGAATTGTTATTTATGTTGTAATAATGTGGAAAGTCATAGGTAAACTTGAGAGACCCACCCTGGATCTCCTGCCCAAATACTGCGTAAGAACGAGAAGGTCCACGAAAACTCTGTGGGGTATGATAGGCTCAAATATTCCATGTTAGTAAGTATTTACGGCCAGTGTAACTCCATCAAATCAAAGCTATGGTGGATACATGATTCATTACTACAGTGTGGGTAAATGAACAGTCATCCTGTATAATGATCACCTTATGTAGCGTAGTATACGCTCGTCGCCACCTATGTCCCTCCTGAAGCCCTTGATCCCACGCTCGCATCACTGTAGAGCAGCATGCGTTGTTCGAGACGAATGTCTGGTAAGGCAAGCGTATATCCTGCGGAGTGCAGAGGCATCAGTTTGCCACTATCGAACTTCTCCTTCTTCTCCGAAAAATCTTGCGTTCAAAGCTGCGCAGTATACCGAACTCTCCTTCTGAGCTCAACATCTCACTTATGACAGAGGGACGCTGACTCAAATTTTGAAGGTAGCAATGCTCCTGAGGCCAGCTAATAGTGTGAAATAATGTGTTGTACAGTTTTTGGTGGTCGTAGTGGCTGAAGGTGAAAATGCATTGCGCAGAACTAGCTTTTTGAATTACTAAATAAGTTCTTTTCAGAACTGTGCTGTTGACATAATATAACATTTCACAACTTGGAGCGTGGAATGTCAGAAGATTGAACGTAGTAGTAAAGCTAGAAAATCTTAAACAGGAAATGAAAAGACTCTGTGTAGGTATCGTGGGGCCAGCGGAAAGAAGACAAGGATTTCTGGTCAGACGAACGTAGGGTAATATCAACAACATGGCGGGAGATAAGGGACGATTTCAGTTAGATTACGTCATGGTCAGACAGAGGTTCCGAAATCAGATAGTGGACTGTAAGGCGCATCCAGGAGAAGATACAGAATCAGATCACAATTTAGTAAATATGAAGAGTGAATTTTAAGAGATTCGTCTGGAAAAGAAGGTGGGATACTGAAGTGCTGAGGAACGATGAGACGCGTTTGTATTTGGCTAAGGATGGAGATATTGTGATAAGGAATATCAGAACAGGAAGTTCATTTCTCACAGATCAGGTCAGTCACAGATGCTCAACAGTCAGCCATAGGTACGAGAAAGGTAATTGGGAATAAACATTGGAAATACCAATGTTCAGGAAAAGACAGGGATACAACATGATAAATCCCTTAGGAACGAAATAAGTAGGGAGTGCAGGACTGACGATGGGAAACAGCTACAAGAAAGACTCGAAGAAATTGAGAAAGAAGTGACCGTCGAGCAGGCTGTCTCTGTGTTTAGAAAGGCCAAAATAGCCTTCTGTGAAATTGCAAGGGATGGTGGTAACATTAAGAGTCTTAAAGTTCTATTTTTGTGGGGGTCTAAAGCTTCAAAGTGAAGCCTGAGTTCCTCCTGGGATATACAATTTTCAAACAACTTACGGGAATACAGCGAGGTAATATTTACAGCGACCGCATACATTTCGGCGGGAATACACCGGCCATTTTCTAGGCACAAACTGCAACGAAGAGGCGACATACAGGAAAATTTAAAACCTCGGTTCTTGGAGTAATTCAGGAAACATAACGCACACACACTGAACACAAGGGCCACCAAAGATTACCAAAGTCAGAGGCATCGATAGTGAAAGACTACGAACTAGCAAGCGAGGTAACATTTATGCTCAGTACATCGGTCTCGGTCTTCCACGGTCCCGATAGTCTGACCAATATATAGCATGCCACAGCTACAAGGAATACCTTACGCAAACCAAGATCATCCTTAACAGAACCCAAAAGCGCTCTTATTACAGCAGCCAAGTAGGTCTGCTATTGCCGAACATTGTTTGCATACCAGTCACCCTATGTTATATAACAATACCGAGACATTGGAATGCACGTCCAGCTGTTGCAACCGCGTTATTAAGGAAGTTGTTGAGATTAAATTAGTGAATAACCCTGTAAACAGGGATGGAGGTTATCGTTTAAGATCTGCTTGGAATCCTACCCTCTCCCTGGTCAAAAGCAGTGGGACAGAGTCAATGTTATCTCACTTGCTAGTTCGTAGTCTTTCACAATCGATACCTCTCAGTTTGGTCATCTTTGGTGGCACTAGTGTTCAGTATGTGTGTGTGTTATCTTTCCTGAATTACTGCAAGAACCGAAGTTTTAAATTTGCCTGTACATCGCCTGTCCTTCGCAGTTTGTGCTTTGAACATGGCGGGATGTACTCCCGCCGAAATATTGGCGGTCGCTGTAAATATTACCTGGCTGAATTCCTGTAAGTTGTTTGAAAGTTCAAAGTGTTTTGTCAATGAAACCACGATTCAGGTAGGCTGTATTATTTTTGTATTATCTATGTGACAGTCAAAGTTCGACTTTAGGTCGTTTTCAAGCACGTATCTTAAGTTTCCAGCTTCATTTCACATTATAATATATAGCTATATCGCTCGGACATTTCGACAGGAATACATCTTGCTTTTGTGAGTATGTAGCACAAAAACAACATATTATTTGTGTCGGCTAACAGACGTAACCATGTACAATAGAATATTGCTTGTGTACCATATAAGCACAGAAAGAAGATTATTCCTGTCAACAACTACTAACGACATATTGTAGTGTAAAATGAAGCTGGAAACTGAAGATACGTGCTTGAAAATGACCGAAGGTCGAAACTGACCACCCGCACAGATAATAAAAAAATAATACAGCTTACTTGGGCAATGTTTTCATTCAAAAAACATTAAGAGGGCTATATGAAATCTACTGTTAAACGAAAAATAGACAGCAGATAGGTGGAAAGAGTACATTGAAGGCCTCTATGACGGGGATGACTTGTATAATTTTCTAATGACGTTACAAAAAGTAATTGGAGTCGATATGGAAGACATAGCGCATCCAGTATTGGAGAAAGTATTTAAAAGAGCTGTAGAAGACTTGAGAGCATACAAGGCAGAAGGGAAAGGTCACGTTGTACTGGAAATTCTAAAATCATTGTGGGAAGTGATAACCAAACGGCTACTAAAGTTGGTGTGCAGAAAGCAGAAGAAAGGAGATAAATCGTCGACGCAAGTCTGAAGATAATAATGGCAGAAAAGTGCGAGAATTATCGCGGAATCAGCTAAACAGCTCACTCTTCCAAGGTGCTGAAAGAATTATATAGAGGAAAAGGGAAAACAAAATATTGTATTTGCTATATGACGGTCAGTTTGGCTTTAGAAAAGATAAAGGCACCAGAGAGCAGTGTCTAAGATAGTAATGCACTCTTTCGCCCGTACTGTTCAATCTATACATCGAAGTAGCAATGATGGAAGTAAAGAAAGGTGCAAGAGTATGATTAAAATTAAGGATTAATGGATATAAATGATAAGATACACCGACGATGTTGGTAAACAGCTCATGAATCTAAACTGCTGACGAGAATTGCATACAGAAAAAGGGGAAATAGAATCTTATGTCTACTTCCCCACGATCAGTTTGGCTTTCGGAAAGGTAAAGGCACTAGAGAGCAGTCTTTCACCCCTAGTGGTCAGTCTATACATTGAAACTGCAGTGACATAAATAAAGAAAGGTTCCAGAGTGGAATTAAAATTCAGGGTTAATTGATATCAGTGATAAGATTCAGTGATGATGTTGCTAATCTGAGTAAAAATGAAGAATAATTACTGGATCTATTGAATAGAATGAACACTGTAGTGAGTACAGAATGTGGGTTGAGTAAACCGGTAAAAAATTGGGTTCTAAGATATAGATGAAGGGCCTACGCTAACTGGTAATTGAAAATCCCACGGATCAACGAGGACATAGAAAGCAGACTTGCACAACTGCCGAAGAGAACTGTACTGGTATCAAGCGAAAGCCTTTATTTGTCCAGTTTCCTGAGAATTTACATTTGGAGCACGGAATTGTACTTTCGTGAATCGTAAACAGTGGAGAAACTGGAAGAGAAGAGAATCGAAGGGTTTCAAATGCGTTGCTACAGAAGTATGTTGAACATTAGGTCTGCTGATAAAAAAAAAAAAAAACAACGGAAGCTCCCCACATAATTGGCGAAATAAGGAACATATGGAAAATACTGACAAGAAGAACATGGGGTAGGATGACACGACACATCAGGGAATAAACTGCACTGTATTAGAGGGAGATGTAGAGAGTTAGAACTGTAAGGGAAGGCAGAGATATGAATACACACGAGAAATAACAGAGGAGGCAGAATGCAAGTCCTACTCTGAGATGAAGAGATTAGCGCAGGGAAGGAATTCTTGGCGGGTCTTATGATGGCAGTGTCCGAAAAGTGAAATATTGGAATGATAAACCAAGATTGCATCCAGTCAATGTCTTTTTCCTCAGCTACGTATGCAGCGTACTGTAGTCTGCACCCTTTTGTCACCTTGGTGTCATACTTCCTTCGTGACTTAATACTGCAGCTATGCTACTTTAGGCTGTGACGGGCAATCCTACATTTTCAAAAGGAAAGTAACGGTTAATCAAACGTCGATCATCTTCAGCAGAAACATTGAACCTTTATGTGATCCCTAAACCTGGTAGGTTGAAGTTAATTAATGCTTCATTGAGTCCACGATTAAGACTAGTGTGGACCTATGTTCAGGAAAAGTAAAACGAAAATGGCATACAGGGCCAAGCAGTTTGTGGATAGTACAGATACTGAAATTTGTAAATGGTTATCTTATGTTCTTTCAGAACGTCTTTTTGTTTAGTTACGTGATCTTATTAGCGGCTTCTTATATTGGGAAAGATGTGTCATAAGTAGAAGGCGTTTCCGTAAAATACGTGCGCTTGGCACGCAACGTACGCTAGTTAAGACAGGCAACGCCTGTTCTGCTGAGAAATACTCTTTTGCGGTTAGTTAATTTGTCGGAATGGGCAATTTCAACTGACGAAGAGAAGCTTTTGGACAAAGGAGTAAAGTTTCATCTTTCGGGAAATGTGGATTTATGAATTATTAAAAGGAAGATAACAGAAGTGAAAGGCGTTGTGAAATGTGGAGAATTTCCAAACCGTTGCAATGCCAGTATTGAATTCACTACTCATTACGCTCTTCACAGAACTTTACAATCAATTAATTTTTCAAATTCTCCTTCAGCAATAGTCTATCGTTGTCATACAAGCTGATTATGGGTAATTCTCTAATACTTATTCCAGATGTGGATTGTATTTATAGAGTTGTAGAATTTTTTCAATCTAACAACATTGTTGAAGTTAGTAAATACCTACTTCAAAGATATATTAGCGATGCGATAAAGTTTGTACAAAACTGCTATTTTCTCATCGCCTCGTATTACGTGAAAAAAGGAGATTACAATGACACACGCTCCGTTTTAGAGATTAAATTACTCGTACCGGTATATAAATTGAATTATCCTAATGTCTCGATGGCGAATGGTTGACAGGGAGATAATTACTTGCTCAAAAGATTGTGCTATGCTAAACTAATGCTACGATTACTTTCACCTGAACGTGGACTGTAAAACAATTTACTAAATGGCAATACTTTTCAGCGTCACCATCGTTCCTCAGGAGGATATCATTGCCTCTCTAGACAAAACCAACCGTTATACAAACGCCACGATCGACAACACATTACAAATTATACGGACGAATCTCTTACGACACATGATATTGATTATCTGAGAAATGTTGAACTACTTGAAATAATACGCTTATCCTTATGTTTTAATTACTTCACGTTTAATAACAAAAATCATTATCAGACGGACGGCCTTGAGATAGTTTCAATTTAAGCTGATATTTTTATAACTGACGTAGAGAAAATTTTTTTAAGGACAATACATCCATTTTTGACAATGTTCTTATCTATCGTAGGTATGTAGATGTATCTGTCTCATTTCGATGTAACGAACAGGATGAATATGGTGAACACATTCAGTCAGATAGAAACAAATATAATACAAATATTCTGTTTAACGTGGAGCTGGATAATGATTGATGTCTCATCTCTCTTGATCAAAAGGTTAAAAGGGAAGTTGGAGATTTTAATTTAGGATACATTCCGTAAACTAACCACTACAGACACAATTACTGATTTTGATACTTCCACCCACGCACCCATAAACGAGCATATCTTTATACGATGTTCTACAGGCTAACAAAGTTGAACCTTGATGGTGTTTGCATAGAAAGGGAAACTGATATTATTGTACTAATAGGCGTGAGTGAACAATGGATAAACAGAAAATTTTATATGTAGCAAACGTGGGGGGTGTTTTCAGTGAACAGAATCCAATCTATTTCAGTTAATAATAATCTCAAATATGCTTCAGTTTTGTTCTCATGTCAGTCTGAGATTAAGTGACTAGCACTTTTAGAAAAACCGAAGTACAGATCGGCTTCCGAGCACTGAAGAAGCTTAACTCTTGTCTTACGTACTTCAGTATACCGAAAACTTAAGAAATTCCTGAAATCAGGGTTTTAAAAAATTATGTGCCAATCATGTGATCGCATTTATGTAGGACGGACTGGTAACAATTTCACGACCAGGTTTGGGGAACATGGTTAGAAGAACACTAATGCCCATGGATGTCATCTGTCTAGCGACAGGTATCTCTAGATTCAATTGGAAATACAATGACCATCCTACACTTGGAAACGAAAAGTATAAACTTAGATACACTCGAGGCGCTTGAAATTTACAAGCATCGTATGGACAATCCGCAGAGGTTCCTACATGAGCAAATCAACTCTAGCCGCAGATGGTACTTTTCGCATCTTTGGCTACTTGTTAGACACATATTTTAGTATATTTCTCTCTTTCTTGTATCTATATTTCGCCTTCCTCCTTTTCCTTTTATTTCCATTTTACTTCATCTCCCACTCTACCTCCCCAAGATCCCCTTCCTTTTCTATTGAACTGTGTGTATAATGTTTGCAAATTAATCAGTGTTTACGTTTCTGAGTGTTATCCTGTTAACTGATATTCGTCGTCCCCAGCCGGCACGCCCCTCTCTTTATGTTTTCTACAGTATTAGTGTATTTACACGATGAGCCAATGGTTCTTTTCGAGGTGTTATCGTGTGATTATCCATTCACCTTATTTACATTATCTACGTTACATAAAGGATAAAGAGCAATGTTCTCAGAGATACGAATGGATGAGTAATGCAGCGGGAAACATCAATTAAAATAGAAATTTAACTGTGATAATCAACAGAATACTTATGTGTACTTTAGCCTGAAGCTTCGACTATAATATCTCAAGCACTATTTATTTACAATATAGGTGCGAAAACATTCTATTGGCATTCTATAGATTAAAGTGAGGTTTTGACGTCATAACAGAAAGAAGAAAGAACTAAATACTGCGGAAACCGTTTAATTTATGATGGGCAATCGCAGGATTTAACTCGGGTATATTTTCTTAGTGAATAAGTTAAACGTCAAGTTCATGAAAGGAAGCTGTAAAATCAACACTAAACAAATTTCACCATAAGCTATTCGTGTTAGTAATGTTGTTATAATTAAGGAGACCTGAGTCATCCAAACCACTAGGACTGGGCTGTTCTGTACTAAAACTATAGAATGTCTATGCTATGAACTTGAAATGAACATATCCTAGTGAAAATCTTGGCCACAAAATGGTCCTATGAAATAATATAGAGATATATTGGATGGATAATATAACCTCCAGCCCTGTATATAGTAGATAATAACAAATCAATCAGTGTTAATTAGTAAAAAAATAATATGATGTCTGCTATGTTGCACAGATGGCTTTGACTAAAATTTTGAAGAAAGTGCGGAATACTGAATACCACAAAGTATCTGATATATTTATCTTATTTCGATGAATTTCTGTAAATTAGTATATAGCTAATTTTAGTTAGCGAGTTAGTAGTTTCACACAATAATTAATGCATTAACTCATAAGTGGGTAAGTAAAGGAGCAAAGTTATGGCTTTAAAATCCAATTTGGAGATACAGAGATAAACAAGAAATGTGCGTTTACAGTAACATGTCAGGAAAATTTTCATGGTGGAAGAAGTAAATGAGGGGGCTGTAAGTAAATGAGACGTGCTATAGAATTCTATGTACAAGTCTGAAATAATTAAATTTTATTCCATCCTATCTTTCTGTAAGTTCTGCGATTAGATTATTCATTCTTCTTCTCCTCTAAGGAGACCTATTAGGTTGCTGCATAAATTCGTAGTGCTTTTCCATAAGTTTAAGACACACGAAAGATAGAAGTAACAGAGACTTTACTCTCCTGTACTATTTGCAACAGTCTCCCAAAGCAGGGGTAACTTTTCGATTCGGTGACTGTAGAAATCACGTAGTTTTGAGGCGAAGAGTTCGGCGAGCCATGTTAGAAGCGCTTTATGATCCGGAAAAGGAAATTCCTTGTAGGTTCATTGACAGAGAGGGGAAAAGGTAAAAATCTATGGGCCTAATATCAGGTGCATAAGGTGTGTGCGCAAAGACTTTCTAACCGAACTTCTGTATAGTGAGACTGTGCGGCTGATCCCGGCGGAGGTTCGAGTCCTCCCTCAGGCATAGGTGCGTGTGTTTGACCTTAGGATGCTTTAGGTAAAGTAGTGTGTAAGCTTGGGGACTGATAACCTTAGCAGTTAAGTCCCATTAGATTTAACACACGTTGTTTTCTGTATAGTAGTTTTTGTTAGTCTAGTGAGACGCGGGTTAGCTTTATCGTGGTGTAGCATCACTTCACGCAGTCTATCTGGTCGTGGGGATGCGTCTGTAAGACATCTCGGATTTTGACCATAAATGTCAGCAGTGATGGTTACACTTGGGGAAGCATTTCATAGAACACAAAAACGTCGCTATTCCATCAGACGCGTAACATTATCGCTTCTGGATGCGTGCAGGATTTTGTATGGGGAACTGCTGCTCTGTTCGGGCACAGCCAATCCTGAATGTTCCTTATGATAGCATAAAGACACCATTTCTCGTCACCAGTAACGATACAGGGTCAGAGTGGTCGATAATGTTCACGAGGCAACTGATGATGAGCAAGCAGAGGTCTGTCATGCTAAAAAGTATCCGGAAAACCTGAATTAGGTTTCCTCTAATTTGCATGCAACCCACAGAACGTAAATTTCTTGCAGATCTTGTAATCTCGTTTAGGTACAGTGGCTTTACTACACAAAATGGCTACCACAAGAGACCACTAGAAAAAACTGCTCTATACGGCGATAACTAGATGCTATACCACGGTACCACACATTCAGAGAATACCTGAGACAGTCCTTAAAGCTTGTAAATTCAAATTTATTACAAGAAGTCACGCTTGTAAAGTGTTACCACTCTCATCGGTGCCTGACACAGATAAAGACCGTTACTCTTACACAACAATCATTCTTTATTTTACAACCGTCTATTAACAAACGTTCGCTTGGCTAGTGCTTTTGTATAAAGTGGTTAATGAACTAACCACTAAGGATAACCACTGTTAACAGCGTGAAGCACTCTATGGAAACCTCACGGCCAACAACCTATCGCCGGCCGTTGTGGCCGAGCGGTCCTAGGCGCTGCAGTCTGGAACCGCGCTACCGCTACGGTCGCAGGTTCTAATCCTGCCTCGAGCATGGATGTGTTATCTCCTTAGGTTAGTTAGTTTTAAGTAGTTCTAAGTTCTAGGGAACTGATGATCTCAGATGTTAAGTCCCATAGTGCTCAGAGTCAATTGAACCATTTGAACAACCTACCACTAGTAGTTTCACTATCTCCACGATGGCGCTTTGCTCTATAAGCAGTTCGAAAAGCACCTATTGTAATCATTATCTCACTCAGAGTGACATTAAAAATGTGAGTTATTCGTATGTTGTGAGACTCGACCACAACATTAATCGTCGTTGATGACTAACCATAGTGGAGCGTTATATAATACATTTTCAGTCAATATAAGTTAGCAGAACTGAACATTAAACTACATGACGTAGTTGTTTGTACTGGATCGGGACAACTATCCAGAAACAGTTTTCCTTTTTAATTAACGACGAAAAATGTTAAATGTGGTTTCATTCCCAAGTAAGAAACTCGAAATGACGTAATATTTTTGTTGGATGGCAATTCTAAACCAGTACCCAGTCCTATTGTTATGTAGGCACAGACAAAGGCCGGATATCGAATTTTCTCACCAGCAGCGAGATGTCTGAAGCTGCAGTGACGAGAAAATTAATAATTTACGCCTCTTTCATTGGCCTACCTAACGTGTAATTGGTAGCGAAGAGATGTCATGTTTAGTGTGAATCTGGAACCACAGTGCAATAGTATGTTCTTCATTTGGTGCAATTAGGGGTCTTCCAGTACCTATTACGAACAGATACTGTCTTAGTATCAATTCCGCAGACCACCGTACCCCACATATGGCTGTGTCATGATTTCGTCTTAGCACTGGTTTCAATACCGGATGAGAGCTCTGGCTTCATGACTCCCTGGACAGCCAGTCCAGTACATTCAATTCTTGAAACTTCCTAGCAGGTTAAAACTGTGTGGCAGATCGAGACTCCAAATCTGGACCTTTACCTTTCGAAGGCAAGTGCTCTTCCAACTGAGCTACCTAAGCACGACTCACGACCTATCGTCACAGCTGTACTTCCGCCAGTACCTCGTCTCCTACCTTCAAACTTCAGCGGATTCTCCACTGCAGAGTCAATATCTCAATCCGAAATCATCCCTCAGGTGGTAAGTAAGCCAAGTCTCTACAATAGCCTTTCTTCCAGAAGTGCTGGTATCGCAAGTTCCGCAGGAGCATTTCTCTGAAGTTTGGAAGATATGAGACAAGATACTGACGGAAATACAGTTGTGAGGAGTGGTTTTCAGTTGTGATTGGGTAGCTCAGTTGGCAGAGCACTTGCCGGCGAGAGGCAAGGGTCACAAGTTTTAGTCTCGGTCCGACGCACAATTTTAATCTGCCAGGAAGTTTCAAATCAGCGCACACTAGGCTGAAGAGTAAAAATCTCATTCTGCATACAATTCTCACCCAGTCGAATCGCCATTAATCAGTGGCCTCGGCTAACTACTGCCTACATTCACCTTCATTCTGTAATCACCGAAATCGAATTACATAATGTCTGTCTACACGAACTGTCAACATTTTAGTATGCGGACGTTTCCACAGGAAGTGATGCCTCCAGATAAGCTAATCCCCAAGGTAAACATCGCGTAGTGCAAAAGAAAACCTGACTTATTGAAACCGATTCTTCGGTAGTGTAGTAAATTACTACTCGTCGGTCTGCTAACAATATCAATCTTCTGAAAGCTCAGATGTAATTTACTTCATCGTACCACTCGACAGTAACAGCAAAATCTCGCTAAAACATTTCCGTGAACATCTCGTGTCTGCCTCTCCTGATCCGAATAATTTTTCCTCCGTCAGCTTACAGCCACTTTTGACGTTACCCGCCGTCAGCCCAGGTGATGGTGATGGATCGTACCTTGGACCTACGATCTACAGCAGACGTTTGTACACCCACGTTGACAAATAAAAGACTATTTAATATTGTAGATTCTTCTTCAGCTTGAAATATCTTCTATAAACAGTGTGTATACCTTGTAGTAACAACAGCGTGGCAACCAGTATTTTCAATGCATATGATGTGAGGTATACTAAATTTGAAATCTACCACCACGCTAATAGTTCACCAGGAAAATTATATTGTTGGTTATATTTGTGGTTGTTGTGGATCCGAGAAGGCAGGAAGGTCGAACGTCTGTGCCCTCCACGGGGTGAGTGTTATGGAAGAAATGAAGTCGAATAATTGCTTTGTCGTATCGTGTAGGACGATTTTAACGTGACTTATTTGCCACATTCAGCTAGACGAGCCCCCGTTGTACTGTCACATAGAAGTTGAAATGTTATTCTCCTGTGTTATTAATTGTAGGTTCTGTTTGGAATATCCTTTCATGTATTTGATCGTTAGAGGACACACCATTAGTGACAAACGTTCAGAATATTTAACTGAACTACATAGACAATATCTAAAGGAATTTAGCAGGATAATTCTGTTTTACTCCAGGAAGTATCTCGACTATCACAGGGTTGCCACACTTAGTCTAAAATGTTGCCATGTCCCAATCACACTCACAGCAGGAAGGAATACGTTTCCACAGCTGATGAATTTTTTGAAGATGCTAGCAATCCAAGAGCAAAGTTTGCTCTTCAATGAGGCAGCGCGAGTTCAGAACGGCCACTGAATTAGTTTATGATCTATTCATTCTCACCAGTCGGAGCTTTAGGTACAGTTTATCAGCTTTTATTTCATCTACGAGCCTTGGACCGAATGCTCGTCTTGCTAGAATATCTCACCCACCGTGAATATTACAATAGTTCACAGAAAAGCCTCATATCAAATGGAGAACAGACAACTAATGTTATATCTTATCATTAATTGCAGTATACAAATGGATGCATCCATCTTGAATACCCAAAGTTCTCAGCTCGTTTAATGCACTGAAGAGCTCTCAGCTCGTCGTGTTGTTAAGTGAAATTATATTTTCCTTGTGAATAATAAACAAATCTGGATGAATTTCGTCTCAATCAGATTGTTCCTATAGGCTTGTAGATGAAATTTTCTAATACGGCTACTCACACAACAATCTGAATCATGGTTGCTACCGGATCTATGATTTGTTTTCAGTATGGTGCGTCATAAGATAATTTTTAGCCAATATTCCTCGGATTTTGCCCCAAAAGCCAGAAGAACGCGGTATATCAACTTTTTCATACTTAGTTACTAACGCACAATAATCCCAGTAACATACAATCTGTTCTGCAGTTTTCAGTACGCAGCTAGGAAAGTTGTGCATATCCTCGTGAAATGTCCTGATGTCAAAAAGTTGAACGTCACAGATATATCGGACGCAGGCATTCATGACCAGTTACAGACGTCGCGAATTTTCCTGAGATAGACCTTGTAGGATAATATCGCTGTAGTCAATGATTAGGAGTATAAAGGTTTGTACTAATTTCTTTTTCAGATCGAAAGGGAAGAGTTTTTTTGTATTTTTGTAGAGCATGAAGCGATGCTCATACTTTTTTTGCACACTGCAGTTACGTGCTCTGTCCAATTTAGATTTTCATGTATTATTACTCCTAAACTCTTTGCTGAGGGAGAAAAATTGATATTTGTTCCATTTAGGATTGGAGATGGTACGGATTCCCAATGTTTTGGGCTAGTGAGCTTAGATTGACCAACAAGTACCGCTTCGGTTTTACATGGGTTGAGTTTTAGTCCTATGTTCTGTGTCCATTTTGATAGTGCATCGAGGTCAGTGCTGAAATTTGCAAAAGCTTTCTTAAGATTTATTGGTTTTGCACTTAGATACAACTGAAGGTCATCAGCATACATGTGATATTGGCAGTAGGTCAGAACCGATGACACATCATTGACATACAGAGAGACGAGTATAGGACCTAATACTGAGCATTGGGGAACGCCTGACACTACCTACCGCCATTGTGATTTTATACTCGCGGACAGGACGCATTGCCAACGAGACGTCATGTATGAGCGAGAAATATAGACCGCTAAGTTTGGCAGGTAGGAGGTCGAAGTTGACAGTATCAAGTGCTTTGCTCAAATGTAAGAAGCAAATGATAGTGTTTACGGGAAACTGATTGGTATTCGTCTAGTAAGTTGTTAGTAGTTAGGTAAGTGAGCTGGTCATGGACTACATATTAAGTGGAAGCTACTCTTCCTGTGGAAACTTCCGCATCGCGCAGTGTTGGCAGTTCGTGTAAATGACAATTATGCGGTTTTATTTCGGAGATTACAAAATGAACTAGAGTCTAAGCTCTGGGTAGCTGAGGGAGCTGGTAAATGGTGATTCGATTGAGCAAGAATTGAATGTACTGAATCGACTGCAATCCACTCCATGGCGTCACGAAGTCAGAATTCTCATCCGGGGTGGCGTACCCGTGTTACGCCGAAATCAAGGCACAGCCGTATGAAGAGTTCGGTGGTCTGGATTCGTGATACTAGGTTAGTATTTGTTTTCAATATGCACTTCAAGTTCAAACATGGGCACATCTCCCTTCTGGCGAAAGTAACCTTTATTTAATGTCAATTAGTGGACATTACGGCGACAGGTACCGGGCTGGAATTTCGGGCAGGTAGAAATTAAGTGATTTTCTCATCACTGCAGTTCGAGACATCTCGTTACTGGTGAGAAAATTCGATATTCGGACTTGTCTGAGATTACACAACAATCGGACTAGGTGCTGGGTTCGAATCGCCATCTAACGCTTACATTACATCATTTCAAGTTTGTTACTTGGGATGGAACCATATCTAAAATATTTTGTTGTTAGTTAACAAGGACAACTGTTTCTGGACAGATGTCCCGATACAGTAAACACAATTTCATCACGTATTTTAATGCTCAGACTTGCTAGCTGATATTGGGTTCACCTGTATTGTATAACGTCTCTTTATGGTTAGTCAGCAATGTCGACTAGTGTTGTGGCTGCGTGTCACTACATATGAATAACTTACATTTTTAAGGTCACTTTGCGTTAGATAACAAGCACGATACGTGGTTTGCCAACTGCAAATAGAGCAACTTGCCATCAAGAAGATGTAGTAGTAAAATTACTACTGATAGCTTGTTGACGATGAGGCTTCGATAGAGGGCTTGACGCTGTTTATTATGATTTGTCTAAATGGTTAGTTAATTAATCATAATGTACAAAGGCACTCGCCAAGTTAACGACGGTTAACAGATGGTTGGAAAATCTTTTAGAGAACAAGAATTCAAGTCTGACTGGCGTGTTGCAGCTGCAGTCATTGTTTGTAACAGGTACTAATGAGGGTGGTAACAGTTTACAAATATCACTTTTTCCATTAAATTTGAGTTTACAAACGTTAAGGACTGCCAAAAGTATTCCCTTGTATTTATAGTTTCGTGGTATCGATTTACACCTGGAGTTATCGCCGTGCAGTGCAGTGTTACCTTGTGGTCACTTTTGGTAACCATTTTTCATAGTCAAGCGACTGTACCGAAATGAGATTACACGACCTGCGACAGAGTTACTTCATGTTGGCTGCATGTAGATCAGGAGAAACCCATTTCAGGTAGTTCAGAAACTTTTGAGCATGATATTACGTAAGGCCACCTCCTGATTTTTTTGATTTTGGCTTACAGCATGAGGCACCCATACACCCAATTTTTCAACATTTCTCTTTGCATGCAAATGTCGCACTATGGTGGATTGATCACAGTTCATCACATTAGCCAGTTATGGGGAAGAGTGGCGTGGATCATTGTAGATTGATGCGTTTGGACGATTTTCAACAAAGCCCGAAATCATCCTGAAAGAGCAGAGTCACTATTGTGAGAAAGATTTTCCTTTAAACGAAGCAGCCATTTTCTCGCCGTTCTCCGAGCAACGGCATATCCTCATACACGGCGCAAAGGTGTCTGGCTGCCTCCACTTCTGTCACGTCTCTTCTGAACTCAAACAGGAGAATACGTCGGAAATGTTGGAACTCCATTTTTTAGCATCCACGGTTCCTCTCGTTGTCTACTAATGACAAAATGACAATATGGAAACTTAAATAGCAATACTGAACTACAAACAAAAAAACGACAATCGATAAATAAACCCAAAGTAACTGAAATACCAACACGTGAAACACAAACACTATGAGCGTATGCACCAACGTAACATAAAATTTTTTTTTGAAATTATTTAATTACTTAATTTCATTTTTAACTATCACGAGGTTCCTGTTTTCTCATCCTTTGATGTATCTTTGCATCTTTGCAGCACTGATTTGCGTTGCCAGATAGCACTGCGGCGCCCATAATGTTCATGTGTAATACTTACATAATTACTGGGTTAGTTAATGTTGCTTAATGTAGCCGCTTTGACACTTGTTGATACTACGATCCATTCGGAATATTGTATGTCAAGAATCGTTCTTTGCGTGTTGGTATTGTATTCGATTCTTTTTGTGAATTATACGTATTTTATACTTTGGCAATAAATAGCGCCGCATTCGCTACGTCAACGCCACCAGGTGTTGAAAATGTGTGCCTTAGTATAGGCCGAGGGGCATAGGGCTAGCGTGTTTGACTAGTACTCAAAAGGTCCTCGGTCTCATGTTTCCCGCCACGGTTTAAATAATTAATAATAACAGTTAGTAATCAGTATGGGCAGCCGAAGTTTTCGCCATAAGAAGTCACCATTATTCTGCCAACGGGCTTTGAAAAGAGTGCGGAGGAGTGGACAGAGATTCAGTGCACTCTCTTGGCATTAGCGGGGCAAACTGTCCCTAAACGCGGAAGAATCAGCAGTGATCAACGGCATGAGGATGCAGAAGGTTCAAATGGTTCAAATGGCTCTGAGCACTATGCGACTTAACTTCTGAGGTCATCAGTCGCCTAGAACTTAGAACTAATTAAACCTAACTAACCTAAGAACATCACACACATCCATTCCCGAGCCAGGCTTCGAACCTGCGACCGTAGCGGTCACGCGGTTCCAGACTGAAACGCCTTTAACCGCACGGTCACACCGGCCGGCGATGCAGAAGGCAATGGAAACTACAGCATTAAAGAGACATTACGTTTATTCACAGAACATGTGGCCTCTAACGAAAAAAGCGTCATGATAATCTCTCCATTAGCGGAAGATTCCGGAATAGTTCCCCATTTGGATCTCTGGGAGGAGATTGCCAAGGCGGAGACCACAATCAGAAAAAGATTGAATAACAAACAAAAGGGTAACGTTCTATGAGTCGAAGCGAGGAATGTTAGAACCTTGAACGTGGTAGGGAAGCTACAAAATATGAAAAGCAAAATGCAAATGCTCAATCTAGATATAGTAGGAGCCAGTGAAGTGAAATGGAAAGAAGACAAGGGTTTCTGGTCAGAAGAGTATAGAGTAATATCAACAGCAGCAGAAAATGGTATAAGTGGTGTACGATTCGTTATGAATAGGAAGGTAGGCCGGAAAGTGTGTTACTGTGAACAGTTCAGTGATAGGACAGTTCTTACCAGAATCGACAGCGAACCAACACCGACAGCGATAGTTAAGGCATACATGCCGCCGAAGTCGCAAGCTAAAGATAAAGAGGTAGAGTAAGTATACGAGGATATTGTAAGGGTAATACAGTACTTATTGGGAGATGACAGTCCAATAATCATGGGCGACTAGGATATAGTTTTAGGGGAAGGACTAGATGAAAAATTGAGAGGAGAGTATAGGCTTGGAACAAGGAATGAGAGAGGAGCACCACTAACTGAGTTCTGTAATAAATTTCAGGTAGTAATAGCGAATACACTCTTCAAGAATCACAAGAGGAGGTACACTTCGTAAAGGCTGGGTGATGTGGGAAGATTTCTATTAAATTACATAATGGGTATACAGAGATTGCGAATTGAGATACTGGATTGTAAGGCGTACCCGGGAACAGATATAGACTCTGGCCATAATGCAGTAGTGATCTAGAGCAGGCTGAAATTTAAGAGATTAGTCAGGAAGAATCAATATGCAAAGGAGTCGGATAAGGAAGTACTAAGGAATGACTAGATGCGCTTGAAGTTCTCTAAGGATGTAGATACAGCAATAAGGAACAGCTCAGTAAGCAGTACCGTTGAAGGGGAACAGACATCTCTAAAAGGGGCAATCACTTATGTAGGAACGAAAAACGTAGGTATAAAGAAGATAACAGCATCATGTCTGACATTAATACCTCTGATAACAAAATCAAAACAATTTGGAATATTATTACAAGGGAGACAGGACAACCAAGGTACAGATGACAGCATCACCATCAAAGCGAATGGAAACTTGATAAACAACAAGCTGGAAGTCGAAAACACTTAAATAATTATTTTTTAAATGTTGTAGAGAAAGTAGGATCTAAATGTTCATTAGAAGAAGCCAGGCAGTTAATGGAAGAGGCCTTACCCACACCATTTGATACAATTGAAATTCTACCCATCTCTCCATCTGAAATTAGGAAGGTAATAAACTCTCTCATGAATAAAAGCTCACATGGGATTGATGGCATTTCCATCAGGATAATAAAAGCTTGTTCCCAAGAAATAAGTGGGATTCTTAGCCACATATGTAATAGCTCTCTGAAGCAGGGTATTTTCGCAGATAGACTGAAGTATGCCATTGTTATACCACTGCATAAAAAAGGGTTACGTCTGATGTCAACAACTACCGCCCAATCTCTCTTCTGACTGCCTTACCCAAAAATCTTTAAAAAGTAATGTATTGTAGAGTCACTTCACACCTTTGTAAAAATAAAGTTTTATCAAAATGTCAGTTTGGTTTCTAGAAGGGTTTTTCAACATAAATGCTATATATACTTTCACTAATGAAATATTAGATGCTCTGAGTAACCGGAAGTCATCTGTTGGGATTTTTTGTGATCTATCAAAGGCTTTTCATTGTGTAAATCATGGAATACTTCTAGATAAGCTCAAGTACTGTGGTATGAATGGGACAGTGCTCAAATGCTTTAAATCATGCCTAACGGAAAGAATGCAGAAAGCTGAAATAAACAGTTCACATAATATACAAAAAACTGGTGATTTCTCAAACTGGTGAACAATCAAGAATGGGGTGCTGCAAGGTTCGGTCTTTGGTCCTTTGCTGTTCTTAATATATATTAATGACCTGCCATTCTATACTCAAGAAGATGCAAAGCTGGTACTTGTTGCCGATGATACAAGTATAGGTATCATACCTGACAGACAAGAATTTACTGGTGAAATTGTAAACAATGTTTTTCAGATAATCGTTAAGTGGTTCTCTGCATATGGGCTCTCATTAAACTTTGACAAAAGACAGTATATACAGTTCTACACAGTAAGTGGAATGACCCCATTAATAAATATAGACTTCGATCAGAAATGGGTAGCTAAGGTAGAATATTCAAAATTTCTAGGTGTATGCATTGATGAGGGGTTGAACTGGATAAAACACACTGAGGATCTGCTGAAACGTTTGAGTTCAGCTACTTATGCTATAAGGGTCATCGCAAATATTGGCGATATACATCTGAGTAAATTAGCTTACCACGCCTATTTTCATTCTCTGCTTTCATTTGGCATCATATTCTGGGGTAACTCATCATTGAGTAAAAGAGTGTTCATTGCACAAAAGCGTGTAATCATAATAATTGCTGGAGCTCATCCAAGATCATCCTGCAGACACTTATTTAAAGAGATAGAAATCTTCACAGTAGCCTCACAGTATATATATTCTCTTATGAAATTTATTATTAACAATCCGAACGAATTCAAAAGTAATGGCAGTGTACATGGCTACAACACTAGGAGAAAGGATGATCTTCACTACTCAAGGTTAAATCTAACTTTGGCTCAGAAGGGGGTAAATTATGCTGCCACAAAAGTCTTTGGTCACTTACCTAATAGCATCAAAAGTCTGACAGATAGCCATATAGCATTTAAAAGGAAATTAAAAGAATTTCTTAATGGCAACTCCTTCTACTCATTAGATGAATTTCGGATATAGTAAGTGGGTAATTCCCAACCTCAACAAAAAGAAAATAAAAATAAAAATAAAATAAAGTAAAATTATATTCAGTGTCATGTAATATTTTGTCTAACGTAATATCTTGCATAGACACCTTTTATTAACCTGATACGTTCCACATCATTACGAAGTGTCGTATTCATGATCTATGGAACAAGTACTAATCTAATCACTAACCATGAGTAACATAATAAATACTTCAGCTGATCGATGAAAGAAGGAAATACAAAAATATTTAGGGAAATTCCGGAACATAGAAATACAAGTCACTGAGAAATGAAATAAATAGGATGTGCAGGGAAGCTCAGACGAAATGGCGGCGCCGGCCGGTGTGGCCGTGCGGTTCTAGGAGCTTCAGTCTGGAACCGCGTGACTGCTACGGTCGCAGGTTCAAATCCTGCCTCAGGCGTGGATGTGTGTGATGTCCTTAGGTTAGTTAGGTTTAATTAGTTCTAAGTTCTAGGCGACTGATGACCTCAGAAGTTAAGTCGTATAGTGCTCAGAGCCATTTTAACCATTTGAAATGGCTGCATAAGAAATGTGAAGAAATCGAAAAAGAAATGACTATCGGAAGGACAGATTCAGCACACAGGAAAGTTAAAACAACCTTCGGTGGCATTAAAAGCAAGGATGGTAACATTAAGAGTGCAACGGGGATTCCACTGTTAAATGCAGAGGAGAGTACACCGAAGGCCTCAGTGAGGGGGAAGATTTGTCTGATGTCATAGAAGAAGAAACAGGAGTCGATTGAGAAGAGATAGCGGACCCAATATTAGAGTCAGTACTCAACAGAGTGTCGGAAGACTTGAGACCAAGTAAGCCAGAAGGTAAGACAACATTCCATCAAAATTTCTAAAATCATTGGAGGAAGTGGCAACAAAAAGACTGTTCATGTTGGTGTTTAGAATGTAAGAATCTGGCGATATACCATCCGACTTTTGGAAAAATATCATCCACACAATTCCGAAGAAAAAAAGAGCTGACATGCGCGAGAATTATCGCACAATCAGCTTAACAGGTCATGCATCAAAGTTACTTGCAAGAATAATATAAGAAGAATGGAAAGAAGAAGGCACCAGAGACGCAGTTCTGACGATTCAGTTGTAATGGGAGCAAGATTAAAGAAATATCAAGACACGTTCACAGGAATTGTCGACCCGTAAGAAGCGTTCGACAGTGTAAAATGGTGCAAGGTATTCGAAATTCTGAGACAAATAGTGGTAAGTTATAGGGAGAGTCGGATAATATACAATATGTAGAAGAGCCAAGAGAGAATAATAAGGGTGGACGACCTAGAACGAAGTGCTAGTATTGAAATCGGTGTAGGACAGGGATGTAGCCTTTCGCCCCTACTGCTCAATTTCCTCATCGATGTAGCAATAATGGAAATAAAAGAACGGTTCAGGAATGGAATTAAAATTTAGGGTGAAAGGGCATAAAAGATACGATTCGCTGATGACATTGTTATTCTGAGTGAACCTGAAGAAGAATTACATGAAGTTAAATATTTCTACTACCTAGGCAGTAAAATAGCCAAAGGAGCAAGGAATACATCAAAATCAGACTAGCACTGGCAAAAAGGGCATTCCTGGCCAAGAGAAACCTACTAGTATTAAGCATAGGCCTTAATTTGAGGAAGAAATTTCTGATACTGTACGTTTGGAGGACAGAATTTTATGGAAGTGAAACATAAAGTGTGGAAAACCGGAACAGAAGAGAATCGATGCATTTGAGATGTGGTGCTACAGACGAACGTTGAAAAGTAAGTATACTGGTAAGGTAAGGCATGCGGAGCTTCTGCACAGAATCGGAGAGGAAAAGAAAATGTGAAAACACTAACAAGGAGAAGGAACAGGAAGATGTGACACCTGTTAGGACAACAAGGAATGACATCCGTGGTACTAGAGGCAGCTGTAGAGAGCAAAAACTATAGAGGAAGGCAGAGATTGGAATACATCTAGCAAATTATTGAGGTCGTACGTCGCTAATGCTATACTGAGATGAAGAGGTTGGCAAAGGAGAGGAATTCATGGCGGGCCGCATCAAACCATTCAGAAGTCAGATGACTAAAGTAAAAGAAAAAAAAGGTGAACATTAATCTCTTGTCAGTCTACTTATCGTCGCTACTTTTCTGTGTGCATCATGGTGTTCTAGATTATGTGCCTCCTAACGAAAGAAAATTTTTGTCCCTCGGATTAACTTGGTTTTGTATACCATTTTTGTCTTAGTATCTTCATCTTGTTTTCTACACATTCCTGACGACGATAATGTCCGGAATGCGTAATATTCTAATAATTAAGTCAGCTTGCATCCATCAACGACTTTTTCCTCACAACTACATCTTCCTCAGCTATCTGTTTAGTGTTTTGCAGACTTTACATATTGGATACTATGTTTGACTTGTTTTATAAAGTGCCCAGTTCACAATATATGGGCTTCAAAAGTATGTTGGGAGCTACTGGACCTCTTTGAAACCTGAAAGTAACCTATCTGAATATTTACGCTGTGTTCTCGTATTGCCCATCATCTACACAAGTCTGAGGATATTGTTGATAGCATCTGCTGACCATTAATACACAACATGAACAGCAATTGGCCCATGACATTTCCCTGGGATCTGTATTGAGTTTCAGGGGAAAAAGAGTCCCACCTAAGCTGCATCTTGACCTTGTGAGATTTTCCTGACGCCCCGAAAGTTACGGTTTAGCTGAAATATTTGCTTCACTGTGAAAGTGTTGTCCCATTTAAACACTGACTGAAAGCATACAGGCACCTTCAAACTGCAAACACCTCGGGGCAAAGGCTTACAAGCTTCCCTACCTTATTACAAAGAGGCAGGTTTTTGTAGGGTTGCACCACTCTTCACAACTCAGGAGCGTCACAAACAGTTCAAGGCATTACTAGCACTGTCCACAGGAAATGGAGAATGAAAGACACCCGGGTGCAATGCAAGAGTTCCCATGCCAGAAGTAGCGGAGGGTTTTCTCGACTCACAGTCAGAAATTCGATCACCCTGTATCAAAACTGGCAGGGGTGGTTGTGCAGAGTAGATCGTTCGTTGAATGAGTTCGCAAAACTGAGCCCAACAACGACAAAGAAGAAATGATTGGAAATTCAGTGAACTAAAGAGCGGAGTTGCGAAAAATGGAGAAAACTGATGAGCAAGGGCAGGTTCGAGATCAGAATGACAGTGAGTGATCGGTCAGAGGAGAACCCAGAGATGCCTCAGAAGAAGAGGCTTTGGTGCTGCTTCACACAAAGCGTTCTAACATTGCGTTCTTGAGGTGTGACTCTGTTTTCGACAGACTTTTCAGTCTTCGAGTCGGATTCCTGCGTTCGTTTTGATATCTATCATCTTTCTCTGAAATATTCTCAATCGCTTGAATCTTTAGGCAGCCGTCCCTATATTCTTTATCTGACTCCAGCCACACAACATTACGTTGACGCTACCATTCCGAACTAATCACTACAAACAATAGAAACCATACATACATACAACTACATGGCGTCGGCTGTCGGGAGTCCTCCAACTAGCGGGAAGAGGCCAGATCTTTACCAGCAGCAGAAGGTGGGAGTCGAGCTAGCCTAGAGCCACGGGATATGTCAGATGAGCGCTGCTACTACTCAACAAAAGCCACAGGCCACGAGACGAGATCGACACATCACGCAGATATCGTATCTGCCGTACATATCGGGAAGTAATGAGCACTTCGGGGAGTGGCAGGGTGAAGTGATTAATCTCCCCGCCACCCATATCCCAGCTTGCTTAATTATCGTAGTGTCTATGCTCAGTCAAATCGCTCTTGAGGTTGTAGTTATATAGAAGACCTGTTAATTAAAATAATGATAAACATAGATGTGTCTCTGTATTTACCATTTCTGAATTTAAAGCACGAAATTTTGGCACCCACAGTGGGGTAACCTCTTCATATCATTGTGACAGTCAGCTCTGTTTTATCCCGTTACGGGGCCCAACATGGGGCGATCTCGTGTCATATCAATCTGTTTACATTATTACATTTTGGCGACCAAAGTTAGCTGACTTCATATGCATAGAGATATCTCTGTTTATTTTCACTATATTTTCGACACGCAGGTTGGCACTCGTTGCATATTAACCCCTCGCTTTTGATATCACTCCATTTTTAGTACCCAGTCTGGGGTGACCTCATCAGCAGTTCAGTCTGAATCAATTTATTACAAGCTACTTCCATTTGTGTTACAAATTTAGTTTCACATCCCAAATGGTCGTATTTTCATCAACAAGAATAAAGCGTTGTTCTGAGTCAGTTATGTTTCAGCGGTCAATATATACTGAATGTACCGGTTTGTTTTTATCCTTACCATTGAAGGTGCCATGTGAGATAAGCATGAGTTGGGTTTCGCTTCACTGCTTGGTAAAATCGTGTCACGCCATTACAGAAAATGAATTAGTATTATCTGCTCTACATGGTTTCTCTCTTTTATTGCTGTTCGCATTCCGTAACTTACGTACTGTGCCTTGGGTTTCTTGCAGCTAATATTGGACAATCGATAGCTTGCACAATATTCAAGATAGGAGGAACGGCAGCATAGGTCGCAAGTAACTGTTTGTTATTTGTAATGTGAAGTGGCACAATGTGCGATTCTACTTACGATGAAACATCGCGGTGAAGACAGTTACACAGTAGCTGAAATTGCTATGCAATAACCAGATTAAAAATTTACGACAGGACAAACAGGTTTGTACACGCCGTGACTTTCACATAGGACAGAAGATATTAGTACGCACACACTATTTATCCAACAGAGGAAAGAGTAGATGCAGTAAATTTGACCTTCTATACGCACGTCCATATAGAATTCGCAGCATTCCTCACCCAAATGTAGTACACGTCGAATCTTTTGAGAACCAGAAAAAGCAAGGGCAATCACCATATTTCCAATATTAAACCCTTTAATGAATGAACATACTTCACGATTTATCACACTGTAATGCTGTTTCCTGATATTTGTATGACCACTTATGCAATTATATCTACGTGACTACCAACTGATGATGATCTTATTTTTTCTTGGCACGTGCCAGGCAAGGTAAGGTTAGCAGGTCGCTTTTCTTGTCGTTACACATCAGACCGTGTTCATTTTTCATTTTTTTTTTGGTGTATGTATGATTGTTTTCCAATCGAAAGTAGAATTTTTCTTTGTAAACACTACGAAGTCCTTAAGATGTAACAAACACCAGTTAACTTTAACAGTTTTGCTTCATGATATCCCAATATCTTGACTAGTCTACATTTTTTGCTACTACATTATGATATTGTCTGGGCATTTTCGCACTTGAAAACTATCTATGTTTTTGACATAATACGTTTTCTTTGTGCTGTATGCTTAGTTATATCACTAGAAACAAGTTTTTATTTAATGGGTATATGATTTAAATGCCAGATATTAATCCTAATTCATCATTTTCAGAAATCAATACCGTGTAAAAGAAATAAACTAAGCAAAGCACAGTGGTTTATTATGAAATGGAAAATTCACCATCGGAATGAACGAAACAAAATGCAATACATTGTCATGAAGAGTAAATGGACGAGAATTAACAAGGATTAACAAGAATATACTATACACACTGTATAATATCAGTCTTAACTAATTATTTTTCTTTCAGAATACGAGGCTATTAATGCAGGCTATCAGACAGAACTGCACATGTTAATCTTAGTGATGAAATATGCTAGAAGTATGAAACTCTATACTATAGGAAGTAATGAATGATAATGAATAGTTGTATGAAGAATATGGTAATATGAATAATGAAGTTTTTCTTTGCAGATGATGATAATGATGAGATTTATATATTTTGTATTAGTTAAGAGAGGCTATGTAGTTATTTAAGTATTTGTTGCAGTTCCTTTTAACAGTATGGCTTATGTCGCATAGTATAATGACTGAATGTTTTGGGAAAGTCAGCTAGAGTACATACATATTAAGTACACGTTTCATTACCTGTTAATTCGAAGTTTAATTCTTTTCAGCATAATATGAATACATTTCTTCTTTCAGCTCAATAATCCACTTTGTATTTTTTCAGGAGAATCTTTCCATGATACTAATAAGCACTTAATTATTAAATCTGTTCTAGTACTTGCATTTTTTTACCCAGTTGTGTCTATCATTTATGAACGTGATCAGATATACTGTACTTGTTTCACAACCTTGCTGCAGCTGACTCATGACGAATGACGTTATTAATCCTCATTACCAGCAATAAGTCAAAAGCAAATATTTTCATGCCCCAGCAAATATCGATCCCAACGCAATGCATTGCTAGCACAAAAAAAAAAAATTACCAGTCCCAACTATTACTAGTATACAACTAAATAATGCTACCAGTTTAAGATATATTTCTAGTCCTAAATATAATTCAAATTTTTGTGATGTACACTCCTGGAAATGGAAAAAAGAACACATTGACACCGGTGTGTCAGACCCACCATACTTGCTCCGGACACTGCGAGAGGGCTGTACAAGCAATGATCACACGCACGGCACAGCGGACACACCAGGAACCGCGGTGTTGGCCGTCGAATGGCGCTAGCTGCGCAGCATTTCTGCACCGCCGCCGTCAGTGTCAGCCAGTTTGCCGTGGCATACGGAGCTCCATCGCAGTCTTTAACACTGGTAGCATGCCGCGACAGCGTGGACGTGAACCGTATGTGCAGCTGACGTACTTTGAGCGAGGGCGTATAGTGGGCATGCGGGAGGCCGGGTGGACGTACCGCCGAATTGCTCAACACGTGGGGCGTGAGGTCTCCACAGTACATCGATGTTGTCGCCAGTGGTCGGCGGAAGGTGCACGGACTGCAGCGACGCACGGATGCACGCCAAGACCGTAGGATCCTACGCAGTGCCGTAGGGGACCGCACCGCCACTTCCCAGCAAATTAGGGACACTGTTGCTCCTGGGGTATCGGCGAGGACCATTCGCAACCGTCTCCATGAAGCTGGGCTACGGTCCCGCACACCGTTAGGCCGTCTTCCGCTCACGCCCCAACATCGTGCAGCCCGCCTCCAGTGGTGTCGCGACAGGCGTGAATGGAGGGACGAATGGAGACGTGTCGTCTTCAGCGATGAGAGTCGCTTCTGCCTTGGTGCCAATGATGGTCGTATGCGTGTTTGGCGCCGTGCAGGTGAGCGCCACAATCAGGACTGCATACGACCGAGGCACACAGGGCCAACACCCGGCATCATGGTGTGGGGAGCGATCTCCTACACTGGCCGTACACCACTGGTGATCGTCGAGGGGACACTGAATAGTGCACGGTACATCCAAACCGTCATCGAACCCATCGTTCTACCATTCCTAGACCGGCAAGGGAACTTGCTGTTCCAACAGGACAATGCACGTCTGCATGTATCCTGTGCCACCCAACGTGCTCTAGAAGGTGTAAGTCAACTACCCTGGCCAGCAAGATCTCCGGATCTGTCCCCCATTGAGCATGTTTGGGACTGGATGAAGCGTCGTCTCACGCGGTCTGCACGTCCAGCACGAACGCTGGTCCAACTGAGGCGCCAGGTGGAAATGACATGGCAAGCCGTTCCACAGGACTACATCCAGCATCTCTACGATCGTCTCCATGGGAGAATAGCAGCCTGCATTGCTGCGAAAGGTGGATATACACTGTACTAGTGCCGACATTGTGCATGCTCTGTTGCCTGTGTCTATGTGCCTGTGGTTCTGTCAGTGTGATCATGTGATGTATCTGACCCCAGGAATGTGTCAATAAAGTTTCCCCTTCCTGGGACAATGAATTCACGGTGTTCTTATTTCAATTTCCAGGAGTGTATTTATTCCATTATATCTACGTATTATTGGACTACAGACCTTGAGTAATAGTTACAGTGTCTTACCTTTTAAATATGTCTTATGTCACTTACATGATATCATATATAGTCACTAGCAACTTGTTGCTACACGCAATAACTCTTGTTTTGAATGATGACTTCTGAGTAATACTGAATGATGTTTTGTAATAATGCATAAATACTATGCCAATAATTACTGTAAACTGTAATGAGATGACATGATGCCAATAATTACTGTATTGAGATGAGTCATGAATATACTATGCCATTAATTACTGTAATTAGATGACTTATGAATAATGTTTTGCAATAATTACTGTAATGAGATGACTTAGGATGCCACTGATTACTGTAATATGATGACTTATGCATAAATGCTATGCCAATAAGTTCTGTAAATAATATTTTGTTATACTCTATAAATGCTATGCCAATAATTACTGTAATTAGATGACTTATGCATAAATGCTATGCCAATCATCACTGTAATGAGATGACATGAATAATGTTCTGTAATACTCCATATGTTTACTATATAAATGCTGTGTTAATAGCCAATGAATGCCAATAATTATTCAGATCGGTTGATACACTAGTGTAATTCTGAATGATGACTAGCATAAGACTTAATGTATCCTTCACCTTCTGTTCTAATTACCAGCAATTACTGCAATATCCGTATGTCCTGTCCATCCTCATGATAATGGAGCACTATATTTGGTTTTTGCACTAATTCTACGTTGATGTAAGAGTATGGAGTCTACAAAAATGTGGTGTTGACACATCAAGCTGTCCACCACTCTGACTGAAGGAGACGTTATTCTGGTCCTGCTGTTTGGTGTACCTAATGTACTACCAAAATGATAACATACAATATTAATACAACATTTCAGTGTCTTGGCTACAATGATAAATACTTCTGGGAAGAGAACTTCAGATTGTCTCAATTGGTGTTGTGCTTCTGGAGAAAGATATGGACTTTCAGTGCAGCTACGTGCAACCCACTGTGCTACAACCATGATTCTGTCCTCCCATTCCTTTCCTAATTCTTGTAAAAATATTAAAGACTTTTACAGTGCGTGTGCACTTCATTTCATTTGTTAATATGATCAGTTCTCCTAAATATGCTAAAGACTTATACAGTGCGTGTGCACTTTATGTCATTTGTTAAAATATTTTGTACTCATTGTGTATACATTTTGTCATTTCTTAATCTGTTCTGAACTCAGTGCGTGTGCACTCTATTTCATTTCTTAATATGTTCTGCACTTATCAATAATGTATATACTCTGTGACTGTAGACTTAGTAACTAAATAGATTATAGAAAAATTTGTTGCTCATGGCAAGTCCAATTGACTCACCATCGCTGCCAAATCCCCCCCCCCCCCCAGTGGGGGGTTATGTAAGAGGTCCATGATAAAAGAATTTGTTGCTAGCGCACTCGAGCAGATGTAATTTCGATGGATTGCTCATGCGCTGCGTGCGATATGTAAGCTATAAGAGAATCTCAGACCAGAGAGCAGTGTTGTCAGCAGTAGGAACTGTGTAGCAGTAGGAGTAAGTAGTTGCTGGCGAGCAGTCGTGTGTATCGAGTTGGCTGGGCCGGTCGGGGGAGCGATGGTGGAGCCTGAGCGATGTAATGTAAGGTAAAAGCGCAGCCTCGCGCATATGTAGTACTGTCATATCAAGTCCCATGTAAATGTTTAAAAAATCTCTTAATAATAATCTTTTTTTATAAAAATTTATCATTCATCTCAATTTAAAGAACTTACTAATTTCTCCAATCCATGGTCATCCCGATTATTGTAATTAAAAATCGGTTGTTTCCTTTTATACATGACAAATTTATCGGCCAGCATTGCACTGGGCTGTGCCAGAAAAGTTTAGTTTCATATAGGAGCAGATATATACGCGTTATCTGACGACTTCATTGAGGTAAGAATTCTCAATTTATTCAGTATGATCTTTCAGGGCCATGACGCAACACTGCTGACGTTCAAAATTTACCACTTTAAATTCACAGGCAATTATTGAAAGTCTATCTATGAGTCACATTTTTTTTATTAGGAGATTAGTCACATTTTATTATTGGTAGTTTACGGAATTTATTTTGTGGGCAGGTTACAAGTTTAATAGCACAAACATAACATAATTCAGGTATTTACATAGATATACGCCAAGGATGGATACTGTTCTAAAAGACGATATTAGCACCGTTGGCTGATAGTGCTACACTGTTAATTTCTCACTCCTAGTCACTGCAAACGGTACACGCACTATACACACCTATTTCATTCCGTTACACTAACACAATATCAGCTGAAGACAAGTCCGCAGTGATGAACTCATCTCCATTTTTGGTACCGCCCATTCTATTCCCTATCCTCAAAAACTGAGTCAACGTTCTTCTTTAACGAGTGTGATTTTGAAGTCAAAAAGCATAATATATAGTGTCCCTCTGAATGTAAGTTTTTCCAGGAAAGGAAATTAGAATTTAAAAACAGAGTCAAATAATGCAATGTGAAATAATGTATGTGATTTGAAATAGTAATCATACTAGATCGAAAATTTTTATTAAGGATTTAAAATCAGGCATCAATGATAACCAGTTTCGATAAGATGTACATCATCATCAGACCATGCCTCTGGAATGTAATGAAATATTTCTCGTTACAGGGTATCTGGTACAAATACTACGCAATTTGCTAACTTCATAAAATATGCTTAAACGATAATAGTAAAACAGGAAGGTTTTTTATACCATTAGGTGGAGAGAAAAGACAACGAGCGGAGCACTGACAAGTGTCGGAAGGCACCTCCGGCAACTACAGAATAGCGTCAAAACACAACGTTTTGTAAAGGGGAATCTCGATCCCTCGCCTGTTGCACTTTCTCTTCTGGAGTCAATAGGGCTTAACGTACGATGATAACGCATGCGAAAACTTGAGATAGCAATCTAGGTACAAAATAAAATATGTTATGTAAGGTTACGTAAATGTAAGTAACAGGAGTAGTAGTAGTAGTAATTATTTTACATTCACAAAGATGTACTACAAACGTGAATGAATAACAAATTGAATAGGTTGCCAAAACGGTAAACTGCCATATGCGGGCATTTTATGCATGCCACATTTGTACTTACATATATGCACCATAAATCACTTTACAGTGTATGGTGGAGTACATTTCATATTATTGTTACCAATATTCTGTCCCAAACTATTCATTCTTACGCGAAATGAATGATAGTGACAGCAAAATTGTAACTCCAGTTTCCTTAAAAAGCGGTAATCTAAAAATATTTTTGGTGTGAACAGCTTATTCTTTCAAAAATTTAATTTCGGACCCACTAGCGAATCTCTTAAACTGTCGTATGGACTGTGGGGACCGATTTCTGCCGTAGCATTGCGTCTCTGAATTCGTTCTATGTGTTCTGTCAGGCCTACTTGATAAAGTGTGGGATCAGTACACCAGAACTGACCCTATTAACGTCTTGCATAAAAAGCTGTATCAAAGCACTGCACTTTCCACAGAGCCAATCCACTCGTCTTACATACTACCATTTCTACGTGTCTGTTGCAGTTCCTATAGCTATCCCTATTATAAGTGCTGTTATACGTGCTCCAGTTTTAGTTGCCAAAGTGATTACCTTGGATCTAAGCTCGTTCATAGGCAGCCGACATTTAGCACTCCAAAAAGAAATTTTGTCATGCTGTAATTTCTCCGAAACGTCGTGATCGCTAAGTACTTTATTTATGAGTAATCACCGTGAGATAATTGTAGCCAAAATTAACGCAAAAGACGAAAATGGAAAATCTTTTATATAAATATGAAAAGACCAATGTTACTCGGGAACGAAAGTAAAGACTAAGTACAGGTACACACAAAACACTTAGTCAAGTTCATACTGTAAATACAAGAAAAATGTGCACTGTCAGGTGCTCTTGCCGTTAAGCGAATTTTCAAAATTCATACTTAGAGACGTCACGTGCCATACTGGAGGCAGCAGACTCGAGAGTCGTATTACTTCAACTCGTCACCAGTTGGCATTGATCTCAAAGACTGAAACGTACCAGAACATAGCGTTTACAATATACCAAACATTATAAATGTACCTTAACACATTACGTCCGATTTTACAATAAGCATGACATCGTCAATGAAGAAATGTAACAACGTAGCACATGTTATGGATAACGTGAATCGTGGGACATACCCAAACAACGTACAGCACAGTAGGCACCATGCCCAAACATTCCATCGAGAGATGACAGTATAAAGGTCATCATTATAAAACAAGACAACATGCATGCCCGAATTATAAAACTAACCGGTACCCTAACAGTAAACTCAAAGAGCGTTATAACACTAAAAATGTAAAACATATGCCTTGGCTGAGAAATTAAAAGCGATCGAACTGCCACGGGTGCACGACTGGTGTCGCTGGATGTCGTAAAGTTTTAGGCACTGTTGCCACAGATGAAACACTTGAAATGATTCATCAGTTTCTTGCACCATAAAAACATAGAACAGAGGAAGTAATTGAAGTTGTTCAATTGTTGCATATCTTCGATCCCTTCAACTCCTTTATTTTCAGTGGTAAATTTTCAGCCAGACAAAGCACTGGGATTGGGTAATTCTCCTGCAGACACTTTGACAGACGTTTTTATCAATAGTTTGGAATGTGGGTTTTTAGTTCCTTAATCAGCCGTGGCTCCAAAATTGTTGCATATTTTCATTGTGTGGACAATATTTTGATAATGTTTGACGGTATTTAGTCCGAATTAGCAAATCTCAATGCTTCCTTTAACGCTTTACATCCACACAGTCGGTTCCCAGTTCAACAGGAAGTTAACTGTGCAATAAATTACCTAGATATCACAATCGCAAGGTGAGCACCTAGTATTCTCCGTCTTTAAGAAACCAATTTTTGCCAATACCATAATCCACGGATTTATAAATGGATTAATTTTTAGTCAATGATTCACAGGATTTCGAAAACAGAAATCAGTTATGGCGACAGGGAAGGGGAACAATTTTTGAAGTAGCGATTCTTGATGGATATTCATGGCAAAATATCCGTGCGATGTTCAAATCTACAAAAAGTAAGAAGCAAACCCAAGCTAAAGAGGTCAATGGACCGCACTGTGATACAGTAGCTAATGTTTTAAGAAAGACGAACATCAAGTTACCCTTCATATGCAGGTAACTACATAGGACAAATTGAGGCACGTAGTCGGGTATAAAGGAAAGTTTATAAGATATAGTGTGGAGAATGCGATAAGAATTATACTGGAAACATGGGGAGGGATTTATATACACGATACTGGGAGCGCAGCTATGCTAGCAATGATAGTGGGTTGGGGCAGCACAGTTATGCCGATGGAAGGACACAGCCTGCGTCAAATCGATGACGCTTATAAGGTATTACAGTCAGCTGCTGGTGAGCGATTTTTGGATATCATGGAGGAATTTGAGATCGGTACGCATACGATTTGTGAACCCCGTCGTAAGCTGAATGAAGGAGAGATTTACTGGTATTAATTTGGTCTAATGGTTGTTAATATACTTTAAATTTGTTTGAATAGCTTGTAAACCCTCCCTCTTCCTCCATGCCAGTCCCGCCCTCTTCTTTCTATTGCATATAGGTTAGCTGCACTTTGTTCCCTCCTCAAATATTAAGTACTAGGAATATGTTACGTATAGGCAAATTGTTCACCCGACTTTTCGCCCCCCTCTCCAACCACTCCTCCCTTCCCACAAGTTCCTAGTCTGTTCTAGTGATGTTGAAATTTCAGCTTATTAATTAATTTTGAATTTTATTCCAAACCAACTCCGTGGTGTATTCCCTCCTATTATGTGGTGGTCGTATAAACAGCGTTTCCCTTCAAATCGAATGTATCTGAATAACGTTAAGTGTTTGAAAATTGTATTTCAATAATGTTATGTATTTTCATATGTTTCATCCAACTTAACACTCTCCCCTCTCTCATCCTCTCCCTCCCCCCTCCCAGCAATATAATGCAACGATACGCCTATACAAGTAAACATATTAATGATGTTTCAGCTTATTGGTCCATTGTAAAACATAATTCCCAATCAAAGCATCTATTATATGTCACTTGACCAATGGATAGGTTGCATGTCATGTTCATAAAAAATGTTTATGTACTTGGAAAAGTAATATGTATCAAAATATGTTCGTCATGTTTTTACACATTGATCCCCGTGTGTCATATACATAACTTTTGCATAACCTCGGTTCCGAGTGTTCCCGAACCTGTACAGAAAATTGGAATAGAGATCAACATAAACAACATTTCCACCCTTTTTATTGCTCATGAAAACCACACATTCCATGTTGTACCTTCAGAGGTGGTGGTCCTGATTGTTGTACACACCGGTACCTCTAATCCCCAGTAGCACGTAATCTCGCGTTGATGCATGCCGGTATTCGTCGTGGCATACTATCCACAAGTTCATCAAGGCACTGCTGGTCCAGATTGTCCTACTCCTCAACGGCGAATCGGCGTAGATCCCTCAGAGTGGCTGGTGCGCCAAGACATCCGTAGACAGACCTTTTCAGTCTACCTCAGGCAAGTTAGATAGCTTTCATGTCTGGAGAAAATGCTGGCCACGATAATCGGGCGATGTCGTTGTCCTGAAGGAAGTCATTCAGAAGATGTGCATGATGGGGGCGCGAATTGTCGTCTATGAATATGAATTCCCTGGCAATATCCTTCCGATATGGTTGCACTATCGTTCGGAGGATGGCATTCACGTATCGTACAAGCGGTACGGCGTCTTCCATGACCACCAGTGGCGTACGTCGGCCCCAAATAATACAACCCCAAAACAGCAGGAAACCTCCACCTTGCTGCACCCGCTGGACAGTGTGTCTAAGGCGTTCAGCCTGATTGGGTTGCCTCCAAACACGTCTCCAACGATTCTGTGGTTAAAGGCATGTGCGACACTCATTGGTGAAGAGATTGTGATTCCAATCCTGAGAGGTCCATTCGGATAGTTGTTGGGCCGATCTGTATCGCGCTGCTTGGTGTCGTGGTTCCAAAGATGGACCTCGCCATGGACGTCGGGGGTGAAGTTCCGCATCATGCAGCCTATTGCGCACAGTTTGAGTCGTAACATGACGACCTGTGGCTGGATAAAAAGCATAATTCAACATTGTAACTTTGATGTCAGGGATCCTCCGGGCCATAATCCGTAGGTAGCGTTCATCCACTGCAGTAGTAGCCCTTTGGCGGCCTGAGCGAGGGAGGGCATCGACAATTGCTGTCTCTCTGTATCTCCTCCATGTCCAAACAACATCACTTTGGTTCACTCCGAGAAGCCTGGACAGTTTCCTTGTTGAGAGCCCTTCCTGGCACAAAGTAACAATGCGGACGCGATGGAACCTCGGTATTTACCGTCTAGGCATGGTTGGACTACAGACAACATGAGCCGCGTATGACTGGAACTGATCTGCTGATGGACCCCTTCCGTCTAATAGGTGCTGATCATGCGTGGTTGTTTACATGTTTGGGTCTTTGGGCGGGTTTAGTGGCATCTCTGAACAGTCAAAGGGACTGTATTTTGGTACGATATCCAAACTCAACGCCTATCTTCAGGAGGTTTGTGAACTTATTTTGATGTATGTAGATAAAAGGAAGAAAATTTATATGTATCATAAAATTTTAAATACGGTGATGTTAATTATTCATAGAAAATGTACCACTGTCGCAACAAATGGTTCTAATGGCTCTAAGCACTATGGGACTTAACATCTGATGTCATCCGTCCCCTAGACTTAGAATTACTTAAACGTAACTATACTGAGAACATCACACACAGCCACCCCAGAGGCTGGATTCGAACCTGCGACCATAGCAGCAGCGCGGTTCCGGACTGAAGCGCCTAGAACCTCTCGGTCACAGCGGCCGGCCTGTCGTAAAATTCCCCGTTTCGTTTATTGTTTTCCTCTGTCCATTCATTCTACCGTTCCTTCCAGGTCCTCATTTCCTCCTCCCCTCCAACATCCATTGCCTATTTTCCTACTTACCTCCCCCTCAACTCGACCCCCCTATCACATCCTGTTTCCATCTCATCTACCCTTTCCATGACCTTAGTCACACTCCTACCACCCACCCCCTCGCCAATCTCTGTCTATGCCCAGTCAATTCTAATACGGTTAGAAAATTTGTTATTTATGATGAGATCCTTTTTTGTTTTGACATGCCCCATCTGTGATTCCAAACAGTTGACAGTTGTTTGCTTTGTTTGGGAAATAACAAAACAAGGCACATTGTCTTCCCTTATGGTGATGGTCTTTACATCGCTGTCTGTCGATGGAATAATTGGACATTGTGCATATTATGCTTGCTGTACGGTCTTTTCATTTGTATCATGATACGTTCCATTCATAACATATGCTTTGTTGTTGAATTTTTTCATTGGCGACATCATGATTATTTTAAAAAAGCGATACGATATGGTAAGGGATATTTATGAAGGATTGTATCCTGCAAATGCTATGAGATCTTTGACGTCAAGCTCATCTGGCGCCAAGCTGAAGACATGCGGTTATCGAGTCTGCTGACGCCAGTCTGACATGCGACATCTCAGAGTAACGGCTTCTGAGAATACGCTTAACATCAATTGAACATGAGAGTGTACATTTTGTACTGCTTAGTTGTACGACGTTTCCTAAGGATTATTCCAGTACGTGTAATCAATGTATACTTTTGGTCCTCATGTTGCATTGGTATTGTACACTGAAGAGCCAAAGAAACTGGTACACCTGCCTAGTATGGTATAGGTGCCCCCGAAGCACGCAGAACTGCCACAAGATAGCGTTGCTTGGCTCCTCTAATGTCTGAAGTAGTGCTGGATGGAACTGACACATTGAATCCTACAGGGATGTCCCTAAATCCGTAAGCGTATGTGGGGGTGAAGATTTCTTCTGAACAGCGCGTTGCAAGGTTTCCCAGATATGCTCAATAATTTTCGGTTTGAGTTGTTTGATGGCCAGCAGAAGTATTTCCTGGAGCCGCTGTGTAGCAGTTCTGGTCTAGTGGGGTGCCGCATTATCCTGCTGGAATTGCTCAAGTCCGTCGGAATGCACAATGGACATAAATGGATGAATATGACCGTAGAGGAAACTTACGTACGTGTCATCTGTCAGAGTCGTTTCTAGACGTATCAGGCGTCCCATATCACTCCAACTGCACACTATCCATACCATTACAGAGCGTCCAGCTTGAACAGTCCCCTACTGAGATGCAGGGTGCATGGATTCATGAGGTTGTCTCCATACCCGTATACGTCCATCCGATCGATACAATTTGAAGCGAGACTCGTCCGTCCAGGCCCATTGTTTCCACTCGTTACAGTCCAATAACTGTGTTGATGGGCCCAGGCGAGGCATAAATCTTTGTGTCGTGCAAACAACAAGGGTACCTAAGTGGGCCTTCTGCTCCGAAATCCCATATCGATGATATTTCATAGAATGGTTCGCACGCTGACACTTGTTGATAGCCCAGCGCTGAAATCTGCGGCTATTTTCGCAAGGGTTCCACTTCTGTCAAGTTGAACGTTTCTCTTCAGTCGTCGTTGGTCATGTTCTTCAAGATCTTTCTCCAGCCGCAGCGCTGTCGGAAGTTTAAAGTTTTACCGGATTCCTGATAATCCCTGATATTCACTGTACACTCGTGAAATGGTCGTACGGGAAAATAACTACTTCATCGCTACCTCAGAGACGCTGTGTCCGATCGCTCGTACGCCGGCTGTAACACCACCTTCAAATTCACTTACGTCTTGATAACCTATAAATGCAGCAGTAGTAACCGATCTACGAATTGCGCCAGACACTAATTGTCTTGAACAGACGTTGCCGACTGCAGCGCTGTGTTCTGCTTATTTACATATCTCTGCATTTGGATATGCATGTAGCGTGCTCGTGTGGCCAAGCGGCTCTAGGCGCTTCAGTCTGGAACAGCGCGGCCGGTACGGTGGCAGGTTCTAATGCTGCCTGTGGCACGGATGAGTGTGATGTCCTTAAGTTCGTTAGGTTTAAGTGGTTATAAGTTCTAGGGGACTGATGACCTCAGATGTTAAGTCCCACAGTGCTCAGAGCCATTTCCACCATTTTGTCTTTTGTGTTAATTTTCATCACTGTTATCGAATGATATTTCACGAAACGTGTTATAAATAAAGCAGTTATCGTACAAGACGTTTCCGAGGAGTTACTACATGCCAAGTCTGAATGGTCACATATCTTAGAAACAGATAATTTGATCAGTCAAATGGAAGGAAGTTTGCCCAAGCCTGTACATCTCGAAGTGCATGAAGTTCAAGGGATTCCCTGTTGCGTTGTATGACATTAGCGCAAATAATTTACATTTTCATGGAGTCCCAGCGTGAATGTATGTATGTATGTATGTGTGTGTGTGTGTGTGTGTGTGTGTGTGTGTGTGTGTGCGTGCGTGTAGCCAAGTTCTCTGCTTCAACTGTATTTCTTTATTGTGGAAGGCCAATTTTCAAGCTTTGCGTACCATACATAGAGTTTTGCCGTTATTTGCTTACATTTTTTGTAGGAACTTACGTGTAGCTGTTCTTGATTTCCACATCACATTCGTGGGCACTGTCGTGGTTAAATTCCTGTCCAACGGATATTAGTTTATGATTATATCTTAACTAGCCTCAGACAGAAAAAACGGAAGTATTGTAGGACCACTATCTTGTCCATCTATCAGTCTGTTCTACTGTTAAAGACCCTATTGTTCAAGAACTGGTAGAGTTATCAAGTTAAAATTCATGTCTAATACTGCGATCTACGTTAGTTTCAAAGTCACTGTAATCAAAATCAGCGGCCATTTATGTCACATATTTTGATGCTCACAAATTCACTCATTAAAACTATGGGGTACTTCCCGTTTACCTAGAATCATGAAATTGGGGAAGAAGCAAGGCTTTCAATATTTAATTACGTCACATAAAATATAACTCTTTCGTTATCTCTTACCCTGCGTCAATCTTGAAGTTAAAACAATCAGTAGTTCTGCATTCATGATGACTGGGTTGCAATGGTAAGACTCAAACTTTATTTATTATATGTAACACAGAGTTACAGGCTAAATGGTCGATGAGACTATAAACGAGGGTCGACGGTGGTCTTGATGCTGAATTTAATGGTAGCTAGATGCATAAAGGCTTTAGAGGTGAAGAAGCCAAGAGCTTGTTTTGTCAAATGGTCACGGCCGCAGTGAGTGAGGCTCAGTGGTACCAGTTCTGAGAATACTGAAGTCGCAGGTACGGAAAGAGTGGGGGGAGACCGGGTTTGGCTTCTTAGCTCAGCGGTAGCTGTTGCAGATGACTTGGTCTAAGCCACCAAGTGTCATTGGCCAGAGGAACCAGAGAGCCCGGAGCACGGTCATGGCGTATTGTCCCTGAGACAAGAAGTAATACTTCTACGCTTACTTTCGCCGATATGCGACGAAATGGGAGAGTGGTTATTCTTCCCGGTCGAGGAGAAGCGCATTCCGCCGTTTCAGTAGGGATTCTCATGTTGTGCCCTGGGAAACGTCCCTTAAGTTCGGCGTCAGCAAAATTTCGCCGGAACCTGTGAAATGGGGCGACACTGCAGGAGGCCAGAGATTGGGTGACCAAGAGACCTGCGACATTTTTTGATGCCACGTAGATGCATGAGCTGCGCGGTTTCCTGTGAGCACTAAATAATGGTGTGTTGATTGGGAGGTGAAACGTGACGTTCAGAAAACGCATCAAGATGTGTTAGGATCAGATGAACACTCTCTCCCATCTTATGAAGGAGACTGTATGGTACAGGGAGTGATACGAGACTGAAACGGGTGTGCTCTGCCAGATTTCTGTTGGTGGTTTTAGCTTTTCGGCGCAACTCTACTCTGAGCTTTGGGCAGACTTGTGTGGAAGCTGGGATTCGACCGTGAACCACAGAGCAGACTAATTGACTCAGTCATGGAGCTTCGAATGGCTCTAAACACTATGGGACTTAACATCTGAGGTCATCAGTTCCCTAGACTTAGAACTACTTAAACCTAACTAACCTAAGGACATCACACACATTTATGCCCGAGGCAGGATTCGAACCTGCGACCGTAGCAGCAGCGCAGTTCCGGACAGAAGCGCCTAGAGCCGCTCGGCCACTCCAGCCGGCAGTCATGGAGGAGAGATGTGGTTTTGGACTTGGAGCCTGGGTAAGAAGGGTGATCAAGATGAAGGGAGGAGACAGACGTCCGCCATCCATCCTGATTCGCAGGCGCATTGGGCATCGCATTTCGAGATGTCTAGATGCACATGGTGAGCATTGTGCAGCACAGGCACTGGGAATCTTTGGAGTTAATTTCTCTTACTTCATCGTATGCTCACAGCAGCAGCTGTCGCTGTCAGATTTAAACGCATTGTTATAATTAGTTTCAAGGTACTGATCACAATCAATGTCATTCATATTAATTACAGTCCGTCCGCGTTATCCTTTTATTAAAGTTTGAGTTAGAGTAAAATCACCACCCTGTGTTTAACTTTGTGAACTGGCTATCGGAACACTGCACTCTACGAACACGAGGAAGAATATAATCGATGTGCTATGTTGATCTGTGATGCATTAAATTTATGTCTTTTGGAATAAACGAGTCATAATACTGAATTCTATCTGTTATTCAAGCAGACAAGCTCCCTTGATCACTTTTATCAATTTTATCTGTTTGTTTGGGAATACTAGCAGTAGCCTTAGAATAAGAAAACAATTCATCGTCTTAAGTTTCACTACACAGGCCCACATTATTGTCATTTGTGTTTAAACTCCATTGAATATAATTTTCGCAGATGTGTCTCCGAAGGGGTAGTTCTGTATCTTAGACGTGCTGAGAGGCAGAATTTCATAGAGGAACCCATATACTGGTCCAGCACAGACATAGTTTGTAATATTGTGGGGCGAAGAATTTTTCCTCGTACAGAATCTGATGGATTTCACCTACATTGCTTGGCAGATGGTTCTTTTGCCCTAAGTGTTTCCTGGTGTAGGGGCCGAAATTATAGCAGGGAGCGTCTGTTAAACTCGGAAAACCTTGTTTTGATGAGTCTGCATTCTTCAGGTGTTTGTTGGTAGCCATTTACCACATTTCTGAACCTTAAGAGATTCCAGGAAGTATAGTCACGTTTACGATGTCTGACAGTGCATCTGTCTTGAAGCGAAAATGCAGTTGATAAAACAAGCCGCAGCATTTGCTGAGTGACTACTTACGTGCGACCTCAAAATCAGTCTGTTGTCTACTGTGACACCAAGGTATTTGACAGAGTCACACCAAGTCTGTGCCACTAACTGTTCGCTGACGGTTAGAGAGTTCGAGCTTGATGAGTGAACAGAATATCTTCACTCTTGTTGGGATTGATTTTCACCTTCTGGGAAGAGCACGAATGAATTTGTAACACCATAGCTCTAATGCTCTACTGATTTATTTTGCCTTTTGTTTTAGTTAATATTATATCGTTGAGTTTCTGTAAATGTTGTTGGATTGAATCGACAGCATGAGAGTGTTTATCCTTTTCTCTGTTAAAAATCTTTGATGTCTTTTAGAGTGTAGAAAGTGTGATATATGTAATATGTACAATATGAGCAAATGATACGTTTTGCCTTTATTACATAATCACTTTGGTTATCTTCAAGATTGAGTAATTTTGTTTAAATAACTTTTTGTAGAATTGTCAATATGTGCAAATGACATTGCAAGTAGGCTGTTTAGGTTTTTATATTGGTAACGCCACCGTCACGTAGCGCTCTGTATGAATATCACAGGCTGTGCTGTGTGCAGTCTGTGGCTGGGTGGCATTGTTGGAATTTGCTATTGTAGTGTTGGGCAGTTGGCTGTTAACAGCGCGTAACGTTGCGCAGTTGGAGGTGAGCCGCCAGCAGTGGTGGATGTGGGGAAGTGAGATGGCGGATTTTTGAGAGCGGATGATCTGGACGTGTGTCCATCAGAAACAGTACATTTGTAAGAATGGATGTCATGAACTGCTATATATATTATGACTTTTGAACACTATTAAGGTAAATACATTGTTTGTTCTCTATCAAAATCTTTCATTTGCTAACTATGCCTATCAGTAGTTAGTGCCTTCAGTAGTTTGAATCTTTTATTTAGCTGGCAGTAGTGGCGCTCGCTGTATTGCAGTAGTTCGAGTAACGAAGATTTTTGTGAGCTAAGTGATTTGTGAAAGGTATATGTTAATTTTAGTCAGGGCCATTCTTTTGTAGGGATTATTCAAAGTCACATTGCGTTGCGGTAAAAAATATTGTGTGTCAGTTTAGCGTCGATCAGAATAAGTACAGAGAGTAATGTCTGAGTACGTTCAATTTTGCTCAGGTGTTTGAAAATCAAATAATGTAAGAGGTTTAACAGCACAGTAATTCAACATGTTTTGTTAAGAATGTCTTGTTACTGTGTGTTTGTTGATCCTCACTTAAGGTTCTTAGTTCCTTATATGTATAAAAGGCGTTGTGGTTCCCCTCGCGATCGGAATCATGCAGTGCGTGCGAAATGTGGTTGGCATGAAGGAAGAGGTGGACAACGTGTTAGTCTGGGACGAGCTATCAAACTGCCAATAGCTTATGTTAAAGTCGTGTATTGTACTGGTGACGAGAGTGGCTTTTTGTGCCGTTTTCCATTGTGCCAAATCCTCAGAAGGATGGATTAATAAGCTAGCTGTATTTTGGAAATGATATCTATCATCGCCACCAAGAAATAACAGAACTTTATCATTTACAACTGCTGATCCACCTGCCAGGAAGTACTCGCCACCACACTGAGCAATCACTGCAAAGGAAATAAGGAGTTGTATAAATGTAAAGTGAAGGATCAGTTTATGTGGATGTTTCATTTGTTTCAAATAGTAAGGTAAACCAAAAGCTATACTTTGAAATCTTACCTTGAATCATCCCCAGACACATAACCACTTAGGATACTTTCCATGCTAAATATGCTTACCGAGTGTCCATGTTGTGAAAATATTAAATCCCAGTTGTTAACTAAATAATACCACTTAAATATAGTAAGAAGAAACTAATTAAATTCAAAGTTAATGTGGCAAAAGTGTGTGCAATAGTAAATTACGTTTGCTGAAGATATTTTTGCAATTGAAACTGCTTAGGCCTATTTCAATGTTCGTGAGTTGTCAAAAAACATAAAGTGAATAATTGATTTTAAAGTAACAATTTGCTCTTAGTTTCAAAAGCAAGTGTTTTCAAAACTGTGGCTCATAGTGGTTTGCATAGTAAAGAATCATAGTGCAGCCTTTTGAAAAAATGCAAAAAGGTAAGTCATTGTCTTATAATTATGTCAGTTTCTGTCCCAGTGCAGTTAAAGTTAAAAACTATGTTAAAAGTTATATATTTATATTTGCTAAACTCTTGGTTCCTTTGTATGTTAAACATTATATTGCCAGTAACAGGATCCATATTCTGTCTTGTGTACTCACTGATAGAAAATTATTAACAGAAAGAGCTTTACCTACAAAAATAGTAACTTCTTCTCTTCAGAGAACTGTGAGAAATTGTTTGCTAGTAAAATCTATTTAATTTTCATGTCAGGTAGAAAAGTGTTTGGTAAAGAGAGACTAAATTCATGCACTATTTTATAATTCTATAAACTTTAATAGTAATGTTAATGAAACTATTCGATTTGACTAAGCCCTGAATGGAAAAGTGTGTGTCATTATATGTCATGCTTATGCAAATAGGTTTGTTCTGCTATAGCTGTTAGCACTCTCTTTAACGTTAAGATATGCTTGTGGCTAGGTTCACTGCACTGTCGTACCTGAAAAGTATAGGCTGTGTTTTTTCCATTGAATCTGCGTGTATCTTATTCTTTGAAAAGAGGTGTTGCTCATTTCCATGCCTAATTAGGCTCGCGACCATTTTTTTTTATCATTAGAGCGGATTGAATTTAGGCATGTTGTTGTTGTTGTTGTGGTCTTCAGTCCTGAGACTGGTTTGATGCAGCTCTCCATGCTACTCTATCCTGTGCAAGCTTCTTCATCTCCCAGTACCTACTGCAACCTACATCCTTCTGAATCTGCTTAGTGTATTCGTCTGTTGGTCTCCCTCTACGATTTTTACCCTCCGCACTGCCCTCCAATACTAAACTGGTGATCCCTTGATGCCTCAGAACATTTCCTACCAACCGATCCCTTCTTCTAGTCAAGTTGTGCCACAAACTTCTCTTCTCCCCAATCGTATTCAACACTTCCTCATTAGTTATGTGATCTACCCATCTAATCTTCAGCAGTCTTCTGTAGCACCACATTTCCAAAGATTATATTCTCTTGCCTTTAGGCACATCACGGTCACAACTACAAGATTCCTGCTTCTAAATGCCATAACTGGTTTAAAATCATAGTTGCATTATATATACTGTCTCCAGCCTACGAAGTTATGGTATAACAGTAGCAGTGGCTTATGCCGAGACAGGACTATTAGTTCTGTTGGGACATACTGCGTAGGAAACCAAGATTGGTAATACATAGCACACACTACGTAAGCAGTTGAACGTTATAGGTTGTACTGCCCTGATTTCTCTGGAGGTGGCTAACATTGATGGTTTGGTTGCGGCAACCCTTAAATAGCGCAGTGTTATCGGCATACGGGCAATTTCTCTTTCCACCTGTTTGGATGTGCTATTGGTGTAGAAATGTAGATAAAATGTGTAGACAGGTCCAAAAAGAGAATCTTGCGACACCACAGCCAGAGCCTGTTTCACGCTGCTGCAATGACTGACGTTCCTGACGAAGGATTTATCTCCCACAGGAACGAATAAATCACTTGAGCAAATATCCCGGAAAACCTACAGATTTACATCTGAGCCATCATGCAAGACGCAGTCAAAATGCTTGTGGTTCGCAGCCTAGGTTCACTCGTGCCACCACTAGCTGGCGCTATATGACTCTACGTTGAGCTAGTGGTGCAGTCTGACAAACCCTGTAGCCTTCGCCGCTATCACAGTCGTTAGTTGATGCAGCAGTAACTATGGCATTTGTACAATCGTATACTCACACTGAGAACGAAAGAGGAAGTTATCTTAGTGCGTGCCACAAATTAACTTCCATCTTATTGAACTTTCGTTTTCCGATGTACTGGGTCCTATCAGACAAAGTTTAGACTAACGAATCACACAACCGTAATGATATTTCGTATCGTCGGTTGGTTACTAGATAGTGATGCTGTACAGTGAATCGCCTTTCGTAAATTTAGGATGGCGGAATCTACCTGTTACCTTCATCGACTGTCTGCACTATATCGTGTGTAATTGATGGAAATGTTGCCAGTACTGCTGCTTGCCTACAATTACTTATGTGGTACTATGGAGTGTAATTGTTGAAGGACAATACCAGCCTCCGGGATTAAGTGAATTCAGAAAGAATAAGCTATGCATTTTGCAATTTCAGCAACGACGAATAATGTAGTGTAGTTGTCTACTCGTCCCGTGACTAGCTGCAATTGTTTCAGTTAGTTGTTGTCGACTAAATGATGATTATCTGATGCTGATAATATTAGTGATACCGGTGATCGCATAGATCGGCGAGCGCTCAAACACTTCTTAATACCTCTCTATCTGTGTGATTAACTGAATGTCCAGTAGCTGTTATGTTGTGTGAATCAGACAGGGTATTGGATGGGCCAGTCGGTAGGAGGGGGCGAGAGACACATGACGAACAGCCCCCGGAGCTCCCTGGGGAGTATAATACCTCTCTGACGATTAGGTCAACTGGAGTAGGGGATGAAGACCTCGGGCCTCTTACTGTTAGCTGCAGCGGCAGTGTGGTGAGTGTAGTCAGGATTCTACAATTATGGCCTTGCGTTGTTCGGTTCGGAACTGTGGCAAATAATGAACTGTGTCCCACGTGCTGCCAGTGCAGAATAAATTATTTAGACAAATCGGCCTCTCTGCATAAAGAACAGCACAGTGGAAACAGAACATGGGAATTTTGTTTTGTCAGTAGCGTTTTTCATAGAAAACTGCGAGGCTGCTCGAGTGATGTTCCTTTCTGCTTTGTAGTGGGAGGCTTCGTGGCTGTTTATTGTTAAAAGATTTTTCATTTCCCCTTGTGGGGGAGGAAGTGTGACTCCAAGTGAAGTGAGAATTTCTCTCTCTCACTGGGTTATATAAGAAAATATATATCTGTAAAGGGGAGTTCAGGACACTGTTTTCTACGAGGGCAGTTCAACAAGTAATGCAACACATTTTTTTTCTCGGCCAATTTTGGTTGAAAAAACCGGAAATTTCTTGTGGAATATTTTCAAACATCCCCGCTTCGTCTCGTATAGTTTCATTGACTTCCTACAGGTGGCAGCGCTGTACGGAACTGTTAAAATGGCGTCTGTAACGTATGTGCGTTGCAAACAATGGGCAGTGATCGAGTTTCTTTTGGCGGAAAACCAGGGCATCTCAGATATTCATAGGCGCTTGCAGAATGTCTACGGTGATCTGGCAGTGGACAAAGGCACGGTGAGTCGTTGGGCAAAGCGTGTGTCATCATCGCCGCAAGGTCAAGCAAGACTGTCTGATCTCCCGCGTGCGGGCCGGCCGTGCACAGCTGTGACTCCTGCAATGGCGGAGCGTGCGAACACACTCGTTCGAGATGATCGACGGATCACCATCAAACAACTCAGTGCTCAACTTGACATCTCTGTTGGTAGCGCTGTCACAATTGTTCACCAGTTGAGATATTCAAAGGTTTGTTCCCGCTGGGTCCCTCGTTGTCTAAAACGAACACCATAAAGAGCAAAGGAGAACCATCTGTGCGGAATTGCTTGCTCGTCATGTGGCTGAGGGTGACAATTTCTTGTCAAAGATTGTTACAGGCGATGAAACATGGGTTCATCACTTCGAACCTGAAACAAAACGGCAATCAATGGAGTGGCGCCACACCCACTCCCCTACCAAGAAAAAGTTTAAAGCCATACCCTCAGCCGGTAAAGTCATGGTTACAGTCTTCTGGGACGCTGAAGGGGTTATTCTGTTCGATGTCCTTCCCCATGGTCAAATGATCAACTCTGAAGTGTATTGTGCTACTCTTCAGAAATTGAAGAAACGACTTCAGCGTGTTCGTAGGCACAAAAATCTGAACGAACTTCTCCTTCTTCATGACAACGCAAGACCTCACACAAGTCTTCGCACCCGAGAGGAGCTCACAAAACTTCAGTGGACTGTTCTTCCTCATGCACCCTATAGCCCCGATCTCGCACCGTCGGATTTCCATATGTTTGGCCCAATGAAGGACGCAATCCGTGGGAGGCACTACGCGGATGATGAAGAAGTTATTGATGCAGTACGACGCTGGCTCCACCATCGACCAGTGGAATGGTACCGTGCAGGCATGCAGGCCCTCATTTCAAGGTGGCGGAAGGCCGTAGCATTGAATGGAGATTACGTTGAAAAATAGTGTTGTGTAGCTAAAAGATTGGGGAATAACCTGGTGTATTTCAATGCTGAATAAAACAACCCCTGTTTCAGAAAAAAAATGTGTTGCATTACTTATTGAACTGCCCTCGTAGAAGGCCTGTAGCGTGGGAAAACATTGAGTGACGTTAAAATAAAACTTAGAAGTGGCAATTTAGAGCTCGCTTTTCTCAGAATTGTGTACGTGGAATGACAGTTCACTGAATAACTTTTAAAATATCTGCTAGCTTTGAACCGCTCTTTTAAGAAAAAGTATGATTGACTAGTGTCTAGCGGAGCCTTGTGTTTGGCGAAGTGTCTTTCGCACAGGTTTCTGTACAGCAGAGAGGAAAAAAACAGGATTTTTGACACACTCTGAATAGAGAAACGGAGGCCGAGAACTAGGTTTCGGAGATGTGGAGAAGCAGATTCTCTGTTTTAGATAGACAGAAGAGGTCACTCTTACTTTGGAGATACAGCAGAAGGCATTTTTGAGGTGCAGCCCAGCATCTGAAGCATAACGGTTAGCAGCAGGCCTGGCCAAAAGCAGGACTCGACCCTCCATTATTTATGTTGGGACATGTGGCAGCATAGACCACCCAGGAAGGATAGCAGTCTGACATTTTAGCCGTGCGTTCCTTTTAGAGTTGATCGGTTCCGCAATTTGACACTTGGTTGGATATTCCAGTGCTCATCCGGGACTGAGCAGGCTTCGTCATTTACTTGTGGGGTACATACGTCTTTCTGGCACGGTTGGGTCAATCACTGTACACTCATCCGTGATTACGCTTTTCTGACATTGACCAGTTGCGATGACAGCCACTCCAGTGTCGCGTTTTCCTTCCGGCTTTGCCAGCTCAGTCTGGATCTGGTTTAAATTAGTTTCAATCTTCATAACTAGCAATTTCATTCACTTCGCATTTTTAATCGTGTTAATGTGGAATAATTGATTACTCGTTATCGTAAGTGCCTCCATGGGGTACATGCAATAGAGAAACGGAGGCCGAGAACTAGGTTTCGGAGATGTGGAGAAGCAGATTCTCTGTTTTAGATAGACAGAAGAGGTCACTCTTACTTTGGAGATACAGCAGAAGGCATTTTTGAGGTGCAGCCCAGCATCTGAAGCATAACGGTTAGCAGCAGGCCTGGCCAAAAGCAGGACTCGACCCTCCATTATTTATGTTGGGACATGTGGCAGCATAGACCACCCAGGAAGGATAGCAGTCTGACATTTTAGCCGTGCGTTCCTTTTAGAGTTGATCGGTTCCGCAATTTGACACTTGGTTGGATATTCCAGTGCTCATCCGGGACTGAGCAGGCTTCGTCATTTACTTGTGGGGTACATACGTCTTTCTGGCACGGTTGGGTCAATCACTGTACACTCATCCGTGATTAGGCTTTTCTGACATTGACCAGTTGCGATGACAGCCACTCCAGTGTCGCGTTTTCCTTCCGGCTTTGCCAGCTCAGTCTGGATCTGGTTTAAATTAGTTTCAATCTTCATAACTAGCAATTTCATTCACTTCACATTTTTAATCGTGTTAATGTGGAATAATTGCTTACACGTTATCGTAAGTGCCTCCATGGAGTACATGCAATAGAGTGGGGTCAAATTGTGCCAAGATTTTTAGTCCAGTAGCTGGCAGGAGTGGCCGTGCGGTTCTAGGCGCTACAGTCTGGAGCCGAGCGACCGCTACGGTCGCAGGTTCAAATCCTGCCTCGGGCATGGCTGTGTGTGATGTCCTTAAGTCAGTTAGGTTTGATCAGTTCTAAGTTCTAGGCGACTGATGACCTCTGAAGTTAAGTCGCGTAGTGCTCAGGGCCGTTTTTTTTAGTCCAGTAGTTAGATGATATCCTAATTAATAAACCGGTAACATTGAAAATTCACCATCCAAAATTTTTCTCCGTTTAATAGCCGTTCATAACTTGTACTGTACTTGTGATTCTGAATCTGTAACCTTTATTACAGAAACTATAATTAATACGTAATCGATGTAATAGTGTATTTATTTCTGACTGCATGTAATTGACTGTAATTAAAATGAAAATACTGTAAAATGCCGGGTAATAGCCAAGGAAACTGTATTTCAGTGTATCGACAGCAACGAAAAAATGGTAGTAGCTATGCCGTTGTTTATCTTTGTGTATGGAGAGTCTATCGCGTTGCGAGCAGAGATAAAACAGAGCACCTTGAGTGATGAAAGAGTGCGGAAGTGTTTGTTGGGCGCTTCCGCAGGCGCAGTGTGAAGATATGACGGCACCAGTGTATGCGCATCAAAGTCATTAACTCGCGAGATTTGAGAGCACGGTAGTAATGAACAGGCGGAAGAAGCAGCAATTCTAACTATTACCGGTCCCATCACTATCCGTGGTTCTGGAGATCACTCGGGGTTCTCATCCAGCAGCAGAAGCAGCATAGTCAGCTCAGCATAGTCAAAATGGTTCAAATAGCTCTGAGCACTATGGGACTTAACTGCTGATGTCATCAGTCCCCTAGAACTTAGAACTACTTAAACCTAACTAACCTAAGGACATCACACACACCCATGCCGGAGGCAGGATTAGAACCTGCGACCGTAGCGGTCGCGCGGTTCCAGACTGTAGCGCCGAGAACCGCTCGGGCACCCCGGCCGGCGTTCAGCATAGTTGTCGGTTACATTCTTCGTCGTCCGCACAGCTACAACATCGTATGACCGTAAAGTGACAGGAACACTCGTGGTACTTTAGAGGCATTACCCAGTAACATTTCCTTCTCAAAGTATGAATAACTTCAATAAGAACCTGCAGTAGTTACAATAAGTAGGGCACCTGTGTTTTCGTTGTCCTCAGACATTATTACCAAACAGGGTCTCTTTCCTTTCCATGCAATTACTGACTGTCGTAAGAATATGAATACTGATTAACTATTTGCTGCCAGTTTTGTCTGTTTGGTAATGATCAGTTTTAGTCAAAATTTTCTGCCTGTTCATTTTTGTATTACATAACAGAGGTTTAACTAACTTTCACTTTTGACTATTAGCTTCATTTACTTAAAGTAATGTACAATTTCACTGGCGAAACTAATAACTAAAGATACAGCAGAAATTAAGTGTGCAATTTCATTTATTTTGTATTTAGCTTAGCGAGTGACTTCTGCTGTCTTAGTATGTATTTTATTGTTACTATTTTAAAAGTAAAATCAGTTGTTCATTTGCGTAAAGTAGAGTTAATTCAGTCTTTCAATAATCAAAAGCAAAGTGCTTGTCCTTTTCTAAATTTTGCATTACGTTAATGAAAGTAATTTTCTTACATAACAAATTTTTAGTTATATTTATTTAACCAGTAACGCCACTTAACTTTACTTTCCAAACTTAGTATTTCAGAACAAGTAATTGCAAACTCAGTGCCTTCAGATTCATTTATTCTCTCTTGAACTGTTGTGCTGCGAAAAAGCGTGGTAACCTTCTGTTACCTCGCCAGTGATTATTTGCTAAAACTTATTTCCTGTTACCTTTTTTAAGATTCTGGAGATTCATTGCCCTGGCGGCCTGGTGATCGTTTAATTTTCCCTTTTTTAACTAATGAGTGTTTTCTTTGTATTGTGAGTAATTTTTGTAGTAAATATTACGTTGTATCGTTTTCCCCTCTGTGTGGTGCGTGAGCGATAGCAGTATATTACACCCATTTCAAAATTATCATAAGTATCTAGATTATGTTTAGAATAGATTCTTCCTTGAGAAGGGTCTGTTGTACAGTTTCCTCCAACTGACCGGTGTTTTTTTCCTTGCGTAACGATAGCCTTATTCAGTGTAAAATTTCATTAGGCATCAGCGATCACGGTTACAGGTTACAAACCTTTAGTACTTTTTGTAAGAACCGACTCCTGGGCTCATTTACGAGGGCTACTTCATTCATATTGTTGAGTCTGCTGCACGACAGTTTTATTTCTGTACCTCAGTTCATGCCAGTGATCTGACTCTGGGTAGTCCCAGCTGGTGTTGATCAGAAGGAATGCTAGCCCGGATGGCGCATTTCAAGTTGCTGATTTAGAAAACTGAGCGCTGTGAAAAGAGGTGCAGAATACAGGGAATATGTTCCAGTTCGGTCCCTTCAACACTAGTTTATTTACGAAGGACTGACCGAAATTTCACAATCGGGTTCTTAAATTTTATGGTTTCCAACATGCACGCGACACATTATGAAGGGGAAAACGGTAACGTCTTCCCATCTGAATACTGTATAGACTGGAACGTATTGCGATATTGTAACTGTCAGATTATTTCTGGGCCTGTAGATGGCTCGAAACAGCGGAAGATCGAATGAAAACTGAATTTCGCGGCGAAATACGCTGCGGAGTGAACCCCGCGGAAGCCTAATGGAAAAACTTTGTCAGTGAATATTGCGTCGTGCGCGGCTGCAGCGTGAAACGAGCTGTATGGTAGACAGAGCGAATGCAGGACGGCACGTATGTGTGTGTGTGTGTGTGTGTGTGTGTGTGTAGTAGGGGAGTGACAGGGGGAAGGTTGGTGGTTGGAAGGGGGCAGCAGAGCTCTGCGTAGGCGGCAGCGCCGCTCGCCGATATACAGGCAGTGTTCCGCCCTTAGGCGGTGTCAAACTTCCGCGCCGCTCCGGGAGTTGGTGGGCGGTTTCCACCTTTGCTCCGGAGAGGGGCATCGTTTGCCGAAACGGCGAGCCGAGGCGTCTGATATTTGTCACCCGCCCGATATCCGACTCCCTGCTAGAGAGCACGTATTGCGGGCAAGTATGGTTGTAGTTCCGCAGGGACGGCTGCTGCGGTAGCCTCAGTCGGTGTTTACGATTTATTCCGCTTATGCAAATCATAAAATAAAAACGCTTACGCTTATTTTGCTATTGCCGTCGCCCTTAAAACTGATCTCTGTTTTCATACCAATACGCGTCCGACTAAGCAGACTTAGGACCTCCGTAATTTTTTCTAAATTATTCCGAATGCCGAAATGGTTACCTTGAAAGGACACGGCCGATATCCTTCCCCATCCGTGAAACCACCCGACCTTGTTCTCCGCCTCTAATGAGATCGTTGTCGACGGGACATTAAATTCAAATGTTTCTTTCTTTCTTCCTGTTAATATACAATGCACCATCCGACTTAAAAACAGGGAAGAAACAAGTGAGATTTGAGTTTAATGTCCCGTCGACAATGAGTTCATTCAAAACGTAGCCGAGAGCCTTGGCTTAGGGGCGGAAATCTGCCGTGCCTTTTGAAAGAAATCATCCTGGCATCTTCTTTATGCGAATCAGGGATATCAAGGGAAACCTAAAGATGGATGGCTGGCCGGGTTCTTGAACCGACTTCTTCCGTGATGATAGTCCAGTATGCTAAGAACCATGTAGAACAAGTATGTAGCTTTGAATGCATAACAGAATACCTCACTAGATCATCAGAGATTCTGCTACCGAAAAGCGATCTTCGGGTCAATGGAACAATGGATGATGTAAGAAATAGACTAATGTAGAAAAATCTCTTGGAAGAATGGAATGGATTCAGGAAGGGAAGATCAACAAATGGTGCCATTTTTACTCTCTGCCAGTTAATGGAAAAATACTATAACCGTAGCCGGTACCTTTGCATAGCCGTTTTGTATAAAAATAAAACCTTTGATAATGGGGACAAGAAAGAGGTATGGGGAACAATGAAGAAAATAGGAATATATATTACAGTACATAGTATCAAGAATTTTTTTGAAGTGTAAACACCGACTGGAGTGAATGAAATCTTTGGCATGAAATGCGGATTACGGCAGTGCTGAGTTCTGTCTCCTCTCCTATAATGAACGAGATAAAAAAAGGCGCTCTAAAGACGACTTTCAGTGTCAAATAAACACTTGGCAGAAGCCAGTAAAGTGTACGTTACCGTTTCCAGCCAGAAGAAATAGGAGGTGAAAAGATATGGACAACCAATGGGAAATGTTGAAATGGAATGAAACAGGTACAGATGACCCATCCTTACAAAAGCCTTGGTAGCGTTATCTCCAATACTGATTCAACAGAAAATAATAACACAATTCAAGCAGGTAGTAACTTCTGTTAAGCAATTAAATATCTATAGACGAAGAAAGAACCACTATAATATAAGAGGTTCATTTATGAAACCTACTGCATGTCCATTGCCGGCCGCTGTGGCTGAGCGGTTCTGGGCGCTTCAGTGCGGAACCGCGAAGCTGCTACGGTCGCAGGTTCGAATCCTGCCTCGGGTATAAATGTGTGTGATGTCCTTAGGTTAGTTAGGTTTAAGTAGTTCTAAGTCTAGGGGACTGATGACCTCAGATGTTAACTCCTATAGTGCAGAGAGCCATTTGAACCATTTCCATGTCCATTGACGTATAGTTAGAAAGCATGGGACATGAGAAGAAAAGGCATCAATAGAAATCATGGAGTTGAGTTCAGGTTTGTTCGTAGTGTGGCCTAAAAGACACGGAGGGACATAATTCTGAATGAGCTAATCCGAAAGCAGACACAAGTCATATAGTAACCTAGATGCAGCTGATATGGTACGGACAAAAGTGCAAAACTAAAGTATTATTTGGAACGCCAAAAACAAATGACCGCAAGGAAGATCAAGACTCAAGGAAGTGCAGCTTCAAAGTGGGAGAGAAGTTAAGGACCGTAATCAATGTACACTCGCCGACGTCGCAAGTTGAAAATGAAGAGACAGACAAAGGGGGATATTGAACTCATAATTCAGTACGTAAATGGAGACTGAAATCTAATAGTCGTTGTGGATTGGAATTCGGTTGAAGGGGAAGGAGCAGATGAGAGGGTTACTAGAGAATTAGGACTTGGTGCTATGAATGAGAAAGGAGAAAGACTAATTGAGTTATTTAATAAATGTCAACTAGTCACAGAGAATATTATGTTCAAGAATCGCAAGAGGAGGAGGTATACTTGGAAAACGCAGGAGATACGGCAAGATTTCAGGTAGATTACATCATGGTCAGAAAGAGATTCCTAAATCAGTACTGGATTGTAAGTCGTAATCAAGAGCAGATACAGTCTCACATCACAATATAGTAGTGATGAAGAGCGGCTAAAGTTTAAGATGAAGAGATACGCTTGAAGTTCACTAATCCTGAAGGTACTGCAATAAGGAATAGCTCAGTAAACACAAGTTGAAGAGTAGTGGACATTTCTAAAATAGGCATTCACTGTAGTTGGAAAGAAAAACCTATGTTCAGAGAAGATAATTGCGAAGAAGCCATAGGTAACAGAAGAAATACCTCAGTTGATCGACGAAAGAAGGAAGTACAAAAATGTTCAGGGAAATTCAGGAATGCAGAAAGACATGTCGCTGAAGAATGACATAAATAGTAAGCACAGGGAAGCTAAGACGAAACGGCTGCAGGAAAAACGCGAAGAAATCGAAAAACAAAGGCTCGTCGGAAGAACGGACTCGGCATTTAGGAGAGTCAAAACAATCTTCGCTGAAATTAAAAAGTACGTATGGCAGCTGAGCCGTGGTGGCTCTAATAGTGACGGTATGGCATTCCACTGGCGTCACTAAGAACGTGGTTTGCCAGTATCAATTCAATCAGTATCGCGAACTAAGGTCTTTGGTGGAGGTGTGTGATTACAGGGCTTTTCAAAAATGACCGGTTTATTTGAAACGGCAATAAAAACTAAACGAGCAGCGATAGAAATACACCGTTTGTTGCAATATGCTTGGGACAACAGTACATTTTCAGGCGGACAAACTTTCGAAATTACAGTAGTTACAATTTTCAACAACAGATGGCGCTGCAAGTGATGTGAAAGATATAGAAGACAACGCAGTCTGTGGGTGCGCCATTCTGTACGTCGTCTTTCTGCTGTAAGCGTGTGCTGTTCACAACGTGCAAGTGTGCTGTGGACAACATGGTTTATTCCTTAGAACAGAGGATTTTTCTGGTGTTGGAATTCCACCGCCTAGAACACAGTGTTGTTGCAACAAGACGAAGTTTTCAACGGAGGTTTAATGTAACCAAAGGACCGAAAAGCGATACAATAAAGGATCTGTTTGAAAAATTTCAACGGACTGGGAACGTGACGGATGAACGTGCTGGAAAGGTAGGGCGACCGTGTACGGCAACCACAGATGGCAACGTGCAGCTCGTGCAGCAGGTGATGCAACAGCGGCCTCGGGTTTCCGTTCGCCGTGTTGCAGCTGCGGTCCAAATGACGCCAACGTCCACGTATCGTCTCATGCGCCAGAGCTTACACCTCTATCCATACAAAATTCAAACGCGGCAACCCCTCAGCGCCGCTACCATTGCTGCACGAGACACATTCGCTAACGATATAGTGCACAGGACTGACGACGGCGATATGCATGTGGGCAGCATTTGGTTTACTGACGAAGCTTATTTTTACCTGGACGGCTTCGTCAATAAACAGAACTGGCGCATATGGGGAACCGAAAAGCCCCATGTTGCAGTCCCATCGTCCCTGCATCCTCAAAAAGTACTGGTCTGGGCCGCCATTTCTTCCAAAGGAATCATTGGCCCATTTTTCAGATCCGAAACGATTACTGCATCACGCTATCTGGACATTCTTCGTGAATTTGTGGCGGTACAAACTGCCTTAGACGACACTGCGAACACCTCGTGATTTATGCAAGATGGTGCCCGGCCACATCGCACGGCCGACGTCTTTAATTTCCTGAATGAATATTTCGATGACCGTGTGATTGCTTTGGGCTATCCGAAACATACAGGAGGCGGCGTGGATTGGCCTCCCTATTCGCCAGACATGAACCCCTGTGACTTCTTTCTGTGGGGACACTTGGAAGACCAGGTGTACCGCCAGCATCCAGAAACAATTGAACAGCTGAAGCAGTACATCTCATCTGCATGTGAAGCCATTCCGCCAGACACGTTGTCAAAGGTTTCGGGTAATTTCATTCAGAGACTACGCCATATTATTGCTACGCATGGTGGATATGTGGAAAATATCGTACTATAGAGTTTCCCAGACCGCAGCGCCATCTGTTGTTGACAATTGTAACTACTGTAATTTCGAAAGTTTGTCTGCCTGACAATGTACTGTTGTCCCAAGCATATTGCAACAAACGGTGTATTTTTATCGCTGCTCGTTTAGTTTTTATTACCGTTTCAAATATACCGGTCATTTTTGAAACACCCTGTATGTTGTTGGTTTGGTAGTGCCTGGAGAGGTTAGTTGGATGAGGGGCAAGTGGCCAGCAGGTTGCGGCTTTTCAGGGGACTCCGGCTGTCAAGCGCGGGTCTCGAGGAACGGCGTAAGGTTAAATTGGTTGGGGACAAGCCTGGCCGTTTCGCGTAAGAAAGGTAGCGGAGGGCTGCGTGAAGGGAGACGGATGTCGCGTGCAACATGGCCGACAAGTTTCCGGCTTACTCTGCAAACTTGATCTACGCCACCTCGAAGAGGCAATAACGCCCTGGCTGGAATCCTCCAAGACGCGACTCCTCCATACCTGAGTGGAGTTATGTTTTGTTTTCTTATTTTGAGCACTTGTTACTGTAAGACCATTCCTGTGTTGTATGGAATGGGGTCTGTTATATTAACACGGCGACTAGTGTTACTAGTTTCAGTTTGTGTTCTAGGCCGTTACTTGGGCAAGTGTAAGAGTATTCCCTGTGATTGGTTTAGTGAGGGGAATAACTTATGGCTCGATCTGTGTGTGAGGCAGCTGAATCAGCTGGCGCTGATATGATCGGTAGTGAATACTACTAATTTTAAGAAGTGTTAAACTTAACCCATTAATACCTGCTTGCCATTAAATAATTTTCTCACTCCCTGGCCATTCTTGTGTCAAGCTTTGCCTGTGCAGACTATTTTCCCCTTTTCTTGAGTGTTGGCAGGGTGGCAAACGAAGCGTTCCTGTTGCCTGGGCCAGGAGCAGAGGTTTGTTTGTTTGTTTGTTTGTTAGCGCGCTGGCACCCCCGTCGTCGCGCGACGTCTTGGTTGTTCGGTAATCGGCCACCCCTACCAGCTGCGTCGCAGTGATTTAACTTACGTAAAGTAGATCGTTTCTTGTGTGCCACGGCGGTGTTGGTCTGTTTGGTAAATTTAAAGAGCCAAGCTTGAGGATTTTCCTCATTATATGTCTGTAACTGTTCTTTTAAAGCTGGCACCCTTATTACTACTTCCCAGCGTGTGCAGTTTAAGACCTGTTACTTATCAAGATAAACTTTCCTTGATCCACAGTCATTAGCCACTACACTTTCTGCGAAATTTGGCTCGTCGTTCCTTGTTGGCCGTGAGAGCCGTCTGCCGTAGGTCTCAGGTTACTTTGAATTTTGGCCATTTGTATGGTTATTAAGGATTGTGTCAAAGTTCCTGCTGGCCTGTACCAGTTGAAATACATCTCAATTTTATGTACTTCAACACATCTTGAAATTCGGGCAGTTGTATATTTATTATTGAAGATAAATCTTTGTCCGCCATACGTGGGTGGCCATTTATGTTTAAATTTTATTCCTTTCCAGTTGGTCTGTTTGAGGGACTGTGTATTTCATTGTTTAGGGGATTTTTATTAAGGGTTATGTATTGCTAAGCGGCCTTTCAACAGCTACAATCAGTGGCGTGTCCTACTTGTAACTCGGTGTTAGGATACATGTTGTCCAACTGTGTAACGGTAAGCTAGGCTTTCAGTTAGTTACTAAATTTCAAATTAATGTAATTTATTTGTTGATAAAATTGTGCGTTGAATATTTTTGAAGCAACGCTCAGTTGATGTAACTATTCTTGTTTCCGGGAAGTCTGTAGAGTCGATTTTAATGTCCTTCTCTTATTGGTACAATTGTAAAGGTTTTTTTAAGAAGTGTGCATTTTAGTAGTTTTAACGGCTGTTATTGTAATTTATTTGTTTGATAGAATAGTTTATTGAACCTGCACGCACCCACGTCCAGTTGATGTGAATTTTCTTGTTTTTGGGTACTATGTGCTTCCTATTTTTATGTCCTACTTTTAATGGTATAATTGTTAAAGGTGTTTTGTTTAAAATGATTTGAGCCTGTTCAACCTTTGGTCGGATTTCTGATTCCTTTAATATTATTGTAAACTGCGATGTTATTATTGTCATTAAGTAATAAGAAGCAACAAATGACGAATGTGTGGGTCCACCTCCCATGTTTTTCCCTTAAGCTATCCCAGGCCTACTTGTGAGGTATCAGCAACATTAAGAGTGCATCGAAAATTCCACAGTAAACTGGAGAGGAGAGAGCGGATGGGAGGGAAAAGTAAGTTGAAGGTCTCCATGAGGGAGAAGATTTGTCTGATGTGATAGAAGGAGAAGAGTCAGTAGATAGGGAAGAGATACCGGACCCAGTATTAGCGCAAGAATTTAAAAGAGCATTTGAAGCCTTAAGATCAAATAAGACAGAAGGGGTTGACAACATTGCATCATAATATCTAAAATCATTGGGGAATTGGCAACAAAACAACTATTCACGCTGGTGTGTAGAATACATGCATCTGGCGATATACTATCTGACTTTCAGAAAAATATCATTCTCACAATTCCAGAATTTGCAAGAGCCGACAAGTGCGAGAAATTTCGCATGATGGGCTGAACGGCTCACGCATCCCATTTGCCGACAAGAGCAATATACAGAAGAATGGAAAAGAAAACCGATGATCTATCAGATGACGATCAGTTTGCCATTAGGAAAGGTAAAGGCACCAGAGAGGCAATTCTGAATTGCGGTTGATAATGGAAGGAGGACTAAAGAAAAATCAAAGCACTTTCATAGAATTTTCCACCAGGAAGAAACGCTCGACAATATCAAATGGTGCAAGGTGTTCGGAAATAAGGTTAAGCTGTGGGGAGAGACGGGTAATATAAAACATATACAAAAGCTCAGAGAGAATAATAAGAGTGGACAACAAAGAAGGAAGTGCATTTGTAATGTGATGCTACAGAGGAATGTCGATAATTATGTGGACGGATAAGTAAGGAATGTGGAGCTTGTGCGCAGAACCGAGGAGGAAAGAAATATGTGTAAAACACTGACAAGAAGAAGGGACAGGATGTAGGGACAGGTGTTAAGACGGAGTAACTTCCATGTTACTACACGGAGCTGTAGCGGGCAAAAATTGTCACGGAAGATAGAGATTGGAATACATCGAGCAAATAATTGAGGACATAGGGCGAGTCTGAGATGAAGAAAAAAAAAAGGAAAAGAAGCCTTGTTGGGCGACACATGGCTGTTGATACCTTAATACGTACCCAATTCAGTTATTCATTTGTTTTTCCTCTGCCTCTCTAACTGTCTTCCCAGAAACACATCAGATATTGTATTTTCGTGCACGGTGGTAACTGTGCCGCCGAGTGGATCACGCCTGTCAGTATAGAGTATCCGTTTTCCATCCATGTGTCTAGAACTGCAGGTCAAACTAAACATGAATGGCTTGCTTGTGCCATGCATACTTGGAGGTACTAACCAATCTAAAAACATACTACTCCTCATAGCCATAATTAATAGTCTGCAAATGAAGTTAATACTGGTCGTAGTGGTGTCCAGTATAGTGGTAGGTATAGTTCACTTTGCAGCACAGTTGTGGCTATGCAGAAAATGAATTATGTGATGTGTTTGTGCGAAGACTGTTAGGCGCAGAGAAAAAACAGCTGATTCACTGAAGTGGGTACATGTTAAGGTACCAATGATCACAATACCTGTTCTGTACCCATATCCTTAATATATATCTCTGGAACAACTATAGATACTCGCCATCATGAACGTACGGCCGGGGCTGTAAACAAATACTATTTTCAATACAAAATTGTGTATTTTTAAATGGACATCCAACCAATTGCGTTGGTTGCATCGCAATACGTCAATTACATCCCTATAAATTGCGAAGCGAAACTGACACTTGAAATATATGAAGCGCACAGCTAGCGCACGTCCTGGGACTCAAGTGTGCACCTCACGCTGCCGGTAATCGTGATGTGATTGATGTACTACGTCAGTGAAGTGTTAATGTGTGGTGTGGTATTGTATGACAACAAATCACTGCACCACATTTCATTGATGGCGCAAGTAAAAGAGGATAGTTTGGCCCCTTCTTGAGCTGTATATTACTTGAACCGGTCGACCTCTTATAATGTGTCAAATAATGCGGTATCAGAATGATGGATGTCCTGCGCATAATGCTTATCGTTGTGAAATGTGTGTGTGTGTGTGTGTGTGTGTGTGTGTGTTGTGTGTGTGTGTCGGTCCATCTTGTTCTATGTGTCTTTTCTCCCACTTTGCTACGGTCCTCGGTATGTCTTTACAACAATTTCACATCTCCTCATTACGACTGCAGGATTATGAAGACACTTGCAAAACATGAAATTGGGATCATGAGTCCTACATTGTAGCACATGCAGATGGTCACCATTTCACGACAATCGCACAAAATAAATAATAGGCACATCATCTACAGTCTGTATATGATCAAAGATTACACAGAGATACTCTCATACAGGAATAGCATTTAAAAGTAGAATGTTTTTGTTAAAATCGTGCTATGCTTCGTGTAAGAATTAGACTCGTTTATCGGAACGTGCCTCAGTTCGAGGGCAGCAGGATCCTGACCCATGGTAATTGAAGTTCATCGTTCCGTGATATTGCTTCTCACTTACTGACACATGAATATGGAACTGATAGTTTGACAAGGGCCGTACTCAGCGACACACAAATGCTCAGTGACCCCACATAACTAGCGTCCGAGAGAACATTGACAAATTTCACCAGAGTGTACAGGATCGTGCTGTTACATTAATGGTTCAGTTAGCCGGTAATGTGGGCACCTTTCTTTACATCTCTGACGTGTCTGCGCACTACCTTCAAAGTATCCATGGCGTTAGCCTTCAACTATATCACTCGAGATCGACCGGGACCATGGTGTCTTGATGTACCTTCATACACGGTATTTTCGTTTGTTGCCAAGGCCAAAAGGGTCTCAAGGTTTGTAAACCACTGAAAACATCTTGCCTTGGGTTGCCGAAACACTGGGATGCCATTACACCCCAGCCACTAGGATTATGTACTCTGACATGAAGCTGAAGCAACATGGAATGACGTACCTGTATCCGTCATCTTATACTCGATGTCTATCCCGGTTAGAATCACTTGCTGATATCAGAGTTAGCACCTATGCGTACTAAGTTTCACAACCTGTGCACCTCAAAATCATGAAAAAATTTAGTGGTGTATTCTCCTAACCATACTTTATACGCACTGCAAGAAAAATTTCGTTGTTTTGTTACCTTTCCTAGGGTTACAGTTTTGTTAAGTGCTATATTCAGAAACTGAAAAGTTACAGTTCAGACGTAGAGCTTGAAGCAGCACTGTTCTACACAATTGGCCATTAAAATCTGCTACGCCATGAAGATGACGTGCTACAGACGTGAAATTTAACCGACAGGAAGAAGATGCTGTGATATGCAAATGATGAACTTTTCAGAGCATTCACACAAGGTTGGCGCCGGTGGCGAAACCTACAACAAGCTGACATGCGGAAAGTTTCCAAACGATATCTCACACACAAACAGCAGTTGACCGGCGTTGCCTGGTGAAGCGTTGTCGTGATGCCTCGTGTAAGGAGGAGAAATGCGTACCATCACGTTTCCGACTTTGATAAAGGACGGATTGTAGCCTATCATTATTGCGGTTTATCGTATCGCGACACTGCTGCTCTCGTTGGTCGAGATCCAATCACTGTTAGCAAAATATGGAATCGGTGGGTTCAGGAGGGTAATATGGAACGCCGTGCTGGATCCCAACGCCCTCGTATCACTAGCAGTCGAGATGACAGGTATCTTATCCGCATGGCTGTACGGGTCGTGCAGCCACGTCTCGATCCATGAGTCAACAGATCGAGACGTTTGCAAGACAATATCCATCTGCAAGAACAGTTCGACGACGTTTGCAGCAGCATGGACTGTCAGCTCAGAGACCATGGCTGCGGTTACCCTTGACGCTGCATCACAGACAGAAGCCCCTGCGATGGTGTACACAACGACGAACCTGGGTGCACGAATGGCAAAACATCATTTTTTCGGATGAATCCAGGTTCTGTTCACTTCTGTTTACAGCATCATGATGGTCGCATCCGCGTTTGGCGACATCGCGGTGAACGCACATTGGAAGCGTATATTCGTCACCGCCATACTGGCGTGATGGTAGGGGATGCCATTGGTTACACGTCTCTGTCACCTCTTGTTCGCATTCACGGCACTTCGAACAGTGGACGTTACATTTCAGATGTGTTACGACCCGTGGCTCTACCCTTCATTCGATCCCTGCGAAACCATACAATTCAGCAGGATAATGCACGACCGCATGTTGCAGGTCCTGTACGGGCCTTTCTGGATACAGATAATGTTCGACTGCTGCCCTGGCCAGCACATTCTCCAGATCTCTCACCAATTGGAAACGTCTGGTGAATGGTGGCCGAGCAACTGGTTCTTCACAATACGCCAGTCAATACTCTTGATGAACTGTGGTATCGTGTGAAACTGCCTGGGCAGCTGTACTTGTACACGCCATCCAAGCGTGTTTGACTCCAGGAATATCAAGGCCAGTATTGCGACCAGAGGTGGTTGTTCTGGGTACTGATTTCCCAGGATCTATGCACCCAAATTGCATGAAAATGTTATCACATGTCCGTTCTAGTATAACATATTCGTCAAATGAATACTCGTCTATCATCTGCATTTCTTCTTGGTGTAGCAACTTTAATGGCCACGTACGACAGTCGATACCGGTTACGTCTACAAGTTTCCTAAGTTTGATGCCCGTACTGCAGGGAGATGCAAGAAACAGGTGTGTAAGTGATGTTCTCTCCCACAGGGTAGGATATAAAGCTGGGTACATGGAGCACTTAAGTCAGTATGTTCTGTATGAAGTTAATCGTTGGACGCCATATGACATGTTACATCCAGTAGGCTGTTCTCTAGGGTTCTCGTGCGGTATACTACTGGAACGCTGTATCTAGCACAGGACGACTTTGGCTTCTGTTACTGGCTCTCCCTACTGTGCTGTGGTCACTTCGTGAGTTCGCTGTGCACTCTCATGTGCGTTCTAATGAGCCACTAAGATAATGAAGGACAAGTAAAGTTCATTGTCTGTTAAAGTGATAATATTGCATAAGGACTATACAGCTGAATTATTTTATCCATTGTAGTAAATGCCATATATAACATACATTCAAATGAAATAACTGAAATGACCCAGTACATCATGAAATACTAACCAAATTTTCGTAGATACTTTTAATCAACTAATAGGAATGAAATGCCTGTAACAGAGAGCATCATTTCTGTATGTTTGAAGAGCGTTAGAAATGTGCACGAAATATAGGGAGATTCGTACGTAAGGTCAACTGCTAATGTCGTTTGCAAAAAGAAAAGTGAGAGAACTAACACACTTTCAATAGAAAATACAATTTAACGTTAAAGTTACAGAAATATGTTTTTTCTTACCTATTCCTCAATAACACTGCTAAACATTATTAACAAAGTTTTCTGATAATATTAACCAACATGTAGCAGACCATCTGGTAGTATTTTGTTAAATGTAACCCCTTCTACGTGATTCTTAAATATATGTGCTGTGATAGCACACACTGGAGACCGCATTGGTAGCCCTCCACTTTATAAATTAAATTCATTATCAATTAGGAAATAGTTACATTCTGTTTCTTTGATGTACTCGTGTGGCATCTGTGTTTTAATATTTTCTCTGTGTTTTTTTTTATTGGCTCTGGTATCTATATGTAGGAGCATGTATTTTATGTGTCATACACGAGTCAGATGGTTGTGACTGGAATAATGTTTTCCATGTACTGAATTTTTTTCTGTAGTACTCATTAATGTTCTATCCTTTGGCCATGCTGGGATAAAGATGACCTGTCCGGTTTCCAAGTAACAACACAACTGAAAGCGTAGGCTATAACGCTTATGATGTTTCTTGACACCGGCTGATGGAATCTAAACAGCTTCGAAAAGCCTTGCAGTAGTATGTCGCATATGGAGAGATTTATTCTTTAATTTTTTAACTACCGCCCACTGAGCGATATCTATCTTCTCATCTGAGGCAGGGTTGTATTAGTTAGTCCTTTGCTTAGCACGAGGAATAACTGAGAAAGCATAGGCAGAAGGGTACCATTTACAATATGCATTACGCATCAGAGCTGCATGTAGGACGTCTGCTGCAGAAAAATGGGCTAAGACCATTGTTCTGGCCCGCTCCCAAGATACGAGATATGTTGCGCCCTGTTAAAGACGACATTGCTCTTCGAGTGTCCGGCGTGTATGGTGTACCTTGTGAATGTGGCAGCATGTATATAGGACAAACAATTCACACTGTTGCGGAGCGTTGTTCTGAGCACAAGCGACATATAAAACAAAGGGAACATGACAAGTCGGCCATAGCGGAACATTGACTAGGAAACTGACCTAAAATAAAGTTCGAAAATACAAAAGTGTTCGCTCATGCATCTACATATTGGGACTCCGTTATAAAGGAAGCGGCCGAGATTCGTTTAACGAACAACAATTTCACCAGAGACCAGGGGTACACACTCAGCAGGGCATGGGGGCGGGCGTTGGACATCGAAAGAAAGCAAAGACAGATGCGCGACGCGGGAGCGGCAGTTTCAAACGTGGCGCCTGCCCCTGGCGCCACCTGACGTCACCGGTGCTGCCATGGGCAATAGCTCCGCTAGCTGTCCGGGTCGGCTTACGCACGCGCGCCACATTGGGTCGATCTGACTGGCTGCTGATGATGTCATCATGCCTATATAAGCGAGAAAGTGTAGCAACTTCGGCAGTTAGTGAACTCATAAGACGACGGCGGAGATGGTCATCGAAAGCTCGAGGATGTTATTGGAATTGAAGCAACTTGGAAAACGAGAACGCTTTATTCATTTATGCCGTCGCGAAGGACTCCGACGACGCAAGTAATCTGTAAATTTGTGAGTATGGGAAATATGTTAATAGCCAATAACACCCAAGTTTATGTATCGTCACTCATGACATAATGGTACTCCATAGAAATAATTAGGGAAAGGGAAAAAAGCGTCAGTGGCTAAATAAAGGTACAAAGCAAATATGGTGGACCCTCTTCTCGCAAAAAGTCAATTTAGCTTAGCCGCAAGTGACTTATTACAATAAAATAGATAATAATGAGCGACTAAAAGGTAATAGTTAATATGAAACTGGTAGGAATAGTTGAAAGCTGTCCTGTAGAATTAGAGAAGAACTAGAATAGGAGAAAGAGATAGTTGGAAATTATCATTACCGTACGTATAAGAAATGCTAGGAAGTGAAATGGCTCTGAGCACTATGCGACTTAACATCTGAGGTCATCAGTCGCCTAGAACTAATTAACCCTAACTAACCTAAGGACATCACACACATCCATGTCCGAGGCAGGATTTGAACCTACGACCACAGCGGTCACTCGACTCCAGACTGTAGCGCCTAGAACCGCACGGCCACTCCGGCCGGCGAAAGTGAAATACACGAAGGATACAAAGGAACAGCGAAATAGTGTAAACTGCAGAGCTACTCTTGTCTGTCCAGCTTGACTGATTTCTGCTGCCGGAATAGTCTGTGAAACGACCACAGTACTCGCAGACGGACGAGTTCTCGCTGACTGGCTGCTGCCAGTCCTATATATTGATTATTGAGTAACGGTGACGACAAAATACCCAAAGTTTTGATGTAGTAATCTTCCCACTAGTCACGAACGTAACCTTTGAATACCGACAGTTTAATGTACATACGTACCAGCATTTTTTGTTGTTACAAGCACTTTTTCGTGGTTAGTATATTACTACACAGATACTCCTATTAATAACTAATATGTTCAGATGCTAACCATAATTTAGCCTTCTTTAATTAGAGATCGTAGTTTGCTTTTGTCAAATGTTGTAAGTCACAGAAATAGTGTCAGACGTCTTGGATCAAACACCTTCAAAGCATACAAAATTGTTCCCTAAGTTCAAGTGACGTAGGAGTTCAGAAGAAACTTAGAGGTCACATAATATCCGTCGACTGTTCTAGCGCTCAATGAAGTCGTGACGCGATTCGAAGTTTTATGGAAATATTCCGCATCGAAAAGCTTTGAGGCCATCTATGTAAGTCGCCAGACGAATATTCAACAGTGGGAGGAGTAGCAACTAAAACAGGGAGGACCCACAGTGAAAGGCATATGCCAGTGGTGGCAGATGCAAATTAATTTGCTTGGCTGTGTGAAGATTTAATAAAGTTTGACTGTATGCCCTACAATATTGTTGTAAGTGAATTAGAACATGACACTGTCGTACGAAACACTACAAAAGTGTTCTAGGCTTATCTCTTTGACAGTTAACAAATTTGCCATTAGAAAAAGGTCCTGTGTTAAGCTTTCCACCATTATCTAACCCGAAAATAGTGGCATATGGTCCCCAGAAGGTTCCATCTTGGGGTCCTTACTTTTACTTGTGTGGATCAATAAACTTACATCAGTAAGATTACAAGAGACCAAGTGGTTTCGTTTACAAATGATATAAACACTGAAATAAATTGCAGATCAAGCAATTTTTTAAATATAAGGTAATTACATTTTCATGGACATTAATGAATCGTTCATAGCCAATTCCCCATCGATAACCTTTATAAAGACTTACTATATCCTCGTAAGAACTTATGACGACCCTTTCCCCTCTAAGTATATGCCCAAGATGTAACGACCAACAGATGGAAGCGATTGACAACATTAAATTCTTGGAATTATAACTTGATAAGAAGTTCAGTTACGGAACATCTGACAGAACTGCTGAAGCAACTAAACACATCTTTTTCTGAAATTTGAATGTTGTCAACCTTAGGCTGCATCAACAATAAAAATTTGCTATTTTTGCTTGCGTTCGTTTCACAATGTCATACGGGGTCACTTTTTGGGTAACTCATCAACCGAAGGTCAAATTTTCTGAGTCCAAAAGTGATAATACAAATTTTTTGTGGCACGAACACAAGACCGTCCAGCAGAGACTTATTCAAGAAACTGTGGAAATATTAATAATATTTGTCATAAATTATATATCTCTTTTTTAAACCGACAGTTCAGATCATGGAGTAAAAACCACAACAGTAATAGTAACAAAATAATAATAATAATAATAATATCCTTTACAAAGATATAAACTTACTTCCTTTGGTCGCAAATGTGTTAAGGAACATAACGTTTCTGTAAGTTGCCAGCTGCTATAAAAAGTTTAAGTGCAAATAAAGTTCATTTTGAGAGGCGACAAGGATGTATTTGTAGCCAACTCATTTTCCACTGAGAAATTTTTTACTAGTAGAATATACTGGTTTGATTGCAGCAGTAACGAAATTGCATAGCTTGAGTGTTATGCAAAATCAGTCTTCCGCAGCTTCCCTGTGCAGTAAGCTGTAAACCAAGTACAAATAGCCTAGGAATTATCGTATGCACGTTCGTTTATTGTACATATTGTCCATGTAAATATTTTGGGACAAGTTGATTGACACCTACTAAATAAAATTACACATATAATGTACATTACACATTACCTCTAATCCAAATCTAATGTGTGTCTGGATCAAGCTATGTGACGAAATTTCCCATCAAAACCATAATCTCTAGCACATCTTAATTGTTCCACCTTTTATTCTGTGATGATGAGGACAAACGGGCTGTTGTTCATTTTGGATCTTTTAACTAAAATTCAGAGAGCTGGTCGTAATATATATGAAGCTTCGCAGCTGTGTGAGAAATTTTTTTCCATCGAACTAGTCAGCGACTTCGATTAATGTATGGTGATATCCAGAAAAGAACCCATTGAGGTGGTTGGCATGATATCAACTGTTATAAGATTACATATGGTCTTCCATTGAACTGGCGGTAAGAGATTCAGAGAGGAGCCGGTCTTGCGTTCTATATTTCATCAGAAATGTTGTTGGCTCTCGGATGTCATTGAATTCTGACCCGAAGATATACTCTGAACAATCACTCTCGTACTACGTCGTAAATAAATTGAATTAGGTAGACTGATATGAAATGAAGTAATCGAAGAGGATGAAAATGAATAATGAAAGACCTGAAGTGATATCTTATAAACGGGTCAGACACCATGAACATTCAGTGTAATGGATTTATAGTGATATGATTCATAATTTGTGTCGCCTCAAATCTTCATGTTTTTCCTATACCTAATTGTAATCATATCTATGTATTATTAGTTTAAAAGACAACAGGTTATGAAGCGATGTCAAATTTTATGTTTTAAAGATCAAATATGCAATCTTTTTCACCTTGTGTGTTAAGCCACACACACTGAATTTCTTTCTGGATATTGCGATACATCATATTTATCTTATTTCTATTTATTTATTTAACCTGGTTAGATTAGAGACTTAGGATCCACTCTTTCATCGGACCAGAATAACTAATTGAGGGAAAATGTTGTAAATGGTGAAAGATGTTCGAAATTCTGAGAAAAATAGGAGTCAGCTCTAGTGGAAGACGAGTAATCTTCAGCATGTAACCGAGAAGGAACAATAAGAGTGCACCATCAAGAATGAACTGTCCGGATTATAAAGGGGATAAGGCAGGGATGCAGTCTTGCCCCCTTAATGTTCAATGAATACATCGACGAAGCAATGACAGAAATAAAGGATCAAGAGTGGGACTGAAAACGTGGGTGAAAAAATTAAATGAAAAGCTTCGCTGTTGAGGTAGCTTTTCCCAGTCAAAGTAAGGAAGAATTACAACATCTGCTGAATGAAAATGAAAGTCTAATGAGGAAATAATATGCATTGAGAATAAATCTAAAAAAGACGCAATTAATGAGAACCAACAGAAATAAAAATAGGGAAGGTCTTAACTTCGAAATTGTTGATTACGAAGTTCAGGAATTCTGATACTTCAGAATCCAAATGAACTATGACAGACGTAGCGAGGAGGACATAAATAGCAGACTAGCACAGGCAAAGAGGACATTCTTGACGAACAAGTATTCATGCAAAAATTAGCTACTTTTGTGAGATAGAAAATAACGAAAGTCGGATTAATTACTTGAACTTCAATATTGCTATTTGCAACGACAGACTTTCTTTCAGCATTTTTCGAGAAGCCGTTAATACAGATTCAATTGTGCCCGCTATTCCACTGCATCCTCTTTCCAATAAGAAAGCATTTTTCCATTCAGCCATTCGTCATTCCGTCTCTGTGCCTTTGTGACCTTATAAGCTTAATGAAGAGATGAACATAATAAAAACTATTGAAGTTAATAATGGCTATGATCCCACGTTAGTTGGCAAGATCTTCAAAGTCAAAACTGACGCTTAAGTGACCACTTTACGCAGCAATGCTATTCTTGACAGTAATGAGTATAAAAATGTTTTCTCGATATAATTTCTAGGCCGGATTTCGTATAAAATTCGTCATCTTCTGATTAAAAAAATGTCGATTCAAGGCTGACTTTTCCACGATCAATAACTTGCATAAAAAGTCCCACCCACAGTTGCCCCGATACAAAATTCAGGAATGCATAAAATCTCTTGTGATATGTGTCCCGTTTATTATACGGGACAAACTGGAAGGTCTTTTAGTGTCAGGTACAAGGAAAATTTGTTGGGAAAAAGAGGCACTAATATACACAATTCCACTTTTGCTTATCATCTGATAATTTTCGGACACAAACTGAAACTGTCGTGGTAGCCATGTAAGCCACTTCGCCGATCAGTCTGATGTTGTTCCCAAATGTGCACATGTGGCAAGGGCTATAACGTTATATTTTACTTTTAGCAGAAGCATAGGTACTCGAAATTTTGATTATTGCTTCTTAGCAACGTAATTTTACGTAAATAACCTTTGTGCGTCATGAAAACTGTCTTCTTGATTAATATGTTTTTGATCATACATCATTTCCTATGTATTATTTTATAGGATTTAGCTAAATATTTCTGATAAAAACATTCCTAGTAGGTGTCGAAAACTAGATCAGTGTACGGACCGTTTATGTGCAAACCGGTTGGCAGTTTAATCCTATGTTGAATTCAGTATGCGGCTGCTGAGTAACAATCATGTTCAAAACTGTAAAATTCCTGGCTAAAAGAAGTTTACTGGTATCAAATGTAGGCTTTCATTACTAGGAACTTACGTTTCGAGCACAGATTCGTATTTTAGTGAATAATGCATTGCAGGAATAACGGAACAGAAGAGACTCGAAGTGTTTCAGATGTGGTTTTACAGAAGGATGTTGAATATTAGGAGTACTGTTAAAAAAGGAATGAATAGATTCTCCACAGACTCAGCGAACAATAGAAGTTATCGATAACACTGACAAGAAGAAGGGACAGGATGATAGGGCATTATGAAGGCATCAGAGACTATCTTCTAAAATACTTGAAGGCGCTGCACAGGGTAAAAACTAAGCGACTACCGGATGTAACAATGAGAAAGATGTAACTGATATGGTATCCGTAACGTCGAAAGAGGGAGCAGCTAGTAGATAGTGAATCCAAAGTCGGAAGGGAACCAACTCTGCGTTGTATTCTGAGAACATGTACCGAAAAATTAGAGCTAATCGTAGTACATTTGATCCTGATAATAGGAAAAGAAAGACAGAAGTGGAAGTTGTTCAAAGTAAATGAGAAACTGGTGACAGAGAATGAAGATGAGAAATTTGGGCTAATTACATGGAACTGGAATCTGCTTTGGAGAAGTTAGATTCTAATTAGAGAGCCTTAAAGTCAGACTTATTATCCCAAGCTATTGAATTAACTAGGGAAACTGTAACTGATGCTTATCTAATTCAACATGTGGTTAAAATGCCAGGACAGGAAGTCTTAACTGTCACCAACAGCATTTTGTAATCCTTAATAACGAAATTAAAGATGAGATACATAGCTCTTGTGTAGAAACTCTTCATGCCGTGGATGACTTGAGGAAAGAACAAGATCAAGTTATCTGATGGTTAGATATGAAGTTTCTGCAGCGAAACGTTTGTGTCAAGTTACACTTAAGAACCAATCTGAAGTATCTGAAACCCTATATAGTAATTTAAATCAGTTAAAACCCGATTTGAATGACTATATTGAGGCTGTGGAATAGGAAGGTAGAATGTAAACGAATGAGGTTAAATTCAGTGTAGCAACCTTTTCCAGCACTGAAGAAGTACATACAGAATTCAGAGATAGGAGAAAATCAGCTATAGATAAATTTATGAATCAGACTAAACAATGGGTAAGCTAAACGTTGGAACGATAAAAGAAGTTGAAGAACAAGGTTTGAATCGACTGCGTTTGTCAATGGAGAAGAATTAGAGGTGATGAAATTCAAATTACAGTTTTGCTCATTTTATGTCCTACTGGGCATCTTCATTCTATAATACTTTAAAGTTCTTCCATGATGTATTCTCAAATATTTTGTCAGAGGAATTTAAAATTAGATTTTTTGTTGGTTATTTGAAAGGAGAAACTGCTGTATGAGGTGTTAAGTACCCAGATAACATAAAAAGATTTGATAAGTTTCAAGTAGTATTTAAGAAAGAATTTCTGTGTCTTAGTGAGCGTGTTAGGGTATAGGATGATCATAATCATGATCATGAAAAGTATTTGGACGATAATGAATATTCAAATGAAGTTTTAAGCTTTGAATACAGTTTGTGCCAGGGACGTTGGGCTATTAGTGGAGATAATAACATGTGTACTGCTTTTAAGCATTATGTTAATAAGTATAAAAACTTAATGAATGTTTGAGTGGAAAATTAAAATACAAAATACATATTACATAGTTTGTTATTTCAATAAATGTTAGTGGAAAGCGTAAAGATGGTTAATAGTGAACTGTGTGTTTCACGCACGCTGTGTTATGTAAATGCACAGTATTTAGTAGCAACAAACTGTATTAATTACTTGAAATTCAGTAAGCATACTCTTAGGTGCATTTATTGCCCAGATACAGGAAAGCCTATGTTATTTCATGTTAGAACATCATGAATAATTGCAAATGTGATGTGCCTCACAAAAACCAGTGGAAGAACTGGGAAAAAACCTATATTTAGTTCAAAACTATTTAGTATTTATACACTTATGTTTCTTCACGTAGTTTCTGAGGCAAAGTAGCCTTTTTTACTGAATTATTTATTTATTGTTCAAAAGGAAGAATTAAGCTAAAGGAATTTAATGTTTATGTCATGCAATGAATGTTTTAAAAGTTTAATTGTTTTTAACAGCTACAGCTGAAGTCTAGTTGATGTAAGAGAATCGTTGGCCGAACGCAGCTACGCTTAAGGCTAAGCTGCGTCGTAAATCTCATAGTCACTTCATTAGGCCCTCATATTAAATGAATATCTCATACTGAATGAACTTCAAACAACACAAACATTACATTGACACCAAATATAGTCTTTCATTTTTAAGGGAAACACAATTACTGAGTATGAAGTAAATTTGACAAACAGTTTATTAGCACTTTAAACTTATTCCCACCACCGATGTGTGAAGTGACGGAAATAATGGAAGAGCAATAAATAGTATTATACACAAGTAAAGTGACGTATGTAATGAACTCACATGCTCGGAACAGATGACTTAATTCTGTTACCAACACATAATATCATGACGTTTTTCACAGAGCAGTTCAACATGCACTGAAAGTAATGAAAATAGATAAATCAATTAAGTTTTCAAGGAAGGGAATAATAAATATATCAATTAAGCTAACACTATTTTGTTCGAAGATTAAGGCAGAATGTCAGGGAACTGTATAGTTTGGTAGAGGCAGTATTAGTAATGAAATTATACAAGGAAGTGGAATGTATTTACGTTAATTCTGTATAATATGAAGAAATGACTGAACCTATTATATGTAATGTACACGAATGTCAGACGTGTGTGAATTTACGGTTAATGTGAGAATGCAGATACCGCAGTTACTATGTGTATCTGCTTAATAATATTATATTCACGCTGGTGAGCTGTCAAGATGATTACTGCAGTCATCTGGAACAGCTGTTAAATATTAATACAGTCGCTGGAGTGGAGCTGTTAGGTATGAGATGCGAAAACTATTGTGGAGCTCAATGATGAATGACGTTTCACCCATTGTGTTTGAAGCAAAGAGGGTCAGAGAACTACTACACGTAAGGATGGATTTGAGATCACGATCAGAATTTATTAATGTTGGTTTAAAGTAGGGAAAGGTATTAGCAAATAGATACACAGTGGTTAATTAAACCTACCTATAAGCTTTGGGACTATTTATTGGAATGAAATTAATTAATTTTCAGGCGGTGGTGCCCCACAGTTCTTATATTATTGCAAAATGTCATGTTACCACCTTGAGGTGCTGGTAACATACTTTGTTTATACGATCAGTGTCAGTCCAATGACTGCCATCTGGTTCATAAAATTATTGACAGTATTTTGCCTAAGATGATAACATAGCAACAATATAGTATAATCTATAATACAATAATAATATGAGTATAGTGCTGCGCTACGAATAAGTGCAGCTATGGCAGGAAGACAGTGTTCAACAGACCGATTGTCACATCGGATGACAGGCCCAGGCGGTGTCGATATTTTTCAAACGATTCTGCGAGGCGGGCTTTCGAAGGCTAAAAGGCACGGCCTAGCGAGCACTGTGTAGAACTGTGAAGTAATCAGGGAAGCACAGGCCACCGACGTGCTGTGAAGAACACATAGGTTGCAGTTACAACAGCGTCTTGTGACCAATATTTAGGGGCCGAAGCGGGCTGAGGAAAGGTGACGTTGTAACTATCAAAGAGCACTCCACTTGACCCCTGCAGAGGATCTATGTCAGAGGCGTAGGAGAAAGACGCACAAATAAGCAAGCCCGGAGGCTCGAAGGAGGCAGTTGTGTCGCCATACTGCCCGCGTCTAGAACCGGACAGAATGACGATTGTTTGAGCTGGAGGCCAACCACGACGGCCTTTTGGTGATTGATGTCGGCGTCGAGCTGGCCCGCTGAAACTACCTCCAACCTCCGCTGCAAAGACGCGGCATTGCTGTTGCGGGGCGCGTCGCATCTTGGAGCTGCAATGCCGTGAGGAGCGAGAGGGCTGCTAGCCTCCGCTCACTGGGTGACATCGTCCGACAGAATGAAGGTGGCTGTCTGCAGAGCCTGGTTCGGGGCGTGAACTTGTGGCCTCCCGGGTGCAGAGCTGTCTGTGGTACTGAACGAGGTGCCCTGGGCAGACTGTCGATGCTGCTGAGGCTCACTGCAACGACAGCGGCCGGCTGCTTCCCTCCGGCGCTGTACATGGGGTCCACGAGTCGCGCTTGTGGGAGCAGTCAGCCGTGTTCCCTGCAGTAGGCACAATTAACGCACGACGTGGCCACTTAGCCGACGCGCGACTAGGATCGCTACGTCTGCAAGGCAGGGCCACCGGACGCCGACGCTGCAGATTCCGCCATTCGCGTGTTCAGCGTACGGACGGTAGTGTACCTTCTACGTAATAAATTCAGTGACACACCTGCCCGTGTTTCTCTCCACTCTTCGCCGTGAGTAGTGCCTGTCTTCCGAAGCATACCTCTCGGTCGCCGGACTAAGTGGCTGTGCGTTTCTAGGTGCTACAGTCTGGAGCCGGCGACCAATACGGTCGCAGGTTCGAATCCTGCCTCGGGCGTGGAAGTGTGTGATGTCCTTAGGTTAGTTCGGTTTAATTAGTTCTAAGTTCTAGGCGACTGATGACCTCAGAAGTTAAGTCGCATAGTGCTCAGAGCCATTTGAACCATACCTCTCGGTCGTTCAGACATGTTACAATCCCTGAGCTCGGGGAGGGGCAGTAACAACAAAGAATTGGCGGTATCTATACACCTAAAAGTGATAGCCCCCAGAGATCTGATTTTACTACACTCCTGGAAATGGAAAAAAGAACACATTGACACCGGTGTGTCAGACCCACCATACTTGCTCCGGACACTGCGAGAGGGCTGTACAAGCAATGATCACACGCACGGCACAGCGGACACACCAGGAACCGCGGTGTTGGCCGTCGAATGGCGCTAGCTGCGCAGCATTTGTGCACCGCCGCCGTCAGTGTCAGCCAGTTTGCCGTGGCATACGGAGCTCCATCGCAGTCTTTAACACTGGTAGCCTGCCGCGACAGCGTGGACGTGAACCGTATGTGCAGTTGACGGACTTTGAGCGAGGGCGTATAGAGGGCATGCGGGAGGCCGGGTGGACGTACCGCCGAATTGCTCAACACGTGGGGCGTGAGGTCTCCACAGTACATCGATGTTGTCGCCAGTGGTCGGCGGAAGGTGCACGTGCCCGTCGACCTGGGACCGGACCGCAGCGACGCACGGATGCACGCCAAGACCGTAGGATCCTACGCAGTGCCGTAGGGGACCGCACCGCCACTTCCCAGCAAATTAGGGACACTGTTGCTCCTGGGGTATCGGCGAGGACCATTCGCAACCGTCTCCATGAAGCTGGGCTACGGTTCCGCACACCGTTAGGCCGTCTTCCGCTCACGCCCCAACATCGTGCAGCCCGCCTCCAGTGGTGTCGCGACAGGCGTGAATGGAGGGACGAATGGAGACGTGTCGTCTTCAGCGATGAGAGTCGCTTCTGCCTTGGTGCCAATGATGGTCGTATGCGTGTTTGGCGCCGTGCAGGTGAGCGCCACAATCAGGACTGCATACGACCGAGGCACACAGGGCCAACACCCGGCATCATGGTGTGGGGAGCGATCTCCTACACTGGCCGTACACCACTGGTGATCGTCGAGGGGACACTGAATAGTGCACGGTACATCCAAACCGTCATCGAACACATCGTTCTACCATTCCTAGACCGGCAAGGGAACTTGCTGTTCCAACAGGACAATGCACGTCCGCATGTATCCCGTGCCACCCAACGTGCTCTAGAAGGTGTAAGTCAACTACCCTGGCCAGCAAGATCTCCGGATCTGTCCCCCATTGAGCATGTTTTGGACTGGATGAAGCGTCGTCTCACGCGGTCTGCACGTCCAGCACGAACGCTGGTCCAACTGAGGCGCCAGGTGGAAATGGCATGGCAAGCCGTTCCACAGGACTACATCCAGCATCTCTAGGATCGTCTCCATGGGAGAATAGCAGCCTGCATTGCTGCGAAAGGTGGATATACACTGTACTAGTGCCGACATTGTGCATGCTCTGTTGCCTGTGTCTATGTGCCTGTGGTTCTGTCAGTGTGATTATGTGGTGTATCTGACCCCAGGAATGTGTCAATAAAGTTTCCCCTTCCTGGGACAATGAATTCACGGTGTTATTATTTCAATTTCCAGGAGTGTATTAGAATACTGGAAAGGTATAAGATATTCTTATTCAAAAAGTTGAAAATACAGTTGACCCAGCTTGTGGCTCGTTTCATCGAATCGTGTTTTGGACAGTATTTCCACAGCCTAAAATATACAGTCGTGACACTAGTGCTCATATTTGTTATACTATACGCCAGCAGCGCTCCAAGCGACCAGCAAGCTACACCTCTGAATACGAAATCGGATGACCGCGAATAGTACCATTTACATTTATTTGTAACGTAGCTTTTACAATGCGGAGCGTATGAAGTGCCATAGAAAACGGAAAAAAAACTATAAAACTATACCACATTTGTCTTTCTTTAGTTTCCTAAGACCCTTGGACGTGTTAAAAGCTACATTACAGAAAAGTTTATTTATGATTCTCTTGTAACTCACAGATATTTAATGAAGAATGTCGTTTTTTAAGACACAAAATGGCTAGTAAACTGTAGAAGACCAGACATTTTGCAAATAGATACCTGGTCAAAAACGTGGAGTTTTCTTCACTGAACTTCCAGTGAAATCAGTGAATATGGAGCATAGAAAATTTGCATGGAATGCAATATCTATATTTTTTAATGTTCCAAAAAGCCACAACAGCTTTAGCAGAAGACAAAACCACACAGACGTGATAATGAAACGTCAAAAGGAATAAAACTGTTTCCCAACACAGTAGAAACGAATTCCAGTACTGTTGCTACATCATACTCACAAACGGCAAAAATCAACACATTCTTTTGAAGCGAAAGCAGTTACATTTACAAAAATATTCGTGCTTTGGATATTCGAGGGAAATGTGTGAATGTGTGAATCGTTAGACTACATACATAATGGTTTCGTGATAATGAAAGTGCCTGTCATAACAGACAACAGAAATGAATGTTCCTCTTGCATGAATATGTGTTTATACTCTCACGATTTCAGTGGAGTAAGCTGAAGTTATAGATATATTCGGAAGCATTTCTTCATGAGTAAGTTATAGCTTATGGCAATGAATCATTGAGATTCCGCTGTTTTTACATTTATTTCGCTATCGGTCGTGTCACTCGATAATTTACTAGTGCTTAGAGTGCAAAAGTGTAGTAACTATTTCGTTGGTTGAGTAGAAAAATAGTGAAAAACAAACGTAAATCTTTCGGTTGCTTTCTCGCCGTTAGCGGCGCTAAAGTCGTTCCAACTGTCAGACGGTAACAATTTTCATAGCAGTGGATGTCGCGACGTACATGTTAGATTTTGGTATTATTTCGTCTCATCAGGGAAGTAACGCAATGGTTCGCCCGTAGCGACTGTTAGTAAATTATTTTTACTGCTCTCATAAACAGGAAAAGTAGGGAAATCTATTGAAACAAATAGCTGAGTAACCGAAAATAGTTGCACAGAGTTATTCCTGCACCCTGCAGTTTCTGGATGCGCTGTGGGGAGATGTAGTACCAGGCCAGGACTGTGTGGGTGATGGCAGCATGTCGACAATACGGTCGACAATACGTCGGCAGCCACAGGAAGTCGGTACACCAACGATGCTGTCAAGAAACTGAAGAAAATACCTTCTAGCCAGTCTTTCCGATGTACTAGTGTGATCGAATGACTGGCGTATTTGTGTGTTGTGCCAGGAAATCTCATTATTATAATGAATAAGAAATACAACTGAAATACTTAAGGACAAGCAAGGAATAGAGGACACAGTGCTTTTATTTTGAAAATTTAAAATATAGTTAAAATATGTTACAGCAGTTTAGCTCTTCTGGGTTATATTTCGGAATTATTTAGCGTTTGGTCAACAACTCTGAACGTGATTGATGATTATTAATCGGCGCAATACTTTCGTGAAACAGTGCGAAGTATCTACTATAAGGGTGAGCTAGAATCTCTGAGAAGTCGAACTTAAGAGTCGCGTTACGAATAAGTTATTTCGCAGCATAGTCAGCCGGAAACATAGTTCCGAAGTATTAATATTTCGAGTTAATAAATCGTTGCACATGTTTTGATGATTTATAAATTAGGCACCTGTTTTGTGTAGGCTCACCTGAGACAGTTAACATTATAATTTTACTTGCAGATACCCTCTGCATCGCTCGCATATCAGTAGTTTTGTTATGAAGAGTGAAAGGCAATAATTTTACGAAATGTACCTCTATACAGAGTGTATCATAATTAATGGCGTAAACGCATACACTTGAGAGTACACGATACTAGAAGCAAAAAATTCTCAGTAGACATATGGTCTAAAATGCATACCTTAAGAGCTACGAGCAATTTTTCATCTTCGATACTGTGAAACAAATCTCTTCTACTGCATGCTCTTTGCTTTCAAAATTTTCGAAAATGGCAGTATGGACCAAACAAGAAAAAAATATTCAATGAACATATGCTCTGAAATGCGTACGTTAAGATCTATGAGCACTTTTTCATCTTCGCTACTTTGAAACATAACTCTTCTAATGAACAAATACTGATAACTTTTAAGGTATGCATTTTAGAGCACGTGTTAACCGGACACACTACCACTTCCCAAAAAACTGGAAAGCAAATAGCTTTCAGTAGAAGAGAATTGTTTCACAGTATCGAAGATGAAAAATTGCTCGTAGCTCTTAAGGTATGCATTTTCGGCCCTATGTTTACTGAGACGTTTTTGCTTCTAGTATCTTGTACTTTCAACTGTATTCGTTTACGCAATTAATTGTGATAAACCATGTATACTGGTGTAGAGAAGTATTTATAAAATGTTTACAGTGCTGGTGTGTAGGTATATCAACTTGACGTTTGTGAGGCTTTTAGTAGTAGTTTTAAAGATGACTCTCCGCCTCACCTTCCGATTTTATTGTTGTATCTCCACCAATACTCTCCAGTTGTGTCAAGTGGTGCAGGAACTCAGTGAGGTAAGCCACGTGCACAAAAACACTGGATTTACACTGTCACGGAATGTTCTGTCGACGTTCAGATTCACCGTACATCGCGCCAGCGTCATCTGCATGCCACTCACGTATGCCATAATTAAAAATGTTAATAATACTTAAAAAGATACAACTTTCTAAAGGAGCCTACGGCCTTCCAATAGTTTCAAGCTATCTCCATACCAAATACCATCGGAATCGTATCAACTACAGAGTCGTGAAAACGTTACAGAGTGAGTTACGTTCACAATTGATGATATTGGTATAAGTGTGGAAGTATGGAGTGAATCCGTTGAGAATAGTATAAGCATTGTACTGATTAGCTTATCATATTACGAAGAACACATAAATCAAAAGCATTTTCTCAAATTAGATAAAGTTCAAAAGTGAAACAGTAAATACCTTTTTCAAAGACTAAATATTTTTGCTTAATTTACGTAATGTTCTTCAGATCAATAAATATCTTAAATTATACACTTCGTGCTGCAGCCTATCTTCTTCATCAGCGTTCAAGCTATCTCACGTCAAATTACATGGATATCGGTTCGGTTGTTTAGTCATGAACACGTAGCAGAGTTACTTCCGTATTTATAATACTAGTATGGTATAATAAACACATTGAGGACAGTATAAGCATTGTATTCTAGCTGTTACCCATGACTGCACTCGCGTATCAGTAAAATGAAACGGAAGGTGCTTATGGCTTCACTGGCCGAGAGACCGCAGTTAGGATGTTCGGTAGCTTGCTGCAGGTCTTTTTATTTGACGCTGATTCGGTGACTTGCACGCCGATGATGATAAAACTACTCATCCAGATCCGAGCGGAAAAAGTGACGCTGGTGGGCACTGAACCTAGTAACCCATGATAGTAAAACAACAAAGCCAGCTGCATAACCGCGTGCTGCTCACGCAAATGTGAATGCAACAAAGAGGTTATAAGAGACACATGTCGCTCAGCGGTTAAGATGTGAAGGGTTTGCAACTGATATACGAAAGGAAGCATGGATTAAACACGCAGAGCATAAACATTGTATTCACTACGTTGAAACGCATTATGTACAGCATGTCAAACAACAGTGTAGTTTCACAAATATAATAAAACTCAAAAGCTAAGATCTTTTTGAAAGAGTAATCATTGTTCCGTATTTCGCATTATATTCTTCAATAAATGTGTTGTCCTATACACTTTCTAAAGTAGCCTATGTTCTCCCCCAGCGTTGAAGCTATCTCCGTGCCAAATTTTATGAAAACCGGTTCAGTGGTTTGGTCGTGAAAGCGTAACAGATAGAATTACTTCCGTATTTATAATGTTAGTTCGAATGAGCTTTAGGGTTGGGAGTGTGTGGACAGTCAGGCAATTGTATCGCGGCGCTGGGACATAACGCAAAGCACGAATATTTCATGGAAAGCTTTGGGAGGATCACATTTTACTAAAAGATACCTGGAGTAGAAAGAAGTTTGTCCACAAAGAATTCATCCGGAAGCAAACAAAAGGAAAATACACGTAACAGGCATTAAATAGCACCAAAAATTAAACTAACTATATTATTATAGAATGATAAAAACATCGCAAGTGATGATAAGGTCCTTAACCTGTTTCAGATCTGAGATAATGAGAAACTAAGAAGTTAAAAACTAAAGATGAAGCAGGGAGTCAGAAATCCATATTATAAAAAATTTTCTTCGAATGGGGAACTTTCATCGATTAGATTAAGTAACAGATTGAGTGCTTCAGAAAATGTAGATTATATTGACATAAATAAAACGGACACTTGACAGTGGTACTTCTGTGAAACATCAGAAAATTTTGCATGTACAAACAAAGTAGAAGAAAAGGAAACCTCAAGTGAAACAACGCAGCTTTTAGAGAGATGGGAACATTTAGAAGCAAAAAGAACACGAAAAAAACCGCATCCAAGAGAATGTGAGTAGATACATTCAATATATGGTACATAAACAGTCGAAAACAATGGAAATACGAAGAAAACAAAACATTACAAATGTTGTATGGTGTCAGTCCGTGATGTTTCATATTTTTATGGAGAAATAAATAGCCAGAGGAAACGGATAATGATAATAATGCCAAAGAGACTATATGAAGCCATTGAAGATATGAATAAACTGCAGTGTCTGACAGATTTCTATGTCTGAATATAAAATATTATAGAAGTAGCGAAAGTTATACATTGCAAATTATTTAAATCACTACTGCAGTACTGAAGAGCTGTTTGGCTATTCAGTACTGCAATGGTGATGAGATTATTGTCCTAACATGGAAACAAACAGAAAATGCATTAATAACTTATAGACCTATTAGCGTTATTTCGGTAATATACATATTTACTTAAAAATTATTACAAACGTATAAAAAACATTAGACCCTTCAGGCAGAGGATCAAGCTGGCTTTAGAAGTGGTTGTAGCACATTGGATCACGTAAAAGCCGAATATAAACAATCAGAATAAGTTTCTTATCTTGGGAAGTCTTACGTATAAACAGTGTTTTTGTTGAAATACGGGTGGCGTATCAGCTCTGGTAGGTCCTCTGGGCTTGATAGTTGATTTATTTAGTTGTTTCTACAAATGATTCGGCCTAACAACCCAAAAGATTTTAACATCAGGAAAACTAGAAATCTCACTAACCAACATATAGCGTTGTTATATTAACATATAACTACATATTAACTATATTTACTTACGTATTACCTTAATAACTCCCTAATATCTGTCTCCTTTCTTTTACTTGGATTATCAACTCGAGTAAATGCTTTGGCAAATAATAAGAACAATGACTACGTTTAAAATTTATAGCTCCTCTGTACTTCAAAATAGAAACCGCCAGTTCTATCGCCACCAAGCACTAATATAGTGTTTCTGGACCACAAAAGATCTTGATTAGATTAAAGAGACAAAGTAAAGAATTATATTTTCTGAAATACCTGCAATTAAACTATACGCATTCCAAGTTTTCACATTCCTACTTTGTGCCGCTTTCCTTCCACATTCTATCTCTACCTCGTGGTCGACGGTACTCTTAACTACAAATAGTCTTCCTTTCTTCAAAAATAATTTTAAGCATGGGACTGGGTTGAAACAACAGCTGAACCCATGAATCCAAAATATAAGTTCTTCAAACCGATATCATGAGAATCGACATAAGCGAAAATCTACCAGATCGCAGCTATCCGTTCCGGGCGATGGTCACTATATTACGTACCACAGAAGAACGTCCTCGTAGTACTCCAAAATGTCTCCAGCTTCATTTGTGTTAAGAATTAACTGTGCTTCATCAAGTTTATAAATTGCTCCCCGTTTTTACTTTTTCCTCCCGACTCGCTTAGACTCTTCATTTCTCGCGGTACTTTATCACGAGTCCGTCTCGCGAAGGCCGGCATTTTGTCATCCTGACAAGAGTAGTGCTTTAATTCGCCGGCGACGGCACATCCCGTTCGAGTTGTTATTTCGGCATATGCACCTCCAAAATGCTGTCGCAGCATTACGTGAACTTCGTAAATTAGAATGTTTGTGACTTTTTCATTCTTACAAACTTTTGTACATGTTTATACATGGATGTATACAGGGTGTTACAAAAAGGTACGGCCAAACTTTCAGGAGACATTCCTCACACACAAATAAAGAAAAGATGTTATGTGGACATGTGTCCGGAAACGCTTAATTTCCATGTTAGAGCTCATTTTAGTTTCATCAGTATGTACTGTACTTCCTCGATTCACCGCCAGTTGGCCCAATTGAAGGAAGGTAATATTGACTTCGGTGCTAGTGTTGACATGCGACTCATTACTATACAGTATTAGCATCAAGCACATCAGTACGTAGCATCAACAGGTTAGTGTTCATCACGAACGTGGTTTTGCAGTCAGTGCAATGTTTACTAATGCGGAGTTGGCAGATGCCCATTTGATGTATGGATTAGCACGGGGCAATAGCCGTGGCGCGGTACATTTGTATCGAGACAGATTTCCAGAACAAAGGTGTCCCGACAGGAAGACGTTCGAAACAATTGATCGGCGTCTTAGGAAGCACGGAACATTCCAGCCGGCGTCTTAGGAAGCACGGAACATTCCAGCCTATGACTCGCGACTGGGGAAGACCTAGAACGACGAGGCCACCTGCAATGGACGAGGCAATTCTTCGTGCAGTTGACGATAACCCTAATGTCAGCGGCAGAGAAGTTGCTGCTGTACAAGGTAACGTTGACCACGTCACTGTATGGAGAGTGCTACGGGAGAACCAGTTGTTTCCGTACCATGTACAGCGTGTGCAGGCACTATCAGCAGCTGATTGGCCTCCACGGGTGCACTTCTGCGAATGGTTCATCCAACGATGTGTCAATCCTCATTTCAGTGCAAATGTTCTCTTTACGGATGAGGCTTCATTCCAACGTGATCAAATTGTAAATTTTCACAATCAACATGTGCGGGCTGACGAGAATCCGCACGCAATTGTGCAATCACGTCATCAACACAGATTGTCTGTGAACGTCTGGGCACGCATTTTTGGTGACGTCTTGAATGGGCCCCATGTTCTTCTACCTACGCTCAATGGAGCACGTTATCATGATTTCATGCGGGATACTCTACCTGTGCCGCTAGAACATGTGCCTTTACAAGTACGACACAACATGTGGTTCATGCACGATGGAGCTCCTGCACATTTCAGTCGAAGTGTACGTACGCTTCTCAACAACAGATTCGGTGACCGATGTATTGGTAGAGGCGGACCAATTCCATGGCCTCCACGCTCTCCTGATCTCAACGCTCTTGACTTTCATTTATCGGGGCATTTGAAAGCTCTTGTCTACGCAACCCCGGTACCAAATGTAGAGACTCTTCGTGCTCGTATTGTGGACGGCTGTGATACAATACGCCATTCTTCATGGCTGCATCAGCGCATCAGGGATTCCATGCGACGGAGGATGGTTGCATGTATCCTCGCTAACGGAAGACATTTAGAACATTTCCTGTAACAAAGTGTTTCAAGTCACGCTGGTACGTTCTGTTGCTGTGTGTTTCCATTCCATGATTAATGTGATTTGAAGAGAAGTAATAAAATGAGCTCTAACATAGAATGTAAGAGTTTCCGGACACATGTCCACATAACACATTTTCGTTCTTTGTGTGTGAAGCATGTTTCCTGAAAGTTAGGCCGTACCTTTTTGTAACACCCTGTATATTGATTAGGGTGTAATATGAAATTTTATGCCAAGGAAATAGAGATGTAATCGTATTTATATAGGCAAAGAGTAATGACAGACTATGTCACGAGGTATCATATAGATGCCTTACAGGCAGACAAACAATTCAGTTATCACTGGTGCAGAATAATTGCGTTGCACTGTGAAGTTAATATAACAGAGGAGGTTATTGCTCCTCAATTGTAATGTAAAATTGTAGTATCAAAAGAAAGCGACTGTGGAATTTGTAAGTAACAGTTCTGTTGCTGGATAAGCATATAACATAATGTCTTCTAAATTGACAAATATTTGCAGGAAAACGAAGACACCGTTTAAATCTGTAGTAAACGTAGTACTGTTAAGTATTACAGAAGAATGATGGTTTAATAAAGTTAATTCGTTACTGATATGGATATGGTGGTCAGAGTCGAAAGTAAATAGTAAGTAGTGGGCCAATAGGAAAAAGATTATCTCTAAATATGATTATGCCACAACAACTCTGTCTTATATCGCTAGATGCAAACTTTTCTTTTTGATTTTTCAATCTTTTTTCTCTCACTTCCTTTTCAAAAAAGTTGTAAGTTAGGTAAATTCAATTAGATGTCAATGTTGGGAACCAAGGAAAATAAATATAAAGCTTTTTTAGTTTGAGTCTCTGATTGTCTGACTCTGAAATATATATTGTTCCATCAAGTGTACGTAGTTACTTGATATCAGATTTGCGCGGGCAGTTCCTTTATCTTCCACGCTATTCATGTTCAGTATGACATAATCACAAATGTACTTCTCCTCAAACCTCTTTTTTTCCAGTTTTCCTTGTTTCGTAACCGAAATTATATGCAATGTGGAGTGCGTATCCCAATTAACACTCCTTCGAAGTTCATTCTGCATTAAATGAACAACTTAGTCTTCAAAATTTAGTTTTAGTATTCGTTCCACCACCATATCTTTGATAGACTTGATATTTCACTACTCTCTTTGTTAACTCTGTGGCATATATAAAAAAAATACTAGTGTCAATCTACATTTTTACCGTATTCCCTCTAAAATAATTCGCCTGAACTTGTAAATTGCTAAAACTGGCTAACACTGACTGTTGACCATTGTAAATATATAACCTGACAGACAGATGATGAGATTATAAACAAATATAATTAATAAGTCGTTCCGTGAAAATAAAAATAAAATATTTTTACGAGTGTTTATCAGAAACCGTTTATTGTACATTGTATTTTTACTGTAAGTTTTATATCTTGGTATGATGTTTCTGCCACGTTTCAGACAACTGAGATTTTTTTTTAGGAAAACTAAATATTTTTGTGAAATTCACTTACCGTATTTACATCGTCCGGGGAGGTACTCAAAGTCCTTTACACGAACCACGTTAAGCAGTTATCATAGTAGAACGTAAAATATATCCAAAACAGACTATTAAATGCTACCCAATACCTGTTATGTTCTTACAAAACACTTAGAAAAGATGTGGCTCTTTGTGACAAACAAATTCGAAGAGAACCTGCTGTAATCAACATGTGCTCATTATGTAATATGCATTCAACATCCACTTGCATGAGATTTAATGAGGAAGCAACCAAATCCTTTTAGGAAAAGTACTTGTCCACGATCTATGAAACGTGATCTGTCTACTGACTGGCTTGAGCAGCCCACCACGAATTCCTGTCCTGTGCCTAACTTTTTATCTCACAGTAGCACTTGGAACCGACGTCCTCAATTTTTGCTTGATGTATTCCAATCTCTGTCTTGTGCTAAAGTTTTTACCCGCACACAGCTCTCTCTAGTTCAAAATGGTTCAAATGGCTCTGAGCACTACGGGACTGAACGTCTGAGGTCATCAGTCCCCTACAACTCAGAACTACTTAAACCTAACTAACCTAAGGACATCACACACATCCATGCCCGAGGCAGGATTCGAACCTGCGACCGTAGCGGTCGCGCAGTACCAGACTGTAGTGCCTAGAACCGCTCGGCACTCCGGCCGGCAGCTCTCTCTAGTACCTTGGATGTTATTCCCTGATGAATAATAGATACCATAGCATCCTGTCCCTTCTCACTGTCAGTGTTTTCCTCACCGATTCTACGGAGAACCTCCTCATTTGTTACCCTATCAGTCCATCAGATTTTGAACATTCTTCTGTAGCATCTCATCTCAAATGCTTCGACTCTCTTCCGTTCCGGTTTTCCCACAGTCTGCGTTCCACTACCATACATTATTGAGCTTCTGGCGCAAATTCTCAGATATTTATTTCCTAAATTAATACCTAAAAATCCAGAATTCAACTTTATAAGTTTATACCAATAGACTTCTCTTAGATAGGAACGCCGTTTTTGCCTGTCACAGTCTGCTTATTATATCCCTCTTGCTCCGTCCATCTTGGAGGATTTTACTACCGACGTAGCGGAAATCCTTAGCTTTATGTACTTCTTGATCACCAGTTCTGGTGTTAAGTTTCTTGCTGTTTCATTTCTGCTGCTTCCCGTTTCCTTCGTCCTTCTTCGATTTGATCTCATAGCCTAACCTGAAATTATTAGACAGTTCATAGCATTCAACCGACCCTTCAATTATTTTTCACTTTCACAGTGGATGGCAGTCATCAGTACATCTTATCATTGACATACTTTCACCTTCAGTTTTAATCCTACTCTTGAAATATTCTTTTACTTCTTTCATTGCTTCTTCGATGTACAGGTAGAACAGTAGCGGTCAAAGACTACATCCCTGACTTACACCGTTTTTAATCCGAGCGCTCTTTCCTTAGTCCTCCACTGTAGTTATTCCCTCTTGGCTCTTGTACAAATTGTATATCACCCGACTTTCCCTACAAGTTACTCCTATTTTCCTCAGAATATCCAACAGCTAGCACCATTTTACACTGTGGAAGGCTTATTCCACGTCGACAAATCCTTTGAACGTATCTGGATTTTTCTTCACTCTTGCTTCCATTATCAACAACAACGTCAGAACTGCCTCTCTTTCCTAAAGTCAAACTTATCGATATCTAACACATCCTCAGTTTTCTTTTCCATTCTTCTGTACATTATTCTTGCAGCAACATGAATTCTTTAGCTGTCAAGCCGTTTGCGCGATAATTCTCGCAAGTATCGGCTCTTGCAGGCTTCGGAATTGTGTGAAAGATCTTTCTGACGAACACTGAATGAAATTTCCAGTATCATACGTTCTACAAACCAATGTGAACAGTCGTTTTGTTGCCACTTCCCCTAATTATTTTATAAATTCCGATGAATGTTTTTTATCCCTTTCGTCTTATTTGAACTTAAGTGTTCAAGACCTGTTTTAAACTCTGATTCTAATACTGGATCCTCTATCCCTTCCATATTGACTCCTGTTTCTTCTCCTATCACGTCATCAGGTAAGTCCTCCACGTAACTGAGGCCTGCAATATACTCCCACCCCATATTCGCTCTCCCCTCTGCATTTAACAATTGTGTTCCCACTACACTCTTGATGTTATCGCCCTTGCTTTTAATTTCACTAAAGTTTGTTTTGACTTTCCTGTATGTGAGTCAGTCCTTTCGAGAATCATTACTTTTTAAATTTCTTCACATTTTTCAATCAGCTATTCCTTCTGAGGTCTCTGTACTTCCTATTTATTTCATTCCCACATGACTTGTATTTCCGACATACATTTGCTGAACGTTTTTGTACTTCTTTCTTCCGTTGATCAATTAAAGTATTTCTTCTGTTATGCAAGATTCCTTCCCGGTTGCCTTCCTGGTACCAATGTTTTTCTTCCCAACTTCTCCGATTGCCCTTTTCGGAGATGTCCATTCCTCTTCAACTAAATTGCTTACTGAGTTACTAATTATCGCAGTATCCATAGCGTGAGAGAATTTCAACCGTATCTCTTCATTCCTTACTTCTTCTGTACATCCTTTCTTAAGGCAGTGGTTCTTTCTGATTAGTTTCTTAAACTTCAGCCTAGTACTTATAATTACTAAATTGTGATTTGAGATTATTCTGCTCGTGTGGACGAATTTCAGTCCAATATCTGGTGTCGGAATCTCTGGTTGATCAGGATGTAATCTAACTGAAGTGTCTCCACATCTGCTGACCTTTTACAGGTACTCCTCTTTCTCTTGCGATTTTTGAACGAAGTATTCGCTGTTACCATCTGAAATTTATTGCAGACCTCAATTTGCTGTGGTCCTCTCCCATTCTTGCTATCAAGCCGATATCCTCCTGTAACAATATCTTCTACCTCTTCCCCTACAACCGAATTCGAATCCCCAATGACTATTAGACTTTCATCTCACTTTACGCACTGAGTTATCTGTTCAGTATTCTCATATACTTTCTCTACCTCTTCATCTTCTGCTTGGGGCGTTGTCATAGGCTGTCGATTGTGATGGGAACAACCCTATGACAGAACCGTTCGCAGTAGCTCATTCTTTGCCCTATCTTCCTGTTCATAACAAATACTACTCCTTTTAAACCATTTTCTGCTGCTGTTGATATTAGCCTATACTCATTCACCCAGAAATTCTTGTTTTCTTTCAATTTCTGTACGCTGGGTCGAACTATATCTTGATTTAGCTTTATCTTTTCCTTTTCCATTTTTCTATCTTCCCTGCCACATTCAAACCCCTTACATTCTACGCCCCAGCTCGTAGAACTTTAGTAGGCTATTTAATCTGTTTCTCATGTTCACCTCCTCTTTGGCAATCCCCTTCCGGAAATCCGAAATGGAGCTAGTCCCGAATGTTTTACCATTGGAGAGACCGTCATGACACTTTTCCAATTACAGGACACATGTGTTGTGGACACACAATACGTGTCTTTAATGCAGTGGTTTCCATTGCCTTCTGCATCCTCATCCCGTTGATCATTCCTGATTATTCCGGCCTTTAGGTGCGGTTTCACGTCAATAAAGCAGTGACCCACCTCTGACCCTTATCCAACCAGTTATTCGGCATATCATTGATTGACACATTTGCTGTAGGTCCTCCTGAGGGATACAGTGCCACATTCTCTCCAAATACCGCGTTAGATCATCAAAGTCCCAAGATCCTAAAGGGCACTGCCGATAGTACTCCAAACGTTCTCAGTTCAGGACAAAAACCGGCGACCTTGCTGGACAAGGAAGGATTTGGCAAGCACGAAGAAAAGCAGTTTGCGGGCCGACAATATCTTGATGAATTGTAAGGCGAGGATGGCTTGCTTTAAAGGGCAACAAACCGGGGAGTAGAATATCGTTGGTGGGCGACAGTTAGGCTGGGATCCTGCCGCTGTCCGGGTCGTCTCTAGACACGTCTTCGGCCGGGAATCTCATCGACTGCAGTACGGTTGTCTTCAGTGAGCCCTGTTTAAACTGAGCCCCGATGACCAGCGAAAATGTGTCTGGCGACTCCCTGGACGGTGGTGGCATAGCAACCTGGTAGCCGCCCCACAACAAGATGGTGGTCTTGGGTGCCACTCATTTTCGTAGCAGGACACCGTTGTTAGTCATCCGCGGCTCCCTTGCATCACAGCGGTACGCTGACAATATTGTACATCCCGTTTTGTTTGCCTTCTTGGCAAGCCATTCTGGGCTTACATTTCAGCAAGATAATGCCGTCCTGCACACGGCGAGAGTTTCTACTGCCTATCTTCGTGTTGACCAAACCCTACGTTGGCCAGTAAGGTTGGCAGGTACCTTCTGACTTGAGAACGTTTGGAGCATTATGGGTAGAGCAATGCCATCATTTCGGAATTTTGAGGATCCAAGGAGGCATTTTGACTCAGTTGGTCACGATATCGGCCATACAACAACTCTATCAGTCAGTGTCAAGCCAAGTAACTAACTACTTGCATACGTGGCACAGGTGCCCAACGCGTTTCTGACTTGTCCAGATTAAGGTCCGTCTCTTGAAAAAATCACCCGTTTTTTTTTTTTTGGAAAACTGTAATCATTTGTTTGTCTGTACATGTGCAGCACATCTATTTGTTTCCATCCCAATCGGATCATTCCTTCGTAGTACGTCATTGTTTTTTGTCCAAGAGAGTATTAAGGGGAGTTAGAACGGAATTTTTTTTCACATTTTCAGATTTTTATTTCGTTATAAAATTCGCAATTTTGCGAATAAATTTTTTTCTTTTACTTCTTTAGATATGATCAACGCCGGTTGAAAACGCTTGCATTATTTTAATATTTAATAAAATGGTACTTTTTTATATAGAAGGCTGTGGATTGCTGTATCATAAAGGTTAAATTACGTGTTTGTATTGGTAGCACTGTCACAAACAGCATCGTATCGTTTCGTAGTATAAACAAACGTTGTATGTCGAAGTGCTAATGATTTTCCGAGGAAAAGTGACGAACAGATTGGTAAAGCTCTCAAAAAGTAAAGTATGACTCCAAAAGGAAGTGTTTTTAAGAAACATGGGTTTCATGGTAATAGATTTTAGAATAAAGGGAAACATTATGTTCAACATGTGGCGTGTGAAGTTACAGACAATGAAATACAGGCAAAATCGTCAGTTTCTAGAGAAACATCCATTAGTGCTTCGAAGATTAAAATAAAACCTTTTGATATACAGTTTTCTCAAAACGAATGTGATGTAAATGGTAGGTTATGTTATATTTGGATAGATTCACGCATCGTAACAATTGTGTTACGTGAATGTATGTGTTGTAAAATATGAGGTAGGCCAGTTAGTTTACATGAAGGCAGTGAGGAATCAAATGGACTAGCCACGATACTTATCACTAATTGTGGCAGTTGTAAATATACTCATTCATTATGGAATTCTGATAAGTGTGAATATAATTATTTTTAAATGAATGTTAGGTGGTCTTATGGATTGAGAGCTATTGGCAAAAGACGCACTGCAGCAGAAACAATGTGTGCCGTGATGTGTATGCCACGCACACCTTGTAAAATCGACAAGTATGCAGGATTTATTGGAGCTGCTGTGGAAACTGTTGCATGTGTGTCAATGAAGGGTGATGCAAACAAAGCTGTTGATATAAATGATGGCGTGACTGACATACCAGTGGCTTTTGATGGCACTTCACAGAAGCACAGCTACAGTTCTGTTGCTACGGTGACCAATGTGGATACTGGAAAGGTAATAGATTTCCACATTTTAACCAAACATTGTTATAAGTCTAAAACAGTGAACAAAGAAAGGCACATCTGTGACACAAATTATGAAGGAATGAGTGGTGGTATGGAGGCCTCTGTAGCTATTGAAATTTTTAGTCTATCTGTGAACGAAAAGGGAGTGTGTTACACTAAGTTCTTGGGAGCCGGAGACTCAAAAGCATGTAACAGTGTAGTAGCCGCTCAGCCTTATGGTGAGAAGTTTATCACAAAACTGTTATGTGTTGGTCTAGTCCATAAGAAGATGGACGCCAAGTTGAGGAAGTTGAAACAAAGTTTGAGAGACAAAAAATTTCTGATGGTAAAACCATAAGAGGCAGGCTCACAGACAAAATGAATAATGAACTACAGCAGTATTGTGGGATGACCGTTCGAAATAGTACGGTGATTTTGTTGAAAATGAAGCTGGCAGTATGGGCTACCTTCTTCCACAGACTGTCAACTGATGAAAAACCGGTACACCACCTTTGCCCTCCTGGACCTGATTCATGGTGCAGTTACGACAATGGCCAGTACTCAAACAGTTCATACAGCCATAAACAGTGCATACCAGCAGCAGTCATGGATATCATAAAAACTATTTACAGAGGCCTTACGATTCCTGTATCACTTAAGAAGTGTCTGCATGGTCAGACTCAAAATTCCAATGAGTTGTTAAATAATCTTAATAATCAAAATGTTTTTGTTGGAATGAAGACACTAAAGTGTGGGGTCAGTGATGCTGCTATTACTTTTAATGATAGCAACATTGGTAGGGTGAAAGTGCTACAGCACATGGGAGTTAATCCTGGAGTAAACTGCATCAGAGAACTTGAATAGATGGACAAGGTTGGCATTGATAAAGCAGAATATGCAGCACAGTTGGCCACTAAGGAGGCCTGAAATAAGAAAAGAAGAAAATACTTGGAAAAATATCAAGTGGATGATATACAGTATGGTGCAGGGTGCTTCTGAGTGACCAAAAATAAAAAATTAAGCATATATAAAGTGAGTTACAGTATTTTGAAACTTTATAAGCCATTCCTGAAAATTTATATTTTCTGTTGCATTTTTCCCTAAATCTCAGAAACCACTTCGAATAGAGTACTCACATTTTTAAGGAAGTAATAAGATACGTATCCTGAGTCTACTGAACCAAAAGAAGAACATAATGTTTTGAATAATTAAAATTATTTAGGATAACGTACAAAAAAGTACACAACATTTTAAGTGTGTAATTAAAAAAATTGTATATCCGAAAGCAGTGGCTGAAATGCTATTAATGTAGTTTATTATACTCAGAACATACAGTTTAATGTCCTGTAAAAGTTTCATGTCAATGGCTACAGTGATTCCTTAAATACAGGGAGAGCCCAGTCACTAAATTTAACATTGTCGGGATAGGGTGTTCCTGCTCCCCTTAATCTGCTTTCAAGATATCTGGAACTGCTCACTTCATTTTCTTCGTAATCACAAATTTCAGTATTACGTTTGGCGCTGGTCTCACTAGTGCCCTTTCTCTGTACTTTCATTTCTCTTCTGTTTACCCTTAACCCACATTCTGTCCTCACTGGTCCGCTAATTCCATTGAATAATAAATGTGTAACCGAATCATATTTTTAAAAAATTGCGAGCTGTAAAGGATGGGATTTTGAACTTTTTGATATAAGGAACCTATAGCCAGCATATGCAATAAAGTTTCTGTCGTCGCCACTGAGCTGTCTGAATCCCACGCGCACCCTGTACCAGATGTTACCAGGTGAGAGTATATGTGAAAATTTGGGGTGGAAACCTAGATCATATCAGATCGTTTGAATCGTGCATTGTATTTCTACTTTCTTGAGAATGTCTTGCCTGAACTTCTAGAGGATGTTCCCTCGTAACTGCGCACTAGGATGCGGTTTCGGGCGATAGCGTTCCGGCGCACTATGGTCATCGAGCCAGGGCATACGTCGCAGACAACTTCAGACGGAGAGCGGTTGGAAGGGGGTGCCCAGTGCTTCGGCTCGTGCGCTCCCCTGACCGCACCCCACTAGATTTATTCCTCCAGATTTACGTAAAATCCTTTTTGTACTCAACGCCAGTAGTACCCGAGCTTACCGAGTGCATCTTTACAGCTTTTGGTACCATGAGAGGGGAGCGCGGAGTCTCACAGATAATCAGACAAAACGTGGTTCGACTCGTCGCGCATTTCGCAACGAAGCTGATGGTCGTCACAGTCATGATTTACTCTACAGTAGTGAAGTCACAGATTCGGTTTACGGTATTTGATTGTACTCTACAGTCAATAACAGTTTTTCAGTCTACCAAATTCTTCTGTTTCATTTAGCGTACCGAAGGCGTAGAAAGTACATAATGCTGTAAAAAACGTTATTCCACATTTCCGGCTGTAGGGTCGTAACATGAAAATGTTAAAAATTTCATCCTGTACAGGCCCCAAAATTATTAAAACGTCATTCTGCTACACACAGTAGATTGAAGAACAGTGACTTCCTCCTTGGTCTTTCATTCTTATCGTTCCCCCTAGGTTTTGCACATATTGAATATTACTCCTCTTTCGCTATAGGTTTTTCTGAGGATTTCCAACACCTTGTACCATTTTACATCTTCTAACGCTTTCGTAGGTCGATAAATCCTATGTTCACATCTTGAGTATCATGCGCAACCTCAGAATTGTCTCTCTAGTGCCTTTAACTTACGTAAACCCAAGCTGATCCTCATTTAAGGGTTTTTAATTTCCTTTTCCATTTTTCTCTGCTGCAGTCTTTTCAGGAACTTTGAAACATGAGCTGGTAACCTGATTGTACGACAGTTTTCGGACTTACCTGCCTTTGCTTCTTCCATTTATTGTTCGCTTTATTCTTATCAGAATTTCATACACACAAGTTGCAATACTGACAGAAACCTCACCAGGGTGTTAAGAGCAGCAAAATTCTTAAAATCTCAAAGTCACGTTATTTGTACGATACAAAGAACCATTTTAGATAAAAAGAAGGAACGAGTTTTGCTAATGCATAAGACACCAGTAGAAGAAACCGGAAATTTTAAGGTTTGCTAAGGACTGAAACAGGGGGACGCCTTTTGACCTGTTTTATTTAACCTCGTCTAAAAGAAGATCGATTTGGATTTCACTAAAACACGGGGGTGTACCCAGGGTGTGTACCTTACTTGACTTGCCTAAGCAGATGATCTAGCGTATGATATTCGTTTTTTATTAAGAAATAGTGGTATTTCAAAAAGCTTAGAAAAAATCTGGAACAGTGAAGGGAAAATAGGGAGATAAATTATATTGACAAAATCTAATAACCAGAGGAGTTTACCTTTGCCGCATGCTCTTAGATGATCCTAAACGACGTGTTACAGTTATTCAGCCGCAGTATTACCGTACTTGTCACCCTCGCATATTTTATAAAGAACTGCATTTTCGTTTGAACACTCGTGCGATGGTTCTTCGTCCGACGTGAGTCGTAATGTCTGATCTCCCAGGCTGTCCAATAGCGAACTTTGAGTGGCACAACGTACCGACATTCCACAGTTCCTCCACTGCTAGCGATGAAAGTAAACTTACTTTTTGTATTGTTGTTAGCTTTACACTCTAGTTTTGGCAAGATGAAACAACAAACATGTATCGGTGCTATGAACAGTGACAAACATTAACAATAAATAAACAAAGATGATAGAGCGACTCGTACTAGTGCCGCTTCCTAGAGTACCTAGTTTCGTATTGTGCAATAGATTGCAAATCATACATCCGGTAGCGTAACATATTTTATCTGAGTGGAAACACAAGAAAGAGGCCATTTGAGCGTCTCAAAAAACTTTTGTGTCACTATGACACGTTTTTGAGAAAAACAGGTTTCTCCCGGGAAATACGGGATAACTGGACATCCTAATGTATCATTAATAAGCGGTTTCGAAACAGAATTAATCAAAACGATGCAAATTTAGAACCGAATCGCTCAGAAAGCAGGATTACGTTTTAACAAAGTAAAGGTAGGACACCTGATCGTAAGTAAGAAAAGGGAACTGATGAACCTTTAGCTGTAGATTCTGAAGTATTCTGTACTCCCGTACAAGTGCAGTTTCACGCCGCAGACATCAAGACGTCAAGTGACTACGAATGAGGGACGAAGAAAAGACAGAGAACCTGGTCATGAGAAATCGGAAGTGGTGTACCTTACACGGTAGATGGATTACTTTTCAAGACAGTTGATCGCTTTAAGTACTTAGATAAAGATGCCTGTATAGCAAGGGTGAACAAAACACTTCGTAGTTTTATCTCAGTTAGAAAGGAAATTTTCGTATTAAATTCGAAATTCCTTAACAACAGTTTACTATTATACTGGTAACTATATAGGGAAGTGAAGCATTAATATTTAGCCCGCACCTCGTGGTCGTGCGGTAGCGTTCTCACTTCCCACGCCCGGGTTCCCGGGTTCGATTCCCGGCGGGGTCAGGGATTTTCTCTGCCTCGTGATGGCTGGGTGTTGTGTGCTGTCCTTAGGTTAGTTAGGTTTAAGTAGTTCTAAGTTCTAGGGGACTTATGACCACAGCAGTTGAGTCCCATAGTGCTCAGAGCCACGCCACATTAATAATTAGAAATAAAGATGAGGGAAAGCTGTTGATATTCGAGAGAAAAATATTGTATGCATGTGACGAAAATAACAGAGCGAACAATAAGAAAGAAAAAAATCGAAGTCTGAAGGAAAAAATGGTTCAAATGGCTCTGAGCACTATGGGACTCAACAGCTTAGGTCATAAATCCCCTAGAACTTAGAACTACTTAAACCTAACTAACCTAAGGACATCACACACACCCACGCCCGAGGCAGGATTCGAACCTGCGACCGTTGCAGTCCCGCGGTTCCGGACTGCAGCGCCAGAACCGCTAGACCACCGCGGCCGGCAAGTATGAAGGAGCTGTAGATGAATCGCAACATCGTCAAACTGCTAAAGAAGAGAAAGTTGAACTGGAAGGCCACATAGCAGAAAATTAAGAAGACTACACTATCTAAAAAAGCAAACTGCAGAACAATACATGGAACGAGAGGAAGGAAAAGACTCAGAATTTGGTTACTGGACAACATCCGATTGGACACAGCTAGGATGAACATCAACAGCAAATGGATAAACAGTGTACTCGAAAGAAGGGAATGGAATAGGCTCGTGGAGCAAGAGGATGATTCTTAAGGCTCTTGCCGCGTGTGAAGTAAATTGCTGCACGAAACCCATAAAGGATACAGGTCACTTGCAATTACCCATGGTATCTTTCCGTGCTTGGTCCAACCAAGATATCAACCTCTAGAGGCAGTCAGTTGCGGGGAGAGGACTCACAGTTGATGTCGAGGGCGACTCTGGCCTCAGCGGGGAGCGTGAGGTTGCTGTTGACGGCCTGGCAAGTGAGCGCGGCGTGCAGGTCGGCCCTGGAGAGGCGCGGCACCAGAAGCAGCCGCTTGCGGATGCGCGTTCCAGCAGGCAGCTCCCGGGACTCCAGCAGCCGCTCGCCGCGCCACCATCGCACCGACGGCTCCGGCCTCCCTGTGAGAGAAAGAAACTTGTCACTGCCATAAAGGAATAGCTCACACGATGTCAACCATTCCCTGCCACCATAGCGGTTCCATTATGTGTTTCCTACCATTCCAATATACGACTCTACTCGTGTATTTATTTAGCGTAAGCGTGCATCACAGAAAAATTTTCAAGTGTTTGAAATTATAAACTTATGTCCAGGCCAAGAATGAGGTTTCTTGTTTCCTCTGTCATCACCAGCAATACTGTGGGATCGTCAGGGGAAGCTCTCAGGGAACATTCTTGAATTGCGTGGCGAATCGTTTGCTTTTCAGCACCACAGTCATAACATGGAGAAGTTATTCTTTTCCACTTGTACAGAGCGTCGGTATAAACTCCTGTGTCGGTTTTTATCCTGTTAACGACCGACCAGATACTGCGTGGCAATTCAAAACCAGATAGCTTGGTCGATGTGCAAGGCATAGTTGTTCCGTAGTGTCACCAGCTGTAATTCATATTAAAGTCATTGTCAACTGACATCCTTGCGATTTCCAGGCGTGTGTGACGAGAGCGAAGCCTTTCTTTCCTATAATGTGGAATTTCTGCTTGAAGAGAGAGATGGAGACTTTTTTTTTTTTTACATTCCCGCAGCAGTGCGCTTACCCGCCGTTGAGATGGACATGGTAAGTTCCTAAGTATGGGTAGTCAGAAAGTAGCCGTAAATCTGGTTGTACCGATTATAAGACGCGTGGTATGGTAGAGGAGTGTGTCAACAGGTCTTGCGTGAAAATTATACATCCAAGCAGGGGAGCAATGTTTCATAACATGATAAACCAGTCCCAGGCTTGAAGTACAGAGTGTCGATGTAGAATAACCCCTTGATGGGCCACAGAGATTCTGGAGAATGTTGTATCGAGTTTTGATTTTCCCAGCAGTTCCTAATACATGGTGTTTTTAACTGAGCGTTGTGTCAAGAGTGATACCTAGACGTTTCGAGTTCCTATTATTCCAGAGTAGCCTTCCTTCAAAGTAACTTATTTCTTTATTGGCCAACTTGTTGTTGAGGTGGAACGTTGAAACTGCCGTATCAACGATACCTGGCTATAAATTCTATTTCTGAAAGTACTAACCAGGAACTGATAAACCAGTGGTCACTAGAGTCACGGTAACTCCAAGACTTCTGTGTCTCATTGCAAGGGTCCAGTTCCAGGCATATGTGATACGTACAAACTGAACAGGAGATGGGACAGGACAGACTATTGTGGCAGCCCAGCTTCATCTGTGTGCTCATTTGTACTTCGAAACCCAGATTACTGAGCATTTCATTGACGAGACTGAAAATTTTTAAGCGTGGAATGACTTGTAGAAGTTTCAACATAAAACACCTTGCCTCCAGTACTATTGGGAGCCGTCAGATTATGAAAACGACCGCTGATGTCCGTTGATTCTGACCAGGTTTATGACTGTTCAGGAGAGGACCTGATGTGTGCAGCTTAGATTTGGTCTGAATCCTTCCTCTTCAAATGGTATCATTTCGTAGATCTTATGACATACTCTTGTGTACACCACACTTTCCCCGAGCCTATATAGCATATTAAGTAAGGCTAAATGTCAAAAACATTCCGGTTTGTCATTTGGTTTACCTGGTTTCAGTATGGCTATCACTTGTGTACATTTCATTTCATATAGTATGTTGCACACATCCACAAGTTTCACCTGTTAATTACACACTGCACTGATGCAATGGTGCAAAAAGATCGACAAAATACTGGCAACCATACAGTCCTCGAGATCTCCATGTAAATATTACGTCACGCATTCCAATAGCATTCATTAACTAACCTCAAGCTATAAAATGCTTGTAGTTTCATGGTGTTTGCATGGTTGTAAAGAATACGTTCTCTCAGACAGCTCCGTGTTGCGTTGGTCATTGTGTAAGCAATATCCAATCGAAATGGACATTGTTGTTTAGTCACCCACCAGGAAAGAGGTACATTCTGTGATTTCCTTCCTGCAGTCAGAAGGAGTTATTTCCGACGAGATTCATCGTCGACTGTGTCAAGTGTATTGCAATGAGGTGTCTTCCCCGATAGCTGAGTGGTACCGGCACGGTAGCTCAGCGTGTTTGGTCAGAGGGTTGGCTGTTCTCTATAATAAAAAAAAAAACTGAGTGAACCGATTAACGAATAACCTGAACGGGTGTCATGTGACGTCCGCCCCGAAGAAATTCAACGAACAATATAGAACAACACGAGATCAACAAAAAAGAAAAAAGAGAAAAAAGCGGTCAGCGTGACGGATTGCCGACCTACGGGCCCGGGTTCGATTCCTGGCTCAGGGACTGGGTGTTGTGTTGTCTTCATCACCATTTAATCCCCATCCGGCCCACAGGTCGCCCAATGTGGCGTCTAATGTAATAAGACCCGCACGAAGGCGGCCGGACCTGACCCGCAAGGGGCCTCCCGGCCAACGACGCCAAACGCTCATTTCCGTTTTTCCATTGCAATGAGGTTATGACCGACGATATTGTGGAGGAATGAAGCTGAAAGTCTCGTGGTGGATTCATAGTTGTGCATGTTCAAAGTGATCGAAGAAGACTCTGAATAAGGGATCACAAATTTCGTGAGAGTAAACCTTGCGAATACTGTGACATCGCACGTCTATTGTAAGTCTCTTACGATACTGCGAATTTCTGTCCAAAAGAAACGTGCACGACGATTACCGAAGGTATCGTGCGCCATCACGACATTACACGATCCTGTGCTACAAATCGAACAAAGCCGGCAGGGAGATTTTTGAACCTCCTCTCGATACTCCAAACTTGGCACCAAGGGACTTTCATCCCGCCCCAAAGATGAGTCAGAACTTTGGATGTCGTGTTCCACTGGCTGAAGACGGGTTGCGCTATTCTTTGATGGGGATGCAAAGAACCCGGTGCTACTGCACGACTCAACTTTACAATATTGCGGAATCAACCTCAAAGGCTCCTACTTCCCTCAGGGTCAGCTATACGTAGCTTGCTCTCGAGTAGGAAATTCGAAAAATTTGTACGTATATACCCCGGACAACAAAATGAAAAATGTTGTTTATAAAAAAGTATTGTAAATAGTAATAATACATTTTCAACATTTTTTTTTACCTGTCATACTTTAGTTTTTCCTATTATTCCAAGTGCCTCACAATCTCGTATCAACACCCTGAGCGAAGCCAGGTACCCCAGCTAGTAAACAATACGTAATGCACCTAAGAGGGAACAATAAAAGTCGACGACAAAGATCGAAGTGCTCCGATTAATAGGGTATAAGACCGGAACGTATTCTTTCACCCCTGTTGTTTAGACTAAACATCGAAATTAAAAGAGGACCAGCAAACTTAATATAAATTTGTTTACTATTATGCAAAATTCAACACCAGGCATAAGTCATTGTTCTATTGTTTTGTAAAATACCGCACCAGGCATAATGCAGCCCCACTGTGTTTGCTGTTCTCGGTCACAGGATGAGGTGATTGCCATTCGTAAGCAACTGGAAGTCGTACTGACTACTTCAAGCGATTAGCAGCTGCTGCAAATGAGTGTGTTGGGAGGACTCCAAATGTTGTGTATTAGAAGTACCAAATGTATGTCAAATATTAACCTCTTCTGTCGACACTGTTGCGCCTGTGGGAAACACAAGGCTCCATCATCACTCGCTCACTTGACTGTGAGTGCCGTGTCAATGGTGAGTATAGGCGTCCTAGGCAGGGGAAACAGGTATCAGGAAGAGGTCAGGATGTAGCACCCATCCAAATAACAAGCAGGTTCGAGGCGTTGTCTTTCACTGAAGTGAGACTCACTTCATCTGTTGATAAAACAGCTGTGTCTCGTGTCAAGGAGCAACGAAAGCAAAGGAGTATGGGTGTGAACCGTGAATTTACTTTCAAAACTTTTCTTAAGAATTTATTTAATTTACTAGCGATTCATAAAGAACATTAACACATTTAATCATACTATGTGAGCGTGGAAGTAGTTGCCAGTGGGTAAGTGATGAAAACAAATCAAATTTCCTTCGACAAATGGAAATTGTATTCCTAAAAACCCTTTTTCTTATTTAGAAACAGATTTAAAATTATAATCAGAAAGGACCCTCTAAATATCAAGTTACAATTTATTCAGAGGTTGAAAGTATGAGCTTTCGGGTGAGAACCTTGCTGCTCTCTTTTGACACGGCCGTAGTCACGACCGCTGACAACAACCTGTGAAATACTACACTGGTGCAAAACTGCAACACACCAGATTACTTTAAAGTAAAAATTTTAACAACTCACACAACCATATAAACTATGCACCCGTAGGAGGGATGGAAATGGTACAAAACACTAACATTAAAAGATTAACTTGCTACAGACGGTGCACTTGATTTAAAAAAGAAATAAAACTTACGGTGGAAGCAACTTTATATACCAAAATAACCATTTAAATAAAAACCCATGAAATGCAGCCTTACGTAAAATATACCAGGTTAGCCAAACATGCTCTACATTACACATATACCGCCTTTCAAGATGATAGGCAAGATAAAAACATATTTCACGAATTTGGCCGTTACACTTCAAGCAATAAATTCTTTAACACCGAATCCGACAAACATGACTGAGGTAGCTATTAACGTATGGCAGATTGACAGGGAGATTACTGAACAGCCGCGCGGGATTAGCCGAGCGGTCTCAGGCGCTGCAGTCATGGACTGTGCGGCTGGTCGCGGCGGAGGATCGAGTCCTCCCTCTGGCATGGGTGTGTGTGTTTGTCCTTAGGATAATTTAGGTTAAGTAGTGTGTACGCTTAGGGACCGATGACCTTAGCAGTTAAGTCCCATGAGATTTCACACACATTTGAACATTTGATTACTGAACAACCCCAACCGCAGGTTGGTCTAACCCGCCTGTACTCCATAAGGGAAAAACGGACCACCCAATTCATAAATAATCACCTTCCCGTGGGTGGGCAAACGGAGAAGAATGGTGGGACGACCCCAAAACAAAGCGGCTGGTGACCTCACCAAGGAAACAAGTAGAATTTAACAAGTAAATGAAACAACATATCTCCAATCACTTAACTTCTAATAAACTGCGATATCTGGCAAAAACCTAACGCCCCACCCCCAACGCTCTCCGGAACCGTCCGCTGCCAGCCGCTTCAACGGACGCAGGAAGGCGCGCCGATCTCCCGTCTCACGGCGTCGCAGCTCGCACCAGCCAGACCGATGTCGTGGGTTGACTCCTGTTGCTCACGTGTCGGCCGCGAAGCCGCTATCCCTCGCCATTCGGCGCGGCCCACTGGACTCACGTGAGGACCTCACATGCACCGACGCTCAAGGCGGACAAGTCGCCTTGTGTCTCAGTGCGCGACTGTCCAACCGATCGATCCAACCGCCAATGACCGTTGCCCGAGCAACTCGAGCAGACTGGCTGCCTAACGAGCAGACTCAGATACAGGAACTCACCCCCGACCGGGCGACCACTAACTTAGTTCTGTAACTGGCGGAGTGGCAAGACTCTCATTTTGCCGGCTTTAATGTTTGATCCAAACGACAAACATACTAGCACTCCGAACGACAGAGAGACACTAACTGCCGCAGAAATGCGAACGAGAGACAGGCCAGCAACTGGTGAGGAGTGACTGAGCCAGACTCACTCCAACAGACCAACTGCCCCTGGCGAGCTTATAGTGCCCCTTAAATGCACGTGAACAGGCAACCTTTCCCGTTTTCCAGCAGAGGGAGACACCAAAGCTGCGATTACTACAGCGGCGCCACCGCCAGAAACGGAGGGCGACTGCTTCACACAACGCGCTGCGGCGCGCTCTTCAAAACAACAATTTTTTCCACGTTTCAGATGGTCTAATAGTCGTCGGCACATAAAACGTATGGCGAATACTGTTCCCCTTAGGGAAATGGCATCAAGTGATGGGAAGGAAACCCAGGCACATTCATGGTGGGTGCCTGTAGGATCCATTCAGCATGATGCATACACTATTGCGCCAACCATTGTGGTGCAGCCAGCTACGGATTTTGGCGCACGTTAGAACAAATGATGCCTCTAACTTGGACTCTGAGGTCATACTTGGATCAGTCCAGCGACTACCAGGAACGGTTGAGAACACCAACCTTGCTCATGAAGTTTTAACGAAGCTCAGAATCTGCAGCTTTGTCCCTAGAATAGATCGTGGCTCCCTGGTTCTGAATGGAAGCTTTGAACCAGAGACTCTGAGGATTTTGTATGAGCTAGGCTGCTACCTCCTAGATTTGAGCAGTAGCGCTGGGAGTTGTAGGGTTCTTCTAAATGGTGTGCACTGCGCGTTAGAGGCAGGTACCCAACAGGCTGACTATGTATGATGTACGCGAAAGTATCTTTTTTTATTTTTGCAACTCTCCAACCTTTCTAGGTAACGATAAGTCTAGAAAACTCAGGAGTATCAGGGTAAGATCCAATGAAATGCCTACCGCAGACGAAAGTGTTAAAATCCCAGCCGCTAACTGCCGAAGCAATCGCAAAAGAGTGCGACAGTTTCAAGCGCTCCTAAAAATCACTCATACCCACATAATATGAGGCAGAGAAAGCTGGTCAAAACCCTAAGTTGACAGTAATGAGATATTTGGGGAAAATTTAAATCTTTACCGAGACATTGGGGAAATGAGTAATGGAGGTGGTGTATTTGATGCAGCAGACAAGACACCAGAATCCACCGAGATCAGAAATGCTGACACAGTATCATTTGAGAGAATAAAATTGTAAAGGTATCCTCCCATCGAGCAGCGTCTCACCTCCTGATGTAACGTCAGTTCCCTTGTACATAAGTTCCCCAATCATACTATAATCACTGGAAGAGACGCTTAATATGCAACAATCAATTAGGATACTTAAGTTTTCCCAGTGGTGGACACGACACGACATCCTGTGAAACTTTACTAAACGGCTTCTATGAAAATTACCCACAACAGATAGTTCAGAACGCCCTCATCATGGAAATGGCAACAAACAGATCATGACCACTTTGAGGAAGTCCAAATCGAAGCTGGAATCAGTGACAGTGGGGCAGCTGCAGAAACAATGAATACTAAAATACAAAGGGTAGCTAAAACAAGAAGAACTATGTGTTCAGTAAACTAGACAGAGAAGCAGCAATGTCATACCTTACTGAGGAGAGTTAAACATTTAGCTTAGGGCGGGAGCCTGTAAAGGAACTATGGTTCAAGTTGAAAAGAATAATTGATCATGTACTGGATAGATACATATACCCTGTAGAACAGTTCATGACGGCCGAGATCCTCCATGGTATACAGTTTCAGTAAAGACTCCGTGGTATACAGTCTCTGTAAAGAAACTTCTAAAGAAAGGAATACTACCTTGTAATACGTATAAAAGAAATCATATGCCCATGGATTGGGAGATGATGAATGAGGCACATTTGGTAGTACAGAGAGCAATGCGTTAAGTCTTCAATGAAAACTGTTGTGACTTGGCAAGACAGCCAAGCCACTATGATTGGTAGCCGAAAGGCACGCGTTTAGCTCACGCAGGCTGGCGTGAGGTCTGGAACAGTTAAAGGAGTTGAGTCTAGTAAAAATAATACATAGCTGCTGGAATACTTAACTTTAATCCCTAATTGGTGAACGTCGGTCTGACGGTACATGCATCACAAGATAAATAGCAAATGATAATGGCGCCTTGCTAGGTCATAGCAAATGACGTCGCTGAAGGCTATGCTAACTATCGTCTCGGCAAATGACAGCGTAATTTGTCAGTGATCCCTCTCTAGCTAAGTCGGCTGTACAACTGGGGCGAGTGCTAGGAAGTCTCGCTAGACCTGCCGTGTGGCGGCGCTCGGTCTGCAATCACTGACAGTGGCGACACGCGGGTCCGTCGTATACTAGCGGACCGCGGCCGATTTAAAGGCTACCACTTAGCAAGTGTGGTGTCTGGCGGTGACACCACAAAAACAGTAGTACAATATTTTCGAAATGTCTTTCATAAAACCCAAAAGAATTCTGGTCATATGTGAGGACTGTTAGTGTCACCAAAGTTTGCGTCGAGTCACAAGGCAGAAAAAAAAGGAAAATTAGGGTTTAACGGCCAGTTGACACCGAGGTCATTAGAGATGGAGCACAAGATCAGATTGTTTCAAGGATGAAGAAGAAAATCGGTTGTGCCCTTTCAAAGGAACCATCCCTGTATTTGCCTGGAGAGATTTCAAGAAGTCACAGAAAACCCAAATCTGGATGGCTGGACGCGGATTTGAAGCGTCCTCCTCCCGAATGCGAGTCTAGTGTGCTAACCATTGCGCGACCTCCCTCAGTAAGGCAGAAACTGAAACTAAGAGTAGTACAGCGAAACCAGAAATGGTTAATCTGTTTTCAAACGTCCCTTTACACACAGAAGGATTGCTCCAATTTATTATCGTGTTACAGAAAAAATGCGTGAAGTAGATGTTAGTGACAGTGGCGCTGAGAAACTGTTGAAATCATTAAAACTGAAAAATGGAATCTCTAACAGATCCTATATTTAACATGCTGTTGAGTTAGCCTCTCTTTAAACAACAATCTACAGCAGATACCTTGAACAAAACGTGTACCCAGTGGATGGAAGAAAAACACTGCTCACAGAAATGATCTACAAAACTACCATCCAGTGTCACTGACATCAATTTCCGTTGAATCTTACAGTTTGTTCTGACCTCAAATACTGGGGTATCCCTAACAGAATGACCTCCTTTATGCCAATGAACACAGGTATAGAAAATATACATCACATGAAACCCAACTCACACTTTTCTCTCATAACTTCCTTATAGCCATCAATCAAGGAAGTAATGTAGATGCAGTATTTTCTAATTCCTGAAAAACATTCGAGTCACTAGTCTACCAACGGTTATTATCAAAAGTACAATAGTGTGGGGTGTCAGACAAAATTTATGACTGGACATAGAATTTCTTGGTAGTGTAGAGGAATGATAGACAAGGATGGGCTGTCAGGATGCGCCATATTAAAACTCGTCCGAGTTTCACAAGTGATTTATTATTTCCACCTACAGTGCACCCATTTCTCTCGGTCTGCATCACTGGGTCCCACAATGCTGAGGACACCACTTCGCTGTCTGAAAAACGGCTTGGTGGTGAATGGCTGCCTCAGCAACCCATGAAACGCCCTGCTGTGTGTCGGCCTTGTAAGACCGAAGTGTTGTGACGACATCAGGCTGTGCTGGCAGTCATCTGAGGAGTCTCGATCCCTGTTGTCTGAGCGCTGCTTGCGGGAAGCTGCAGGGCAGCCTGCGGCATGCTTCCTCGCTGGCGTGGCTAAGAGTGTGGCGACAACAAGCGCCCCTGATCTGGCATCCAAATCTGCGGCCATCGACTCTGGATGCGTCTGGCGTGTCTTGAGAGCCAACAAGACCGCCAGCAGCAGTGGGCCATCGAGTGGCCCGCCGCTGGCTGGCTAGGGACCCTACATTGGCTTCAGAGGGTCGAACCAGCGACCTGCCATGGACTGGAACACTGGCACCCCATCTGTTGCTGCGTGTAGCCAGTGGTGTGACACGCCCCACCATCCACGAGAGCTGCCACACTTGAATGACTTGTTAGTGAACCGACGCCTATTTATACGTGGCTGTGCACCTCTGTTTTTCTAGCGTGCCGCTCCGAGTCATGTACTCATAACAGGTGGATTGGGCCAGTGGGCCCCTTCTGCCAGAAACTTGCGCCATGCAAACCATTGCGTTTACTCTTTTCAGCAGGTCTTCGACCCTGTGGCCTCCATTCTACTTCGCAACTGCTGGTAGCATAACTTGCTGTCAACAGTCCCGTGCCTGGCTGTAAATTTGGTCTCCAAAATACTGCACCGAAGCCGACCTTTTCCCATCTTAAACGGTGGTGCCACAACAGTGGGAGAGACACAGATGGAGAGTTATCGACAGATGTGGAGATAACTTCAGGTGTACCTCAGAGAAGAGTGTTGGGTGTTGGGTCCCTTACTGTTCATGTTATCTATTAATGATCTTGCAGACAATATTAGTAGTAACCTCAAACATTTAGCAGATGATACTGTTATCTACAACCAAGTACAGCCTGAACAAAACTGTATAAATATTCAGCGAGGCCTTCATAAGATATCGAAGTGGTGAAAAGATTGTCAAGTTGCTTTAAAGGTTCATAAATATGAGATTGTACACTTCACAAAACATAGAAACATAGTATCCTATGAATACAATATTAGTGACTCACAACTTGAGACTGTGACACTTAGTAGCCAATGAACGATCAGATAGGCTCAGTAGTGGGTAAAGCAGTTAGCGGAATTCTATTTATTGATAGAATACCAAGGAAATGCAATCTGTCTACAGGGGAAATTGCATACAAATCACTCATGCCTGCTATCCCAGAATTATGATCAAGTGTGTGGCACCCGTACCATGTAGGACTAGCACAGAATACTGAAAATATGCACAGAAGGGCAGCATGAGTAGTCACAAGTTTGTCCGACCCACCTGAGTGTGTGACAGAGATGATGAAACTCAACTGGCAGACTCTTGAAGATAGACAGAAACTACTCCGAAAAAGTCTGCTAACGAAGTTTCGAGTACCGGCTCTAAATGACGACTCTGTGGATGTGCCACAACGCCCTGGATATTGTTCCCATAGGGATCGTGAGGACAAAACTAGAAGCCCTAATAACTGGTACAGTGGGATGTATCCTCTGACATGCACTTCACAGTAATTCGCAGAGTGTAAATGTAGATGTAGTTGTGATACAATTTGTAGAGATGGTTAAGGCGAGTGTGTGTGTGTGTGTGTGTGTGTGTGTGTGTGTGTGTCTGTGTGTGTGTGTGTGAGCTGTGATGCAAGATCACCAGAGCGCTAGAACTAGATCGTAGTCACCTACGTAAATTATGCAATGTTTCATCACGTACATGTATGGAGTCAGCAAATATTATCTTCTGGCTTGTTGCTCTGGAAGCCTAGCGAGAAATTCTCATGCATCATTAAATCTCTGTAGCTAAACAAGAAACTGTGCGTAACAGGAGCTAACGATTAGGAACGCTGCGTAGAATTGCTGAAAGGCTACTACCCGTTGAATAGAAAGCGGAATGGTAGCTTGTGGCTGGAAGTAATGATGGAAATTGGGCGGATAAATCGAGGTGCGCTCGCCAGAGAGGTCCCGGCGATCTGCGGGGGCGTGCCGGTAGCCGGCAGTCATTGTTCAGTTCACGTCCTGCCCCCTCCCCCTGCCCCCGGCTGGCGGTCGATATGCACCGTGGGGGTGGTTGGGGGCGGAGGGCCACCTCCGGTCGCCCGCCGCGGGCAGGCTCGGGTGTGGCCAGCCTGCCGGAAAACGCGACAACCTGCCGGCGGCCGCGCCGCCGACACTGGCGAAATGCCGCCGCCCTCCACTGTGCCCGAAAATGGCACTTCGTGCTTGCTTAACCGTCAGCCAGTGATCGGGTAGCGCTCCGCTGGCCTTAACACGTATAATCCCGTAACAAACAAAACGACAGGTACACCACAGGAAGTAATCTGTCGAAAGGTATACAGAGTGGGGACTAACCGTAGCTTTTGTTAAAGGTTAAAGTCCATTAGGTGTCACTCGAATGTGAATGTTTATTAAAATTTATAAAAGGGCAATTTAGATAAAAATATTTAGGTTTCCATGGCTAGACAATCTCATTACATCCGTCTGGGTGCACTGTTGCTTCGTCCTGTCTATGTAAACTAAGCGACTATCCCGCGGTATTGAACCTAAACTTAGTTGCAACCTGCCCATCGGACTGCTTGCACTGTCAGACATAAATAGTGACTGAATTTGAAAGTTTAAAATGCGAAATTAATCTAATTATTGAGAGAAACAGGTTCAACGCAGTAAAACAACCTTTACAGTTGTAAATTCAGTACACGTCATAAGACAGCGCAATTCACCGCATACGAATAACCAGATTATATGGCCGGCCGAAGTGGCCGTGCGGTTAAAGGCGCTGCAGCCTGGAACCGCAAGACCGCTACGGTCGCAGGTTCGAATCCTGCCTCGGGCATGGATGTTTGTGATGTCCTTAGGTTAGTTAGGTTTAACTAGTTCTAAGTTCTAGGGGACTAATGACCTCAGCAGTTGAGTCCCATAGTGCTCAGACCAACCCAGATTATATTCACCCAGTGTCTGAGAATTGAGCGAGTATCAGAAAACGGCGGAAGATGTTGGAAATTTTGAGAAAAATATGGGTAAGCTACAGGGAGAGACGACCTAGAAGAAAGTACTCGAATTAAAAGGATGTAAGACAGCGATGTAGTACTTAGACCCTACTGTTCAATCTGTACAGCGAAGAAGTGATGATGGTAATAAAAGAAACGTTCAGGAGTAGAATTAAAATTCAAGGTGAAAGGACATCAGTGACACGATTCGCTGATGACATTGCTATCTTGAGTGAAAGTGAAGAAGAATTACATGAAGTTAAATAATTATCCTACCTAGGCAGCAAAATAACCAATGACGGACGGAGCAAGAACATCGAAAGCAGTCTAAAACTGGCAAGAAGGGCATTCCAGACCAAGAGATATCTACCAGTATCAAACATAGGTTTTAATTTCAGGAAGATATTTCTGAGAATTACGTTTGGAGCACAGCATTGCATGGTAATGAAACATGGACTGTGGAAAACCGAAACAGAAGGGACTGGAAGTGTTTGTGCTGTGGGAATAGAGTCGAATGTTGAAAATTATGTGAACTAACAAGGTAAGGAACGAGGAGGTTCTGTGCAGAATCGGAGAGGAAGGTAATACATAGAAAACACAGAGAAGAGGAAGGGCGGGATGGAAGAGGAGTTCGTCGCGGGCCGCATCAAATCAGTAAGAAGACTGATGACTGAAAAAAATATGAGAATGAGACCACTTGTTAGTGATCACAAGCATTTGCGAAACTATTTCACACTGACGCACCCTGCCCTGGCCTGTTCACTCCTCCCCCTCCCCCCACCCAAAAAAAGAGATGAAAGGAAAATGTTTATTCGTTACTGCGCTCTCACTGTTCATGTAGTTATTGCTTCTCTGGGTAGATATTATTTGATCGCTATTTCTAAAGTCATTGGCGGAGGCGGCAAAGATGGACTATTCACGTTGGTGTGTAGAAGGTATGCGATTGGCGATGTACCATCTGATTTCCGGAGAAAAGTCATCCATAAATTCCGCAGATAGAAAAATGCCACAAGTGTGACACCTAACGTTGTTGAGAATCGAAAACAAAACTGAGGACCTGTTAGATGACGATTAGTTTGGTTTTATGGCGGCACCGAAGGAGCAATTATGACGCTGCCGTTCATAATAGAAGGAAGACTAGAAAAATCAAGAGATTCATGGGATTTGTTAAGCTGGAAAAACCAAGACATATTCATAGGATTTTTCAATCTGGAAAAGGCGTTCGACAAAAGATGAAGACGTCTGTGACTCTGAGAAAAATAGTTGTAATCTATACGGAAAGACGGGTAATATACAATGTGTACAAGAATTGGGTGTGGAAGACCAAGAACGAAGTGCACAGACCAAAAGTGGTGTAAGACGTGGTTCTAGTCTTTCGGGCCTGCTGTTCAATCTATGTGTCGCAGAAAAAATAATAGAAATAAAGGAAAAGTTATGAGTTGGATTAATATTCAGTGTGATAGAACATCACTGTCAAAATTCCCTGATGACATTGCTATTTTCAGAGAAAGTGAAGAAAATGTATAGAATATGTTGAATGAAATAAAGAGTGTAATGAGTGGATAATACGTATTAACAGTTAACCGAAGAAAGACGATTGTAATGAGAAGTAGCAGAAATGAGAACAGCGTGAATCTTAACAAAAGATTTGGGGGCCACGAAGTAGGCGAAGGTAAGGAATTCTGCTGCCTAGGCAGGAAAATTACCGATGACGGACAGTGTAAGGACATAGAAAGTAGGCTAGCCTCGTCAGAAATGGCATTCGTGGCCGAGAGAAATCTATTAGTATCAAACGTAGGCCTTAATTTGAAGAAGAAATTTCTGATGATGTCCATCTGGAACACTCAAATGCATGGTAGTGAAACAATGACTATGGGACAACCGGAAGGCAAATGAATCGAAGAATTAGAGATGTGGGGCTGCAGAAGAATGTTGAAGGTTAAGTGAACTGATACGGTAAGGGATCAGGAGGTTCACTGCGGGATCAGCGAGGAGAGGAACACATGGAAAACACTGATAATAATAAGAAGCAAGATGGGTGGACATCCATTAAGACAAGACTGAATAATACCCGTGGTACCAGAGCGAGCTGCTGAGGGTAAGAACTGTAGAGGAGGACGGAGCCTGGAATACGTCCGTCAAATAATTGAGGAAATAGGTGGCAGTTGTTACTCTGATGTGAAAAGGTTGGCATAGGAGAGGAATTCGTGGTGGCCGCCATCAAACGTCAGAAGAATGATGACTCAGAATAACTCCTTTAGTACCGACTGTATCCGCTACTCATTTTCAGACAGTGTCCACGTACCCCACTGAATGGCCTACAAAATGTGTCATTCTGCGACACGTGGTTCAGGACGGGGCCAGCAAGGTGTACAGGTGCTATTTCGTACGTCTCATCACAGATCTTAACGAGCTGCAGCGACCGTCGCTAACCGGGAGGGAGTTACTATGAGGGACAGTTATATGGAAACCGAACGATGGTTTAAAAGTAATCTCCACACTCTTAAAGACATTCGTCCAACTGGGAGATAAGACGATCAATTCCTGTTTCATACAGTGCGATCTAAGGCTCATGAACCACAAGCGCAGCCCCTCTTGCGCTTCCTCGTCCGACTGAAACCAGCGTCCACGCATGTCTTTCTTCAGGTCGCCAGATAAGTGAAAATCACACTGTGAAAAACACGGGCATTACCGAGGACGCTGAAGCGTTTCCCAACAAAATCTTGAACATTAGTCCGACTGACAGCACGGACCGGGCATTATCGTACAACAGGATGTTTCTGTCTGACAACATTCTTGTGTGTTTGTTTTGTTTTTATGGCTTTTCGAATGTGTTTCTATGCTACGGAGGGGAAAAATGAACAGTTAAAATCGATACCGGTATTTTGAAACTGAATAAACGGTATATTTCGGTATTTGTTTGGTCTCGGTTGTAATAGGTTTCCTTTTTTTTAATAATTTTTAATAGTAAATGTGTAAAAATATCGGCGTATCAATTTGTCATACGGCAGTGCTCAGATTTTTGGATTTATAAAGAAAATTCTATAAAAATGAGTAGCGTTTATTTGCAAAATTTCCATTGCTTTGAAATTACAAAATGGTTCAAATGGCTCTGAGCACTATGGGACTTAACATCGATGGTCATCAGTCCCCTAGTACTTAGAACTACTTAAACCTAACTAACCTAAGGACAGCACACAAAACCCAGCCAGCATGAGGCAGAGAAAATCCCTGACTCCGCCGGGAATCGAACCCGGGAACCATGGCGTGGGAAGCGAGAACGCTACCGCACGACCACGAGATGCGGGCTTTGAAATTACAACGTATATACTTTATGTGATCAAAAGTGTCTAGAAACCCCCAAAATATGCGTTTTTCAAATTAGGTGCATTGTGCTGCCGACTGCTGCCAGGTACTCCATATCAGCGACCTCAGTAGTCATTAGACATCGTGAGAGAGCAGAATAGGTCGCTACGCGGTACTTCGAACGTGGTCAGGTGATAGGGTGTCACTTGTGTCATACGTCTGAACACGAGATTTCCACACTCCTAAACATCCCTAGGTCCAGTGTTTCAGATGTGAAAGTGAAGTGGAAATGTGAAGGGACGCATACAGCACAAAAGCGCACTCGTTGTAAAGTATAATAAGCAGACAAGGAATTCCAGACTGCATCAGGAAACGTAGCAAGTAGTATGAAAGTTAGGCTGGAGGTGAGAATACTTGGATTTCATGGTCGAACGGTTGCTCATAAGCCACACATCAAGTCGGTAAATGCCAAACGACGCCTCGCTTGGTGAAAGGAGCGTAAACATTGGACGATTGAACAGTGGAAAACGTTTTGTGAAGTGACGAATCAGGTACACAATGTGTCGATCAGATGGCAGGGTGTGGGTATGGTGAATGCCCTGTGAACGTCATCTGCCAGCGTGTGTAGTGCCGACAGTAAAATTCGGAGGTGGTGGTGTTATGGTGTGGTCGTGTTTTTCATGGAGGGGACTTCCACCCGATGATGTTCTGCTTGGCACTATCATAGCACAGGCCTACATTGATGTTTTAAGCACCTTCTTCCTTCCCGGAGTGGTTACACGACTTTTATGGACTGGCCTGCACAGAGTCCTGACCAGAATCCTATACAACACCTTCGGGATGTTTTGGAACGACGGCCGAAATCGATTTCTCTCCTCAGTGCAGCACTCCGTGAAGACTGGGCTGCCATTCCCCAAGAAACCTTCCAGGACCTGATTGAACGTATGCCTGCGAGAATGGAAGCTGTCATCAGCTTGGGCGAGCCAACACCATACTGAATTCCAGCATTACCGATGGAGGGTGCCATGAACTTGTAAGTCATTTCCAACCAGGTGTCCGGATACTTTTGATTACATAGTGTAGTCAGGAACTAGCAACAAACATATGACATAAGAATCGCTACAGCATTGTACGCCAATTAACCTGTTGCCGTGTGGTGTAGCCTATTAGAGGGCCCGCAAATGTCCAGTGTTATGAACAAGACGTGCCCCCATCTGGCCTATAGATAGTTACTCGCGTCATCCTCGGACATCAGTTGTACTGCAGAACGCTAACATCCCTAATGTGGAAGTAACTTACAAGGTGCGGTAGCAATGAAGTATAATGCTCCACATCCTTTAAGTTATTAAGGGCGGGAGACGGCACAAAAAACTGGTGACACAATGCAAGGAGAAACTTTCACAATGTCCCTTGGAAGAGAAGGTAATCTTGACTGATATATCTATAATTTTATTCGCATACTACAAACTAGGGATAATAACTGAACCTTTAGCTGTGTGGATGCTTGATGGTTAAAATTTGGTACCATTCAAAAGTGCTGATAGGCGTTATCAAGTTGTGACCTTTCAAGGCCAGGCCGGAGGTTTTCTCGAGCAACTCGACGGACAGAGGACACATACAGTCGAAGAAGGAGATCAGAAGTACTTTACCGGAACTTGTGTGAACTGCTGAGGATTTTTTTGGCGGAAGGTGTAATTTCTCCACTGCTGGCACCCTTTAGCTGGGTGGTCAGCGGTCTGACCGCCATGCAGTAGGCATGGGTTCGATTCCCAGCCGAGTCAGAAATTTCCTCCATTTGGTAACTGGGTGTTGTGTTATCCTCATCATTTCACTATCATCGACAAGCAGGTGACCCAGTGTGACGTCAGCTGGAAGGCTTGCAACTCAGTGGCCGAATTTCACCGGTTGAGGATTCCCGACCATCACTGCCATACGATCATTTCACTTCATCCACTGTTGATCTTTCCGTTTGCCCTGTAACGTCCCCTTAGAACAATTTATACGCGACTGTGCTTAAACTGACACAATATTTTTTTAGCGCAACGCAATCTGACTATCAAAGATCCCTGCAAAAGAATGGCCCTGAGTAACATTAAACTATACCTTTCACAAATAACTTACCTCACCAAAAATCTTCATTACTCGAACTACTGCAATACAGCGAGCGCCACTACTGCCAGCTAAATAACAGATTCAAACTGCGGAAGGCACTAACTACTGATAGGGATAGTTAGCAAATGAAAGAAATTAATAGAGAACAAACAATGTATTTACCTTAATAGTCATAATATATATAGCAGTTCATGACAAATTACAAAACTCCGCCATCTCTCTCCCCACATCCACCACTGCTGGCGGCTCACCTCCAACTGCGCAACGCTACGCGCTGTTCACATCCAGCTGCCGCTCTACAATGCCAGACAACAATGCAAACTAGCCACAGACTGCACACAGCACAGCCAGTGATTTTCATACAGAGAGCGCTAAGTGGCGGCGGCGTTACCAATATAAGAACCTAAACAGCCTACTTACATAAAGAAAACATAAACAGCCTACTTACAGCCCTCGTGCTGTCGGACGAAATCACACCGTTGCACTATAACGTCCACCCCCACGCTGCCAGTCGGACGAAGCCTACGCGTCAGCGATTTGGTTGGAAAATACTGCAGCATCCTCTGTACAGGTGGATTTTCCGCTGGGTCCATTTCAAATCTTTGTCGACCTAAGAAAAGACATGCGCGGACATCGGTTCAGTCGGACGGGAAAGTGCAAGAGTTGCCGTGGTTTTGGTTTCTTCAATTGCTGATTGCGTTCTAAGAAACCGGAATTGTTCGTTTCATCTCCCAGATCGAGATAACCTTTTATGTTTGTGGGGATTACTTTTGAATGGTACCATTTCATGGTCCTGTTGTGTAATTGTTCGATTTATATTTGACTGCTGCCCCGTATATTTCAAACCAATTCATAGCTTCGTAGCCGTACATTTACATAAAGTCAAGTTCTCGAAAACGCATGGTAAAGTTGAGGCCATTTATGTGTACTGATTTCCCATCGGGCACCGAACGAAGGTGAGCTTTCGTGGTGTATGTCGGGGAAAGCAGCTATCGTGACGTCCCAAGTTCGTTGTGGGGGAAGTCATATCTCCAGAACAAGGAGATATGGCCTAATAATCACTGACTTTTCGGAAAGACTAGCTTTTGCCTCAAGTGGACAGCAAATTAGCCCTCATATATTCATCTAATTTTTTACAATGAGAGCACGTAGTGGCTTCGAACAAACCTTAAAGGTAATTGCCGACATTTTCTTAAGCTTTTTCTGATTTCCATGTTCAACTTCAAATATTTACCAGGTTAATTCATTTTCAAAGTAATCGGAAATATTAAGCTGTGTTATCCTTGCGAGTTCGATTTCTTAACGATTCATGGTTTTAGTGGTAAAATACTAAAACGCTAAACTACTACAATGGTACAATAATATAATACCTGACATTCCGGCAGTCTTTCAGCGAACTTCTTGAGGGAGTAGGATGAGGAAGACCGCTGCAACACGACCGAAACTTCTGATGTTGTTCAGCTTCAGCATTCTAGAATTGTGTAAGAGGACACGATAGTATATCCAGACGGATTTTGATGAGATATTGCCGAGAGCGCTAACAGGTCCAGACTTTTGTAAACTTGATTTTGTGAGTCATCAGTTTTGATGCGACTAGCCACGAATTCCTCTCCTGCGTCAACCTGCTCATCCTAAGATGGGCAGGTTGACGCAGGAGAGGAAGTTGCACATCACGTCCTCGGTTACTTCTTGGATATACTTCAGTCACTCTATTCCTCTGCAGTTTTTACCCTGTACAGCTCCCTATCGTACCATGGAGGTTATGCCCTGATATCGTAATACATGCCCAATCATCCTGTCTGATCTACTAGTCAGTGTTCACAAAATGTTCCTCTCTTTGCCATTTCTGTGGAGATCTCCTTACTCATTATGTTATTACTACACCAGATTTCCAGTATTCTTGTGTAGCACCTCATCTCCAACGCTTAGATTCTCTTCTGCAGTGGCTTTCTCACAGTCCATGATTAACTGCCACTGCAATGCTTTGCTCTAAATGTGCGTTCTCAGAAATTTCTTCCTCATTTTAATATATACGTTTGATACCCCTTGTGCAAGAAACTCTACGGACTCGACGTCCTTCTTGCTTGGACCGTGGTGGGTTATTTCGATTCCAAGTTAGCGAATTCCTCAACTTCGTCTAATTTGTAATTCGTGATTACCAATTTGATATTAAAATAATCGCTATTCTTACTTGTGCTTCTTATCATTACTTTTCTATGTTCCCAGTTTTCTCCACTCCATATTCGTTCTTGCTGACATTAGTTTATTTCCGCAACAACCTGCAATTTATGTCCTCGCCGTAAAGAAAATATCGCAGAACTGAAACAATTATACATACATTTTATCTCATTATCTTTAATTGCACAAGTACACTGTGGACAATCTGTGGAGTTTCACAAATATACAAAAGTGACAGAATGTACACACCAGACGCCGATATCAGAAAGTACTACAGTGAAATTTACACATATCTGACTTAAAAAAATTTTATTTACCTTCTTGCCTGAAGATAAGATCATGTAGAAATACATATATTCTCGCAGAGGTTCGGAAGATATTGTAAGATACTGTGCAGCCACACTGTAAGTACGGAGAGCCGTACTCGATCATATTGTAAACATGTCTAACGGAACAGACACCATTGTGGTACAGCGACTGTGAAGAAACAATAGTCCGTATTTCTTGTAATATAGTTTTTTACGGTCCGACAGAACAGACGCCAAATATCTACACTCAAGAGCCAAAGAAACTGGTACACCTGCCTAAAATCGTGTAGGGTCTCCGCAAGCACGCAGAAGTGACGCAACACGACGTGGCATTGATTAGACTAACGTCTGAAGTATGCTGGAGGGAATTGACAAGATGAATCCTGTTCGGCTTTCCATAAATCCATAAGAGTAGGAGGGAGTGGAGATCCCCTCTGAACAGCACGTTGCTAAACACCCCAGTTATGCTCAATAATGTTCATGGCTGGGGAGTTTGGTAGCCAGCGGAAGTGTTTAAACCCCGAAGAGTGTTTCTGGAGCAACTCTGTAGCAATTCTGGACGTGTGGTGTGTCGCTTTGTCCTGCTGGAACTGCCGAAGTCCGTCACAATGAGCAATGAACATGAATAGATGCAGGTGAACGGACAGGATGCTTACATACGTGTCACCAGTCGGAATCGTATCTAGACGCATAAGGGTCCTACATCATTCCAACTGCAAACGCCCTACACCACTACAGAGCCTCCATCAGCTTCAACAGTCCCCTGCTGACATGCAGGGTCCATGGATTCTAGGGGTTGTCTCCATACCCGTACACGTCCACCCGCTCGACACAATTTGACACGGGACTCTTCCGACCTGGAAACATGTGCCCTGTCATCAATACACAATGTAAGTGTTCACGGGTCCAGGCGAGACGTAAAACTTTGTGTCGTGCACACATCAAGGACACACTAGTGGGCTTTCGGCTCCGAAAACCCATATCTATGACGTTTCGTTAAATGGTTCGCACGCGAATACTTTTTGTTGGCCGAGCTCTGAAGTATGCAGCAATTTGCGGAAGGGTTGCACTTCTGTCACGTTGAACGATTCTCTTCAGTCGTCGTTGGCTTCTTTCTTGCATGATCTTTTTTCCGGCCGCAGCGATGTCGGAGATTTAATGTTTTATAGGATTCCTGATATTCACGGTACATTCGTGAAATGGTCTTGCGGTAAAATCCCCTCTTCATCGCTACATCTGGGAAGCTGTGTCTCATAACCCGTGCGCCACCTATAACACCACGTTCAGACTCACTTAAATCTTGATAACCTGCCATTGTAGCAGCAGTAATCGATCCAACAACCAGACACTTGTTTTCTTATATTGGCGTTGTTAAGCGCAGCGCTGTATTGTGCCTGTTTACATATCTCTGCATTTAATTACGCATGCCTACACAATTTTCTCAGACATTTCAGTGTATATGAACAAAAGCAAGGACCACCCTTGGTACTTTCTGTTGTGGATTGGCAATACAGCCAACCCACTATAAGGAAGCCGAAAGGCACGCGTTTAAGCTCACGCAGGCTGGCGTCAGGTCTGGAGCAGTTGTGGAAGTTAGACTTTAGCAAGAAAGGTCGTAGCTGTTGGAATACTTAACTTTAATCCATAATTGGTGAACACAGCTCCTGATGGTACATGTTTTACAGCATCAATAGTAACTGGTTATGGCGCCTTGCAAGGTCGTAGCAAATGACGTAGCTGAAGGCTATACTAACTATCGTCTCGGCTAATGAGAGCGTAATTTGTCAGTGAACCATCGCTAGCAAAGTCGGTTGTACAACTGGGGCGAGTGCTAGGAAGTCTCTCTAGACCTGCCGTGTGGCGGCGCACGGTCTGCGATCACTGATAGCGGCGACACGCGGGTCCGACGTATACCAACGGACCGCGGCCGATTTAAAGTCTACCACCTAGCAAGTGTGGTGTCTGGCGGTGACACCACACTTTCAGTGCGGATGCAGCATATCTTCTGAACCCCTGCGGGATTTAGCGAATACCACGACCTTTGAGCTAATAAACAGATATTGATATTGCTGAGCAACAGTCACACAATAATTTTTAAATAAGCACACCGCCATTTGACTGAATTGTTGTTTATTTAATAACGACATAGGTTTCAGCATACTGTGGCATTTTCAAGCGATTGAGCTTATGTCATTAACATACTGCAGGATATCAAGCTCAAAATTGGCCATAAATTACGCAAATATTGGCTTCCCACGAAATGCCAGTTGTAATAATCATCATCTTTTAGAAATATCAGTAAATAATTGTGGGAGCACGTGGTATTGGGCCAATAGATCGGAGCGTCAGAGGTTGAGAATTTGGATTAAACAGGAATTGTGCCGAGGTGGACGAGGTGGTTAAAGCAACCGTTCTGGGGAAGCTTCTGGCTTCGAGTCCCAGTCCGGAACAAATTAGTAACCTTCACCACTGATTTATTTCAATGCACACAGGCGGCTGATATCTTGATTTCTAGTAATATAGTTCCTTTACGTCTGCCTGTACCATCATTGGCATCAATTCTGTCGCACAAGGCGATTAAAGAGACCGAAATCCATGTTCCATTAAGAACTACATTGTCACCGCCTACTTAATAGCATTTTGGTCCACTTTTGGAATGCGTTATTGCTGCACTCGTGGTGGCATGGATTCATCTACATCTGCATGGATACTCTGCAAATCACATTTAATTGCCTGGAAGAGGATTTGTCGAGGCACCTTCTCAATTCTCTATTATTCCAATCTCGTATGGTGCGTGGAAAGAATGGACACCTATATCTTTCCATACGAGATCTGATTTCCCTTGTTTTATCGTGGTAATCGTTACTCCCTATGTAGGTTGGTGTCGACAAATTATTCGGTGATTGTAATTTCAATGACTTCCAGGTGATTTTGTCCAGGCATGTGTGTTGTGTACATAGTTCCTCATAGTCAGCACGTACACAACTTTCCCAATAGAGCGCGGCCCGCTAAGCACAACAGTGCAGGCGCAGCACTCGTCTGTCTCCGCACTACGAGATGGCGCTGCCTTAGAGACGGACCAAATTCTGTGTCCGCCGATCCGCGTATTAATATGTAATGCAGCCAATGAGATTCCTGCTAATGTAGAACCATTTCTCCTCGCAGATCACACTCACGCAGTGATACCTGAATGCTTGAGGTATTATAATGAGTGTACAGACCTCCGATTAGTCAGTCTGCACCAGTCTGTACCAGTCTGCATTTGTCTGTACCAGTCTTCGGTCTGCGCCTAACAAGATTATCATATTCCTGTACATAGCCATGAAGATAAATGAATGGACACTTTGTCAAGTATCAGAGATATGTGAGAATAAGATTAACGTACCACAACCAAAGGAACTTCAGATTGTCAATTGTAAACAGCATCCAGAATCAAGTTACGTAATGTCTATGATTTTTATTATTTTAATAGATATGTGTGAAAATTAATCAAGTTCTGTTTAAAGTTGGCCACCGTCAATCTGCCACTCTAAGCGTGGAAGTGGCATTTCTATCATCTGACCTAACGGCAGAAGATAAACACGCCACGATAAGATCACGAGACAAATTGCTGACACTCGCCTACTTCGTTAGAGCGACGAGTTAAATAACGTGATGGTGTGTGTACCGAAGGTCTTACAGTACGCACACCACAATGACCCACCATATACCATATTTCTATGCACACTTTGGCAGTTCCCATAAATTATGGGCCAATGATTTGTGAATGAGCTCAGACCTGGCGCCTGACAATGTCCCAGATGTATTCAGCTATGTTCAGATCACGTGAATTTGGTGGTCATGATATCAATTGGCCTACAACAATAGCACGATTCCACCCTTGTGTTACTGTACCTGAAGATGGCACCACTGTCGTGGAATCCTCAAAAATGAAGCGATGCCTGTAGTCCGCCCCAATGTTCACGTAGTCCACATCTGCCACAGTGCTTTCAATTGCTACCAAAGGTTCCATGTCCCATGGAATCTCCGCTGTATGTTCTCCATTACATAATACCGGGCCCAGCAGCCTGAGTCAGTGGTATGGTTCATGATTAGAGCATCCTTTCACCTTGATGACAATAATATAACAGAAGCGAACATGGGCCTGGTATAACAAGGCATACGATTCATCCGAACAAATGAGACTTGATCGATCGTTGGGCTAATGTCGACAACCAAATGCCCACTGCAAACGTAATTGGCGATACGTTGAGTCAACGTGGTAACAGGAGTTGTCAGCTGCATAGCCCTGTGTTCAATAATGTACCGTTGCTCCACATAAAGAAATCCTGCGTGAATGTAAAATTTTGAAGCCTCTTCCTGGTCAGACCCAAGCCCAGCCAAGGCAGCCTCGTAGACCACGTCTGCATCGGAATGTCAAACAGAAAGGAGGACCGATATTGTGAATAGCGTGACAAAACTGAGACAACTGCTACGCATCCAACGAGCAAGGTGCCTGAATCACCAATGCAGAAGTATAAGGGGCGTTCAGAAAGAAACGAGCCGGAGGCGTAATTACAGAGACCAGTACCTCTGGCTGTAGCGGCACTTGTTCCACTGTGACACAAGGCGATCAATGGCTGTCTCATAAAATTCCCGTGGCTGTGATGTTAACCAGTTCTGCACGTACGCCTGGACATAGTCGTACGAGACAAATAGTTTGCCCCTATGCTGACGTTCTCCTTTGATCAAGATAGCCTTCAACTGATTCACTTCGTGCAGCGCGGGAGAAAAGTGAATGCCCAACGTTACTCGCAAACTTTGACCATCCTTCGCCAAGCGTCAAATCAAAACAACCAGGCAATCTCAACTTTCGGGCCGTTCTGCTCCACGACAATGCAAAGCCTCATACGGCCAACACGGGCGCGGTAATCCTGCAGATATTCAAATGTGAGGTTCTCGACCACCCTCCATACAGTCCGGATCTCTCTCCCTGTGATTACGTCATTTTGGGTCCCCTTAAAAAGGCTCTGAGGGGCAAAAGATTCACCTCGAACGGAGACGTCCAGCTGTAGGTGCGGAACTGGTTAACATTGCAGGACCGGGAATTTTATGAGACAGCCATTCACCGCCTTGTGTCACAGTGGGACAAGTGTCTCAACAGCCAGGGTAAATACTTCTAACAAACAGGTAACCGTTTCTGTAATTATGTCTCCGCATCGCTTCTGTTTGAATACCCCTTATATTATCTCACAGTGAAGAGAGCATCATGTCATTCTGCCAGCCATGCACAGAGGAGGGAGGACATAAAAATGTATACAAGAACGACTTTCAGTCTACTGACATTGCAGAAAGTAACGAGTTGATGGCTTGAAATTAAAGCTTGGAACACCACTTTGTGGTAAAAAATACTGACACACCCAGAAAACTAGTCCACATTCGGTCATCTACACCACGCTATTCGCCCCAGTTTTGAAGCTCGCCATTAATTAAATTACGAATAAAAATTATGAAGAACGACGATCGACGACTTCTGTCGTTTCTCAGCAATTTGAACATGGTAGAAAACTAGAAAATATGAGAAAAGAAAATATACAACTCAGTTTAGATGTACCAGAAGTCAATGTAGTGAAATTGAAGGAAGACAAAGATTTTTGGTCAGATGACTACAGTTTAATATGAACAGCAACAGAAAATAGTATAAATTGAGTGATATTCGTTATGAGTAGGAAGTTGGGACTGAGAGGAAGTTACTGTCAACAAGTGGACGTCATAAGCAGAATCTAAAGAGACGGAGAAAGTATAGAGGATACTGAACAGGTAATTCAATACATAAAGGGAGATGAATAATAGTCTACGGATGATTGGAGTGCGGTTGTAGTGGAAGGAGTAGAAGAAAGTGTCACAGGAAAATATGGGCTTGGTTGTACGAAAACACTAATTGAGTTTGGCCATAATTATCAGTGAACACTCGGTTCTAGACTCACAAGGGGAGTAGCTATACTTGAAAACGTTCAGGGGTGATTCCAGTTTATGGTGAAGCAAAGATTACGAAATCAGACACTGGACTGTAAGGCACACCTAGGAGGAGATGTAGACTCAGATCATGATTGAACGATGATAAAAATAGGCTGAACTTTAAGACTAGTCTGGAAGAATCAGTCCGCAAAGAGGTGAGCTATAGATGTACTACGGAACGAATACATATGCTTGAAGTTCTCTAACGCTATATATTTTGCCATAATGAGTATCTCAATAGGCAGTTTAGTTGAAGAGGAAGGCTACCTCTAAAATGGGCAAACACAGATGTTGCAAAGAGAAACATAGGTGCAAGTAAAGTATTTGCAAGGAAACCATGGGTAACAGAGGAAATACACTAGTTGGTCGACGAATGAAGGAAGAACACAATTTTTCAGGGTAATTCAGCATTACCGAAGTACAAGTCGCATAGTAATAAAAAATGGAAAGTGCAGGAAAGCTAAGACGAAGTGGCTGCGTGAGAACTTGAAGGAACCGAAGAAGAAATGATTGTCGGAAGTACTGATTCAGCATATATAAAAGTCAAAACTCTTGTGAATCTAAAAAGAAGGACGATAACATTAAGAGTGCAATGGGAACTCCAGTGTTAAACGTAGAGGTGAGGGTGGATAGGTGAAAAGGGTACACTGAAGGCTGTATGAGACGGAGGACTTGTCTGTTAATGTAATGGAAGATATAATAGGAATCGACAGGAAGAAGATAGGTGGTCCAATATTAGAATCAGAATTTTGGACAACTTAAGCTCCAATAGGGTGACGTGATTGATAAACGTCCGTTGGACTTTATAGAGTGATTGGAGGAACTCGCAATAAAACGAATATTCACGTTAGCGTGTACGATGTATGAAACTGTTGACGTGCCTTCAGACTTTCGAAAAAATATCGGCAGCAAACTTCTGATGAAAATAAAAGCCGACAATAGCGACAATTATCGAATTATCAGCTTAACAGGTGATGAATGATAGTTTCTGATAGGGGTAATATACAGAAGAATGGAAAAGAAGTTTCAGGATAGGCTTCACGAAAGGTAAAGGATAGGCTTTACGAAAGGTAAAGGGATCAGACAGCCATTCCTGGTGTTGCGATTGATAATGGAAGCAGGACTCGAAAAAAAGGACACGTTCATAGGGTTCGTAGACCTGAAAAAAGAGTTCGAAACTGTCAAATGGTGCAAGATGTCCAAAATTCAAAGGAAAAAAGAGGTAAGGTATAGGGAAAGATAGGTACTATACAATATGTATAGAAGCCAAGAAACAAAGAACGAAGTGCCCAGATTAAATGGGGTATAATACAGAGATGCAGTCTTTCGCCCTTAGTGTTTAATCTGTACAATGAAGAAGAAATGACGGAAATAAAAGAAGGCTTCAAGAGTGGGATTAAAATTAAAGGTGAAAGGATAAGATTCGCTGATGACATTGTTATTCTCATTGAAAATGAAGATTTACAGGACCTGTTGAATAGAATGAATGGCAGTCTATTAGTATCAAATATGGACCTTAATTTGCGGAAGAAATTTCTGAGAATGCACAGCATTGTACGGTAGAGAAACATGGAATTTGGGACAAAAAAGAGAATCAAAGCACTTGAGATGTCCTGCTACGGTAGAATGTTGAAAATAATATGGACTGATAAAGTAAGTAATGAGGAGGTTCTCCACAGAATTGGCGAGGAAAGAAACATATGGAAAACACGGGCAAGATGAAGGAAAACGATAATAGGCCACCTGTTAAGGCATCTGGGATAACTTCCATGGTACTAGAGGGAGCTGTAGAGGGTAAAAAGTGTAGAGGAAGACAGAGACTGGAATACATCCATCAAATAATTTAGGAGATAGGTGGGAATTGCTACTCTCAGATGAAAAGTTTGGTGCTGGATAGGATATTGTGGTTGGCCACATCAAAATAAATAAATTAATTAAAAAAATGCAGCACATACTAGTAATGTAGACTGCGAGTTCATGGATTATTTCAGCATAGACAGTTTTAGCATGGACAAGGTTAGTCTGCCTAATTACTTGATGGAAGAAGAAGATATTGTAGTTCATATAATGGCCAGAGTCACAAGCAAACTGTTAGTGCATTGCTAAACTTAATAAAGTGCATCACTTACACGAATGAGACGCGCAAGCAATCGATGCTCTTTTGCTTTGTTCCTTGTACTTGTTAGATACAAATGGGACATTGCCAGCAGTGAGTGTCTCACAACATTGTATATGCACAGGATTCCTGTCCATGGAAGCTATAATGTGTACCAACTTGCTGCAGCCATTAATAAAAATATTCAGTGATAATCAACTAGCAGGTGGCATGGAAGAATATAGTGATAGCCCATGTTGTGTAACACCAGTCACTATCCTTATGATTTAAAAAGATGGTACTAAAATATACATATTCTATTGTGAGTATCGTTACCTGAACACACAAACTGTCACTTGTGAGTATCCCATCCCAGATATCCCAGAAATATTGAACAAGTTAGCACAATGAAAGTACTTTTCAACACCAGACCTTATATCAAGAGCTAGAAGTAGTCCCAGAAGACAGATTGACAAATGCCTTAACATAACAATGGGGCCATTATCAGTATCAAAAAATACCATGTGGACACAAGAACACACCAGTTACGTATCAGAGACAGAGAGAGTACTTCATGGATTGAACCTTGTGAGTTAAAGAGCATTTCGCTCTCATTTAAATATATAGCCGAAAGAGTCAGCTTTCAGGAATTGTGAAACGAACCCTATCGTCCAGTACCGTGTGCCACAAAGATTACGGATTCGCCACGAGATGGGAAATTCACATGCGTCTATTGTGCTGAATGAGGCTTAAGTGCCGTAGTGTGCGAGTGAGACAGATGAGAACCTACATCATACGTAAACCCCGTAGAAGCTGTTTATGGCCAGGGTGACATAGCAGTATTAAATATGCAGACCTAAGATTGGCCATAAAAAGAAACATTTATGAAAACTATTTAATTCTGTAGTAATTCATGGAATAAGGCCACAGTAATTTTAATGTACCATCCTTCATAAATTTTCATGGTGATCCCAATAAAACTTGGATATTGATCATATCGATAATAGTTTAGGGTTCACTGTTATAGTGAAATTAACAAGTTTAGTAACAAAGAATTGAATTTTTAAATCTGAACACTTTGATCGATCTTAACAACCGACATCATTAAAATTACAAATGTTGTAAATATCAACTCAGTAACTTCATTTGTTTAAAACATATAGTAAAATTAAATTAAATTAGGAGTATTTTGAGTTAAGCATTAGATCATCATTTCCTACACACAAAAAACATTTAACTACGACAGCATGACACTTTATTGGTCTATTATGTAATAGAATATTTGTTGTGAAGTTTAGCGCATGATAGTTACTTTTGTTGTGTATTTATTTGTCAGAAAGCACATCGGTGCAAAGCTACTGGCCGTGCCATTGACAGCTAAGATGGAAATTTTATTGGTTCTATGTAAAAGAATCTAACGTCTATTGTGTAATGAATATTACTGGTGCTTCATTTAGAACGTGAAAGTGATCAGGCTTGATTATATAAATAAGCTAAAATGAAAAATAATGTAGAATAAGCTGTAGCCAATCAGATGGACGGCTTCAGGAACGCAAATTTCCCTAGTGAGTTGAGCGAGGACGTGCGGCGCGCGGGAAACGCGGCCGGGGACGGGCAGACGAACAGTGCTGGTGGAGACGCGAAAGCAGACGGTCGGTCTTTAGGTAGGTAGGAAGTGAAACGACTTTGAAAATTTCGCGTCGTGTGGTATCGCGGGACTTAGTCTCTGAGCGGTGAGCAGCTGCGCGCCTGGTGTGAACTCTAACTTTTCGCTTAATTAACGAGATAGAGTATTGGACTTGTAATTCGCGATGAGATTGTGAGTGATCTAACTGTGTCAAATGCATATGCACTCGAGTGTAATAGTAATTCTAAATACGACCACTTTCAATATTAGTTTGCATTCTTAACAAACATTATTCTAACCAAATCGCAACTGTGTGGCCTACTTAACTTATGGGTTGTCAATTTAGCTCCTGGTATTATTATTACTGTTGTTATACGTAATATTAACATTGTAGCTTTCATAACATTTCCCAATCTTGCCATTAGCTAGACAATTTAACCGAAAGGTCAAAAGTGTTTAATTTAGGGTGTGTAATGCGATACGGCTGTTCAACCCTGAGACGAGTTTGAGCCAAGATATTTCGACGAAGTGGAACCGTATGTGAGCCCGAAAATATTTGGGATGTTAGCTCGCAGCCCTACGAAGATTATGATCTTACAGTATTGTCTAAAATTATGGAATAATATGTAAGTGGCTTAGAAGAAGTATTCAACAGACTACAGACAGCACATCAGACGCTGGGTGTGGATAAATACCATTTTGCACAAAGAGAATTGAATTACCTCAGACATGTGACCAGTAGAAACTATGTAAAAACGGGTCCCCAGTTAATATCAGCAACCTGTAATCCTTCACACCACAAACAATGGGACAGTTACTGTCATTCATAGGCCTGTGTATTAAAGAAAATTCACAAAAAATATTACAGATTTCGCAGACGTCTTGATCTATGTGAGTGGTCGTCAGAGTGTCCAACGGCATTAGAGACAGTGAGAAGAGCTTAAAAATCAGATGCAGTACTGCTAATTTCTCACGTAGAAAAACCGGTTTGTCTTGTCAAGTGACGGGAGCACTGTCGCGCTTAGCTGTATTTTGAGTCAAAGATGGTAAAGAAGATGCACAAACGTACACGCGAAGGCAACTAAACAGGGCAGAGCGAACTACTCCACTACGGAAAGAAGATGGTGGTTCTTATGGGACACCTACAGATGTCAGCCACTGAGAGAGCTACATTGAACTTTGAGAATTAATTTAGATCTCTCTTTTATGCACAGTTTTATGCTTCAGTGGCTATTCGTCATGCAAGGTAGATGGCAAAAGCTGTTTAGTGCTTGCAAACGTATATCTACTGTGATGAATTTCAGATTCACCAAAGGCATAGAGAAAAATAGGTGACAATTGTAGGTCTCTTATATGTAGAACGAGTGTAAAATGCACTCTCCATGAACTGCAAAATTAAGAAAGCTCCCTTATACAATGTAAATAACCAGTTTGACATATATAGTTGCCTAAGATGAGTTTCACTTCTACTATCATTCCAAAAAACATCAAAATGTGAGATAAAATGAAGTACTGCTTTATGCTCCTTTTGATTGTCTTCCAAAATTCCTTACTTCGATCTACGAACCATGCTTGGTGGAAGACACAACAGACTGTCAAATTGTTTGCTATGTCTAAATCGTTCTGTGTTGCTTTCCAAGTACCAAAATATTACTTCCACTTCTCAAATGTGTGGAAAATTACCTAAGCAACAAAAATAATGCAATTTTTTTAAAAAAATGTTACAATGTCATTTTCGACATCTTTGTACTACACCTTGCAGATACACTAGTCCCTCAGACTTAACATAAACACATCTAATTTGTGTGTATAAAGTATTAAAATACACGTGGCTCTCTTATTGGTGCTAATGAAATAGATCATATATTAATAGACGTGTATATTTCGACCTTTGAACAACGCTCCTTGCGAGAGCCAACCATGACTAAACTCTTCCATCAGGTGTGCAAGATGTATGAGGCAGGCGAAATATCCTCAGATCCCAAGAAGACTGTAGTAGTTCCAATTGCAGAGGAAGCATATGGCAACAGTTGCGAATAGTATCCAACTATCGGTATAATAAGTCATTGTGGCAAAATATTAACACGAATTCTATGTAGAAGAATGGAAAAGCTGATGGAAGCGGATCGCGGGGAAGATCAGTTTGGATTCCGGAGAAATGTGAGCAGACGCGAGGCAATACTTACACTACGACTCATCTTAGTCTACGTTTATGGCATTTGTAGACTTAGAGAAAGCTTTTGACAATGTTGACTGGAATATACTCCACTAAATGCTGAAGGTATCAGGGGAAAATTTAGAAAGTGGAAGGCTATTTACAACTTGTACAGAAACCAGACGACAGTTAACAAGAGTCTACAGGCATGAAAAGGAAGCACTGATTGAGAGGGGAGTGAGGCAGGATTCCAAATGCGTGTGCATTCTTAAGGGACCAAACTGCTAAGGTCATCGCTCCCTAGACTTACACATTACTTAAACTAACTTATGCTAAGAACAACACACACACCAATGCCCGAGGGAGGACTGGAACTTCCGGCGGGAGGGGGCGCGCAATTCGTGACATGGCGCCTCTAACCGCGCGGCCAATTCGCGGCGAGGCAGTGTTCTAGCCTGTCCCCGACGCTATTTAATCTGTATACCAAACAAGCATTAAAGGAAACTAAGGAAACATTCGTCTGTAAAGAATTCGTGTTAGTATTTTGCAGCTGTGGCTTATTAAACTGATTGTTCGGTAATTTTCACATCTGTCAACACCTGCTTTCTTTGGGATTGGAATTATTATATTCTTCTTGAAGTCTGAGGGTATTTCGCCTGTTTCATACATCTTGCTCACCAGGTAGTAGAGTTTTGTCAGGACTGGCTCTCCCAAGGCCGTCAGTAGTGGAATGTTGTCTACTTCCGGGGGCCTTGTTTCGACTCAGGTCTTTCAGTGATCTGTCAAACTCTTCACGCAGTATCGTATCTCCCATTTCATCTTCATCTACATCCCCTTCCATTTCCATAATATTGTCCTCAAGTACATCGCCCTTGTATAGACCCTCTATATAATCCTTCCACCTTTCTGCTTCCCCTTCTTTGCTTAGAACTGGGTTTCCATCTGAGCTCTTGATGTTCATACAACTAGTAGAAGCCGACCTCGGGGAAGATAAGTTTGGATTCCGTAGAAATACTGGAACACGTGAGGCAATACTGACCTTACGACTTATCTTAGAAGAAAGATTAAGGAAAGGCAAACCTACGTTTCTAGCATTTGTAGACTAGAGAAAGCTTTTCACAATGTAGACTGGAATACTCTCTTTCAAATTCTAAAGGTGGCAGGGGTAAAATACAGGGAGCGAAAGGCTATTTACAATTTGTACAGAAACCAGATGGCAGTTATAAGAGTCGAGGGACACGAAAGGGAAGCAGCGGTTGGGAAGGGAGTAAGACAGGGTTGTAGCCTCTCCCCGATGTTATTCAATCTGTATATTGAGCAAGCAGTAAAGGAAACAAAAGAAAAATTCGGAGTAGGTATTAAAATCCATGGAGAAGAAATAAAAACCTTGAGGTTCGCCGATGACTTTGTAATTCTGTCAGAGACAGCAAAGGACTTGGAAGAGCAGTTGAACGGAATGGATGGTGTCTTGAAGGGAGAATATAAGATGAACATCAACAAAAGCAAAACGAGGATAATGAAATGTAGTCGAATTAAGTCGGGTGATGTTGAGGGTATTAGATTAGGAAATGAGACACTTAAAGTAGTAAAGGAGTTTTGCTATTTGGGGAGCAAAATAAATGATGATGGTCGAAGTAGAGAGGATATAAAATGTAGACTGGCAATGGCTAGGAAAGCGTTTCTGAAGAAGAGAAATTTGTTAACATCGAGAATAGATTTAAGTGTCAGGAATTCATTTCTGAAAGTATTTGTATGGAGTGTAGCCATGTATGGAAGTGAAACATGGACGGTAAATAGTTTGGACAAGAAGAGAATAGAAGCTTTCGAAATGTGGTGCTACAGAAGAATGCTGAAGATTAGATGGGTAGATCACGTAACTAAAGAGGAGGTATTGAATAGGATTGGGGAGAAGAGAAGTTTTTGGCACAACTTGTCCAGAAGAAGGGATCGGTTGGTAGGACATGTTCTGACGCATCAAGGGATCACCAATTTAGTATTGGAGGGCAGCGTGGAGGGTAAAAATCGTAGGGGGAGACCAAGAGATGAATACACTAAGCAGATTCAGAAGGATGTAGGTTGCAGTAGGGACTGGGAGATGAAGAAGCTTGCACAGGATAGAGTAGCATGGAGAGCTGCATCAAACCAGTCTCAGGACTGAAGACCACAACAACAACAACAAGGAAACATTCCGAGAAATAATTAAAGTTCAGGGAGATAAATAAAAAGTTTGAGGTTTGTAGATGGCTTTATAATTCTGTCATAGCAAATGACTTGGAAGAGCAGTTAAACTGAATGGACAGTGTCTTGGAAGGTGGGTATAAGCTGAACATCAATAAAAGCAAAACAAGGATAATGGAACGTAGTCAAATTAAATCAATCGAGGCTGAGGGGTTTATATTAGGAAATGAGACACTTCAAGCCGTAGATGAATTGCTATTTGTACAGTAAAATAACTGATGATAGCCGAAGAAGAGAGGATATAAAACGTAGACTAGCAATGCGAAGGAATCTGTTTCTGAGATGAAGAGGCACTGAACAGAATTGGGGAGAAAAGATGTTTGTGGCACAATCTGACTAGAAGAAGGGTTCGGCTGGTAGGACATCTTTTGAAGCTCAAGGGATCTCCAGGTTAGTATAGGAGGTAAGTATGGGGGCTAAAAATTATAGAGGGTGACTAAGACATGAATGCAGGAAGCAGATTAAGAAGGCTGTAGGTTGCAGTAGGTTGAGGATAGAGTAGAAAGGAGAGCTGCATCAAACCATTCTATGCACTGAACACTAGAACAACAACAACAACAACAACACTCATTATTTTCTTCAGATTACATAAAAATTTATTATATAACACATGTGAATTACTGCTGCTCTATGTTGCAGCTTAAAGTGCACCTATCGCTGAGAATTAGCAAAGTAATCACCGTTATTCTTAAGTCCCAAACTCGTCGACGGGCGTTTCGTAGGACGTGGAGGACGCATAAATTGGCCAGCCCGTTCTCCTGATATTACACCACTGGACTTCTTTCTGTGGGGTACGTTAAAGGAGAATGTGTACCGTGATGTGCCTACAACCCCAGAGGATAAGAAACAACGTATTGTGGCAGCCTGCGGCGACATTACACCAGATGTACTGCGGCGGGTACGACATTCATTACGCCAGAGAATGCAATTGTGTGCAGCAAATGATGGCCACCACATTGAATAGCTATTGGCCTGACATGTCGGGATACACTCTATTCCACTCCGTAATTGAAAACGGAAACCACGTGTGTACGTGTACCTCACCCCTCATGGTAATGTACATGTGCGTCAGTGAAAAACACCAATAAAAAGGTGTTGGCATGTGGACGTAATGTGCTGTTCCAGTCTCTTCTGTACCTAAGGTCCCTTTGGATCCCTACGTAATTCAGTGCTCTCCGATACATACGATCGAACAGCGGAGGAGTGGTACTCAAGCGTCAACTTTAGGTTAAAATATCTCCGGATGTAATTAACATTTTACAATGCAACAAACGGCACTGATTACGTATTTGTTTATATGTTCAGATGTGCTGACAAAACTAACGGGGCTCCATTTAAAAAAACGTAGGTTTGTGTTAAAAAACATACTTCCGTGCATTTTTTTGTGGTTTGTATTAACCAATTACACTAGCCCCTCTCCTCACGTTCGGTCTGTGGAATCCATTTGTCAGTATTTGATGTGGTTTACGAAATATATCCAGCGGTAACGTTAGGTGACTCACCCTGTAAATCTGCTTCTGATGAAAATCCAGGTATAATTAAAGGATATATGTATACAGTGCAAGTAAAGCCTCCCGAGACATTTTGCCGCTCCACCTATTCTGTCCTGTGGGCCACCAGAAAAACTGTATCAAATGAAATCCGTCGCAAGTTAAATTGGGATATTACAGAAACATCCATGTCACCAAATACTAGTAAAAATTTTATAGAGTGAATGTACCTACGTAAAAGTTATGAGAATTGGTAAATGTATTAGTATGTTAGACTTTTCACGATGTACATAGCAGTCTTAAGACTAATTGTATTCTTCATGTGCATAAGTAGATCTTAAGTAAACTTTTTTGCTGAACAACAAAATTTCTCATTAATAGTAGAAGTTCAGGAATAATCTTTCAAGTAAAGTCATTTCATTAATATTATGAAGAGAAAGGTGAACAAGAAACTTGTTTTGGTATAATTTTAGCAACATTTTTCATGGATTCAATTGTTCCATGTCTCTTGGTATGCAATTCTAAGTAGGGAAAGTAAGGCAGAAACCAAACAGAAACCAAACCAAACAATCAGTAGATTTTAAGTTTTGTACAGACCAATGTATAGTATTTTAAAGTAATTTTTCTGTTTATGTCTAACATTTACCTTGTAAACATAAACAGCAAGCTACTGTGGGTCGTGATTTTAAAGTGAAGTGATAAAACTGTTAAGATTTTTGTCCGATAGTCGGGAAGTGGCAACATTGTGCCATAAGCATATTTGTATTCCGCACTAGCTCTAACGACTAGTTTCAACGGCACACACCAGTTTGTGTGAGGTAAAAAACAGTCTGCGATGTCCTTAGCTCCAACAGTAATGACTAAACTGGCATTACACTCTGAAAAAAAAAAACACTGAAAAGCTAGGTTTCGCTACCGTAAACAGCCACACGACGAAATTAATATCTCGAAGAATTGTAAGAGGAAGAAGAAAGTTATAGAGCATAAACACAATGTAAATCATACAGTTCGTACCTACAACAGAGTGCGGAAGCTGTGGGGTTTTTCTTTGAGCATGTATGTAAGTAACATGACACGTACCAGACAGAGGGAGTAGTAAGCTGTCAATGACAAACAAAACTGTCAGAGGTGAATAAGCGCACGTAAACTTGCATTTCGTGGGAGGACTCTTTATAGAAGAGCAAAAAGAAATATGTGATATCAACGGACGTTATAAGCGTGATAATACAGTTTCGCCTGGTGAAAGAGATACAAACACTTTGCACTAATTTCGAATATCGACGGCACTCTTAGTGGCAAGTGAACTTAATTTGTGTACTCACCCAGACGACAGCATTGAAGTGATGTGATGATCGGTTTAAGTGAAACACTGTGTTCTTACTTTAAAACAAAACTCAGATACGGAACCACGATGGTGCTACAGTCGCAGGTTCGAATCCTGCCTCTGGCATGGATGTGTGTGGTGTCCTTAGATTAGTTAGGTTGAAGTAGTTCTAAGTCTTGGGGACTGATGACCTCAGATGTTAAGTCCCATAGTGCTCAGAGCCATTTCAACCAGTTTGAAACTCAGATAATGAGGTTGGCGCATAAACCGTGAAGCAGACTGTAGCGCTGGAACTTTGTGAATGTGACGCCACGTGTGATTATTATACGCCGTCTCGAAGCTGAATGCTTAAGAAACGAATACTTTGATAAACACTTTGCAAACATGTGTAATGTACGGTATTCTGAGGACACTAATGAATGAACAGCAATCGAATCTATCACGAACGTGTTTGTGGGATAACGGTGTCGATCTCAACTGACAGTAAAGTGCGTGAACAGAAAGCAAACATTAGACCTGTTCCCAACGCAGACATGTATACTATGTAACCCAAAGTTATCACCGAGCAAACTGATTTAAATTAGTTCAAATGGTTCAAATGGCTCTGAAGACTATGGGACTTAGCTTCTGAGGTCATCAGTCCCCTAGAACTTAGAACTACTTAAACCTAACTAACCTATGGACATCACACACATCAATGCCCGAGTCAGGATTCGAACCTGCGATCGTAGCGGTCGCGCGGTTCCAGACTGAAGCGCCTAGAACCGTTCGACCACTCCAGTCGGCTGTAAATTAGTATTGGACGTGATTACAACTACGTGCTTATAAAAAGTATTTTAGCGAATGTGTATTAAAAAGTTAATATTGTGTTACTGACACCAATCTATGAATGTTTCATGTAATGCCTGTACCCAGAGCTGACTGGATCCCATCGAGCACCACCGGTCCAGTACTCCACAAGCTTTTTGCTCCATCGCAGATCGTCGTGGCTCACATGTATCCAGATTGCTGCAACACGACTGACTTCGCCTACAATGCGTCTCCTTTACAACCATCGAGCAATAGTGAATAATGTACAGCTGAGTGATTATTGTAAACTGTTTCAAAAACCACACGTATTTCTGTAACAAAAGCCCATTCGACGATTCCTAAGTATTTACTATGAACTTTTTTAAAACTCAAACTCAAATCAAAAGGACAAATTTCAGTCAACAATGCAAATTCTATACGTTGTGTTTCCTTCCGTACCGATCTAGATTGTTCATTCTGATTAATTGAATGCTCTTATTGTGTCAATGTGTAATGTTTGTAAGTTTCATGAGAAAACTTTGCATTCGAAAAAAGGAACTGGATGCTTATGCCTTTCCTGTCGTTTCACCCGGTTCCGGCAGGATCGCACCCAAATGGGAAGGCAAATTGCATTCCTGGCAATGCTGAAACGGGCTCCAGCTGAAACAAATAAAGTGACATCGCTAACTGTCACACTAATGAACAGATAATTGCGTAATATTAGTGTGTATTTGATGTACTGTAAACTGATTGAGTGCTATGAATACGACATACGCTGAACTGATGCAAAAAAAGGACAATTTAGAGACTAAAAGTTAATGAAGCGATGTAATGTTTTTAAACTTTTCACAAAGACTTGAGAAACTTAAAAAAAATGTAGGGGGCTGTGTAATTTTTCCCCAAGTGTTAGTGTATTTCGTGACTCTGTGTTCTCGCGCAGTAGCGCTGAGACGATTTTATCGCTGACAATAGACACTGCGATTACAATGAAATTAATATCTTTGTAATTCGATTATCTATGTAATTTAAGCGAATATGGACTGATAACTTCTTGTTGTCTCTCTTCCTTTTCAGCCATTGCCTGGTGCGGTCACAAAATATATAGCTTCGTCTATGTTACGTAGAGATTTTGTTATTTGTACTCATTTCGCATAATAATAACTATTCAATTTCGTTGTGTTTGTTATTACGACTAATCATACCTTTTCTCCTCAGTTTTTTTAAATAAATTTGATAATTAAATTTGGCTTACTTTGTGTGGGAATATCTGTTAGTGAATGATCGCGTATTAATGGCACCAGTCAGTGTAAAACGTGTGCTTTTCATTTAGAACAGAACCTACATATAAAATTTCACTTTTCACAAAACGAATTCCGGTAACTTTTAGGCGTAAATCACGTCCCAAAATTATTCTCGCCAACAGACAATTCTGGTAGAGGAGCCTAGCTAAAAATATGGAGGTAATATCATGATAAATGCATTGAGATTTCAATATTAGAAAATATTTTTACATAATTTTTCAAGTACGTAATTATCTTGCTTTAATTGAAGACTCATTTAGCCAAAGGTAATTTTAATTTGATCCAGACTTGCATTTGAGTTCAAACATTTTAAAAGCAAGAATAATATAGAGTTAAATTCTAATTTTAAAACCCAATAATAATAAATAATAATGATAAAATGCCACCATTAAAATACAAAAACACCAAAATAAGAATAGATATTGGCAAAGAGCTGATAATAGAAATACAGATAAATTTGGGATTAAGGCAAGGTTGTAGTACGTCACCAACGCAGTTCAACATCATCAGTATCTACACTTAACACCTCCCCCCTGCCACCACCTAAGGCACTAATTTACGTAAGTCTTCAACATCTGAAACATATTTTATCTGAACATACTTGGTCTCGTAGTGGCCCTGCAGTTAAGACAACAGTAAGCAGCAAAAAACCAAATGTAACACTGCTAGCAGGTGAAGCAACACCAGAATGCAACCAATGGCACAACTGATATGGCCAAGCAGCACCGGTACTACACTCCTCCTACACACCTTTGTTGAAGAGCAAATCACGGATAGTATCCACTTGCTCATTGTCAGCACAGCGTCACCTGGAGCCACGATACCTGTCATCGTCTACCCTTCCAGCACAGGAACCAGTTTCTGCGCGTTGATAAATTCCGTTCGCTGCTACATCTGACCCGCGTTTCAGCAAGCTTCCCCACTGCTGCCCATGCGAACTTACAACTCTGTCTGTACTGCTCACACACGTCTCTACTATTGTTCTTCTTCGGTAGCTCCCCGTAGAATTTACATCTGCCTCTTCTTCAGCTTTCAGTGTCCATCATAAAAGCGGTTGCCATGTATTCATTACATATAGGACCACTATCACCAGCTACCAGTAACCAAATGCCACTCGTTTCCCGAGGCAACTGCTGGAACTCATCGCGACTCTGCTGCTTACTGATCAACTGCCAGATCGCCAAACAACACTAGGCAGTTATGATCCTCGCATACGAGCCGCTCCCTTGTCCCATCAGCTTGCTGCTGCGACACATTTCCCCAGCCGTCCTCTCATCGGCCAGACTGTTCCGCCACTCGACGGAAACGCCAGGCGCATATTGGGACGAAGGGAACATAGGGCAGGGCGGGGCAACACAGTCTTCAGTCTTCGCTGCGCACTCTACATGACACAGTGTACTGTGCAAGCGCCACGAAGCTGACTGGCTGCATACAGACTACGCGCTCTCGCGTTCGCGGGTTTGGTACGACAATGGAAACTGTGTGGCGAAGGATTTCCTTTGTATCGCTGCCCTGCCTTGCCCTTCGTCGGCTGCGTCCCAGTGTGCGTCTGGCCAAACAGCTACTCCGTAATGTACATAAGACTGTATGGCGCGCCTTCCGTGGACCAGCGCCGCACTCGAAGTCTTCTTCTGCAGCTGCTGCTAATGGCCCCTGCTGCTCCGCTATCACACCATGGACTGCTTACGGCTGTCACTCGGAGCCTCTCATCGCTCCGCGGTGGCACTGCACTCGGCTACTTCCCAGTTTAGTGTGCTCTCTGCCGCGGCAGGAACATTCCAACAGCGCTGGCAAGAAATGCCGAGCGGGGCGGGGCTTCGAACGTGCCGGAGGCCGCTAAATCGTGGCACAGTGATCCGTATTAAGCTTTGACACTGTCTATTCCTACTTTTCAAGATGTCAAAAATTTTGTCTGATTTGATATTATTAAAGACTATTTCAGGACCAGTTCTAAAACAATTTTATAAATACGTGACATGTGATGAATATAACAATACCCCTCTGCAGCTCAAAGGCAGTTTACACGCGTTTCATGTGGAGCACATGGGTTCGATTGCTAGTGAGTGCACAAATTGAAACTGACACGCCCTTCAATGCAATGGCATCAGGAGAAAATGTTTCCATAATGGTGTGATCCATAAGAGATTAATCATTTATAATCATTAAAATAAAAAAGTTTGTTTTATAACACAAGGTGATTATACACTGAAGCGCCATACAAGCTAGTATAGGCATCCGTATTCAAATACCGAGATATGTAAATAGGTAAATAGGCAGACCACGACGTTGCGGTCGACAACGCCTATATAACACAACTAGTGTCTGGCAAAATTGTTAGATCGTTTACTGCTGCTGCAGTGGCATCGTATCAAGAATTAAATGAGTTTGAACGTGGTGTTACAGTCGGTGCACGAGCGATGAGACACAGCATCTTCGAGGTACCGATAAAGACGGGATTTTCCCGTACGATATACTTGACGGATTGTAAAAGTGTTGCAGTCGAGGAAATCTTGTTGATAATGTATTTAATAGACTATACGTTACATCATTACTCTGTCGCACAGCAGCAGACAGTAAGCGAAATCAAATTAAGTAGAAATATTACCAAAAACCAGCTAAGAGTTAAAAACTTTTTGAAATAGAAGCATATGGAAGAAGCACAAATTTCCATTTTGAAGGTAGATGGAACCATTAAGACATTAAAAAAACTCAGTTCATTTTCAAGTACCGTACGTTCTAGTGAAACAGCTTTTCTGTTTCAAGGTGCAAGATGGTGCACGACCGAAGAAGAATAGTTTAATTGTCCACATCTTACACAAAGTGCAAAAAAATAGTATGGCCAAACTTCCAAGAAACATTCCTCACAAATAGAGGAATAAAATGTGTTACGTGTACATGAGCCCAGAAACGCTCTGATTCTATGTTAGAATTCACTTTTTGCTTCCTATCACATTAATCAAAGGAAACAGAACTGCCTTGAATCAAACTTAACGAAGAGGGTGAAAACGTTGTTTTAAATAATTCAGACGTTGATTGAAAGACAAAACGTTTCAGTTATTAGGGAGAAATCGCAAAGTGAGCCGTCAGGATTCAGTTTTATGTCTACTCCTCTTCCTTTCTGTGGACTGTCGAGAATCGTCACGAAATTGTCCAGTAACACCACCAACGAATATTTTCTATCAACGCTTACGCCTGTATTGTTGGTAACTGTTTTTACGGCTCCATGTTCATCCTACCAAGCTAAACGGAAAATGTTGCCATGCTTCCTTAGAGAATACTCTACCTATTGCGCTATAACATTTTCCTTTAGGAGACCAACAAAACATGCAGTTAATGCGCCATGGGCCTCCTCCTCGTTTCAGTATTAATGTTCGTAGGTTTTTAAATGACAAATTCCGACAGAGATGGAAAGATAGAGATGGAACTATTCCATGACCTCCACGGTCTCCGGACCTAAATCCACTACACTTTTATTTCCGAAGGCATTCGAAATCTTCCGTCCACAACCTTGGTACGAGATGTACAGAGTCTTCGTGCCCGTCTTCTGCAAGACTGTGAAGGTATACGATCATTTTCAATATTTCATTTGGGGAAGTGTTTCATACTGTGCTAATACGGTCTTCTCCTGTGTATATCCCTGAAACCCGGCTGCTAGGTAACCAGAGAGCGCACAGGATAGTTTAAGGTTGAGGGTGGGGTCGTAAACAGTTACTGTGGGTTGCCCAATCAAACACACAACTTTAATTTCTAAGAACCACTTATTTACAATTGGTTTAAAAGATCACAATTAACCAATTTGGCAGGAGGGCTAGTTAAAGAAAACTTGAGATGTTTCCGTGCCGTAAGTCCAAAACCACACAGCAAACACAAGAACGGCTGAAAGCCTCGCTTAGAAATCAAAACCAATTAAAAGTAGAAGGTAAAATATTTTGTTAAAAAAACAATCAATGGAAGCAATTAACGGCTGAAGGCTTACACTACACGTCTAAAGTCCAACTATAACTAAGGGACATTAATAACCTATTTTTTCTAAACAAGAAAATTTCCTTTAAAAATTACAACAAAACGGCCGAAGCCTAATTAACGTATTGCACAGCTGAAGGCCACAAACAAATTTGAAACAATAGCTGATGGCCTGTACAGCAAGTCAGGTAAATAATTTAGAATAAACCACTTGCTTCTTATAAAAAATTTTCCTGTAAAGAATACACATAGCTGAGAGAATTATTAACAGGTTCACGCAAATCCTCGGCTGAAGGCCACACATAACACATGGAACAGCTTAACGGTTTAGGGACTGGATTACAAACAATTTCAGATTGAACAATTTCTACGAATAACTTTTTTTAAAACAATCAGTGCTCATAATTTCAATTAATACGGCTGAAGGCCATTATGTAAAATTAAAAAAAAGAAAACTAAATTAATACACGGCCAAAGGCCTTGCACTATACTTCAACTATAATGAAAATCACATGTTAAAACAAACAGAACAAATGGTGCTCAGAAGTGTTCCAAGGGTTGGCCCATGCACCTGCCCACTAGGCACCCGATATCCGTGCATCAGGAAGGGACCTAAGTACCGCAAGATGACCAATCCATGTACCATTGCCACCTCAACAACGAAAAGAAGCGAGATACTAACTCGAAACCAACCAGGCAGAGAGAACACTTGCCAATATGCAACCCGACATCACTGTACTGAAGAAGGTACCGAGCTAAGCCTCACAACACTATCAACTTCAAGAACTATTCGAAGTCGACAGCGAAAAGAGATACCAGAATTTGAGGCGATAAGACGATGTCTTGCAACAATTTTTTTTTAATTTTATTTACACGTCAAGTTCCGTAGGGCCAAATTGAAGAGCAAACCTCCAATGTCATGGAGCGTGTCAGTACATGAACTTACAACATAAAAGTTGTAACAGATAAAAATAACTGTTCATAAACCTGAAAAAAAGTCAGTCCATATGTAACGTCCTACTAGAAAAATTATTGAATTACTGCGCTGATGAATCTCTTACATTATTTGATTTTCAAACAGCTGAGCAAAACTGAACGTACTCAGACATTTCGCTCTTTACCTATTTTGATCAACACTAAACTGACACACAATATTTTTTTTTAGCGCAACTCAATCTGACATTCAATAATCCCTACAAAAGAATGGCCCTGACTAACATTAACCTATACCTTTCACAAATCACTTGCCTCACAAAAATCTTCGTAGCTCGAACTACTGCAATACAGCGAGCGCCACTACTGCCAGCTAAATAAAAGATTCAAACTACTGAAGGCCCTAACTGCTGATAGGCATAGTTAGCAAATGAAAGATTTTGATACAGAACAAACAATGTATTTACCTTAATAGTGTTCAAAAGTCATAATATATATAGCAGTTCATGACATACATTCTTACAAATGTACTGTTTCTGATGGACACACATCCAGATCATCCGCTCTCAAAAATCCGCCATCTCACTTCCACATATCCACCACTGCTGGCGGCTCACCTCCAACTGCGCAAGGCTACGCGCTGTTAACAGCCAACAGCCCAACACTACAATAGCGAATATTACAACAATGCCACCCAGCCACAGACTGCACACAGCACAGTCAGTGATTTTCATACAGAGCGCTACATGGCGTTATCAATATAAAAACCTAAACAGCCAACTTACACATAAGTTTAAGTAAACGCTATCAGCAATACAATAAGAATCAGCTTAATTTTTCAGGGAACTCCTCGACAGAATTGAAGGAGTGACCCATGAGAGACCTCTTCAGTTTCTATTTGAAAGCGCATGGATTATGCACTAACTGTGACCGCATCCTGTCTAACTGGCTAACACTAGGTTGAATGCCTCCCAAAACACAAATGGTGTCCTCAGAGCACCTAATAGCCTTAAACAAAAATTCAGTGGCTACCTCTGTCTCACTCACCACATCCAGCGCGACGTCAACCAGGTGAAGAACGGTAGCATGCAAATGGGCCACTAAGTCCGGAACACTGCCCTCAATAGACTGGTGCCTTATCGCCAACTTATAAACAAGGTGGTATTTCCTCAAAAGGTCAATGCGCGGACACTACATGACCGCCATTAAAATAAGTCACCTCAAAAAATAAACAACCAAGACAGGTATGGTGCAAATCTAACAGAAATACAATTCCAACTAACAGTAACTATAATGGCAATGTCACAACCGAAACCACGCTCTGCTACCAGTTCAAACCTGGTTGCTAGGTAACCAGAGGGTGCACAGGTTATGTTTAAGGTTGTGCATGGAGCCGTAAACAGTTTCTGTGGGTTGCACAGTCAAACACACAAATTTATTTTCTTTGAACCACTTATTTTCACTTGGCTTAAAAGATCACAATTAAACAATATGGCAGAAGCGCTAGTTAAAGAAAACTTGGTTGGTTAGTAGGTTTGGGGTAGGAGACCAGACAGCGTGGTCATCGGTCTCATCGGATTAGGGAAGGATTGGGAAGGAAGTCGGCCGTGCCCTTTCAGAGGAACCATCCCGGCATTTTCCTGGAGTGATTTAGGGAAATCACGGAAAACCTAAATCAGGATGGCCAGACGCGGGACTGAACCGTCGTCCTCCCGAATGCGAGTCCAGTGTCTAAAGAAAACTTGGGATGCTTTCTGGGCTGAGGACAAAACCACACAGAAAACACATGAGCGTCTTGGAAATGAAAAGCAGTTAAAAGAAGAAGATAAAACATTTTTGTTAAAAGAAACACGCAGTGAAAACAATTAACGGCTGAAGGACTACACTAAACGTCTGAAGGACAACTATAATTAAGGGACATTAATAAACAATTGTTCCTAAGCAAGAAAATTTCCTTTTAAACTTACAACAGCACGACCGAAGCCTGATTAACTTATTGACCGGCTGAAGGCCACAAACAAATTTGAAACAACGGCTTAAGGCCTGAACAACAAGTCATATAAATATTTTAGTATAAACCACTTGCTTCTTACTAAAAATTTTCCTGTAAGTAATACACATGGCTGAGGGCATTATTAACAGGTTCACGCAAATCCTCGGATGAAGGCAACACATAACACATGGAACAACTTAACGGTTTAGGGCCTGTATTACAAATGATTTCAGATAGAACAATTTCTAAGAACAAAATTTTTTTTTAAAAAAATCAGTGCTCAGAATTTAAATTTAACACCGCTAAAGGCCATTATGTAAAATTTAACAAAAAACTAAATTAATACATGGCCAAAGGAGTTGCACTATACTTCAACTAAAATGAAAATCACAAGTTAAAACAAACAGAACAAGTGGTGCTTAGAAGTGCTCCAGGGGTCGGCTTGGGAAAGTAGCTTACACATAAGGTGAGGTGAGACAGGCAGCCAAGAGTTAAAGTTAAGTAATCGGATGGAAACCCAAACTAGGGATGGCCCAAGGACCGACCAACAATTTAACCAATTCCCTTCCGACCAACCGACGGCACAACGATGGAGAATATCGGCTGAGGACGAAAATACGAACAGCAGTATGCCTCCAGAAATTTGCTTCTAAAACAGCTAGGGGAACAATAACCACCCTAAGCAAATATGTACCTAACAACTAAAAAGGCTGTGGAACTACACGCCATGGTGGACAGAAACAACACGACGAGGACAAGGCACACTGCCAAAAAACTACACTAACGACCGGGGCAGGTAACTGGAGCCTTAACGGCCACAGGGCAGAAATTACCGCTGGAGCACTTCACTGATAAGTAACAGTCAAATTAATAATTAATCACAACATAGGAAGACTGCTGCAAGATATCGCTGATTCCAACACTTCATACGATTCTGCTAGACTGAACGGCCAAGGGGGTAACAACCTGCAAATGAGTGAAGAGGTGTCACAACAGTTGAGTTTTCGTAACACATTTACTTATCAGTCAGCTTCAGCGTCCAGTTTCGATGGGCAACGAACTTGTCGCTTTCGCACGATCCGACAGCGCGTGCACGCCGCCACGAGTCGCGCACTGTTTAATCCCATGTTAAAAGTGTTGAAGAGATGTAGAAACTGACCTCTGACTTGGAAATAAAGCGTATCCGGACCCAAAATTAGAATTAGTCTCAAGTATTGACCAAAAAGAAAATATGGTCCTAGCTACATTTTCCACATGGTATGCCAGTTTGCCCAACTCCTCCAGGTACGGTTGAAGAACTGCTTCAGCAAATTGTACAGTACTGTCAAAATCTGTGAGATAATTCTAGAGTGTTTAAAAGAATTCGTAACTTACTTCAACAAAGTGTGTGTATTGGATCCCAATGCAAAGGCAACACGTGTAACACCTACTTTCACAGGTACTAGCGTAGCACGTGATTTTCTCAAACAGTATTGTATTTCTTGCTAAGGTATGCCTTCGGTGCAAATTGAATCTAATTAAATGAGAACCAGACCGAACGATTTACTTGGGAATATGTTTATACTAACAGAACAGTACTTCATACTAACGTCAGTGGCACCTCGTACACACACATCTCCAATTGCTTCGCAGAGAGCTCCTTTAGGGTAGGCAACGGACTCGCCGCAGCGGCATCACCGGTTCCCGTCAGATCACCTAAGTTAAGCGCTGTAAGCGTGGCCGGCAATTGAATAGATGACCATCCGGGCCGCCATGAGCTGTTGCCATTTTTCGGGTTTCACTCAGCCTCGTGATGCTAATTGAGGAACGACTCCACCGGACAGTAGCGGCTCCGATCACAGAAAACCATCATAACGACTGGGAGAGCGATGTGCTGACCGCACGCCCCTCCTTTCCGCATCCTCAACGGAGGATGACACGGCGGTCGGATGATACCGATGGCCCATCTGTGGTCTGCAGATGGAGTGCTCCATTGTGGACCAATGACACTGGAAAGATTTTTGTGGTGTTATCATGTACTTTGACTCGTGTCAGTGTTTGCCTCTAGTTATGATACAGCCTGTAAACAAGGTAAACATTTATTACATATGGGTGCCTTTGACGCCCCACACAGGATGAAGCTGTTGCTTGGGACGTAAAGTGTCCCTGGGTTTTTCCATATTTATGCAAAGTATGGATGACGTTAGATTCCTTTCTGTTAGTTTCAGTACAGCTGACTTTAAATCATGTAAGGCAGAAGGGAAAGACAATTTCTAAAACTATTCGGGGAAATTCAACCAAGCGTGTATTTAAGTTAGTGATACTGGTCATATGCCACCATACACGCAATTCCGAAGATTGCAAGAGCCGACATGTGCGAGAATTATCGCTTAATCACAGTTGATGCACAAAAGTTGCTGAAAAGAGTGATGCACAGAAAAATTGAAAAGAAAACTGAGGATTGATTAGCTGACGATCACTTTGGCGTTAGTGAAGGTGAAGGCACCTGAGGAGCGGTTCTGACGTCGCAGTTGATAATCCGACTGAGACTGAAGAAAAATCAAGACAACCTGGAGAAAATGTTCGACAATATGAAATAGTGCAAGACGTTAGAAATTCTGAGGAAACTAGGGGTAAGCTATAGGGAAACAGGGATAAGATACAATCTGTACAATAGTCAAAAATAAATAAAAATACTGGAAGACCAAGAACGGTGTGATCGGATTAAAAAGAGCGATAGACAGGGAGGTTGCATTTCGGCCCTACTGTACAATCTATGTATCGAAAAAGGACTTACGGAAATAAAAGAAAGTTTCAAGAGTGGGATTAAAATTCAATGTGGAAAGATGCCAAAGACAGAATATGCTGACGACGTTGCCATCCTCAATGAATGTGAGGAAGAACTACAAGATGTCTTGAATGGGATGAACGGTCCGATGAGTACAGAATAAGCATTGAGAGAAACTCCAAGAAAGGCGGAAGTAATGAGTTGTTGCAGAAATGAGAATATGGAGGTAACATCATAACTGGAGATCAAGAAACAGACTAAGTTAAGGATAATTGCAACCTAGGCAGAAATGTAACCGATGATTGACTGAGCAAGGAGAAGATAAAAATGAGATTAGCACTGGACGAAAGGGGCGTTTGCGTCCAAGGGAAGTCTAATAGTAACAAATAGAGGCCTTAATTTGAGGAAGAAATTTCTGAGAATGTACGTTTGGAGTACGGCATTGCATGGTATTAAAACGTGACTTGTGGGAAAACTAGAACATAACAGATTCGAAGGCGTTGAAATATGATGCTACAAAAGAATGCCGAAAATTAGGTGGACTGAAAAAAGAAGAAATAAGGAAGTAGTCTTCATAATCGATGAAGTGAGTAACATACTGAAAACACTGGGACACTATGACGAGTTAGTAAGTTCCTACGGGATCAAACTGGTGAGGTCATCGGTCCCTAGGCATACACACTACTTAATTTAACATAAACTAAGTTACGCTAAGGATAATACACACACACCTATGTGCGAGGGAGGACTCGAACCACCGACGGAGGGAGCCGCGTGAACCGTGGCAAGGCGTCCAAGACCGCGCGGGTACACTGCGCGAAGACGCGATGATGAGACAGATGTTATGACATCGGGGAATATCTTCGAAGGTACTAGAGGGAGCTGTACAGGGTAAAAACGGTAGAGGAAGAGAAATGTTGAAATACACGGAGCAAATAACGAGGGACGAATGTTGACAGTACTACTCTGGGGTGAAAATGTTAGTAATGGAGAGGAATTGGTAACGGCCCTCATCAAACCTGTCAGAAGACTGATGAAAAAAGTATTGCTTCTTTAGCCAATGTATCGCAAAAAGGTTAAATAAGAACAGTGAAAAAAATGTAGAAATGAAGCGACCCACATAGTTCAGCACCTACAGACGCATCCATCAGTTGAGAATATACTGTGCCGATCATCACAATAAGCTCCACGTTTATCGGCAGTAGAGATATCCTTCGCTGCTTCCAGAATTCAGTATAGAGAGTTGCTTTAGAAAGCAGGTCGATCGCAGAACCAACGTTTGCACAGTGGAGATATGAAATTCGACACGGAGGCCTTGCCCGCGGGGAGCTGGTGGCTCCGGAAGAAACAGCCGAAGGCGGAGCAGAGCGACAACAGGGGCGCGGATGGGGGTGGTAAGTTGCCTTGGGCGCGACGCGAGGCGGGCAGGGGCCCTGCAAACAAGGCGCCGCTCCAAGGGCCCGCCGAGGGCCGACCGAGGGCCTAGTCGAGGGCCGCGCCTCTCGGATTACACGCTGACCCAAGAGGCCGGCGTCTGGCGGGCGCGCAAACTAGCTGTCTGCCGCGACGCGCCACCGACAACACAAGCCGGAGTGCCTACAGCTCCCAAAGACACAGTGACTGCAAAGCACTGGATGAGTTCGCGAGGCTGTACTTGCACCAATAGAGAACAAACGCACATCACGATTCAGTACAAGCTTCTCTTTTCTTATTTTTTTTATTTTTTTGGGGGGTGGGGGTGGGTGGAGGTCATCAGACTGATTTGATGCGGCCCGCCACTTATTCCTCTCCTGCCCCAATCTCCCAATCTCCTCACCAACCTAACCTAACCTAACCTAACCACAGTAAATCTTGCAACCCACATTCTCAATTATTTGCTGGATGTATTCCAACCTCTCTCCACCTCTTCGGTTTTCGCCCTTTACAGCTTCCTCCACTACCATGGATGTTATTACTCCGATATCTTAACAGAAATCCTATTATCCTGTCTTTGGCAGTGTTTTCCACACATTCCTTTCCTCTCCGATTCTGCGCATAACCTCCTCACTCCTTACCTTATCCATCGATACAATTTTTCAACATTAGTCTGTAGCGCCAATTCTCAAATGGTTCGATTGTCTTCCGTTACAGTTTTCCCATGGTCCACGTTTCACTACCATTCAATGGCGTGCTCCAAACGTACATTTTCAGAAATTTCTGCCTCAAATTAAGGCCTATGTGGGCTACTAGTAGACTTCTCTTGGCCAGGAACTCCCATTTTGCCAGTACTAGTCTACATTTGATGCCCCCCTTGCTCCGTCCGTCACTGGTTATTTTGCTGCCTAGGTAGTGGAGTCCTTAACTTCATCTACTTCGTGACCTTGAATCCTAATGTGAAGTTTCTCGGTGTTCTCATTTCTGATACTTCTCATTACTGTCGTCTTTCTCCGATTCACTCTCAGTCAAAGTTCTGAACTCATGAGACCGTTCATTCCATTCGGCAGATCATGTAATTCTTCTTCAATTTTATTCAGCATTGCAATGTCTTCAGCGAATCGTGTCATTGATAACATTTCACCATGAAATTTAATTCCACTCCTTATCCTTTCTTTTACTTACATCATTGCTTCTTATATGTACAGATTGAACGGTAGTGGCGAAGGATTACATCCCTGTCTTACATCCTTTTTTATCCGAGTACTCTCTTCTTGGTCTTCCACTCTTATTACTCCCTGTTGGTTCTTATACATATTGTCTCTCCCTACAGCTTATCCCTTTTTTTCAGAATTTCGGACATATTGCACCGTTTTACATTGCGAAAGCTTTTTGCACCTCAACAAATCCTATGAATGTGTCTTGATTTCTCTTCTGTCTTTTTCCCATTATCAACCGCAACGTCATGTTTATCTCTCTGGTGCCTTTACTTCAGCTATTGTATGTAAATTCATAACGATCACTGACAGCCAATAATACTGTTTCACTTCTGTTTTTGCCAACTCTAATCTAAATGGCTGCTACAATTTCCCAATACCATTGTATATAAAGAAGTCACATCTCTAGAAATCTTCTTCCTCGCCTTCTTTCATATACTAGGCAAACTGCCTGTTACAGTATTCCATCACTTGCTGGGTCTTCCTACATTTCCTTTTACAGTCCATTTGTAACTGAGCGCCTTCACCGTTAATCTTTCTCCACCAATACAGTCTATACGTTCCTTCTATTTTCTCCTCTTTTCCTTTATCTTTTTATTTTTTATGTTATATGTTCCTAAATCTTTCCTTTTATCTTCTTTTCTTTTTCGATCTTCGAATCTCTAGATCTTCACATTTCTAGAAATTTGTAGCAAAACTAAGGAAGACTAGGTGAAAGACTTAAAATTACTTCGTACTCCTTTCATATTTTAATGGAATTTGATTCTAAAACGATATCGTTACCAATTTGGTCTGGCGATGACATGCCCTGTTGATCCTCAGTTTTCTACAACTAAAAACACACTGATACTTAAAAGAAAAAGTGTAGTCTGTCTCAAGTAGCCATAATGGAGGCATATAGCAGCGTTAGGGGTACTTGCGAATAGGTATTTCAAGCGTTAATTTTGCGTGGTCTCTTTGACCAAGACAAGATGCGCACCTTTCCTCCTCCACAGAGTCACGTTTCCATTTTGAACAAGGGAGACAGGCTGCCTTCAGTAGAGGAATTGTATTCCCTACGTCGATGTGGAACCATGTGTTCTTAGTTGACACCGATATAGAATAGGTTTCCGTGCGTGAGGTGAATCAGGAATCCAGTAAACTTGAAAGCATCAGCACTTTCTATTTCTCCTATCTGTTCTTACCCCAATTTTTATTTATGCTTTTGCGTGCGAAATTCATTGAATGTTCGTTTAGCTGTGTTGGACTCAGCACCCAAGCATTTGTAAGTTAAGGTAAAGGAATTACATTGTTCCTGGAGACATACTGTCCTGAAGACATATAGGACTTGACTCCAGGTTAACTGCTTAGTAAGCAGACGTGGTATCCACTATACCACCCTGGCACTTTGGTTAACACAGCTGCATGGGCTGCCCTGATACAAGGCTCTCCCTTAAGGTGAGACTCAGTATGCCTCCAGGAAAAATGTAATGCCATCAGACGAATATATCATACTCGCTTGATAGACACATAGAATTTCGTCCTTACGCAGAAAGCTAGGGTCTTGTCCCAACATCGGAGACCCTCGGCAGTACTGACAATTTAAGGTGGGGAAAATCAAGATGGATTAAACAGGAGTGAAAGTTTGTGTTAGGGAGGCCACTGGATTAGGGTGGTCCTTGCAGGTGAGTCAGCAGCAATGGCTGGGTGATGTAATGGGTAGCACGTCTTCATTGTAAGCAGGGACTTGGGCTCAGGTATCGACCTTGGCACAAATTTTAATTCCTTACTTCAGCTTCTGTCGTTCTCGAAGGTTTCGTCCGTTCGTTAGGTCTCGTGCACGTAGAGAGAATTGACAACAGTGTTTTCCATGCACCTGTTTCGCGAGTCCTATATTCGATTCAGTATTTCTCGAGTGACGAGAGTATCTTCAGAACCGTCAATTTCCGTAAGGCATGAGCTTGTTGCTTTATTTCTGAATCCTGGGACCACGTGGCGAGTGGTAGAATTTGGTATTGCTTAATAGAACAGTAATTATTCGCGGTTGAGGAACCCATTATTTCCACTGTAGTATGCTACAGATCGTGTGATGAATGTTCTAGTGATTTACCTAACAAGCAGGAGGGATGCTCCTTTACTATCTTTCCATCCTGTGGCGAGTTTTTTCCCGGACTATCTACCTCAGTGGTGGCTGCATGTTAACGCTCCCCAATATCTTTGTAATCATTAAAGAAGTTTTTTTCGTAGTAACAGTCATGCTCCGTCATTCTCTCCTTTTTACCACACGATTCCATACTGTGGTACTCGAAGGCTAAAATAAGTGTTGACGCAGATATAGTGTTAAATTGTGGCTGCCTCATCGTTTACCGATTGTAATCAATAGTGAGTTTAGCTGTAATAAACTAATGTTGGAAATTCCTTGTTTTAATGTCATACAACTCCAACTAAACCGTAGGCGAAACGTATGAAATTGCAAAGAACTTTTCATGGATTCTGTAAGAGGAACAAATAAACTGAGAAACATTGTATTTAGTTTTAATACACGGATCTCCGATTGTTGTTGTACTGCTGTACTGGCGGTGAGGGTCGAACATTTCAAGATTCATTCCGAATATTACAGTACGAAAGACTAGTTGAATATCACTCCTTCTATAAAGGAAGCATCGTATCTTATTGGTAGATAGGAAACAAAATTCTACTTGATGTCTTGAAAGAGGGCGCTTGCTTTTGGAAGTTATTTTCAGGGAATTATATCCTTTCCGTCATGCTCTGTAGAATTACGAATCCTAGCAAAATCCTGTTTCAGACACCCAGCGACCTCGTTTGTAGGATAAAGTCGAAAATTGGTGCACTGAGTGGCAGTTGATCCTTACGAGGCTTTAGTTGTTAATTGGTATTACCTTCCTTCGACAAATGACATCTGTGGTTGAAACTCACTTAAATCTTGATAACCTGCCGTTGTAGATGCAGTTACCGATACAACAACTGCGCCAGGCACTTGTTGCGTTATATAGGCGTTGTCGAACACAGCGCCGTATTCCGCTTATATACGTAACTCTGTATTTGATCACGCGTGCCTATATCAGTTTCTTTGGCGCTTCACTGTATGACAACACACCATTTGTCACAAAATCCTACACTCTCATCAATGACAGATCTACAAATTCGTCCCCAAAATACTTTGGGCACATAATAACGCTCATGTTCAGAAAAAAACTGAACACTTTCAACGACTATTGATAGGACATTCACAGTCACAGGACATGTAGATTAGTATGTTCTGCAGAAGTAATTAGCATTTCAGTCATCTTGTTTCCGCATTTGTCCTGTTGGCTGTAGGCGCAGGGTCCGCGTGGGCCCTGATTATTTGATCCATGCGCGATGGCATCGACAGGGATAAGGTGGGAATGGCGTCCTGTGGTATAGCCATCCACGCTGCATTCACCCCTGAAACGAAGTTCATCTGCGGTGGTTGGTGGTCGGCATTGACTCTCAACGCTACAACGCATACGACATCACACACATTTTCGATTTATGACAAGTCTAGTGATCCGGCGGGCCAAGGCACAAGGCTGACTTCCTGTGATACCAAGAAGGCACGTTTTCGTGCATCATAATGTGGTCGTGCATTGCCTATCATGAAAATGGCGTCAGGGGTGTTGTGCAGAAAGGGTGTGGCTACAGGTCGCAGGATGTCATTCACATTGGTCACGATAGTCACAATGCCCTGGACTCGCACCAAATGTGATTTTTGGTTGTACCCAGTAGCACCCCACCACATAAGGCCTTGAGATGGCGGTTTTATGTCTTGCGCCAACTCAATAACTGTGAGGCAGCTCTCCCTGAAGGTGGTGAACCAAAATGCTCCATCATTTTCAAACAAAAAGAACCTGGGTTTGTCCGAAAACACTATCTGATGCCATTCCTGTCCACAGTTATGTCGTTTCATACACCACTACGTCTAGCATGTTTCTGCTTATTGGTCGAATGTAAGCAGAGGAGTGGAGGACGCGCACTCAACCCATGCCACAATAAACGGCGGCGGGCAGTCACCCCTGATAGCATACGGTGTGTTACACTGTTCCACTGGTGCACAAGAACCGAGAAGAACGCAGATCTGTCCTGCAATGCCATTCGTATGAGTTGTCGATCTTCTCGGAGAGTGGTCTGGGTGGCGCGACCTGACCCATCTTCATTGAACCAATCTACACACATCCGATGCGCTGCCGAAACACTTCGTCCCACACGATCAGCAGTTTCCCGGACGGATGCATCACATTCTCTCATGCCAAAATTGACCCTTCTTTCAAACCAAATGATTTGATGGTACAGTTCGCGCATACGTCTGCTCAAATAAGACCGACCCATTACCTTCGGCTTATAAAGACAACGAGAGCTGCAGGCACATTTTACCAAATAGGTGGTGTTGCGCCACGATATCGATATTGACCCTGAACACGCTGGCCGACATGGTTCAAATGCTAATCATTTCTGCAGGACATACCGATGTATATAGCCTCTGAATATGACTGCCATATCTGCGATCGTTCAAGGCGTTCTCTTTTTTTCTGAATATGAGCGTAATACACTTCTCACACACGAAGAAGTAAAATTTAAATTTTTTTAAATGTTTAATGTGGGTACATTGCTCGCATACTCGCCACATAAAACAAACCTTTAATGGATGCTGGTAATACTTGAAATCTACTCACAGTCATCGCAGATCACTCTCGCGCGATGTCGTTCATTACAAGACGACAATGCAGGAGGTGGCTTTGGTTGTCAACAGCTTTCCATATGTTTTGGCAGCACCCGTGGCCTAGGGTTAGCGACTCTCATTAACCATCAAAACATCCCCTGTCCCGGATTTGAAACTCGCCGCCGGCCGGCTGGCCGTGCGGTTCTAGGCGCTACAGTCTGGAACGGCGTGACCGCTACGGTCGCACTTTCGAATTCTGCCTCGGGCATGGATGTGTGTGATGTCCTTAGGTTAGTGAGGTTTAAGTAGTTGTAAGTTCTAGGGGAGTGATGACCTTAGAAGTTACGTCCCACAGTGCTCAGAGCCATTTTTTGAAACTCGCCACCGTTTAAATTTTCAATAATAATCAGCATTGGTAAGCGAAGACATTTGGCGTAAGAAGTCACTCTCACTTCCCCAACTACCTTATCAAAGAAGGTGGACAGAGATTCAGAACCTCTCCTGTCCTTAGGGTGGGAAACTGCCCTTAAAGGCGGACGAATCAGCAATGGTTACGGAATCAGGATGCACAAGGCAATATAAACCACAGCATTAAAGACACATAACGTGTAGCCACACGAAATGTGGTCTGTAATTGAAAAAGTATCAGTATGATTTCTCCATTGACAAAGGATTCCGAAATTGTCCCGCACTGGGATCTCCGGGAGGGGAGACAAGGGGAACGTGACCATGAGAAGAAGTTTTGATAACCAACGAAATGATGACGTTCTTCGAGTCCGGGCTCGAAATGCCAGAAGCTTGAATGCGGCAGCGAAGCTAGAAAATCTGGGAAAGGTAATGCAAAGGCTCAATCTGGATATAGTAAGGGCCAGTTAAGTGAAATGGAAAGAAGATACGGATCCCAGGTCAGATAAGTGTAGGGTAACATCAACAGCAGCAGCAAATGGTATAACTGGAGTAGCATTCGTTATGAATAGGAAGGTAGGGCAGAGAGTGTGTTATTGTGAACAGTTCTTTGATACGGTTCTTCTTATCAGAATCGACAGGAAATCAACATCGACAACCATATTTCAGGCATATATGGAGGCGTCGCAAGCTGAAGATGGAGAAATACAGAAAGTATATGAGGACTCTGAAAGCGTAAGACAGTAAATAAAGGGAGATGAAAGTCTAATAGTCATGGGGGCCGGGAATGCAGTTGTGGGGGAAGGAGTAGAAAAAAAGGTTACAGGAGATTATGGGCTTGGGACAAGGAATGACAGAGGAGAAAGATTAATGGAGTTCTGTAATAAATTTCAGCTAGTAATAGCGAATACTCTGTTCAAGAAATACAAGAGGAGGAGGTATACTTGGAAAAGAGCGAGTGATACGGGAGGAATTCAGTTAGAATGCATCATGGTCAGAGATTCCGAGATCAGATACTGTATTGTAATGCTCACCCAGGAACAGGTAAAGATTCATATCGCAATATAGTAGTGATGAAGAGTAGGCTGAAGGTCAAGAGATTAGCCAGGAAGAATCATTACGCAAAGAAGTGGGACACAGCAGTACTAAGGGATGACGAAATATGCTTGAAGTTCACTATGTATATACAGCAATAAGGAATAGCTCATGGGCATCACAGTGTAAGAGAAATGGAGATATCTAAAAAGTGTAATACAGAAGTTGGATAGAAAAACGTAGGTACAAAGAAGGTAACTGCGAAGAAACGTTAGGTAACAGAAGAAATCCTTCATTTGTTCGATGAAAGAAGGAAGTACAAAAATGTTCTGGAATATTCAGGAACACAGAAATACAAATCGCTGCGGAATGTAATAAACGGAATGTGTAGGGAAGCTAAGACAAAATGGCTGCAAGAAAAATGTGAAGATACCGAAAAAGAAAGCATTATCGCACAATCCGCTCTACAGCTCATGCATCCAAGTTGCGGACAAGAACAATACACAGAAGAATGGAAAAGAAAATTGTGGATGTATTAGATGACGATCAGTTTGGCTTTAGAAAAGGTAAAGGCATAAAGACACCAAAGAGGCAGTTCAGACGTTGCGGTTGATAATCGAAGCAAGACTAAAGAAAAATCAAAGAACGTTTAAGGATTTGTCATCCTGGAAAAAGCTTCCGACAGTGTAAAATGAAGCAAAATGTTCGAAAGTCTGAGAAAAATAGTTGTAAGCCACAGGGAGAGATAGATAATATGCACTGTGTATAAGAGCCAAGAGGGAATAAGGACAGTGAGCGACCAAGAAGGAAGCACTCGGATTAAAAAGGATGTAAGATAGGAATGTAATCTTTCCCCCTTTCGTTCAATCTGTATATGGAAGAAACATTGATGGAAATGAAAGAAAAGTTCATACGTGAAATTAAAATTCACGTTGCAAATATACCGGGTGGTCAAAAAGTCAGTATAAATTTGAAAATTTAATAAACCACGGAATAATGTAGATAGAGGGGTAAAAATTGACACACATGCTTGGAATGACATGGGGTCTTATTAGAAAAAAAAAAAAAAAACAAAGTATTGCTAGACGCGCGAAAGATCTCTTAGGCGCGTCGTTTGGTAATGATCGTGTGCTCTGCCGCCGCTTTCGTCATGCTTGGCCTCCCAGGTCCCCAGACGTCAGTCCGTGCGATTATTGTCTTTGGGGTTACCTGAAGTCGCAAGTGTATCGTGATCGACCGACATCTCTAGGAATACTGAAAGACAACATCCGACGCCAATGCCTCACCATAACTCTGGACATACTTTACAGTGCTGTTCACAACATTATTCCTCGACTACAGCTATTGTTGAGGAATGGTGGTGGACATATTGAGCATTTGCTCTAAAGAATATCGTCATTGCTTTGTCTTACTTTGTTATGCTAATTATTGCTATTCTGAGCAGATGAAGCGCCATCTGTCGCACATTTTTTTAACTTTTGTATTTTTTTGGTTCTAATAAAACCCCATGTCATTCCAAGCATGTGTGTCAATTTGTACCTTGCTATCTACATTATTCCGTGATTTAATCAGTTTTCAAATTTATACTGACTTTTTGATCACCTGGTATTAATCATAACGTTCGCTGATGATCTTGCTTTCCTGAGTGAAGGTAAAGAACAATTACAGGATCTGCTGAAATTAATGAACTGTCTAGTGAGCACAGAATCTGAACTGAGAGTAAATTGAAGAAAATCGAAACTAATGAGAAGTAGCAGAAATGAGAATAGCGAGATAGCTAACATAATGATTGATGGTCAGGAAGTAGATGACTTTAAGGTATTTGCTACCTAAGCTGCAAAATAATCGATAATGGACTGTGCAAGGGGAATATCGAAAGCAGTCTAGCACCGGCAAAACGGGCATTCCTGTCCAAGATAAGTCTACTAGTACCAAACAAAGAACGTAATTTGAGGAAGAAACTTCTGAGAATTTACTTCTGGAACACAGCATTTTATGCTAGTGAAATATGGGCCGTGGAAAACCAGAACAGAAGAGAATCGAGATGTTTGGGATGTGGTGCTACAGAAAGTGTTTAAAATTAGGTGGACCGATAGGATAATGAACAAGGAGGTTCTGCGCACAATCGGAGCGGGAAGTCATACACTACAAATTCTGACAAGCTGAAGGGAGAAGATGATAGGACATCTGTTAAGACGCCAGGTAATGACTTCCACGGTACTAGAGGAAGCTGTAGAGGGTAAAAACTGTAGAGGAAGACAGAGACTGGAAGACACAGAGCAAATATTTCAGGACGTAGGTTGCAACTGCTAGTCTGAGATTAAGAGTTTGGCACAGGAGCGGAATTCGTGGCGGGCTGCATCAAACAAGTCAAAGACTGATGACCCAAAAAAAAAAAGGAATGTTTCGGACGCACAGATGTGCCAGCCTATCACCGTAAATATTTTGCTAGCGATGTTATCAGGAGTTGAGAAGCATCGCCATGTTGACCACTGGCGTTCAGCTTCGGATAATGTTTGTCCAACTGGAAAGAAACATTCTTGTTTGAACATTACCTTGACAATGTAAACACAGCCTCATAATTCGCTCGATCACACGATAGGTGGGATTCTTTCAGCATTCTGGCTCTTGCTTTTGACTTTTTTGAGCATATAAATATGTAGCCTCAATAATATCGAACTGAAAGTATCATGAATTTTGGTCCTCAGATACATTACTGCGTTATTTTCAATAATTTTTGTACAAGAGTGTGTTAGAGCGATTCTACTGCGAAATATCTTACGATGTTGCACCATTATTATAGATTTACTGCACGTTTCTTCCCCTATGCTTAGCTATAGTGAATATCACTGACGTGACGTTATTTCAGTCACGCACAGTGTAACAATTTGCTCCACAGTGAGGTAAGTTTTTACAGGGGTTTGTTACAAATAATGTTGCTTACTAAGCGTTGACCAAAAGCGTTGCAGTTATGTATTACTTGTTGCTCTTGTTCTCTTGGATGTAATTTATTATCAGTATTAAATGCAGTTCTTGCACATTTAAAATTTGTCAAAACTTGTATAACAATTGTGAGGAGATCCTCCATACCTAGTACTAAAACCACTTTGTTCATTGCACTGATTTGGATTGGGGTTAACTTCACTCGATTCAGAACCAGTAGTCTTCTTCATCAGATGACCTCTCTCACCGCAAATTGAGGTTATTCCTTTTCGTCTGTGTGTTCGATTTCTATTTTGCTGTGAGACATATCGTTTTACAGTAGCACAGTTCTCTTCCTCAGTATGGCATATAAGTCAATACAGCACTCAAGTTTTGCCACTCTGCAAAGCGTTCCTTTTGACATTGTTCCTCTGGCTTTTGAGTTATGATGTTGCCTTTACAAGGAAAATATATGACAAGAAATAGCGTGCTATGTGGTGTACATTTTTACAGCATAAAAACTAGCCCCAAAGAAATTGTAACAACTGAGGCGACTGCACACACATATTAATGTACTTGGAGCCAAACTCTCTGTGATTAGATGACGCCGGGTTAGGAAACACAACAACATAGTGCACACCTCGTTTTGCGAAGTGAAAAGGCGTTTGTAAGACTGAAAATTACACACAGTGCACTAATATGTGTGTGCAGTCGCCTGAGAACACAAAAGAAGAAGTATCAGTCACAACAAAACGTGAGTAATAACAAATACACACGCAAAACATTTTGACACACCAAAATCAGGTTTTTTTAAAAATCAAGGGACCCATTAACTCGTTGATAACGTTCACATTTATATCGTTTGGTTTGCAGATGCTAAGCTGTCAGTGCAGGACACTGTAAAGATGGTCCTGCAAAACCACATAATGTAAAATCACGGTAAGAATAAAAACGAACAAAAATTGTCGTTAGGTCTCGTATTGTTAGATCAGCTACAATCTAAAATATGTTCACTTTCTGCAGTTTCAATAAAGAAAACCCATTGATGATGGCACAGAGGCGCCGAAACAAGTTTGTGTAAAAAGAAAAAAAAGAATGTTTTTTCGTAAAAGGATTAACCTACACACAATAATTTTAACTTCAAACACAGAAAAAGAGAAGAACTGCAAATCCAAAAGATGAAATTTTAAACATTTTATCACTCAGTACAAACCAGTCCCAAGTTGCAAATTTTACTCTTTTTATTCACTCGATGACTGGTTTCGGCCCGAAACAAGTCATCGAGTGAATAAAAAGAGTAAAATTTGCAATTTGGGACTGGTTTTTCGTTGTGCTGATTAACATAAGTTGCTGACTCACAGCTACTCCAGGATGCTTAAGTTCGTAAGTTTTATTTCTCTCCTTAAATTACTCCTTTCACATGATACAGCTCATGCACTGATATGCAGGAAGCCTACATTGCTGTTAAAGACACACTCACAAATGAAGAATAAACAGAAAAATGTCGATAACAAACATTTTCTCTCTCAATTTCACTAATGTTGACAGCCGTTCCTCCAGCGATCGGCTGGAGAACTGTGATACCAGCTGCTACTATCTATTAGTGGATAGAAAATGCCTTGCTACCAGCGTTTCACTCAGAATTCGTGTGTAATAATGTGTCCCTAAGGAATAAATAGCACCGGTCGGCACGTCTCATTTGTAGGCTGTAGTGGTACTGGTAGTGGTAAATGTAACAGAAGTGGAAGGACAGTTTACGGTGGCTGGAATGCGCGCAGGGCGTGACAGATACTGACCTCCAGAAACGATGCACGTGAGCCGAGCGTTGCCTCCCTCCTCGTACGGTCCAGCCACAGCTCCCAGCTTCACGCCACGCTCGTCAAAGATCTCTGGCCGTTGTGGAGGAACTGTGAATGAAGAAGGGTTAAGTCAGTGGGGTTTTGACCTAATATCTACCACTGTGCAAAATAAGGCTTAAGAAATGCCATCAGTTGCCCCTCATATTAGTTTATAACCGTTGGCGAACAGCAGAAAACAGAAGTAAATTGCAGTGTACCAAACGACAGTGCAGTGAATATAGTTCCCGAATATCGAAAAGCATACTAATGATGACTATACGCTCTTCTTATTGTTAAAGATTGCTGCTTAGATACGCAAGTGGAAATGAAGTAAACATAAGGAATTTTATTTTAATTTGATTCACTGACTGTAATCCCACAGGGGTTCTCGGTCTTTCAAACGTAAAAGATCCTGTTCTCACCATCCGGAACTGTTAATATTTGAAATGTATCATTCCGCAATACTCCATGGTGCAATCACCCAGCCATGGTATAATCGTCCAGCGACACTTTGTGCAGGATAAATGATAAAACGATGTTCAGCAATACCTATCTGACTCACTAAGTGGGCAGCTTAACGTATTTTCTCTTGTGAATAATGTTTTGCTATCTAGACTTCCCTGCGAAAATTTAAATGCTGTAGATCTCATGATGATGGTCCCGATGGGCCACTTGTGGCCTGAAGACGGAGTGAGATCTCAGGACGAAACAGAACGTATCGTTAATACGGCTGAATAGTGGCACATGTCCTCTAATTTTATGCCATGTTCAAGTTTTTTTTGGGTTGTCTTAATGGTGAAATATAACGATGCTAGAAACTCTGTAGTGTCTGCTTTGTAGAGACATGTGTTACTGTCTTATAATATGGCAAGGTAATGGACGCTTCGTTATCATTTGACACTAAAGCTGTAGTCATAAACTGTTATGGAGCTGAGAAAACATTTTAATATAGACAGCTTTCGGAACGTCCTGTGCGTGACAGGTAATTTAGGCACGAGGGAAAGGTGCAAAACATGATGTGATTGCGGAATTTAAAAGACAAAGTATAAATCTTAGGATTTTATATTTGCGTCATAATCAAGGAGTGTAAAACATATTGATTCCAAGTATTAACAGAAGACCGTATATTACATGTACTTCTGTATCTCTTAGTAGATAGATCAGTATCTACTAGATACGCAGAAACAACGTCATATCTGCTTAATATTACTGGTAAGAAATCATAACAAAGTCTGAGCGCTAACTTTGATTTCACCTGTTCAAGATGTTCACCGTAATGTAGACAATTCTTTTCGTTAAGATTCCAAATATACATACATAACAAGAATGTTACTTTCCGAACAATTAGATATATTAGAGCTCAAAAGTTAGACAATGTCAAGAAATCAAAGAATATTTCTCAAACAGCATATCTGAAATATTATAAGTCACTGTTAACGTTACTAACAAGGCGTCAAGTACGGAACAGTGTCAACATAAAATATCGATGAACCATGAACCAGAAATACAGATTCCAAAAGGAAGTTTACTAGACAAATCAAAAAATACAGGCGTCGTCAGCTGAAATCCAAACTTGCCACCGACGCTGCAGGGCTTCTACTAGGTTCCATGATGCAAGACGTGACGCCAAGGAAACGACACTCTGAAGGAATGCTACGAAAGTTGTTTTCAAACAAAAAATGTATATTAGGATTTAACATCCCGTCAACATTTAGGACACAGGAGTCAACAAACTCTGTGTGTGAACGTTTGGAGAAGGGAATTGGCAGTGTACTACTTGAAGGGCAGAATTAAAATTCAAGGCGAAGAAATAAAAATTTGAAGTTTGCGGATTAAACTGTAAACAACCTAAAAACTACAATTATCATAAAACATGTCTGTGGTTCAACAAGAGGTGGTATTGTCAGGTGATTCTACACGACTGACTGTGTTACAAAGCAGCAAGAGACTTTTTAACAGAAAAAGAAGAAAGTTCTATTAGACTAGGTGTATTGGAATAGGCCCTACATAATGAATTCCCAAGTTGTAATACCTAGTATCATGAAGAGTGTGGTACATCTATAGAAAGCTATAAGATGAGACTTCCTGGTACACCTACATCTACATGGATACTCTGTAAATCACACTTAAGTGCCTGGCAGGCGGTTCATCGAACTGTCTTTACATGAATTCTCTATTATTCGAATCTCGAACAGCGTGCAGAAAAACCGATCATTCCGATCGATTTCTGATTTGACTTATTGTATTATGGTGATCGTTTCTTCATATGTAGGTCGGCGTCAACAAAATATTTTCGCATTCGGAGGAGATAGCTGATGATTGAAATTTCGTGAGAAGATTTCGCCGCAAGAAAAAGCGCCTTTGTTCTAATGATGTCCGTCCCAAATCCTCTATCATGTCGATGACACTCTCTAACCTATTTCTCGATAACACAAAACGTGCTGCTCTTCATTGAACTTACTCGGTGTACTCCGCTAATCCTATATAGTAAGGATCCCACACCGCGCAGCAGTACTCCAAAAGAAGACGGACAAGCGTAGTGTGGGTAGTCTCTTTAGTAGACATGCTGCACCTTGTAAGTGTTCTGCCAATAAAACGCAGCCTCTGGTTCCCCTTACCTACAACATTGTCTACGTGTTCTTTCCAATGTAAGTTGTAATTGTACTTCCTAGGTATTTAGTTAGATTTTGGCCTTTAGATTTGACTGATTTATCGTGTAACCGAAGTTTAATGAATGCCCTTAAGCTCTCATGTGGATGACCTCGCACTTTTCGTTATTTAGTGTCAACTGCCAATTTTCGAACCATACATATATTTTTTCTAAATCGTTTTGCATTTTGTTTTGGCCTTCTGGTGACTTTACTAGGCTATAAACGACAGCATCATCTGCAAACAACCTGAGGCGGCTGCTCTGATTATCTCCTAAATCGTTTATACAGATACGGAACAACACACGGCCTATAACACTACCTTGTGCAACGCCAGAAATTACTTCTGTTTTACGCAATGACTGTCCGTCATTAGATTACAATCATGTGATGGACCTGGAAAGGAGTTTCGTGTTACGGTCCGTCACAAAGATTTAACTGCCATGAAGTTTCAGATCAGCGCGCACTCCGCTGTAGATTGAAAATTCATTCTGTAAGCTACAGAATGTCATCAAAACTGAAGCGTCAAAGAGGCAGAAAATTACAGTACATGTGAGAAAGTAATCATAAAATTTTCAGCAGTCGTGTTGGCAAATATTGTCAGGACTGTTCTTAGTGTGTTTTTATGCGCAAGAACTTAAACTTAGAAACCTACAGTATATAATTTCTCAAAAAAAAACTGCACTAATTCAGGAATATGTTATGCCCCAGTAATCTCTATTATTCGTATTTACAGACTCACGTGCTCACTCCGTGGTATCAGCTTGGTTCTCTCTACTTCTCGTATAATATTGCAGGAGTCCCTGCAGTGTTGCAGATGAGTTTATTTTGAGGGAATTTACCGGCAAACATTAATTAAGTGACTTGTTGACCATAGATCTCCACGTAAATATGAAGAAGGAATTGAATTAGGGGTGGTAATTTCCTGCTAGCTTCTTGTTTAACCTTATAACTAAGTGTACGATTATATTGATGAGCAAAAGGGTGGTATAAATGGACCAGACACTTCATCATATTAAAGTGCTTCCCTAGTAAAGCTCCCGCACAATGATTACAGGTGCTTACTGACAAAGACATATTGTCGTCTTTTCACAGGTTGTAATATCCGGTTGTGTAGCGCAGAGTAGCGGAAGACGAAGCGGAAAGACGTAATTTCCGATCTACTTTCCCTGCTCTGTAGAACGTATCAGTTGACAGTGGACATCCGAGAAACATCGAGGCAGAACGTTAACATCACCGACGAAAAGTTAATTAGTCCCTTTTTAATTACGTGTAGATCCCCCACAACGTTCACATCCGCTGTAAATTGCTTTTACATAGAATGCCCTGTGGGTTCGAACGCATCGGAGCCATTAATCATTGCGGCACTAGAACCTGCGAATGTCGGGCACTCTACTTTAAACAGAATGAAAAATGCTCCTATTACATCACAAAAAAGGCGAGTATGTTCTGGTCAGAGTTAGGGATGTAACTGAGGGGAAATAGCTTTTCGACTTAACTTGTAGCTTATATTTAAATAAAAAATCTTGATATACTGGCGATTTTAGTTGCTAGCATTTGTACCGGTGTCATGTAACAGAACGCTATGTCTCACTTAATGTAATATTTCGTGGCCCCAGACTTTTTTTTTAGCTATTACATGCATGTTCTTCATCCCTGTGATATTATGAATTTCTACTGTTGCCGACGAATCTTCTGGATTTTGGGCACATTATCAGGGACTTCAGCCCATAAAATGCGGCTAGCAGGGCTCACATTGGGGAAGTAGGATTAATCAGTAAAAAAGAGCGAATATGTCAAGATGATTATAATTTTAATGTCTTTGAAGCCGGCAGATAAGTCGAAAAGCTAGTTCCTTTTTCTTACATCCCCAAATCTGCCCCGAATATATTCACCTTTGTTTGAACAATGATAAGAGCCTGTTTCATTCTGGTACCCAACTTTAACTCTACCGTAATATTGACATTAGACCACTATAGTTTGGTAACCGACGTAGATTGTTGTTAAACGTCGACTGATTCGCTATAGATCTTTTAATGTCTTTCGACACACGTTGCTTCTACCGTGGCAACATAAAAACAAAAGGACGACTATTAATTAAATGTATTTGTTTACCCACCTACAAAATTTGAAGTGATTCGCACACGTCTTAAACACAGAAGAGCTGCACGGAAAAAAAGTAAAATCGGAATTAAGCTACGTTTTTGAAAGTGTGTTTTAAACTTGATTAACTTCTCATCGTATGAGGGTATTTTTTATTCCTCTGAGTCACTTTAAACCATTTGCGAGCATTCGGTCCACGTAAGAAGGTATTTTACATGCTACATCCATCTCGACTTTCACCCATTGTTTGTGGACAACACATGAAGATTATTGGATGAAAAAATTCCTTTGTCATTTTATCCCTTTATATATAGTGCGAAGTTTAACCTATTTGTACAAGTTTAAAGTACAGAAACGGGTGTTTTTCTCGAGCAAAATTAAAACGATGCAAGGTTTTTCCAAACGGTAAAAACTTATCTTAGACCAAGGTCCGATACACCGTGGACCAAATTTGAACCATCAGACTCGCTCCAGTCCAGAATTATTTAAGGGTGAATCTCGTTGCACATAAAATCCGAACGAGGGTGACTTTTTCCACGTAAAATCCGAACGGTGTAATGCAAATGGTGCCATCAGCTGTTCATTAATTTCAGCCCAATTACAATATTTTGCAAAAGGAATTCGTCGACTCGCACAATTTGTCTCGGTGCCTACTCGTACAAACCTTGCCTAATATGCTGTAACATAGTTACAGTAAGCAGTGAGACAGATGTACGAATGGCTATACAAATGGCCCCTGGTCCGGGATAAACCAGCTCAAATAGATACAGAGCATCAAGGCCCCCCCCCTAACCACAAACCGCGATTCTGTGCGTGGTCTTTTCGTATGTATTTGTTGCAATGTTTCCACGCTGAAGCGGTTCGGCCCTCAGAATGGTACTGTTTCCTAAGCAGTCTCCAACATCATCGGAGACTATAAAATCCACGTACTTCGCCAGTTCGCCAGCCTTCAAAGGTAATACCTTCAAATACTAAGATGCCCACTGTTGGTGAAAACGGGGGTGCATGGCTGTTACCAAAAAAACCTTTGTTCAGATCGCGGATACTAGAATACAAGGTAGGGGTCACGTTCAGGCGGGCTATGAGCTGTGGACAAGATAGAGTAGCATGGAGAGAGAGCTGCATCCAACCACTCTCTGGACTGAAGACCATAACAACACTGCGTGACCTCTAAAACCAAGGAGAGAGACCACGGCCTACCGAACTGTACGTCAAAACGCGCTTCTCCACCGACACACAAGATATCAAAACTCGTACAAAATAACCCGGCCCTTCCGACAGAGGTTTTGTAGGACAAATACATACCAGAGTCTGCAACTTCATCTGAGGACCACACAAAGATCCCCTTTACATACTGAACTAGGTGACGAACAGCGAAAATCTGGTAGGCACATACTTGAGACGGACAGGTGCCTGCTGCACGTCTAGCAGTGTGCACGGCATGGAGCACAGGAGTTTGTGTCAAACCAGTTAACAGCTAGCCTGATCAACTGAACAACGTAGTACCATTCCACGCTACAACATGCATGGCAACCATTCGCTGCCTGCAACAAATTAACCACTCGCTGCCGGCAAGAAATTGCCCACAAAGCGCACTCCTCTTCCACCTGAGACACACTGAGAGATCACAATTTCCAAATAATTTACGGGAATGACATGGAAAAAAAGAAAAAAAAACTCGAAAACGCCAACATACTGAGAAATCTTTATGAACTTCCTAATCATTACAAAAGCATTTAATAAACTGTAGTGAACATCAGCAACCAAAGTAGCCAAAAACCTAGTTAACAACAGTACTAAACCACGAGGCTGCTGTCAACATCTAGATGCGGGCTTGAAAAGCAAGATACATTGTTGTTGCTGTGGTCTTCAGTCCCGAGACTGGTTTGATGCAGCTCTCCATGCTACTCTACCCTGTGCAAGCTTCTTCATCTCCCAGTACCTACTGCAACCTACATCCTTCTGAATCTGCTAAGTATATTCATCTCTTGGTCTCCCCCTACGATTTTTACCCTCCACGCTGCCCTCCAATACTAAATTGGTGATCCCTTGATGCCTCAGAACATGTCCTACCAACCGATCCCTTCTTCTGGTCAAGTTGTGCCACAAACTTCTCTTCTCCCCAATCCTATTCAATACTTCCTCATTAGTTATGTGATCTACCCATCTAATCTTGACCATTCTTCTGTAGCACCACATTTCGAAAGCTTCTATTCTCTTCTTGTCCAAACTATTTACCGTGCATGTTTCACATCCATACATGGCTACACTCCATACAAATACTTTCAGAAATGACATCCTGGCACTTAAATCTATACTCGATGTTAACAAATTTCTCTTCTTCAGAAACGCTTTCCTTGCCATTGCCAGTCTACATTTTATATCCTCTCTACTTCGACCATGATCAGTTATTTTGCTCCCCAAATAGCAAAACTCCTTTACTACTTTAAGTGTCTCATTTCCTAATCTAATACCCTCAACATCACCCGACTTAATTCGACTACATTCCATTATCCTCGTTTTGCTTTTGTTGATGTTCATCTTATATCCTCCCTTCAAGCCCACCATCCATTCCGTTCAACTGCTCTTCCAAGTCCTTTGCTGTCTCTGACAGAATTACAATGTCATCGGCGAACCTCAGAGTTTTTAATTCTTCTCCATGGATTTTAATACCTACACCGAATTTTTCTTTTGTTTCCTTTACTGCTTGCTCAATATACAGATTGAATAACATCGGGGAGAGGCTACAACCCTGTCTTACTCCCTTCCCAACCACTGCTTCCCTTTCATGTCCCTCGACTCTTATAACTGCCATCTGGTTTCTGTACAAATTGTAAATAGCCTTTCGCTCCCTGTATTTTACCCCTGCCATCTTTAGAATTTGAAAGAGAGTATTCCAGTCAACGTTGTCAAAAGCTTTCTCTAAGTCTACAAATGCTAGAAATGTAGGTTTACCTTTCCTTAATCTTTCTTCTAAGATAAGTCGTAGAGTCAGTATTGCCTCACGTGTTCCAGTATTTCTACGGAATCCAAACTGATCTTCCCCGAGGTCGGCTTCTACTAATTTTTCCATTCGTCTGTAAAGAATTCGTGTTAGTATTTTGCAACTGTGGCTTATTAAACTGATTGTTCGGTAATTTTCACATCTGTCAACACCTGCTTTCTTTGGGATTGGAATTATTATATTCTTCTTGAAGTCTGAGGGTATTTCGCCTGTTTCATACATCTTGCTCACCAGATGGTATAGTTTTGTCAGGACTGGCTCTCCCAAGGCCGTCAGTAGTTCCAATAGAATGTTGGCTACTCCGGGGGCCTTGTTTCGACTCAGGTCTTTCAGTGCTCTGTCAAACTCTTCACGCAGTATCGTATCTCCCATTTCATCTTCATCTGCATCCTCTTCCATTTCCATAATATTGTCCTCAGGTACATCGCCCTTGTATAGACCTTCTATATACTCCTTCCACCTTTCTGCTTTCCCTTCTTTGCTTAGAACTGGGTTTCCATCTGAGCTCTTGATGTTCATACAAGTGGTTCTCTTATCTCCAAAGGTCTCTTTAATTTTCCTGTAGGCAGTATCTATCTTACCCCTAGTGAGATAAGCCTCTACATCCTTACATTTGTCCTCTAGCCATCCCTGCTTAGCCATTTTGCACTTCCTGTCGATCTCATTTTTGAGACGTTTGTATTCCTTTTTGCCTGCTTCATTTACTGCATTTTTGTATTTTCTCCTTTCATCAATTAAATTCAATATTTCCTCTGTTACCCAAGGATTTCTACTAGCCCTCGTCTTTTTACCTACTTGATCCTCTGCTGCCTTCACTACTTCATCCCTCAAATCTACCCATTCTTCTTCTACTGTATTTCTTTCCCCCATTCCTGTTAATTGTTCCCTTATGCTCTCCCTGAAACTCTGTACAACCTCTGGTTCTTTCAGTTTATCCAGGTCCCATCTCCTTAAATTCCCACCTTTTTGCAGTTTCTTCAGTTTTAATCTGCAGGTCATAACCAATAGATTGTGGTCAGAGTCCACATCTGCCCCTGGAAATGTCTTACAATTTAAAACCTGGTTCCTAAATCTCTGTCTTACCATTATATAATCTATCTGATACCTTTTAGTATCTCCAGGGTTCTTCCATGTATACAACCTTCTAACATGATTCTTAAACCAAGTGTTAGCTACGATTAAGTTGTGCTCTGTGCAAAATTCTACCAGGCGGCTTCCTCTTTCATTTCTTAGCCCCAACCCATATTCACCTACTACGTTTGCTTCTCTCCCTTTTCCTACACTCGAATTCCAGTCACCCATGACTATTAAATTTTCGTCTCCCTTCACTATTTGAATAATTTCTTTTATTTCCTCATACATTTCTTCAATTTCTTCGTCATCTGCAGAGCTAGTTGGCATATAAACTTGTACTACTGTAGTAGGTGTGGGCTTCGTATCTATCTTGGCCACAATAATGCGTTCACTATGCTGTTTGTAGTAGCTTACCCGCATTCCTATTTTCCTATTCATTATTAAATCTACTCCTGCATTACCCCTATTTGATTTTGTGTTTATAACCCTGTAGTCACCTGACCAGAAGTCTTGTTCCTCCTGCCACTGAACTTCACTAATTCCCACTATATCTAACTTTAACCTATCCATTTCCCTTTTTAAATTTTCTAACCTACCTGCCCGATTAAGGGATCTGACATTCCACGCTCCGATCCGTAGAACGCCAGTTTTCTTTCTCCTGATAACGACAGATACATTAGGGAGACAAATAAGTTAGCTTTCCGGGTCTGGTGTCTCAGACTTCGGTAACGGCCTTGGTTTCGAACGGTGGTCGCACAGACGTGCTGGGGTATGGTGGGTGGCGTTATTGTGAAACAGCGGTCTGCAACAATTGGTTCCAACCAAGGGCTTCATCGAAGTCTGGGATGCCACTCCAGAGTTATGACGGAGGGGCTCTGTGACAGCTGTTGCACCTACACAAAACATTTAGTCTGGGCTTGCATAAACAGCGACCGGCTAGGCGGTCGAGGGAATCGCGTCAGAGACTGCTGTCGAGCTAGCGATCTCCACAGGGGCCCTGGAACCGTCGTCCCTCAGTCACTGTCTACTGGTGCAGCCTCCATCTGCTGCCAGCATCATTCTACGCAAGCACAAGCCATACGGTCCTGCACTTAACACTGATGGGCCACGGGGTGGGCCAGGGGGTTCAACTGGGACCCTGTTTGCTACCAGATGCCGTGAGCCAGTTGTCAGTGGCCGCAGTATAATCCCTCGATAATACCGCCCTCACCGCTAGCCTCTGCTAGGCCGAACAGCAGCACTACTCTCCCGCCGTCTGGCCGTTAGACATGACTGTGCCGTCAGCACTGAAGGCGGCATCCGCTGTCGGGTGCGTGTCCAGCAAGGACAGTCCGCTCTGATCGATGCTGCGCTGTTTACAACGGTGGCTGGGATGCTAAAAGCGCACCATCACCAAGTACAGCGCGTTCACCTTCCTTTCTAACTGCTGTATGTGGACCTTCAGCATCCCTGCACCGTAACCAACGATTATAAATGTATGTGTTTGCAATGTGATCATTGCTTAGTTAGCTTCTACTTCTTACTAGAGAGCCCGTTCGCTGGTGTAGAAACCACATAACGCTGCTGAATGGCAATTAAAATACTGTGCAATGTCGAGCAGAGCAGTTGATTTCCACGACTCCGGAGGTTTCTTTCTTCGACTGTCGCACTCATACCACGAGAGGGTGAACGGCACGCCCATGTGATAAACATGATCCCCCGACCCTTCTTCTGTCCCCTACCTACCTCCCCTCCCGCCCTCCCCCCCCCCCTCCCATGCCACGCACTCTACCTTAGGACAGTCACGGACGGCTGAGGTCAGTCAGCTGTAGCCACTGGAATCAGCTAATTAGCAACATTTTCTACGGACAACACTGTCGCCGCATTAGGAGCAGCGGACAAGATTGTGGCACGTCACCTGGATTCTGTATGGCATAGTGGCCATGTTGTCAGTAAAGGTGGGATAGGCCTGATGTCACAGGAGTTAGTTGGTCAGTTGCTGCGGTCAAGTGAAGAAGGCAGTCCTACACAGAGCCAAAGTCCTACAGAAGATGGTGGGCAGGACAGTTACTGAGTGATATGATGGTCAGTGCTGGTGGAACAGTCGTCTGCACAACAAGGGACACAAAGCATTTGCAATGGCGGTGAAGCAACGGCTTTGTCGTAAGTTATTACACAAGTAATGATGCCGTTCCTGGTTTCATTACGACTGAAGCAGTTCACCGCGTTATGTGCAGTGAATGGAGCGTAGCCTCTCATAAACAACTTCTGCACGGAATTATGACGGCGCTGAGTAACTACTTGGTATTTGTAACACACGGGACATACGATAGCGTGTGCTGTGAAGCATATTGGGCGTCATCCTGTAAATGTTGTGGGAGTGATTACATAAGGTAAGCAGAAACTGACTGACTGTGAGAGTAAAGCAGTTGGTTATATCAGTGGGTTTAGAGTTAATTATGTTTTTGATTCTGTGTAACTCAGCTTGTGACTCACTGTTGCATTGAGAGTAAGCTTATGCATGCTGTTACATGCGAAATTATTCAGACATAAGCCTGGCTCACTTGGTGGTGTTATGTACACTCCTGGAAATTGAAATAAGAACACCGTGAATTCATTGTCCCAGGAAGGGGAAACTTTATTGACACATTCCTGGGGTCAGATACATCACATGATCACACTGACAGAACCACAGGCACATAGACGCAGGCAACAGAGCATGCACAATGTCGGCACTAGCACAGTGTATATCCACCTTTCGCAGCAATGCAGGCTCCTATTCTCCCATGGAGACGATCGTAGAGATGCTGGATGTAGTCCTGTGGAACGGCTTGCCATGCCATTTCCACCTGGCGCCTCAGTTGGACCAGCGTTCGTGCTGGACGTGCAGACCGCGTGAGACGACGCTTCATCCAGTCCCAAACATGCTCAATGGGGGACAGATCCGGAGATCTTGCTGGCCAGGGAGTTGACTTACACCTTCTAGAGCACGTTGGGTGGCACGGGATACATGCGGACGTGCATTGTCCTGTTGGAACAGCAAGTTCCCTTGCCGGTCTAGGAATGGTAGAACGATGGGTTCGATGACGGTTTGGATGTACCGTGCACTATTCAGTGTCCCCTCGACGATCACCAGTGGTGTACTGCCAGTGTAGGAGATCGCTCCCCACACCATGATGCCGGGTGTTGGCCCTGTGTGCCTCGGTCGCATGCACTCCTGATTGTGGCGCTCACCTGCACGGCGCCAAACACGCATACGACCATCATTGGCAGCAAGGCAGAAGCGACTCTCATCGCTGAAGACGACACGTCTCCATTCGTCCCTCCATTCACGCCTGTCGCGACACCACTGGAGGCGGGCTGCACGATGTTGAGGCGTGAGCGGAAGACGGCCTAACGGTGTGCGGGACCGTAGCCCAGCTTCATGGAGACGGTTGCGAATGGTCCTCGCCGATACCCCAGGAGCAACAGTGTCCCTAATTTGCTGGGAAGTGGCGGTGTGGTCCCCTACGGCACTGCGTAGGATCCTACGGTCTTGGCGTGCATCCGTGCGTCGCTGCGGTCCGGTCCCAGGTCGACGGGCACGTGCACCTTCCGCCGACCACTGGCGACAACATCGATGTACTGTGTAGACCTCACGCCCCACGTGTTGAGCAATTCGGCGGTACGTCCACCCGGCCTCTCGCATGCCTACTATACGCCCTCGCTCAAAGTCCGTCAACTGCACATACGGTTCACGTCCACGCTGTCGCGGCATGCTACCAGTGTTAAAGACTGCGATGGAGCTCCGTATGCCACGGCAAACTGGCTGACACTGACGGCGGCGGTGCACAAATGCTGCGCAGCTAGCGCCATTCGACGGCCAACACCGCGGTTCCTGGTGTGTCCGCTGTGCCGTGCGTGTGATCATTGCTTGTACAGCCTTCTCGCAGTGTCCGGAGCAAGTATGGTGGGTCTGACACACCGGTGTCAATGTGTTCTTTTTTCCATTTCCAGGAGTGTATATCTGGTGTTTAGTTGTCTGGTGACGACAGTAGTAGTCGATCAGGATGTGTAGTCTCAGTTTATGTAATCTGAGACACACTGAGAGATCACAATTTCCAAATAATTTACGGGAATGACATGGAAAAAAAGAGAAAAACTCGAAAACGCCAACATACTGAGAAATCTTTATGAACTTCCTAATCATTACAAAAGCATTTAAAAAACTGTAGTGAACATCAGCAAGTAGCCAAGAATCTAGTTAACAACAGTACTAAACCTCGAGGCTGCTGTCAACATCTAGATGCGGGCTTGAAAAGCAAGATACATTAGGGAGACAAATCAGTTAGCTTTCCGGGTCTGGTATCTCAGACTTCGGTAACACCCTTGGTTTCGAACAGTGGTCACACAGACATGCTGGGGTATGGTGGGTGGCGTTATGGTGAAACAGCGGTTTGCGACAATTGGTTCCAACCAAGGGCGTCATCGAAGTCTGGGATGCCACTCCAGAGTTACGACGGAGGGGCTCTGTGACAGCTGTTGCACCTACACAAAACATTTAGTCTGGGCTTAGTTTATGTAATCTAAGCCAGGATCACGTTGAGTATTATTGGTCATCGTAAGTTTTACAGTTACTATTTCAGGTTATGGCCAAGTGTCTGCCATTGTAAATTGTTACACTGTTGCCCGACTGTCCGTTATAGGGTACCACTGACTGCGTTCTGTACTTGAATTTGTTTTGTTATGATCATTGTGCGATTGGTTATTCAGATCCTACTTAAAGTTCCTTCGCGACACAAAAAAATTTTTTTTTTTGTGAGTGATTTACGGTTTTGTCAATTGATGTTTGGATTCTTAATAAAATGATTATTAAACTGAGCCCCAGCTCTACATATCCCCGCTTTGAAATCCAATTTTCCGAAACACGATGCTGCAATACTCTGACCTTCTCTACACTTTTGTTTTCATGTTGTAACGCACTAAATGAAGTACAGTTGTTGTGAACTTGCAAGGTATTCACGCGTCTCATAGCCGTATCTTTATTATTGTTCTCTACGAGCTCGTCAGCGCTAGATAACGGTCTCCCACGACGACGAAACCTGACGAAAATAAAAAGGAAAAGGCCGTTAAAGCTGTCATGCCATCTTCTACACATCAGCTTGCTGCATTCCATACTACGGAAACAAATTACTTATAATTCCAGGTGAACTTTAGTAAATCCGATTGTATCACATTTAAGGGCAACTATGCGCATCCACGTTCTTAACCCAGAGAAAGACGGAGAGATCTACAGTGAGAGTTCATCAACTTCGTGGAGGCCATTAATTACGTGTTCCGGAATGACATTTCTGCAATCACTCTACGTTAATATACTTTCTCGTGGATTTTATGGCTAATAATATGGACTCAATCAAAAGGAACTGCCATTTTCACAGATAGAATGCACATGGGAAAACGATTGATCGTTGGATATCAGGTCTTTAAGCACTATACGGAAAACTGTATACCGTTATATAGGCTTCATTTTCAATATACTTTCAGCGAAACGAAAAAATTTTAGCGATAAATGCCAGACATTCAAATTAAAACGAATAGTATCTTTGTGGCACACACCTATTACTCTGTACAGAAGTTACTCCCCCAACCCAGCTCGCGCTATTCGTCCACGAGACTCAGAGGGCCATAGACACGGGTTCACAGGTAGATGCCGTGATTCTTGACTTCCGCAAGGCGTTCGATACAGTTCCCCACAGTCGTTTATTGAACAAAGTAAGAGCATATGGACTATCAGACCAATTGTGTGATTGGATTGAGGAGTTCCTAGATAACAGGACGCAGCATGTTATTCTCAATGGAGAGAAGTCTTACGAAGTAAGAGTAATTTCAGGTGTGCCGCAGGGGAGTGTCATAGGACCGTTGCTATTCACAATATACATAAATGACCTGGTGGATGACATCGGAAGTTCACTGAGGCTTTTTGCAGATGATGCTGTGGTGTATCGAGAGGTTGTAACAATGGAAAATTGTACTGAAATGCAGGAGGATCTGCAGCGAATTGACGCATGGTGCAGGGAATGGCAACTGAATCTCAATGTAGACAAGTGTGCTGCGAATACACAGAAAGATAGATCCTTTATCATTTAGCTACAAAATAGCAGGTCAGCAACTGGAAGCAGTTAATACCATAAATTATCTGGGAGTACGCATTAGGAGTGATTTAAAATGGAATGATCATATAATGTTGATTGTCGGTAAAGCAGATGCCAGACTGAGATTCATTGGAAGAATCCTAAGGAAATGCAATCCGAAAACAAAGGAAGTAGGTTACAGTACGCTTGTACGCTCACTGCTTGAATACTGCTCAGCAGTGTGGGATCCGTACGAGATAGGGTTGATAGAAGATATAGAGAAGATCCAACGGAGAGCAGCGCGCTTCGTTACAGGATCATTTAGTAATCGCGAAAGCGTTACGGATATGATAGATAAACTCCAGTGGAAGACTCTGCAGGAGAGACGCTCAGTAGCTCGGTACGGGCTTTTGTCAAAGTTTCGAGAACATACCTTCACCGAAGAGTCAAGCAGTATATTGCTCCCTCCTACGTATATCTCGCGAAGAGACCTTGAGGATAAAATCAGAGAGATTAGAGCCCACACAGAGGCATACCGACAATCCTTCTTTCCACGAACAATACGAGACTGGAATAGAAGGGAGAACCGATAGAGGTACTGAAGGTACCCTCCGCCACACACCGTCAGGTGGCTTGCGGAGTATGGATGTAGATGTAGATGTAGATGTAGAACCTCTCCAGTAATTTTTGAGTCTTAAACTATATCATTTTTATTGCCTTCTCGTTTTAAATTTTAGTACCAGAGCCTTACAAATCAGCTAGTGTGTTATTAAAGACCTCAAAACCTAATGAAACAACTGCAACATAAATGAACCAGTTTCTAGGATAAAATCTAAAAATAGCCTTATCTTTTTGGATATTGGTATTTAACTCAGCGTAACGAGAAATTAGTCTAAACCAACACACGACACACACAAGAAGATATCCTACGCAGCACCCGTGAAAGTAAATCTATATATGGCAACAAAAATTATCATATGTCACGCGTCGTATTACCAGTTACAGACAATGTAGAGGCAGACAGGCAATGCTCAGCCGTCTCGCTTGACGAAACAGGTCACGTTTTTGCGAACACATAAACGTTAAATTGAGTTTATTTACATTTGTATGATTGGTGCTGGCAGCGAAGTACTGACATAGAGAGAATATTGGAGATGCACTTCACATATAGTGAGTTGTTCCACAAGTACTCGGGCTGTTAGAAACTGAAAATGTAATGCAGTAGTCGGAGCTCGCATCTACTCCCAGAGGTCCTGCCACGCGAATAAATCCGAGCTTACATTTCACGAGTTTGCAGTTATCAGCGATTTTCCACTCTGTGCCAGCGTAAAAACGGCAAGCAAAGCGGCTCTGCACGGCTGAACTGACGTCACGCACTTCTTTGTTTCCGCGGAGCGTAAACGTGAGAGTTTGCCAAATGAACAATATGCTACGTTTCATCCTCCTCACGTGCGCAGCACCGCTGTGGCTGAAATGGAATTACGTACTTCTCATTAGTTCTCGGAATGTTTTGTAAATCTGACGCAGAGACAGAAAGTAACAATAAAACGAAATAAAATATTTAAAAATGAAAGGATGTACTGCAGCATACACATATTTTTTGTTGTGATACTTCCTTTTCCCACCCAAAAGCCAATCATTGGTTATTACTGCGCGTATGTATGTAGAATGACAAAATGTCTGTGTATGGAGGACATAAAAGTTTTTACCGTGTAGAGCGGGTCATAATTCTGCCAAATGTGAAGATCCTATTATCAAGTACACTTCATACTGAGCTGACAAAAGTCCTGGGATTGGCGATATGTACATAGACAGATGTCGGCAGTATCGCGTACTCAAGGTTTGAAAGAGTGGTGCATTAGCGGAGCTATCATTTGTTCTCAGATGATTTACGTTAATATTACCGCCCGAGGGGAATTAACAGACTTTGAACGCGGTATGGTAACTGGGGCTATAGGCATGGGACATTCCATTTCTGAACCATCATAGGGAATTCAGTATTCCGCGATCCTCAGTGTCAAGAGTGTGTCAGGAGTCTAAATTTCAGGCATTACCTCTCACCATGGACAACGCAGTGGCCGACGACTTTCACTTAATGACCGACAGCCGCGGCGTTTGCGTGGAGTTGTCAGTGCTAACAGAAAAGCAACACTGCTTGAAATAACAGAAGAAATCAATGAATACGCACGACGAACTTATCTGTTAGGGCAATGCGGCAGAATTGGGCGTTAATGGGCTATGGCAGCAGACGGCAGACACGGGTGCCACTGCTAACAGCACGGCATCACCTGCAGTGCCTCTCCTGGGGCCGTGACCATGTTGGTTGGATTCTAGACGAATGAAAAACCGTGGCCTCGTCAGTTGAGTCGCTATCTCAGTTGATAAGAGCTGATCATGGGCTTCGAGTGTGGTGGAGACTGCCCGAAGGCATCAGCAAGGCTCTGTTGAAGCTGGTAGTGACTCCATAATGACGTTGACTGTGTTTACTTGGAACAGACTGGGTCCTCTGGTCCCACAGAACCGATCTTTGACTGGAAATAGTTATTTTCTGCTACTTGGAGACCATTTGTAGCCGTTCTTGGACTTAATGTTTCCAAACAACGATGGAATTTTTATGGATGCCAATGCGCCATGTCACCAGGCTATAGTTGTTCGTGATTGGTTTATAGTATACTATGGACAAATCGAGCGAATCATTTGACCATCCAGATCGCCAGACATGATTCCCATCGAAAGTTTATGGGACATAATCGAGACGGCAGTTCGTGCACAAAATCCGCACCGCCAACACTTCCACAGGTATGAACGTCTATAGAAGCAGCATGGATCAGTATTTCTGCAGGGGCTTCCAATTACCAGTTGAGTCCATGCCACGTCGTGTTAGTTCACTAAACCGCCCAAAAATAAGTCCGACGCGATACTAGGAGGTATCCTACGGATTTTTTCACCTCATTGTAATTGTGAGATACAGGTTCTAATGTTATTATTAAAAAATAATAGGTAACGATTAGTATAAGGACAAAGCACTTGCAGGGAATATTCCATATGTCAAATTTCACGCCTCTGGCAGGCGAAAAGTAATAACTAATGGTGACGATTTTTCGTTTTTATTGTTTGTGTTATGGCCATCAGGGAGATTCATGATGATATGCAGATATTTTAATATGTTGCTCTACAAGTAAAACTAAATATAAACTTCATATAAACATAGGTCCACACATGTTTAGTTACGCAGTTACGTCTCATAAAAGATTTTGCCTGAAATTTATCAGCTTCGCTAATATGAAGCCATGGCAAAGCTGTACGAGGTTAAAGCAAAGCACGGTTTCAATTTATTTTGTTGTTATTGATCTGATGAATCTAATAAAACATGTTCCAGACGTGTATATACAATAGCTTTCTAGAACATCAAGACAAGCAAAGACGTAATTTTGTATTAAATTTAATTTAGGAAAAATGATGGTTATAACGTCAACTGAAACGGCATGAATGTGCCAGATAATCTGCTTTTATTAATACCATAGAACACTTGAATTCATGTTAAGCCACAGAAAAACAAAGCTCAGTATTAAGGAAGTTGTTCCGTGTACATACACTTTCACAATACATTCATGATAAATGTTCAAAAAGGTCTCCACCGGTAAACACCATATCGGTGTATTCTTCTGTTGTAAGTTTGAAAGACATCCCTATTTCATAGCCGGCCGTTGTGGCGGAGCGGTTCTGGGCGCTTCAGTCTGGAACAGCGCTGCTGCTACGGTCGCAGGTTCGAATCCTGCCTCGGGCATGGATGTGTGTGATGTCCTTAGGTTAGTTACGTTCGAGTAGCTCTAAGTCTAGTTTACTGATGACCTCCGATGTTAAGTGTCATAGTGCTCAGAACCGTTTGAACCATTTGAAACTATTTCATACATAATCTACAAACTAAAACAGTTACTATGTGGTTTCACATAAATACACCGTTTCAATTATGTTCTTTCACTGAACAATACAGAAAATTAACTCGTTTCAATGTTAGGAAAGGACTGGAACAACTCACTAACGATTTCCAACAATGACGTAAGCTTTTCTACATTCTTAATGGAAAGGAAACAAATTTACTTGTATAATAATCTTCGCTTCTCTGGATGTTCTGGGAAACTACTGCAGATACACGTTTGGCACATGTTTTATTAGGTTCATCAGACCAATAACAACAAAATAAATGGAAATCGTGCTTCACTTTAACTTCGTACAGTTTTGCGATGGCTTCAGACTGGTTGTTGTTGTTGTGGTCGTCATTTCAGAGACTTGTTTGATGCAGCTCTCCATGCTACTCTATCCTGTGCAAGGTACTTCATCTCCCAATACCTACTGCAACCTACATCCTTCCGAATCTGTTTAGTGTATTCATCTCTTTTCTCCCTCTACGATTTTTACCCTCCACGCTGCCCTCCAGTACTAAATTGGTGATCACTTGATGCCTCATAATATGGCCTACGAACCGATCCCTTCTTCTAGTCGAGTTATGCCACAAATTTCTCTTCTCTCCAATTCCACTCAATACCTCCTCCTTAGTTATATGATCTACCCATCTAATCTTCAGCATTCTTCCGCAGCACCACATTTCGAAAGCTTCTATTCTCTTCTTGTCTAAACTATTTATCGTCCATGTTTCACTTCCATACATGGCTGCATTCCATACAAATACTTTCACAAACGATTTCCTGACACTTAAATCTATACTCTATGTTAATAAATTTCTCTTCTTCAGAAACGATTTCCTTGCCATTGCCAGTATACATTTTATAATCTCTCTACTTAGAACATCATCAGTTATTTTGCTCCCCAAATAGCAAAACTCCTTCACCTTTTTAAGTGTCTCATTTCCTAATCTAATTCCCTCAGCATCACCCGACTTAATTCGACTACATTCCATTATTCTCATTTTGCTTTGGTTGATGTTCATCTTATATCCTCCTTTCAAGACACTGTCCATTTCGTTCAACTGCTCTTCCATGTCCTTTGCTGTCTATGATAGAAGACCTCCAAGTTTAATTTCTTCTCCGTGGATTTTAATTCCTACTTTGAACTTTTCTTTTGTTTCCTTAACTGCTTGCGTAATATACAGATTGAATAACATCAGGGAGAGGCTGCAACCCTGTCTCACTCCCTTCCCAACCACTGCTTCCCTTCCATGCCCCTCGACTCTTATAACTGCTATCTGGTTTCTGTACAAATTGTAAATAGCCTTTCGCGCCCTGCATTTTACCCCTGCCACCTTCAGAATTTGAATGTGAGTATTCCAGTCAACATTGTCAAAAGCTTTTTCTAAGTATACAAATGCTAGAAACGTAGGTTTGCCTTTCCTTAATCTATTTTCTAAGATAAGCCGTAGAGTCAGAATTGCTTCACGTTTTCCAACATTTCAACAGAATCCAAACTGATCTTCTCCGAGGTCGGCTTCTACCAGTTATTCCATTCGTCTGTAAAGAATTCGTGTTAGTATTTTGGCTAAATTTCCGGCAAAATCTTTTATTAGCCTAACTCCGTAACTAAACATTTGCGGAGCTACGTTTATATGAAATTTTTCTTTCGTTTTACTTGTAGAACTACATATTAAAATATCTATAAATCTTCGTGACTGAACCGTGTATAAGGAAAAAGTTCTGAATTCTTAATACAATACTGATCTCAAACTAAGATGTAAAATATTCCGTTCCATACGTTACATAAAATCAGAATTCTGTTATTAATAAATTTCTAGTGAAATTACATTGAATCTTAAATGACTCTGTCGTTCTAAACAACTGTGTCATTCTAAAAATGGATCGCTGGGCTTCAGTATCTAGTTGGATGCTGCATTTGTTAGCGTCACTTCTCACTACTTTAACCTCAGGAATAATTGGAAGGCAGTGATACTGAAACTCCATCAGACTTCCGGAAATCATGAATACAATTTCGAAGGTAACAAGGGCAGATATGTATGATAACTATCGCACAACGAGCTTTAACTCATGCATAAAAGTTGCTGACAAGAATAATACACGGAAGAATGGAAAAGAAAATGTAGGAGGCAAACTTCGGTCGCTTTGTCTCTAGCAAATAAAAGACTCTGGAGAGGCAGTCCTTGAAGGTGGAAGCAAGGGACACGAAAAACTAAGTATTTGCCGACCCAGATTTAGTCAAATTCTGCAAGAGGTTCAAAATCTCCGGAAAATCGAGGTAAGCTATAGAGAAAGATGGGTAGTTCAAATGGTTCAAATGGCTCTGAGCACTATGGGACTTAACATCTGTGGTCATCAGTCCCCTAGAACTTAGAACTACTTAAACCTAACTAACCTAAGGACATCACACACATCCATGCCCGAGGCAGGATTCGAACCTGCGACCGTAGCAGTCACGCGGTTCCGGACTGAGCGAAAGATGGGTAGTATTAGTATACAATATATACTAGAAGCATGGAGGGGAAAAGAATGGTATCTCGAGAATGAAGTTCTCGGATTACAATGTGTATGAGACAGGAATATATTATTCCGTTCCTATTCATTGGACATATGAAACAAGCAATAACAGGAACAAAAGAAAGAGCTAGGAGTGGGACTATAGTCCAAGGTGAAACAAAGTCAGTGATAACATTCGCCTACAACATTGCTATCCTGAATAGAGACGAGGAAGAATTTCAGGACGTGTTAAATGAGTTGAATATTCTAAAGAGCAGACCGTATGTTTTTCGAATGTATCAAAGAAATACGGAAGCTATGAACAGTAGCAGAAATGAGACAAGCGGTATACTTGACATCAAAATAGGGAAAAACTTTTCAGACGAAGTGAAAGAATTTGCTCCTGTGGAAGCAAAATGACACACGACAGACGAAGCAAAGAGAACATAAAAAGCAAACTTCGATAGACAAAGACAGTTTTCCTGTCCAAAACAAGTCTATTAGTATCAAATGTTGACCTTAATTTTGAGACTGCACCTTCGGAAAGGAGCATAATAAGGAAACAAATCGAGAAACCTGCGAAAACAGGAAGAGAATCGAAACGTCTGAGATGTACTACTAAAGAATGATGTTGACAACTATGTGCGCTGCTAAGATTAAAAGCATGAGTTTCTCCGTAGAATCGGCGAAGAGAGAAACATGAGAGAAAAATAAATAAAAAGAAGTGATATGATGGTAGATTCTGTGTTATATCGTCGAATTGTAAATTCCATGGTACTTAGGGAAGATGTAGAGAGTAAAACCTGTAGGATGACACAGAGATTGGAATCTAAACAGAATGACAGTGGTATCATGTGATATTCAAACAAACGTAATGATTTGATGTATGTGACTGGAGAATTCATAATAGCTGGGTCTCTGTTCCACGTCATACGGTAATCGCGATCATTTTGTTTGAAAACAAATATCTGAAAAATGTAACGTACGACAATTTTACGTGAATTTTTCATCTGAATAGACACCAAGGTAAGCGTAAAGATAAGGAAAAAATAAGCAATGTGCAAAACTAGAGCAACATTAAATAAGTACTAATCATAAATGGGTGGAGAGAAGTGAAAGATGATATTAATGATGTTATCAGGAACGTAACACGCCACAAAGAAAAAAAAGGAAGAAAAGCGTGATGGCGAACTCGTAGGAACTCGTAGAGTAGAAAAACGTTTTCTTCTGCACTGTAGTTCCATACCCTGGTAAGCCCATTAGGAGAGCTTAAAGTGAGTGTCAGATCATTTGTCATAGCATCTATGATTTCCAAGAGTCTCTCTTGTTCAGCTCATGTCGTTTTTCATTTCTTCCCACCATTCGCCTAGTCTACTGTATCACTCGAATACATAAACGTCTATGTTAAATGCTGGTAATCGGAAAAAGGAAAAAAAGAACAAAAAAGGGAAAAAGAGGAAAAATGAAATCATAAACATTCTAAAATTTGAAGCTACACATGTTAATTGATGAAAGGAGAAAATACAAAAATGCATGAAATGAAGCAGGCATAAAGGAATACAAACGTCTCACAAATGAGATCGTCAGGGAGTGCATAATGGCTAAGCAGGGATGGCTAGAGGACAAATGTAAGGATGTGGAGGCGTATATCACTAGGGGTAAGATAGATACGGCCTACAGGAAAATTAAAGAGACCTTTTGAGAAAAGAGAACCACTTGCATGATTATCCACAGCTCAGATGAAAACCAAGTTCTAAGCAAAGAAGGGAAAGCAGAAAGGTGGAAGGAGTATATAGAGGGTCTATACAAGGGCGACGTTCTTGAGGACAATATTATGGAAATGAAAAAGGATGTAGATGAAGATGAAATGGGAGATATGATACTGAATGAAGAGTTTGACACAGCACTGAAAGACGTAAGTCGAAACAAGGCCCCAGGAGTAGACTACATTCCGTTAGAACTACTGATAGCCTTTCGAGAGCCAGCCCTGACAAAACTCTACCATCTGATGAGCAAAATGTATGAGACAGGACAAATACCCTCAGACTTCAAGAAGAAGAAAATAATTCCAATCCCAAAGACAGCAGGTGTTGACAGATGTGAAAATTACCCAATCATCACTTTAATGTGTCACAGCTGCAAAATACTAACACGAATTCTTTATAGACGAATGGAATAACTGGTAGAAGCCGACCTCAGGGAAGATCAGTTTGGATTCCGTAGAAATGCAGGAACACGTGAGGCAATACTGACCCTGAAACTGACCATAGAAGAAAGATTAAGGACTGGCTAACCTACGTTTCTAGCATTTGTAGACTTAGAGAAAGCTTTTGACAATGTTGACTGGAATACTCACATTCAATTTCTGAAGGTGGCAGGGGTAAAATGCAGGGCGCGAAAGGCTATTTACAATTTGTACAGAAACCAGATAGCAGTTATAAGAGTCGAGGGGCATGGAAGGGAAGCAATGGTAGCGAAGGGAGTGAGACAGGGTTGTAGCCTCTCCCTGATGTTATTCAATCTGTATATTACGCAAGCAGTTAAGGAAACAAAAGAAAAGTTCGGAGTAGGAATTAAAATCCACGGAGAAGAAATAAAAACTTTGACTGGAATACTCACATTCAATTTCTGAAGGTGGCAGGGGTAAAATGCAGGGCGCGAAAGGCTATTTACAATTTGTTCAGAAACCAGATAGCAGTTATAAGAGTCGAGGGGCATGGAAGGGAAGCAGTGGTAGCGAAGGGAGTGAGACAGGGTTGTAGCCTCTCCCTGATGTTATTCAGACTGTATATTACGCAAGCAGTTAAGGAAACAAAAGAAAAGTTCGGAGTAGGAATTAAAATCCACGGAGAAGAAATAAAAACTTTGAGGGTCTTCGAGAACATTGTAATTCTATCATAGACAGCAAAGGACATGGAAGAGCAGTTGAACGTAATGGACAGTGTCTTGAAAGGAGGATATGAAATGAACATCAACAAAAGCAAAACGAGGGTAATGGAATGTAGTCGAATTAAATCGGGTGACGCTGAGGGAATTAGATTAGGAAATGAGACTCTTAAAGTAGTAAACGAGTTTTGACATTTTGGGTTCAAAATAACTGATGATGATCGAAGTAGAGAGGATATAAAATGTAGACTTGCAACGGCAAGGAAATCGTTTCTGAAAAAGAGAAATTTGTTACCATCGAGTGTATTTGTGTGGAGTGTAGCCATGTATGGAAGTGAAACGTGGACGATAAATAGTTTAGACAAGAAGATAATAGAACCTTTGGAAATGTGGTGTTACAGAAGAACGCTGAAGGTTAGATGGGTATATCACATAACTAATGAGGAGGTGTTGAATATAATTGTGGAGAAAAGAAATTTGGGACACAACTTGACTGGAAGAAGGGATCGCTTGGTAGGACATATTTTGAGGCATCAAGGGATCACCAGCTTAGTATTGGAGGGCAGCGTGGAGGTCAAAAATCGTAGAGGGAGAAAAGAGATGAATACACTAAACAGATTCAAAAGGATGTAAGTTGAAGTAGGTACTGGGAGATGAAGAATCTTGCACAGGTTGGAGAAGCATTGAGAGCTGCATCAAACCAGTCTCTGGACTTAAGACCACAACAACAACACGTTTAATTTTTAACATGCACTAGTGTGCAATGCTTAAGGTGACAGTTCCTTTCGCAAGGTGTGTCATTGCCTGTTATCACAGCTCAGTTTACATTGGACTGTACATAGAAAGAAGTGCTTCAATGCAGTTTAAAATGTATCTGAAAGAAATAGGCAATGAGACGAATAGCAAAGGCATTTTCGTTCAAAGATAGTGTTTACACTGAAGTCAGAATCGCGATGGTTCCTTGGACTTCTCAAATGGCGTGAGATAGTTCTTAATAGGATGTGATAGCACCACGGACGGCTCAACTACGTGCTCCTACGCTGCCCACGAAGTTGGCAATGGTTCTCGTCGTAGGGCGTTCCGTTCCTCCACCATCGAGATTTAAAGCTGCTGGTTGGTCACTGTTGCACGTTAACCTGCTGCAGTTCGTCTTCCCAACGCATACCTGACGTCCTAGATGTGTCTTAAGCCGGGGAAACTGACAGATCAGTCCATTCGCCGAATAATGCGAAGACCCCCACTGCGCTGTCCGATTAGTCGGGCATTTTCAGCCATAAAAATCAAGCCAGGACCAAATGCACCCCTGAAAAGACGCACATGGGGAACGAGGACAGTTTCGCAATAAAGATGGAAACGAATCGATGAAACACAGAACTGTGTTGAAGGTTAATCCCAATAGTCACCTAAAATCACCAGGAAAAAATATATGCATTTAAAGCAATAGGAGAATTGCAACCCCGCTTCTGACAATACTAGTCTCAGATCTTAAACACTTACGTATATGCGAGCTTTGCTAGTGTGTCATTGTATCCATCAGTCCGATGACTCTCTGAAAAAGCACCCCATGCTAGTCTGTCCTGTGCAGTTCTATTTCATACGTGCATACCTGATGCTCCCTACATTTATTGGAACTTCTGTACAGTGATCAAGTCATAATATAACTACTGACACCTCAAGAGCGTGTTCTGTCAATGTATTGTTGGTTTTAGTCAAGTTATGGCTTAAATCGTTCTCCTCATAAACTGAATCGAATCATATTGAGCTTCGCTAATACGGTAGCAGAGTGGAAAGTGGCAGGGTGAATGAAGAATAAAATTCTGCTTCATTTCATGTGCAGAGAAGAGTCTGAAAAGAAAACGAGTTTGGGAAATGACATTTTTTGTGACTATGAAAGTCATACAAACCACTCTGTTGCAACGTAGTTTGATATTCATCGGTGAGAACATAGGAGACCTTGTACGAAGAATCTAACACATTTGTCGGCATTTGCAGTGTGCATGAATATCCACGTTTCTTCAGAAAATGAAAGAGTCATGAATAAAATATAACAGGTACCAGCTTATGAGGGTGAGTAACTAAACTGAACTGTGAATAAGGGGTAGAAGAATGTTCTCGTCATTTACGATAGTTAACAGGTATGTCTAGGAATATCTACGTATGCGAATACGCCTGACATCAGAAGACGTGAATCGATACAGAGGGTTTTTATAATTTTTTTGTAATTTTTTGTATGAAGCTTAGTTCAGCAATTTTTTGGCTACATGTTCTAGCAACCGAAGCATGAAAAAGAGAACGTTACTGTTTTTAAATAACAGCGAATGGCCATATTCGGTGTAAAACGTCATTAGGCCACCGAGTGCGTTTGTATTTATTTTTATATTGGGACACTGACATATATTCGTGTTGATGTCCTTAATGGACACCGAAAATTTCTTTGAAAATTGAAAACAGCAGTATTCAATTTCATAACAGGTCGGAGGACGTTATACAACGAAATATGAGCGCAATTGTCACGTGCAATTCAAGCAACGAGAGCTGTGCCCTGAATATCAGAGTGAAGGAAAGCGAGTAACACGTTGTAGGTAATATCGTCCACGTGAAACTATACTATTACATATGACAGCTATCGGACATTTGTGTAGTAAATTCTAGTTAATGACTACTTAACGTACAGCAATAGAAGTGCATAAGCAAATTATGTAACTAAGCAATCGGCAAATTTTTTGTCCCAAAAGCAAGCTACCACTAACCCATCAGAAGGAACGCAATAACGGTAAACATTTCTCAGTCTAGTCGGAGTCTTTTGCTCGTCTCCACGACTAAATAAACGTGTCTTAGTTCATCAGTCTTTAGATGCATCCTCAACGGCCAAGGCTACATATTATGTTATACAATGTGGTACATAAAAGTTATGAAATTACACACATTTAAACTATAACGTCTTCCTGAAAGTAGTCCGTTTTGGGAAGGAGTGCACCGATATGTACATTTCTGACACTTTTGAACTGCATGCCGAAAGTAGGACTTTATTTCAAAAGTTCTGCACACTGTAAGATATAATTAGAGAAAACAATTTATTGTACAAAAAACTTTTACAGGACTTTAATATAGTCTCCGTTCTCGCTTGTGCTAGCTTGCCAACGTTTTGTCAAATCCTGTATTCCGGATAGGAAACCTTCATTGTGGAACCATCTCTGGAAGCTTCATCAGTTCTATCAACGCGTTTTCCAAGCGTTCTATTTGAGGAATTAATGTTAGTCTGGTGGGCTCATATCAGAACTGTATGATGTGTGGGAAAGTACTTCCCATCCATAATTAACTGTCGACCGTTTCTCTCACTGGTAGGGAAATGTTGTTGTTGTGGTCTTCAGTCCTGAGACTGGTTTGATGCAGCTCTCCATGCTGCCCTATCCTGTGCAAGTTTCTTCATCTCCCAGTAGGGCAATATGCTGTCATTAACTATAGAGCAAAAAGAGGACACCAGCTGAAAGTGTGTCAGGCCTTCTTTGACGACATTTTGCAAGCCTTTTGTGACGACATTTTGCAGAAACAGCTTGTAGTACGCACCTGTTAGAGACGTCCCCTGTGGTACTCTGTTAGTTAGTAGCTATGACTCCACTCAAGTCATAAGCAAAGATGATCATCAGTTTCACCTGTAATTTTGGCTGGCGGAATCTTTTCGGTCGTAGAGAGGCATAACTTTTCCATTGTGAGGGCAGAGAATTCACTTCTGACTCAAAATATCCTCTCAAATTTTCATCAAATGCAGGAATCCTTTTCAGAAACCGTTCTCCTTCTGTTCGATAACGGTGATGCAATTCGTCTTCTACTATTCTGCTAGCTGCTTCCTGTTCTTCACTCAGATCATGTGAATCCATCTGGCAGCAACTTCTCTCACCTTTAACTTTTCAGTTAGGATTCAGTAAAATGAAGTGACGCATATTCTGGCCTCATATGCAATTTCCTTACATATTTTCGTCAATCCTCTCTCGAAATATCGTTAACAATTACCTGAAAGATGAAGCCTGTTGCAGTTGGTGGCCTTCCGTTTCTTGTTTTATCCTCAGTGCTTCACGAAAACTAGCAGACCATCGCGATACTGATCTACGATCCACTACTGTGCACTATTACCACAAGCCTGTGAGTTATTCCCAAGTACGGATTAGATTTTGATGTAGGAACGCTGGTAGTAGTCCGATCTGTCTCGGTTTCAGCTTTCATTTTAAAAATAAATTACTCACGACATACCGGGCTGAGGGGCGCAGTGGTTATCACAATGGACTCGCATTCGGGAGGACAACAGTTCAAATCCGCGTCCGGCCATCTTCATTTAGGTTTTCCGTGATCTCCCTAAGTCGCTGCCGGCCGAGGTGGCCGAGTGGTTCTAGGCGCTACAGTCTGGAACCGTGCGACCGCTACGGTCGCAGGTTCGAATCCTGCCTCGGGCATGGATGTGTGTGATGTCCTTAGGTTAGTTAGGCTTAAGCAGTTCTAAGTTCTAGGGAACTGATGACTTCAGAAGTTAAGTCCCATAGTGCTCAGAGCCATTTGAACCATTTGAACCTAAATCGCTTCAGGTAAATGCCGGGATGATTCCTTTGAAAGGGCATGGCCGACTTCCTTCCCCGTCCTTCCCCAATTCTATAGTACCGATGATCTTGCTGTTTGGTCCCCTCCCCCATATCAACCAACCAACCAACTCACGACACATGCACGCGAACCACTAAACACATTCACGGTGGTCACACATAAATTCTCCCTCTCAAGTGACATGAATCTCAACTGGATCACGCCGGTCGCCCATAATCAGTGTGCAGTACGGGGGGAATGTTGTATCTATTGGAAAACGAACCTTGGAAGAAAAGACGTTTCCGGAATGTTCTGCTGGTCTCTATCTTGTGAGAAATGAGGTTGTGTTTTTGCAGCATTAATAAATATATCGCATTCTACATATTTAAGTACTTCATATTGCAACTATTTGGAATATATCGTTGATTCTTCAGGAAGAGAATTTTCATTTTTCTTCATCGTAATAGGTAAACTGTCTATTACGGCACCCCAGCTATTGTAAGGTCTTCCTACATTTCTTCTAATTGAGAGCCTATACCTGGAATCTTTTTCCGCCCACGCAGTTTATGTGTTTCTTTCATTTTCTCCTATATCCTTTCCTTTTTTCGTTCAGGTTACATATTCCTAAATTTTTCGATGTATCCTCATTTCTTTTACGGTGTTCTCTTGTACCTATTTCCTCCACTCTTAAAAATCTCATTTCTTGAGCCTTTATTCTACTGTCTTGGTGTCGTTTGTAGCCCAGGCCCCACTTCCATATGCAATAGTTGGTAGAGCTATTGCTTTAAAAACTGCGGTCGGATCAGTTTCCTGGCCTTAACTTGCAAACTTTTAACGATGGTTCCACATATGGTGGTAAATTAATTTAGCTTTTGGTCCATGTCATGGTTATATTCGAACATCATATCTCGCCCTAGATATTTAAAGTGGTTAATGTGCTACCAGATTATTATTATCAAGGCTGTTTTAGAACTTACTTGTTGTCAACCCTGAACTGCCATCACTTTCCTTTTTATCTACCAACAATGTCAGGTTCTAATCTGAGTATATTACCTGCAACATATAGACTCTCATCCGAAGTTTACCTTCATTACCTGTAATATCTAGAAGAAGTCCTCTTATGTTCAACATTTGCTATTTAATGATGACTTCATCTATATATTATACTGAAGAGTCGGCCGTCCTGATTTAGGTTTTCCGTGATTTCCATAAATCGCTTCAGGCAAATGCCAAGATGGTGTCTTTGAAAGGACACGGGCGACTTCCTGCCCCACCATTCCCTAAGCCGATGGAACCAATGACTTTGGTCCCCTTCTCCCAAATCGACCAATCAACCTATATTTCTGTAGAATATCGATTTCAGTCACTGTATGACCATTATCTGTGCTAGTATCAAACCTCTGTGGACACAAGCAATATCTGCACATAGCAATGAAGAGTATTCGTCAGACCGAAGGTACAAATGCAACTCCCGATGGGCTCCTCATTTATGTAACTTTAATATTGTCATTGCTATTCTTAAGGTATCAATACTTCATTACGTTACCGTCAAAACAAAAACGTAAAATCAGTCAACCTACCGTTAAGTGCTAACTTCTTTGAATCAACTCAAAGCTTATACAATGTAAGGGGTATTATCTTCTACAGTCCTCTTTGAAGGGTGATAATGAAGTAATGGCCCAATGACTATGCTCATACCTGTTTCAAGTCACGTTTATGGACCCACCTGTACCAGACTGGTGGCTACCCTGTCCTTGCTGCTGCCTCTTTTTATTTCCAAGGCGCAGCCACTGCTCGTCGGAACGCCATTAATAGTGTTGTTTTCATTTCAATAGAAAATGCATGTTATGAATGTAACAGCATCAAACTTTTGTTTTTCTTTCATACCCCGTCCCTTAGTTATAAGCGCCAATACGAGCAAAAGGTCTCATTCGTTTGATTTCGCAAAAACGATCAAGAGAGAGATACAAAAATTAGATGTGGGACGAAACCGAGCCAAAGGCTGAGCAGTCTCGTGCGCTATGATCTACACTATGAGAACAACTCTGGCGGTCTATTTGAGCTAGGGCGTGCAACTGTGTGACTGGCTATCTTCGGTGCAAATGAACTGGGAAACACCTTTACGTATCGAATTTATTTTTAGCAATTATTTATCACGCCAACCTACCCTGCAACATCCTTACTAGCTTTTGAGTCTGTTCCTGACAGCCATGTATAAATTTCAGAAACTTATGTAACAATCTCGATGTTGTTGACCGTTCCACGGTGGCTAAGGGTGGTTCAAAATGGCTCTGAGCACTATAGACCTTAACATCTGAGGTCATCAGTCCCCTAGAACATAGAACTACTTAAACGTAACCAACCTAAGGACACCACACACATCCATGCCAGAGGCTGGATTCGAGCCTGCGACCGTAGTAGTCACTCGGTTCCGGACTGAAGCATCTAGAACCGCTCGGCCACAGTGGCCGGCGGCTAAGGGAGGGAAGCATGGGACGAAGTGCCATACCGCTGGTGCAGACAGAGCAGAGTGTGGTGAACTACCCAGGCAACCGACGAACTATCCACAGATCTGGAGAGTTTTACATGTAGCGGGCGTGGGAGGCTGCTTGCCCTTTCTGTTATAGAGCGATCTTATTGAGACTGTATTCTTTTTCCAACAAATCACTTTGGTGTCAACGGCTTCGTCTTTCCTTATCTATATCCTAAATTCATTGCCTAACCTGTCACCCACACTCCTAGCTTACCCATTCTGTGTATCACCTTGCGGGAATAGCACTCCCCGAAGAAAGAATACTGCGGAGACACGGCTAAGCCTGGGGGGTTGTTTGCAGAAATAATTTTGAAGCAACAGACATATTCCGCCGCTTTTAAGACCACAACATCACTCTGTGCTGAACGCCAGATTCGAACGGAGCGCCACTGTTCTTAGATTGTGCTTTCGCCAGCATATGTTTTCTCTGCAGGAGCATAAAGTTTTTGACGTTGACGTTCCGGTCCGGGAGTTGAGCTACATCCCACCGCTACCCCGTCTCGTGTTCCGCACAGCCCGGTGTGGCGGTAAAGTGCCCGGCATATTATCCGTCCGCCGCGGCAGTCCTAGGTGGCCCCTGAGAAGCTACGCGTTCGCCACTTTACTGCGGCCGTAATTGAGAAATACGAAGACACTCCCCTGGCAATTGCGGCCCTGGAACTGCCCTGGAAGTGGGGCGGCGCGTCGCTGGGAGTGCTCCCTTTGTGACGTAAGGCGCTTACGCAGTTTTGCGAGACAGTCGGGCCCTCGCGGCCTTTGTGCCCGCGTCCCCACAGTCCGCTTGACGGCCACTCTGCAGTGTTCCGGAAGTTTCGCGGCAGAATGCAGACGTACGGGTCTGCTGAACAAAGTTGTCAACAGCAGTTCACGAGATGAAAAAGAAAAATACGCCAAGATACAACTAATACCAGCTCAAATACATAACAACCCCATCCTCTTCCCGCCGTCCCATATTCTAATTCCGAACTACCACACGAGCCCAGTCATTGAATGCATTAACCTACTTAGCCGTAGTTGTGTCGGGCTCTTCGAAAAGCGCCCCAGGCGGAGTGCTTCCGCTTCGCGTCTAGTGTTTGCTGTGGCGCTTTCGATTTGGCGCGCAGTTCGGATCGCTACCGCCCTCTGGCGGGAGGTGGAGCAAGTGTACGGTCGCGTGACGATCGAGAAGTACGTGCTGGGCGGTGACCGAGAGAGGTGGTGGCGCGAGCGGGGGCCTGCTGTTGCGGTCGTCAGGTTTTCAAATTCTGGTGAAGCGTATGAGATTTTTCACCAGTGGTTTTGTTGGGGTCGTCCCACCACAGTTTTCGTTTGCCTGTCCGCCGGAATGTGGTTATGGCTTCTTGGTCGGGCCGTTTTCATTCACACCTCGACTGGGTGATTTAGGGTCGGCGTTGCGGGTCTCTGTGGTTCGAAGTCTGTGCAGGCACCGCCTTTGCTACATCTTCTGGTTTTGAGTAACTCGGGAAGGTGGCGGCTTGTAAGCGAAGTTTTGGGGCCCTTTACACGTGTCACTCCCTCACCGAGCAAAGGAATTTTTTTTTTTTTGGGGTTGGGGGTGGGAACTGCCTTTAATGTGAAGGTTTGTGTGCTGGCTTATTCACATTTATCTTGTAACAAATATAAGTTGTGTAACTGGCGAGAGACAACTATCTTTGCTTAGTACAAGCTAGCTATTTCAAGTTTTTTTTTTTTTTTTTTGGATTTGTTCCCTTATTGATATAACAAGTTTAAAGTCTTCTTACTGTTAACGTCAAACCTTATAATATCCTTTACATAGAGCTATTTTTTTTAAAGAGTTTTTTAACTGTTGTCTTATATATACACACACACGCACACAGACACACACACACACACACATATATATATATATATATATATATATATATATATATATATATATATATATAAAGTTAAAATCTCATTATTGGCAAGTTGTTAATGTCATACCTGGTAATTTCCTTTTCATAATGAAAATTGTCAAGCTATTTGAAATTGTTGAAATTTTTTTTTGAAGAAATGCCAGACTTAAAAATTAATTACTGAGAAAGCCTTTTAAAATAATAGATAATCTTATCAATGTGTGTTTTTTTCACCAGCACTTCCTGGCCCCTACTTCCACGATAACGTTTTTGGAATAACATGTGTACTTTAGTTGTTGTTCGTGAATCGCCCTAAAATACGGTTCACCTAGATCTACATCTACATGATGATGCGAAGTGTCACTACGGTTACTGGCTACGGTCCAAATCAGCCTTATCACACAACCATGGTGCAGAACGCCTCTCTTGCTGCGTCTGCCACTGTTTACTGATCGTCTCTGTGACGCTTCCGTGATTACTACATGAAGCTCTAACGAAATGCGCCGCTCTTCTTTGGAACTTCACTATACCCTTTATCAGTCCTTTCTGGTACAGATCCTATACTGACGAGCAATATTCAACTAATGGTAGAAAGAGTGTTTTGTAAACTACTTCCTTCGTTGATCGACCACATTCTCTGAGGATTCTTTCAGTGAATCTCGGCGGCCGGAGTGGCCGAGCGGTTCTAGGCGCCACAGTCTGGAGCCGCGTGACCGCTACGGTGGCAGGTTCGAATCCTGCCTCGGGCATGGATGTGTGTGATGTCCTTAGGTTAGTTAGGTTTAACCTTCTTGATACCGTGGGGTCTGTAATGACCCCAGGCCGTAATTTTCTGTAAAATACACCTTATTTCCTATTCCTAAAAATTATGAAAAATTCTGATTTTTCCTGAATTAAGTAATGGGTTCGTAAAATATTAATATAATTTTTTGAAAATATTTAGTATTGCAGAAAATCAAGAAAGAACCACTCAATACCATTCGGGTCAAATGCGACCCCAATGCTCTCTTGCCTTATTATTACCCAATAATGCTGCATTGAACCCGTAACTGTTGCTGTATTTCCTTTGTTTTATTCTTTTAAATATTGTTATAACGTGTGATTGTTGCCAATACTTTAAAAGCCGACAGTTATTTGTCCTATACAAGTGGAGACTACTATTGTGTGTTGCATTTAGTGGAAAATGTCTCGTCACCTTTCCGAAGACGAAGTGCTTGAAATATTACTGCAGGATAATCCTCTATCTATAGAATCAAATAGTGATATCAGCGATATAGTTTCTGATGTCTCATCCAGCGATGGAGAAATTGTCATCTTAGAAGAGAATATTCCTCAATCAGACGGAAGTTCAGAAGAAGATTTGGACAGCGTAGATGTCCAGCCTGAACAGGAGGTAACACATATTTCTGATTGTGGTATTTCATGGTAGATGTCAATTTCGGCAATACATTCCTTCAAAACCAGGAAAATATGGGATGAAATTATGAGCTGTATGTGATAGTGCAACGTCTTACGTTCTCAATCTCCATGTCTACACTGATCGACAAGAAAATGAATCTCGTGAAGTTAGTCAAAGCAAGAGAGTAGCTTTAGATATGGTGAAAGCCTTAGAAAACAGTGGCAGAAATGTAACAAATGAAAATTTTTTCAGTAGTCTTAGTTTGGCGAGAGAACTTCTGAAAATCAATCTCACACTCTTAGGAACAATTAGAAAAAATAAAGGAGAACTACCACACGCTTTCACTCAGACCAAAGGTCGAGTCAAATATTCATCTACTTTTGGATTCCAAGAGCATGCTTCAATTGTTTCATATTGTCCGCAAAAGGGAAAAGTTGTAACATTGCTCAGTACAATGCATTCAAGGAAGGAAGTGGAAGATCGAGAAGAATGCAAGCCAGCGATGATTCTGGATTATAATAAAACAAAATCTGGAGTAGATAACATGGAAAAGCTGGTTAGAGCGTACACTACAAAGAGGATGAGCAGAAGGTGGCCAATGGTATTATTTTAGAACATGATTGATATCAGTGCACTGAATATGGCTATATCTTACACCAGACTGGGCAGAAAGGTCCAGCTACAAGAGACGGGCATTTCTCATAGAATTAGGAAAGCGGCTCGTCGAAAGAAATCCAAACAAAATTATTTCCCCAGTACTTCCATCAACAGTACCGAGAAAAAAAAGGGGAATGCGTCCGTTTTGTAAAAGGTCTGAGGATAAAAAATTCACAAGTTCAAAATGTGGATGTTCTGTGTGTAAAAACCACTCTGCAATTTATTGCTGTAGGTGTAATGCGTCATAAATGTCAATTCGGAATTTAATCAAAAATGTTGTAGTCTCATGAGAATCGTTTGTAAATTTTAGGGAAATAAATAATTTAAAAAAAATATGCATTTTAATTTAATGTGATGTCACTGACACCATGTTTTAGATTGTGGAAAAAATAAGGAATTCGATTTTATTCTGCCATTATTAGAACTATCCTTAATGAAAAATAAATTCCGGCAGAATGTACTCGGTATTAGAAGGGTTAAGTAGTTCTAAGTTGTAGGGGACTGATGACCTTAGATGTTAAGTCCCATAGAGCTCAGAGCCTCCAATGAATCTCAGTCTGTCATCTGCGTTACTCACCAATTTAATGATTTAATAATAAAGGGTTTATTTATTCTCCATCCATCCCATTAAAATATTATCGTTAAATATAGAAAGATAAGGTAGAAATGGTTGTTCCGTTTCAAACCACTCGACAGGCTTACTCCTAGTTATTTTATTGAAGTAACTGCTTCCAGTGATTGTTCTGCAATTGCGTAATCGTACCATAAACGTTATTTCTGTCTGTGTGTTTGCAATACGTTACATTTGTTTATGTTGGAAGCCAATTGATATTCCTTGCACCAGGCGTCTATCCTCTGCAGTAATTTCTGTATTTCATTATAATATTCTCACGTCGTTAGTTCTATGTACACAATAATATCATTTGCGGAAATCCACATGCGACTTCCGACGTTATCTTCCTAATCAATTACGTAAATTGTGGAATGTAATGATCCTGTAACACTCCCATGGGGCACGCTCAACGTTACCTTTACGTCTGTAGGCTTCTCTCTGTTCACAGTGTCATTCTGTATTCTGTTTTCTAGAAAGTTTTCAGTCCAGTCATGCAGCTGATCTGATATTCCGTACACTCTTATTTTGTTCATTAGGCGGCAGTCCGGAACTGTGTTGGATGCGTTTTGGATGTCAAGAAACACGAGACCCCTCTGGGTGCCGGTATCTACTGCTTTCCGGGTCTCGTGAACTAATAGAACGATTTCGGTTTCACACTATCTTTATTCTAGGAACCCACGTTGTTCCAGAGGTGTTATAATATGTGCGCATAGAACATGTTCCCAAATAGTAAATACGCTCGACGTCCGAGATTTACCCCTACTGATCATGGATCTGTTCAACGACCCTTCCTGAAAACGGGGAAAAAGACGTGGTTTTTTTCCAATCATCGGAAACATTTCACTCCTCCAAAGACCTACAGTACGCAGCTGCTACAGGAGAGACCAGTTCTCTTGTTTTACGTATAATCGTATTAGTAATACGCCAAGTTCAGTGACCTTCCTCCGTTGAGTGATTTCAGTTCATTTTCTGTGCAATGGACACTTATTTCTATATCGTCGACGATTTAAATGACGCACTACAGTCCGGTTGTCTGTAAATCTATGTATTAGCTCATATCTCTCGTATTTTCTCTTTGTAGTTATTAACAGAAAAGAGGAAGGTCTCAAATTATAAAATAAATTGGATATCAACGTTGCTACTTTAGATTGACTGTTGATTACTTTCAACCGAAAATGTAGGCAATACGAGCGAATATCTCGTAGACGACGTCATGTGATAGACTAAATGGTTCAAATGGCTCTAAGCACTATGCAACTTAAAATCTGAGGTCATCAGTCCCCTAGAATTAGAACTACTTAAACCTATATAACCTAAGGACATCAAACACATCCATGCTCGAGGCAGGATTCGAACCTTCGACCGTAGCAGCAGCGCGGTTCTTGACTGAAGTGCCTAGAACCGCTCGGCCACAGCGGCCGGCAAATTGTGGTAAGGTCTTATGGGACCAAACTGCTAACGTCATCCGTCCCTAAGCTAACACACTACTTAATCTAACTTAAATTAACTTACGCTAGGGACAACACTCACACCCATGCCCGAGGGAGGACTCGAACCTCTGACGGAGGGAGCCGCGCGGACCATGACAAGGTGCTCGAGACCACTCGGCTACCCCGCGCGGCGCTGTGATAGACTGCGGTGCCCTCTGCACTGCCTAGGTATTCGGAACTTCGTCGCCATTTTGTCTCTGAAGATGTCTCCTGTGGTCGGAGAGGAGATGTTAGGAGAACGTTTCATACATCGCCAACGGCCCAACAGCAGTTTTAAGTGATGTCTTTGTAGTTACTTCGTAAGGCGTATTTTGGAAGAAGTAATATGTTGGTCGAATCTTCGCCGAACGTACTCTCCCGGAGTATCAATAGTTAATATCTGCGTGATGCGCAACGCCTGTTGTTGTAATGTATGCCACTGGATATTCTACGAATTGGCCAACTGGCCAAATGGAGATGCACAATGAGGCACCTTTAAAACTTTGTCAGGGTGCAGTACGTAGTTGCGGATCAGAACGAGTTGCGGCACTAACGTGGAGCAAAAATGGCGCCTTTGGCAACTTCCCGCCAGCCTTCGTCCTGGCCACGTCCCGTAGCATAGTTACCGCAACACCGTGGAAATGTATAAACTCCTCTCCTGGTGATGACCCGTTACTGATTTTCACTCTTCCACTACCATCTATCTTCCCTGTTCTTCAGAGAGAGTTGTTCTGAGTCTTCAGTCTGATCATTCAGACTTCTTGGGACCTGCTGGCAGCGTCAGCGCCACCTGCTGTCTGTGTGATAAGATGGTGCGCATGGCCGGACATTTCCTCCCGCACTACACGGATCGTTGCAGACTTGTTCAGCTTTAAACACAGAAAATGAATTACCTTATTAGCGTCGTCAAACATTTTTGCTCAAGAGGCAATGAGGACGTTGGGGCGGCGCCTCGGGCAGCATGTACAACGATTTTATTATTAATTGCCAAACTTGCAAACTTCTCACTATACGTTTCTGCATAAAATTTAGCCCAAATTTACCTCACACGCTCTAAAAATTCTACCTATTACCAAAACTATATACCTACAAATCGTTAACCAACTTAAACTCGTATGCTAACATTTGAATAAACAGAACCTTACTGTGACTAGCCTGAATACAACTTGTCTTTATATTAAATGTACAACAGACATAAAACAACTATCTGGCCCTAACCAAAATTTCCACTTACCTCGCGTCTTCATAACATTGTAGCAGATTTCCCTAAAGTACAAAAGCAAACACAAAGTAGGCAGTGGCTAAATTAGATTTCTACATCAAAATAAAAATTTCAAATAATATTCAAACTGTTGCCTGCCACATGGTAAAAGCAAACAGCAAGCAGGCAGTGGCTAAACTATGTTTCTACATCTTCAAATAGTATTTAAACTGTTGCCTGCCACATGGTACAATGTGGTAATGCGTAATTATAAACCTTCCTTAAACAGTGGGATGGGGAGTGTAACTATTCCTATGAAATGATATTCCAAGACAACTGTTTCAGAATGAAGTATGTATTAAAAAAGATAGAGTAAAACGTCGCATGAACTTCGCATGTAACACCGGTCGGAAGATTACTCTGCTTAAAAAATTTAACAATGATTTCAATATAGTATATTGTTAACCGAGAATTTCAGCTTATTGTGTGGTTCATGGAAGTGCGGTGGTCTTTTTCTCAGCTCTGAGCAAGTTAAATAGTGAACAACAATCATTTCTACAAATTAGATGCGCATTACTGCAGTCTTACCCCAAAATTCTTCTCTTCAAAAAATAACGTTCTTAGGAATTTTATATTCCTTTCGCCTTTTCATATATACGTCATATTCATCCTTGCTTTCCTTTAGAGTAAATCTTTCTTCATCTAACAGATACAATCACAAGACAACACAGCACTACTAAACACATCGATCACTTAACCGCTCATCAACTAAGAGACAAAGACTGTGTCATAACAAGACCGAAGATTGTGTAACAGTAACATACTGTGCCCTCTCTCTGACGTGCACATCGATAACTTAAAGAAATCAAAACGGTACCAAAAAGAAATCAAAATTATTTGCCCACCTTACAACCTACACAAATTAGCATATTCTGAACCTCCGCTAGATTAGATATAGTAAGGGCCAACTTCTATCGTAAACAATCGTCGTCAAGCAGTTGAGTAAAACAGAAATAAATCAAACTATACATGAACAAGCGTAGCAGACATAATAGAACTCGTCAACCTAATGGTTATGTAAATTATTAAGTGACCATCCTGGAAACCAGACCCGGAACAAGGAACCAGGGACACTGTACCACTTGCATGTTGTCTATCTAACTGCCCCCAGCACCAACAAAATATTTTCAATATTTCGTGTAGTGACTGATCGAATTTGAAAATTTTAAATGCTGTCATAATTTACTGATTAAGGGATACAATCTTATGTTAGCAATTAAACACAGTAATACAAGTAGTACAGATATAAATTGTTTGTTTGTCTTGCAGCAGCGCGACTGATGGCCGGAAATACACGTTCTCCGTTCATCCAGTATTTGACAAAGGGAACACTTAGCGATTTCCAACAACCTTAAGGCATAATTTCAAACCTGTTCTAAACTTATTGTCACTTACATGGTTAATTCCAGCTACCTAAGACGTTAACTCATTTGTAAACCCATCGGATATTTGAAGCAGTTTGGCACACGGATGTCGATTTTTTAAAGAATTTGTGATTGATTGGTACCTAATGAAATCGTCCTTTGAATAAATCATCATGACATCGGAAATGGCAATTCTTGGTCTAATCAGCGATAAACAAATCTTCTTGAAGAACGATTGGTGTATTAAACACAAGTTCATACTATGTCATTCATGTTATTAATGCCTGCTTCAGTAGATAAATATGAATATCTTGCCGGAATGTGATTAAAAATTAGCCTTATCTTCACATACTCTTTACAAGAGGCAGAGAAATGGAAAAGAGGCAGATGGAAAAAAGGTAAGTTAACTGTTTATTATTTCAAAAGTAAGCGACACAACTATTAACATATTTAACCCAGACATGAGGGTTAGAGTCTTCTTGGAAAAGTGTCTGCGGTTTCCTACGGAATCGTGATACTACTCATGTGGTCACCTCTTCTTCCGAAGAAAGTCAACGGCCACGAATGGTATTCTTCAGGGCTACAAAAATAAGCATGGGGTTAGATCGGGACGTGTAACGGCTTCCCAGCGAAACTTCTGCAGCGTTTTGGAAACAACGTTGGCTACATTTGGACGGGCAATAACTTCCAGCAGAATGATGCTGACCGTCAACATTCCTGGGCGTTCGGTGTTGATAGCGAGCTTCACATTTTGTAAAGAATCCACAAAAGGTTCAAATGGCTCTGAGCACTATGGGATTTAACATCTGACGTAATCAGTCCCATAGACTTAGAAGTACTTGAACCTAACAAACCTAAGGACAACATACAATTCCATGCCTGAGGCAGGATTCGAACCTGAGACCGTAACAGCAGCGCGGTTCCGAAAGAGTCCACGTTGCTATCATCCACCCAATTCCAAAGATAGCAAAAGAATATAAGTGTAAGAACTATCGCAAAATTAGTGTGAGCGGGCCAACATTTTGTCAAGCTTGTTTTGACTACGCCGCCCAAGTTTGACTGTTAAGCCTTTACACATCCTCCATACAGTCCCGATCTCTCCCCATGCTATTTCAGTACTTTCGGAGCCCCTTCGAACGAAGAAGTACAAGACAGCTTTGAATCATGTCCACGCAGGAGACCACAAATATTTTTCAATGAAGGCATTGTGCTCGTGTCTCACATCGGACTAAATCTATCAACAGCTTTTGCTATTGCTTTTGAAACAGTAAATAGTTTGCTATATGTCTCTTTTTCATTCTACTGCCCCTATATATTGTGTGTCCTAATTCTAAAAGTTTCGTTGAAAAGTAAGATTCTACGACATTTTGATCCAACAGTAAGATTCAACGACATTTTGCACCAATAGTGCTCTAGAACGGTAGATGATATGAAAGAATTCGTGAAGCATTCCAGTAGCTCTTACGTGAAAAGATAGTTTGGTGTACTCAAAATACATAAAGGATTGCCTTACTAATCTTAAAGCAAGGTGTAAACGGGAATGAAAATGTGTGATATTTTCCATTCTTTTATCTCTGCTAAAATTATAAACAATATTAAGTGAAACATAAAAATGTTACTCAATATTTTCCGTCATTGCAACACATCCATGATCTTAAATAGTTTGTTCCTTACGTAACCGCTGCTTAAATCGTTAGCTCCAGTAGGCATTTTTTGAAGGAATACCAGAAACTGCTCAAAACAAGTTTTGTAGACGAAAGATTTGAATTTTTAGAGCTATTTTTCCCGGAACCTACTTTTCGGATGTCCTCGCATGAAATTGTAATGTATGATTTCTTAATTTTTCAGCATCGACCAGGAATTGTAAGTTTTACCGTTCTTCGCGCTCTTATTGGTTGGCCAAGAACATATTTTATCACAAAATATCGAACCCAGAGACTGTAAGAAAGAAAAAAAATAACTGTGAAGTATCTCTGAAAGACCCTGTAGAACAGCTTCACCGCTTACAGCTCCACGTTGCTTGTGCTGTGTCCTCGTTGTTGGTAGCAATGTTATCCTCAAAAAGGCCAAAGTAAGTTTCCCCTAAGCTTAAAACGCGACAGATTGCGAAGAGGATACGTCTGCCGTCTTTATTTCCTTTTGGCCACCTCTGTGTTGCCCTCTCCCGCCCTTCGCTCCTTGTGGCCTGTTATCACCATTTCCAGCTAGCGTGCTCTTGCAGAGTGCTCTAAGCTCCTTGATCTCACCCTTTCCGTATCGCAGCGGGCCGTCCGTTCACCCTCGTAGATCTTGCCAGCATCGCCGTTGTGTGCAAGACGTGCCAGTAATACCTTCCTATTCTATATCTGCGAGAATTAAATGGAATTTCCCTGTCCCTGTAAACCCACATCAAGCTAAGGTAGACAAGGATGTGGGAGATGCTATAAACTTCGGGATTCTACTTGATAAAGTCATCGGATAGTATTCGTTAAATTTTAAACGTGTTGTCAGTCGTTATACACATGTGTTGATCACAACGATACGCCAGTATTGGCTGTTATTCCATATTCTTCTGCGATGGATGTAATGTCTTTCAGCTTGATAGGTCATTGTCACGGATACGTATAAAAGACTGGCGATCGTTACTCTGCTGAAGTTCGTTTCAGAAAGCTATGAAGAGTTTTGTCATAATATATATATTCAAAATTGTAATGTTGCATAACCTTCCCAAGTAGCCCTCATAAAGGCGAAATATTTTGAAATGGCCATGGTATTAGCACTTGAGTAGTGTATCTGTGTCAGCAACGTCATGACATATTTTACAACAAATGATTACACCATGTTTGTTCCATACGATTTAATCTGTGTGTTCTATACGCATTTAGCAGTTCATCATTATACAGTTTGCTCTAAAGGTTCTGACCATAACCAATTATTTCAGAGATTTCTGCGAACTTTCCTACGGACTATAATAAAGTGCTACTAAAGTGATTGCGAATCCTTCTCCACACTTAATGTCTCCAGGAGACGCACAATGTCAGCATAACATATACGATGGACTAATCACATTCTATAGCTTGACTCAGCAAACGTGTACTACTGTTAACAGGAAAGGTACCATGTTCAGACCATTCGTAAAATGGAATAATTATCAAAAATGGATCTTAATCCTATGGGACTTAACACCTGAGATCATCAGTCACCTAGAACTTAGAACTACTTAAACCTAACTAACCTAATGACATCACACACATCGATGCCCGAGGGAGGATTCGAGCCTGCGACCGTAAATGGCGCGCGGTTCCAGACTGCAGCGCCTAGAACCGCTTGGCCACACCGACGGGCGAATAATTATCATTTATCAAAAGAACTGGTCACGTATGTCTGTGGTGGAGTTGAATCTTCACTGAAGTAATTGCATGTAGTGACTGACTGCTGTGAAAACTGCTGAACTGTACGTGTCACTAATATGTGAAGTGACTACCGACGATATATAGAGGCCAAACTATCTGTTATCAAGGACTATCTTCCTGCATAGTTTAAGGAGGCGACACAAAGTCTGAAGTCAACTCAGTCCTTATTTCCTTAACATATTCAAGGTAATAGCTACTCGTAGTCATTCTTAAGAAAAGCTAGGACATCTTCATTTGATCTGACGATCTAATAAAGCAATTTTTTTAAAACATCTGATCGGTTGCGAAGTTAAAACCACAGTGAAAAACTGATGTTTTGTGCATTGTCCCTGGTAAGTCTGTCCATTACGTTAAGATGTGTGTGAATTCCTAAGGGACAAAACTGCTAACGTCATCGGTCCCCAAACATACATAGTACATAAACTAACTTAAACTAAATTAAGCTAAGAACAACACACATCCATGCCCGAAGGAGGACTTGAACTTCCGGCGGAAGCCGCTGCGCAATCCGTGACATAGCGCCTCTAACAACGCGTCACTCCCTGCGGTCGATTACGTCATTTGCACATTTCAGTTCTGACTATGCCCTCAACACGTAAAGGCGCTTAGAATAATGGAATCACTAGCCAAGTGTGAAATGACTGCTGAGGGGTTTTGTGGTGTCACCGCCAGACACCACACTTGCTAGGTGGTAGCTTTTAAATCGGCCGCGGTCTGTTAATATACGTCGGACCCGCGTGTCGCCACTATCAGTGATTGCAGACCGAGCGCCGCCACACGGCATGTCTAGTCTAGAGAGACTCCCTAGCACTCGCCTCAGTTGTACAGCCGACTTTGCTAGCGATGGTTCACTGTCTGCATACGCTCTTATTTGCCGAGACGACAGTTTAACATAGCCTTACGTCATTTGCTACGACCTAGCAAGGTGCCATATTCAGTAACTAGAATGAATTCTGAACAGATAATATTGTGACTCATGTACCTTCAAGAGCGACGTTCATCATTATCAAACTAATTACGTCCGCTTTCTGAATTCTAATTCCTTGTCATTTTTCAGACCTCACGTCAGTATAGTTCTTCCCTCCTCACGCCAGCCAGCGTGAGCTAAAACGCGTGCCTTTCGGCCTCCACTAGTAACACGGTGTTGGCTCTGCAGCCGACACAACAGGTTTCACCTGATTTCATGTAGCCCACATAATGGTACTGTCATGCATTTCCTTCTTCATGACACTTCTCAGCCGCATACTGAAGGTGCTACAAAAACGTTCTTGCAGGGTTATTGTTAGGAGATTTCTGATCACACACATTACAGCCCGTACGTGGCTCCCTTTGATTTTAGTAGCTTTTCTCACATTACCGGCTGTCCACGAACATAGAATTTTGGTATAGACAGTGATCCGCAGACCAGCTTAGGGAATCGACGAAAAGCAGAGGAAGCTGCCTCCTATGATACCACACTAAAATAAAGTCAAAACGGCATTTATGCAGGGAAGTGTCTGAAAAACATGGCTAAATGAGACAAATAAAATCTTTTCGTTTTTCACCGTCGTTACCATTTCGTGATCGATCGGAGGTTCAAAGAAACAGTCCTCGTAGAAATCCTTTCGACACAGTAGAAAGCAGTAAGATTTCCAAATTTCTCAGATTAGTAGGTATAAGTTAGTTCGACCTATCTATTGAAGAAGTGAAGAAAATACTTAGACGGAGTATATCTACATCTACATTTATACTCCGCATGCCACCCAACGGTGTGTGGCGGAGGGCACTTTACGTGCCATTGTCATTACCTCCCTTTCCTGTTCCAGTCGGGTATGGTTCGCGGGAAGAACGACTGTCTGAAAGCCTCCGTGCGCGCTCTAATCTCTCTAATTTTACATTCGTGATCTCCTCGGGAGGTATAAGCAGGGGGAAGCAATATATTCGATACCTCATCCAGAAACGCATCCTCTCGAACCCTGGCGAGCAAGCTACACCGCGATGCAGAGCGCCTCTCTTGCAGAATCTGCCACTTGAGTTTGTTAAACATCTCCGTAACGCTATCACGGTTACCAAATAACCCTGTGACGAAACGCGCCGCTCTTCTTTGGATCTTCTCTATCTCCTCCGTCAACGCGATCTCGTACGGATCCCACACTCACGCGCAATACTCAGGTATAGGTCGAACGAGTGTTTTGTAAGCCACCTCTTTTGTTGATGGACTACATTTTCTAAGGACTCTCCAAATGAATCTCAACCTGGTACCCGCCTTATCAACAATTAATTTTATATGATCATTCCACTTCAAATGGTTCCGCACGCATACTCCCAGATATCTTACAGAAGTAACTGCTACCAGTGTTTGTTCTGCAATCATATAATCATACAATAAAGGATCCTTCTTTCTATGTATTCGTTATACATTACATTTGTCCATGTTAAGGGTCAGTTGCCACTCCCTGCAGATCTTCCTGCATTTCACTACAATTTTCTAATGCTGCAACTTCTCTGTATACTACAGCATCATCCGCGAAAAGCCGCATGGAACTTCCGACACTATCTACTAGGTCATTTATATATATTGTGAAAAGCAATGGTCCCATAACACTCCCCTGTGGCACGCCAGAAGTTACTTTAACGTCTGTAGACGTCTCTCCATTGATAACAACATGCTGTGTTCTGTTTGCTAAAAACTCTTCAATCCAGCCACACAGCTGGTCTGATATTCCGTAGGCTCTTACCTAACAACAAAAAAATTAAAGCAATGAAATTCGGGAATACATTAGTTGAGGTAACATATTTAAGTGATTAACACTGCAAGATCACTGGGTAATGTAAGGGCGAGATAAGCCATAGCAAAGCTGAAATCACATTAATAAACGGTGAAAACCGCCAGAATGTTGAATGCAAGCATGCAGACGTTCATGCTTTGTGTCGTATATTTGCCTAATGTCATTTTGTATGATGCCCGTTGCACCTGGACGGTGAATACAGGGACGACTAATGCTGGTATGCATGATGCTGGAGTTGTTTGATGATGTCCCGTATGTGCTCGGCTGAAGACAGGTCAAAGCAACATGCTGACACTCTGTAGAGCATGTTGGGTAACAACACCGGTGTGTGGGAGAGCGTTATCCTGTTGGAAAACATTTCCTAGAATGCGTTCCATGAATGGCTGAAACGCTAGACTGACGTACAATTTAGCAACCAGAGTGCGGAGCATAAACACAAGAGTACTCATGCGGTCACATGAAACAGCACTCTAGGTGTGTGACCAGTGCGTCTAGCTTGCAGACTGGAAAGGGGGGGGGGGGTACGTCCTCAACTGGGCTCCTTCTAACCAACAGACGGTCATCACTGCCACCAGGGAAAAACCAGCTTTCATCAGAAAACACAACAGACGTCGAACCCGTCTTCCAATGAGCTCTCGTTTGACACCGCTGAAGCTGCAAACGGCTGTGATTTGGTGCCAGCGGATTGCACGGTACTGGGCGTCTGGCTCGGAGCTGTCCTCGAAGTTACCGATTTGTAGCAGTTCGTTCCGCCATTGTGGTGCCCACTGCTGCTCAGATTGCCGCAGCGGATGCAGTACGATGCGACAGAACAATACTCCGAACACGACGGCCTTCGCTCTCGAGAGTGCAACGTGGCCATCTTGTGACTGATCATTCTCGTGGCCACCACTGCCAAGACTTTCTGCAATTTCACAAGAGCTTCTCGTGGCCCTGTTGCACGACTCGTTCCTGGTGAGGTTTTAATCATGGCGTCATTGTCGCCTAGAGAGCATTCTTGTCTTACATTAACTCACCACATCTCAAAGGTAACGTTCACGACCGTTATTTCGTGTATTTAAAGCAAACCTGACTTGTATCGTTATATTGGAGATAACAGCGCCACCCTTATACGACTGGCGCAAAATATGAATAGACATCATCTTTCAGATGTAGAAACATGCCTATCTACTCTCGTTTGTATCGTACAAATTTCATTTAGATATTGCGATTTTTTTTTTTTTTGTCAGTGTGTTTAAATTCAGAAGTGTCATTAATCTTGAGGGTAAAATGATATAAACACTCGTTTATGACATTGCTCCCACTGTCAAAAAGAGAAAGAATTACAAAATCTGTTGAACTGAGTGAACACTTTAACGGGAACAGAATGTGGGCTGGGAACAAACAAAAGCCGTCCAGAGTGGCCGAGCGGTTCTACGCGCTACAGACCGCAGCGGTCGCGGGTTCGAATCCTGCCTCGGGCATGGATGTGTGTAATGTCCTTACGTTAGTTAGGTTTAAGTAGTTCTAAGTTCTAGGGGACTGATGACCTCAGAAGTTAAGTCCCATAGTGCTCAGAGCCATTTGAAGCATTTTTTGAATAAACAAAACAGAAAAAGAGATGAAAGTAATGAGGAATAGTGGAAATGAGATTTGCTATATAAGAATAAAAACTTGGTATTACCAAGAGGACGAAGTGAAGGAATTCTGCTGTCATGGAGGTAAAGTAAAGGTTGAACGTAACGAGGATATAAGAAGAAGACTAGCACAGGCAATGATGACCGGCCTCGTTAACAAAGCTTTGCTACCATCACACACGGATCTTAATTCGAGAAAGGAATTTCTGAGAATAAACGTTTGTAGCACAGAATTGTGTGTTGAAGTGAATTATGGACTGTTAGAATATCTAAAGGAAGAGAATCGAAACACCTGAGAAATTGTGTTACACAAGGATGCAGGAAATTAAGGTTTCTTCGCAATATAGGTGAGGGATAAGTGGCCAAAACTGATTAAAAGAAGCGATAGAATGATAGGACATGAATTCAGATGTGAGAGAATGACTTTCATAGCAATCACAGAGGGCAAAACCAGCAGGTGAAGATAGCTATTGGACTATACCCAACAAATAAGTAAGAATGTAGAGTAAAAGTGTTACTCTGAGATGAAGAGGGGACACACCAGAAGACGTCGTGTCGATCTGCATCGAACCTGCCCGAAGAATGATGACCAAAAGAGGAACAAACATTATTTTTCTCATCAGTGAGTCATTTATGTTTCCGAGTTCACTAATGCACGCTTGCGGAGTGCCACCTAACACGGATGTGGCTCCTCGAACTTCTACTGCTCCCAAAATGCTCATCAGTTATTGGCCGGGGAGAAGAAGCGTAGTGTTACTGGCATAGAGTTGCTGAATACCAGTCTCGCACCACTGTCGGACGTTTACTTCTGAACATTTCCGTATGGTCTGCAGGAGGGTATGCGACACTCGTTATAATTCGGTAGAATGATTACATTAATCTCCGGGGGTCCACTCTGTGTGTTTAGACAGGAGCAGAATTTTGTTCCGTTTAGTGATGTTGTTAAGTATATTTGGTGTCCTTTTGTAGACCAGGCAGCGAGTACACATAATAGTAAAAGTCGGAGCAACTAAAAAGGTGTGTCATTTATTGAGATATTGTGGATAAAATGGAAACAAAAACTCGGTACAACACCCGAAGCTCATCATTAACGCATTGCACAGATAAAACTTCGGAGATCGCATTTTTTGTCGTTGTTTGACTCTAGGTCGTGCACCACGTTAACTTCACGAAAACGAAATCAACGATACTACTGTCACGAATAGGCCGTAGAGATTGAACGTTACGACAGCAAGTAACGTGAGCCAAAATCAGTAACGACTGACAAAGACAGAATCGTCTTTTGTTTTACTGAAAAAGACTGCCAACAGCTTCGTATAAATACGAAATATGCGTTCAGAGCAATCCTTGTACTTAAAGGTCAGCGTTCTGCCTGCCTACGTAACTGACATCATCCCCTATCCCAAACCGCTAAAGATAGAAACTAGAAATTGGGAGAACGTGTGGATGTTATACTGTGGGCGTCGTTTAAGATGGGATTTCTCCAAATTTAAACCCTAAGGCAGTGAAATAGGCAGTGAAAAGCTCTCTGAAAGTACGTCGCTATTAAAAGAATTTTGAAGCTAAAACTATGAAACCTGGTATCTGGTTTCTCAGACGGAAAATAAAAAAATACGTTTTTCGGCGAACTTAGAAATTCATCCGCTACGGGGGTAAAAAAATGAGTGAAGGTTTTCCTGAAACTAAGTAACTGATAAAGAAATAATAAATTATTTTAAGGCTACATCTGTGATAGTTGGTATTTGACTTCTCGTTGGAAATTAAAAATAAAATACGTGTTTTACTGTTCTTGAAGTTTAACCCCTGAGGAAGACATTAAGGAATCAAAATTTTTAAGAAAATGTTTCGTTCCATGGAAAATTTTTAAAGGCAAGTTTATGAAAATCTGTATTCCACTTCTCCGTAAGATGAAGAGAAATATTTGCTAGGTAACGAACGGTGCTATGGAAATATTTCTACAAGGAAGCAAAAGGCATGATTACCAGAAAGTTTGGACTCCAGTTGCCTTTTGGGCAGAAATACTTTCGGAAAAGTGTGCTTATATGACCATGCTTATATACTTATATGCTTATATGGCTTTCATTAGGGTGAAAAAGTTAGAAGGGGTGGCAATTTGTGAACGTCATTAAAATTCGATCAAATCTTTGCACGCCAAGCCGGCCGCGGTGGTCTCGCGGTTCTAGGCGCTCAGTCCGGAACTGCGCGACAGCGTCGCAGGTTCGAATCCTGCCTCGGGCATGAATGCGTGTGATGTCCTTAGGTTAGTTAGGTTTAAGTAGTGCTAAGTTCTAGGGGACTGATGACCAGAGATGTTAAGTCCCATAGTGCTCAGAGCCATTTAAACTTTTTTTTTTTTTTTTTTTTTTTTTTTTTTTTTTTTTTTTTTTTTTTGCACGCCATGCAGCCAACGTGAGCGAGGCAGCGGGCACTAAGTTACTGCAATATAGAGGGCGATGTCCTGACTGACTCATCAACGCCCAGCTCAAACAGCTAAGTACAGATACGTGAAATTTGGGGGGGGGTTCGCCACCTTACACTGTAGGCGTAGTTCAAGAAGGGGCTTTTCTAAATTCCAGCCCTAAGGGGGTGAAACATAGGATGAAAACTTTTTCAAAGTATGTCGCTGTTAAGGCATTTTTGAAGATTGACATACAAAAACTGCTATTTGCTTTCTGGATCAGAAATAAAGAAATACGTGTTTCAGCATTTCTTACGGGTATGATCTACATCTACATCTACATTTATACTCCGCAAGCCACCCAACGGTGTGTGGCGGAGGGCACTTTACGTGCCACTGTCATTACCTCCCTTTTCTGATCTAGTCGCGTATGGTTCGCGGGAAGAACGACTGTCTGAAAGCCTCCGTGCGCGCTCGAATCTCTCTGATTTTACATTCGTGATATGCTCGGGAGGTATAAGTAGGGGGATGAAATATATTCGATACCTCATCCAGAAACGCACCCTCTCGAAACCTGGCAAGCTAGCAACACTGCGATGCAGAGCGTCTCTCTTGCAGAGTCTGCCACTTGAGTTTGCTAAACATCTCCGTAACGCTATCACGGTTACCAAATAACCCTGTGACGAAACGCGCCGCTCTTCTTTGGATCTTCTCTATCTCCTCCGTCAACCCGATCTGGTGCGGATCCCACACTGATGAGCAATACTCAGGTATAGGTCTTACGAGTGTTTTGTAAGTCACCTCCTTTGTTGATGGACTACATTTTCTAAGGCCTCTCCCAATGAATCTCAACCTGGTACCCGCCTTACCAACAATTAATTTTATATGATCATTCCACTTCAGATCGTTCCGCACGCATACTCCCAGATACTTTACAGAAGTAACTGCTACCAGTGTTTGTTCCGCTATCATATAATCATACAATAAAGGATCCTTCTTTCTATGTATTCGCAATACATTACATTTGTCTATGTTAAGGGTCAGTTGCCACTCCCCTGCACCAAGTGCCTATCCGCTGCAGATCTTCCTGCATTTTGCTACAATTTTCTAATGCTTCAACGTCTCTGTATACTACAGCATCATCCGCGAAAAGCCGCATGGAACTCCCGACACTATCTACGGGGTCGTTTATATATATTGAGAAAAGCAATGGTCCCATAACACTCCCCTTTTGCACGCCAGAGGTTACTTTAACGTCTGTAGACGTCTCTCAATTGATAACAACATGCTTTGTTCTGTTTGCTAAAAACTCTTCAATCCGGCCACACAGCTGGTCTGATATTCCATAGGCTCTTACTTTGTCTATCAGGCGATAGTGCGGAATTGTATCGAACGCCTTCCGGAAATCAAGGAAAATGGTATATACCTGTCAGCCTGTATCTAATATTTACTGGGTTTCATGAACAAATAAAGCGAGTTGGGTCTCACACGACCGCTGTTTCCGGAATCTATGCTGATTCCTACAGAGTAGATTCTGGGTTTCCAAAAACGACATGATACTCGAGCAAAAAACATGTTCTAAAATTCTACAAGAGATAGACGTTAGAGACATAGGTCTATAGTTTTGCGCATCTGCTCGATGACACTTCTTGAAGACTGGGACTGCCTGTGCTCTTTTCCAATCATTTCGAACCTTCCGTTCCTCTAGAGACTTGCGGTACACGGCTGTTAGAAGGGGGGCAGTTCTTTCGCGTACTCTGTGTAGAATCGAACTGGTATCCCGTCAGGTCCAGTGGACTTTCCTCTGTTGAGTGATTCCAGTTGCTTTTCTATTCCTTCGACACTTATTTCGATGTCAGCCATTTTTTCGTTAGTGCGAGGATTTAGAGAAGGAACTGCAGTGCGGTCTTCCTCTGTGAAACAGCTTTGAAAAAAGGTGTTTAGTATTTCAGCTTTACGCGTGTCATCCTCTGTTTCAATGCCATCATCATCCTGGAGTGTCTGGATATGCTGTTTCGAGCCACTTACTGATTTAACGTATGACCAGAACTTCCTAGAATTTTCTGTCAAGTCGGTACATAGAATTTTACTTTCGAATTCACTGAACGCTTCACGCATAGCCCTCCTTACGCTAACTTTGATATCGTTTAGCTTCTGTTTGTCTGAGAGGTTTTGGCTGCGTTTAAACTTGGAGTGAAGCTCTCTTTGCTTTCGCAGTAGTTTCCTAACTTTGTTGTTGTACCACGGTGGGTTTTTGCCGTCCCTCACAGTTTTACTCGGCACGTACCTGTCTAAAACTCTTTTTACAATTGCCTTAAACTTTTTCCATAAACACTCAACATTGTCAGTGTCGGAACAGTAATTTTCGATTTGATCTGTTAGGTAGTCTGAAATCTGCCTTCTATTACTCTTGCTAAACAGATAAACCTTCCTCCCTTTTTTAAAATTGCTATTAACTTCCATATTCAGAGATGCTGCAACGGCCTTATGATCACTGATTCCCTGTTCTGCACTTACAGAGTTGAAAAGTTCGGGTCTGTTTGTTATCAGTAGGTCCAAGGTGTTATCTCCACGAGTCGGTTCTCTGTTTAATTGCTCGAGGTATTTTCGGATAGTGCACTCAGTATAATGTCACTCGATGCTCTGTCCTTACCACCCGTCCCAAACATCTGAGTGTCCCAGTCTATATCTGGTAAATTGTAATCTCCACCTAAGACTATAATATGCTGAGAAAATTTATGTGAAATGTATTCCAAATTTTCTCTTAGTTGCTCTGCCACTAATGCTGCTGAGTCGGGAGGTCGGTAAAAGGAGCCAATTATTAACTTAGCTCGGTTGTTGAGTGTAACCTCCACCCATAATATTTCACAGGAACTATCCACTTCTACTTCACTACAGGATAAACTACTACTAACAGCGACAAACACGCCACCACCGGTTGCATGCAGTCTACCCTTTCTAAACACCGACTGTGCCGACACTATGATATAGTGGTTTAAAGGATATTTTTAAATAAATAAATTATTATTTAAGAACTATTACAGTATTTTTGAAGCTACATCTGTAACTGTTGACTTCCCGGTCACAATATTTTTAAAAAATTGTGTTTCAGTGTTTTTTTGAAAGTCAAACACCTAAGGGAGTAAAATAGAGGATGAAAAGTTGCATGAAATAATTTCATTATGAAAACATTTTCAACGATAGATCTATAAAAATTTGTATTTGGCTTCTAAGTTAGAAATAAAAAAATACATGTTACACTGTTTTTGGAAATTTAACCCCTAAGGGGATGAAACTGAGTATGGGATTATTAAGAATATATAGCGCCACATTTTAAAAAAATTTTAAGCTAAATAACTGAAAATTCGTATTTCACTTCCGGTTAAATGTAAGAAAATACGTGTTCGGGGATGAAAGTTCCTATGGAAATATCGCCACAACAACGCAGAAAGCATAATTCAAAAACCCTTGGACTCCAGCTACCAGAATCGCTTTTTTGCCAGAAGTACCTTCGGAAGAGCCCATGCTTCTATGCTGTTAATTAGCTTTAAAAGTTTAGGTGGTACTGCATTTTATGAACAACATAAAAATTCGATTAAAGAAAAACCAAACAATCTGTGTGGACTGTACAGTTTACGTGAGCGAAGCAATGGACGGTGAGATAGTCACACTATAAATTCAACGATAGTTTAATAACATTTTACAATGTCCACATAGGTGCAGATTATACAGGGTGAGTAACTAACTATTGCCACTTGGAATAACTCCGAAAGTATGACAGTAGCTGAAACCTTGAAAAAGGTGGCATGAACGTCCGTTTACAGAAGGTGTTCGAAGTGATGACCATTGGTATCAACGCAGTGCTGCAATCTTCTTATCATGGGACAACGGGGGCCATAATATGCTAGGTGGAGTCGCGTCAAAAATATGAATGTCAACTTTGTTTTTTTTTAAATTCGATGGTATAGTTTGGTACATATTTTCTGATAGCGGTTACCGAGACGAATCCTGTTGTGGCGCAGCAAGACAGCCACGCCACTCGGAGGTAGCCGAAAGGCACGCGTACACACACGCCGGCTGGCGTGAGTTCTGGAACAGGATACTTGGTGAATGCTATAGAGAAAAATATGCAGTTCCTCGGATACTTAACTTTATTGCATCCTTGTGGTACATCGCTCTTGACTATACAAATTAGACTATCTTCAGATACTGTTAATGGCGCCTTGCTAGGTCGGAGTCATGGACTTAGCTGAAGGCTATTCTAACTGTCTCTCGGCAACTGAGAGAAAGGCTTCGTCAGTGTAGTCGCTAGCAAAGTCGTCGTACAACTGGGGCGAGTGCTAGTCCGTCTTTTTAGACCTGCCATGTGGTGGCGCTAGGGCTGCAAGTACTGACAGTGGCGACACGCTGGTCCGACATGTACTAATGGACCGCGGCCGATTTAAAGCTACCACCTAGCAAGTGTGGTGTCTGGCGGTGACACCACAAATCCAATGATGCGTAACAGTAAGGTCTTTGAAGGTCAACGAAGGTCAAAACGGTGGTATGAACGTCCGTTTACAGAAGGTGTTCGAAGTGATGACCATTGGTATCAACGCAGTGCTACTATCTTCTTATCATGGATTGAGTGGTATTCCTTATCACTTTGGCACATATCGAAGCACATAATCAGACAATTCGTGGAAATAGTAAATATTCGCCGAATACGGCGTATTCATCTAACGTGCCATTGACATGTAGACACTATTCGACGGTTTCACAATACAACACTAGTAGGAACGGTAAGACTAGTATCGTTGAATCAAGCAAATGTGAATGATGTAGTCTTCTGAATATGATATTCATTTACGGAGAATACCAAAGAGATTCAGTGAGAGCTAGGGACTTACACGCTGAAAGATATCCTCAACGTCCTTACTGTACACGTCGTACATTTAAATATCTGTATGACAAACTGAGAAATACTGCATCTTTAACGCATCAGAAACATATTCGGCAAAGGAAAGTTACCAACGAGGAACAAATGGTTCAAGTGGCTCTAAGCACTATGGAACTTAACATCTGAGGTTATCAGTCCCCTACACTTAAAACTACTGAAACCTAACTAACCTAAGGACACAATACACATCCATGCCCGAGGTAGGATTCGAACCTGCGACCTTTGCCGACGCGTGGTTCCGGACCGAAGCACGTAGAACCGCTCGGCCACCGCAGCCGGATTACTAACGAGGAAACGGAAATTTTTACTATAGATCCTAGTGTTAGTTCGCGTCATATCGCAAGGGAATCTGGTATGAGCCACAGTAGTGTTGTTCGTGTTCTGCATCGCCATAAATATCACTATTACCATATCAGTCATCACCAAGAATTAAGTGATACGGGTTGTATGCGTCGGATTGAATTCTGCCGATGGGCTCAACGTCAGATTCAGAGGAATGACACATTTATTAATTTGATTTTATTTACTGACGAGGCTACATTCACGAACCATGGAAATGTTAATTTGCATAGCATGCCTTATTGGGCAATGGAAAATCAATGTTGGCTGCGACAAGGTGCACTGCAAAAACCGTGGTCGGTGAATGTATGGTGTGGGATTCTGGAGGACAGAATTATAGGCCCCTATTTCCTCGAAGGAAATCTTAATAGTAGGAATGAAAACCCACATTCCTGCAAGAAAAATTCGGTCTGTTATTGGAAGAAATAGGAACAAGGAACTGAATGTAGTATCAAGGCTATGCGGGTCCGGCACATTTTCCGCTGATGACTAGAAATGAGTTGCAGAGACAATCCCCAAATTTTTGGATTGGACGCAGAAGAGATGTGTCGTGGCTGGTTCGTTCGCCAGACATGATGCCACTGGATTTTTTCTTGTGGGGAATCGTAAAAGACATTATTGATAGAGATGTTCCAACTACACCTGAAGATATGCGAGAGACAATTGTCAGAGCATGTGCTTCAATAAGTGCCGATGTGATAAGGAATACCACTCAATCCATGATAATATTACAGCACTGCATAGATACCAATGGTTATCACTTCGAACCCCTTCTGTAAATTGACGTTCATGCCACCTTTTTAACCACTGTTAACCTTCAAAGACCGTACTGTTACACATCATTGGATTCGTCTCGATAGCTACTATCAGAATATAAGTACCAAACTATAGAATCCCATTCAAAAAAGCAAAGTTGACCTTCATATCCCTAAAGCGACTCCACCTAGCAACAAAATACCACTGTCATATTACGGCCCTTGTTGTCCCATGCAATTTTTGTCTGACAAACTTTTCAGCTTTTACTTTCACTCCCCTTCACTTACTTCATACTTTCGGAGTGATTCTTGGTGGCAATAGTTAGTGACTCACCCAGTATAGTTAAGCAAACTTGTCTAATTAATTAGGGACAAATTAATAGAACGTGAAAAGATCTCAACGTACATTGGGATGCACAGACCAGGAGGTTAGAGTGTTAATGCAGTCACAGATAGATTACCAAATTGCATGTAGATACGTTACAGTCCAGTCGAAATCATAGGAAAGGTCCTTGTATATTTGAGAATCTTCATGACATAGTGAAACAGAAGCATTTGTTGGAGAGGGTACTTTCTATCTCTCAAGGTTTTGCAGTAAGCTGTTTTGCTGTATTTCGATGTAACTGTTTTCTTCTGACAGTCCCAGAGTGGATTATCCTTGTCCATGCGATTCAACTGAGAAGGAGATGGTTAGCGTTCGTACTAAGGGAGTTATCAGGATCCTGCTAGCCTGAAATTTTGTAAACGACAGAGTGCTTCTAATTACTGGTTGGATCGCAGCATAGCACTGACCTTGATGACAGTTTGAAACAGACCAGTCTTCCACCTAATCTTCCCCCGTCGGTTGCCGCATCCATAACTTGAAATCGGGATGTGGTAGACCGACATTCATTACAGGGCCAGAAATAAGGGCCCCCTGTGCCAGCTGTCGAACCTGTTATTGTAAATCGAACCTACATGAGCTGGGATCTGTAGAAAGGAGATTCTCATACCACAGAGCCATACGCGTTAACACCAAGCTCCAAGTGTAAGCTCAAATGTAGAAGCTCTTCATCCGAACAGCCTCGAATGACCCAATGTTACCGACCGCAATGACGCCTTCAGCTGATAGGCGTCACTGCATACGGATACGGAGGGGCATGTTTTTAGCATATCGCTCTCCCGTCTGTTGTCAGTTTTTGTGACCGAGCCGCTACTTCTCAGCTGGTGATCTGACAGGAACCTGTCTTACCAATGTGGTAAGGCCATTGGTCAAATGGAGAAAGAACAATGGTGTTCAAGAATCGGGGTACATAGGTCGCAATAAGAGGTTGTGGACTTTGTTTCTAGACGAAAACTTGTACACGGTTAACACTGTGAAATTTTTTTAAAGTAGTATGATGAGCTCAAAACAGCAAATTACTTTTGTCCAAATTATAGTATAACGTTCCTGCCGTTTGCGCCAGAAACTAGTAGCAAATTGTGCAAAATAAAGGACAGCTGAAGGTTCACCACGAATTTTATCAGAAACGATGGTCGGACTAACTGTCTCATTATACTGAGAAGATGAAACAATCGTTGGTGAAATTAAGAGCAAGAGTGGTAGAATTATGAGTGCATTAGGATTTCAACTGTTATATGTAGAAGAGAGAATGGATAGATGGAAAGAGAACACTGAAGGTCATCATGAGGGGGAGAAATTATTTGGTGATGCTACAGCAGAGGAAACTGGAAAATATGTGGATGACGTAGGGGGAACCAGTATTAGAGTGCCATTTTGGAAAATTTAGAAAGTGGCGATTACTCTGACGCGAGTTGCAAAAACATGGAAAGTTTCATTAAACTGATAAACGTTATTTATTGTATCTGCATGTCTGTCAATGAACAAATACTCTAATAGAAGAAAGTTTATCCGAACTTTATATTTATCTAGACTGTCTGTTAATGACGTATGAAAATGAATTTTTTCAAAGTCACATAACTGACGCATGCTGTGGGGTGTATCTGTTTTCCGGAGTGGGTGTTATTCTCCAGGTCGGAGGATGGATGTGGATGCGCCTTTCGTATCAAAGCACACGTAACATTCAGTGCAAAGCGAATCGCTTCAGCTCACTAGAGCTGGATTTCACGGTCCCCGTGCGAAAGTCCCCCCACACAGCACTCGACCCTCGCGAAGGAAAGATGCCATTGTGTTCGACGCAGGGAAGCCTTTACAATTAGCCGGTTGAAAACTCCCCTGGGGTTCACCAGCATACAATGCCGCACGGTAGTACCATCTTAATTGCCTGCCCAGCCGCGGTGAACTCGCGAGTCCCTGATGAGTGCTGTTGACACTCCCTATCGAGTCACATGGCTACAGCAGCATGCTCAGACACGTGTGATCTCGCGAGAATCTTTTCTGAGGGCTTGTCTGTAGCATTCCCTAAGTTTGTGCTGAAGTGTGCACGGTGAATCATACGATGGGGAAACTACGAGGTACCACGATTTCTTTATCTGATTTCTGTCCCATTCGTATACAATGTACATGAGTGGGGATTTGATGATATTTCTGGATAAGTCGTTAACTGTAGTATGAGTATGTATTATTTAGACCAATTTCAGCAAGTATCTAGCTATGTTTTCGTGAAATGTAGGTATAGTCATATACGTCAAAAGACACTAAGGCCCCAAGGGATTTGTGGTCACTGGAAAATAGGACTCGTGCGCTAGTTTGTAGTTGCCTTGTGTTATGGTTATGTGTCCCTAGTAATTAACGTTAACAGAAAATACAAATATAAATTTACAGACGGCAGTCGATACAATTCTCTGAAATGCTTCTTCGCGTATAGAGAGAAATGCAGTGAGTAAGATTGGTAGGAAGAAGCTAAACACACAAATCTCTTACGAATCAGATTTGTCCTGTGTTATTTTGTTGTTAGGAACCATAATTCCTTCATCTACTTCATGATCATCAGTCCTGATGTAGAGTTTCTAGCTGTTCTCATTTCGCGTTACTTTCGTCTTTCTTCGATTTACTCTCAGTCCAAGTTACTTACTTATTAAACTGTTCATTCCATTCAACAGATCCTACAATTCTTCTTCACTATCACTGAGGACAGCATTGTCATCAGTGAATCTTAACATTAATAACATTCCACCTTCAGTTTTAATTCCGCTCTGGAACCTTTCTTTCATTTCCTCTTTTTGTTTCTTCACTGTATAGATTGAACTGTATGGGTGAAAGACAACACCCTTATGTGCTTTTTAATACGTGCACTTCGTCTTAGCCTTCCACTGTTATTGATCCCTCTTGGTTCTTCTACATATTGGACACTACCCATCTTTCCTAGAGCTTTCTCTGGTACCGCGCGCCGCGGAATTTGAATCTGCGCCAGATGGCATGGATGTTGAAGACCCCTAGGGGTCTCTGCACCATACGGGCCATAAGCCATGGCGGCGCGCGCATCCTGGCCTACATTTAGTGTGAGGGCGCCACAGTGGAACACATGGTCCCAGTGTCCAATAGCCGCGCCCCCGATCATGTATTTAAGCGCCTGCCTCTCGCTTAGCCAGCCTGCCAACACTTTCCTGGAGCCCCCATCTCCCTCTTCACTCCCCGAAGGGATTCCGTTCTCATCTCTGCCCCCAGCCCCACCCTCCACACAGACATCCTCTCCCGCATCCCCATTAACCAGTTTGGCCCCAATGCATCCCTCACCCCTGCTCCTTCCCCATCCCCCTCCTGACAACCCCAACCCCCACGTCACCTGCCAACCTGCACCACCGTAATCACTTGGCCTAGTGTGACGATCATGGCTAAGCTCAAGGCGCACCCCTCATTGGAAATCCAGGCTATCCAACGAATCTTAAACTGGCTGGCCCCACCCGCCTTATGTGGGTGTTCTCAGAACACGCCCCTCCATTGACCGTTTCCTGAAGGAGGGTGCCCTCCTCTTCCACCAACGTTACAAGGTTAACCCTTCCCGATCCCCTCCTCAATCCCTCCGCTGCCCAGGTGCCTGCGCTACAACGCACATACTACATGTGAGTGATACGAGGCCCCTGTCTGCCCGCATTGTAAACAGGTGCATTTCCTCCGACACTGCCCCAAATTCCAGTCCTCTCACTCCTGCAACACCTGTAATCTCCCACATCCCACCTACTCCTAGAAATGTAAGGCCCGACCCCCTCCCACTACTTCTGAATGCACTGTCACTGCCCCCACCCCTCCTAGCAGTTCCCTTCATCCCCCCTCCACCGCTGAGGACATCATCAAGTTCCTCACCATTGTCCTCAAAATGTCCACCCTTTCCAGCGCCCCCACACTCTCCAGCAGATATCCCTCGCCACCTGTTCCGTATTCCACCTCAACATGTACGCCACCTGCTCCCATAACCAGGCCCATTACATCTTCTCCTGTCTCGTCACCCTCATTTAATTCCCTGTCATGGCGCAACAGCGCCATATCTTGTTCTATAACATCCGTTCACTTCCCGCCAACAAGAACCTCTTCCTGCACACCCTCGCAACACACCGCATGGATGCCTTCCTCCTCAATGAAACCTTTCTTCAGCCCCAACACACTGTACACACCTCTCCCTACCTCCTTCACCACTCTGATAATCCCCTACCGACAGCATGTGGTGGAGTAGCCATTGGACTCCACTGCCAGATCCCTGTTAGGCTCCAACCTCTCCTTCCCGACCCCACAGAACACCTGAGCTTTAGTCTCTTCTTCCCTGGTCTTACCATCACCTGCACCACCATCTATGTCCGCCCCAACGCCCCTATTCCTTTTGACTTCCTTTCCCACATTGACCGTACCTTCTCCTCCTATGTGATCGCCGCCGACCTTAACATCCATACTCGTTCAGCTGCCCAGTTACGGTGGTGGCATCGGTTATTCTCCACCCTCCAGGGCGACCTCATCCCCATTCCCCAGCACACCCGCCCTGAATCAAACTCCAATTCCAACGCCATCATCTCCTCCCCTATCCTCCCCTAACCTCCTTGGTGGATGTCCTGGACCCCACTGGTAGTGACCATCTCCCTGCCCTCCTCACCATTTCAGACATCGTCACCCCTGTCCCGACCCTTGTACTGACCCTCCCCCAAAATATGTCCATGATTATTCCCGTGCTGACTGGAACGCCTACTGGGATATCCTCTCTACCCCAGTCGATAGCCACCCTCTCACCTAACACCACCCTGATTATGTTATCCGTGCCACCTTCTTTCTCCAGCAGATGTTGTCTGAGGCCATCGCCATCCACCTCCACTGTCCTACTTTACCCCCACAGGCCATCCTCCATCTCTGTGAAGCCCGCTGTCTCTACCGTGCCTTCCTCCACACGCATGACCTGGACACACTACAACACCACCAGCAACTACAACGACATGTCAGGAACTTGCTCGCGGCTAAGAAACGCCGAGACTGTCGACAGACATGCACCCATCTTAAATGCTACACTTCCTATCAACTTGTCCAAGTACTGGTCAGCCTTCCGCCACCTTACCGGATCTAAGCCCCTCCCTTCTACCCTCTCCTTCGTGATGATCAACCCTTCCCTGACAACCTTAGTAAGGCCAATCACTTTGCCTCCTACCTTTCCGATGTCTTTACCATCCCTGACGATCCCCAGTTCGATTACTCCCTCTTCCCGGATGTCCGCAAGCGAGCTGACACCTCTGTCCCTCCCCTCGCCCCTGGTTTCCAGTACTTGGACAACATTGCACACACCGAAATCAATACCCTCATCACTACTCAGTTTCTCATCCCTACACTCCGCACGAAACGCAACACCGCTCCTGATCACGATCGTGTCACCTATCGCCAACTCTGTAAAGCTCCTGCCTCCTTCCTCTCCAGTCTGGCCAGGCTCTATAATGTGGTCATGTCCACCGGCTACTACCCCGACCTGTGGAAAACCTCCCGCATCCTGATGTTCCTCAAACCCGACAAACCGCCGTCTGCTGTCTCCTCCTACCGTCCCATCAGCCTTACCTCGGTCTTCAGCAAGGTCCTGGAATCCATCCTTACCCCACGCATCCACCAGCATCTCCGCCAGCACCGCCCCCTTCCTGTTACCCAATGTGGCTTTCGGCAGTCCTTCTCTACCGATGACCTTCTCCTTCACTTCACACATCTCCTCTCCGGACAACATAATTCCCGTCGCTCCACTATCTTACTCTCCCTTGACCTCGAACGCGCCTATGACTGTGTGTGGCATTCCAGTCTCGTCTTCAAGCTTCAAACCTTCGCCCTTCCTATTAATTACGTCCGTCTGATCGGGTCCTTTCTTTCCCAACGTCCTTCCTACGTCACCATCCATAACACACAGTCCTAAACCTTCTTCCCCTCCGCCGGTGTGCCGCAAGGTTCCGTCCTTTCCCTTCTTCTGTACCTCTTGTATACGGCGGACATGCCGCCGCCTTCAAACCCCATCCACCTTCTCCAGTACGCCGATGACACCACCTTCCTTGCCCTCGCCCCCACCCTGCAGCTCTCTCAACACCTTCTCCAGTCCCATCCTGACCAAATCACCACTTGGTGCAACCAGTGGTTGCTTAAGGTCAATCCTTCCAACACCCAGGCGATCATAGTAGGCTGAACCACCCCTTCCTTCCGCCTCCTCGATTTCTGTGTCACCATCTATGGCCTCATCCCCACTCATAAGTACCTTGGCGTCACCCTCGACCGTCGCCTCTCCTTGACTCCCCACCTCCGGACAATCCAAGCCAAGGCACACTCCCGACTCCGAATCCTAGAACGCCACGCTCTTTGCCTCACCTATCGTATCCTTCTCCACTTCCTCACGTGGATCCTGTATGACTTTATTCCGTTCCAACACCTCCTCCTTTTCCTTGAATGGATATGGATCCTCTACATTTCCTGTAAACTCGATCCTCCTCACCCGCTTGTCTCTCTCATCCTCTCCCGCCCCATCTGCTGCTGCGTCTATATTTCCATGTCCCACCTGCTCTCCATCTCTCCGCTCTCCATACCTTCTCCCAAGGTGGCTTCCGCCAGCTCCCCCTCCCTGATGATGCCCTTCTCCCCTCCATCGACCCCTCCCACCAACTTTGATACTCCCTCCCTCTTCCTGTGTTTGTTCCTATGGGCACACTCTCTCCCTTCTCTCCCCCTTCCCTCCCTCCTCCCTTTCTCCCCACTCCTCCCCCGGGCTACCCCTACCCCCATACCTTCATTCCTCCTACCATCTCCTCTGCCATTGGCATCTTTGCTCTCCCCTCTCCCTCCCTCACCACCCTCTTTCCCTCTTGGCAGGTCCTCGGACTCGCACACGTTAAGTGGACATTGGCGTGCCGGAGATCATTGCCATCAGTTCCTCGTGTGTGTGCCATCGTGTTTGTGGTTTAGTGTTTTTCGCCGTCATGCTTCTTCGTTCACCTGTACCGTATGAACGGCTTCGTGTTACTTGTTTCTGTGTCTACTGTTTTTTGCCCCCCACTTTGTTCTGTATCTTCTGTGTTTCCATTGTATTTTCTTTGTAAACTTGTGGCTACAGAGCAGCGTAGTATGCTGCTGCAGCCCACCTTATGTAAGGTGTTAAATAACAATTAAAAAAGCTTAGCCGGTCTCCAATAAAGGAAGGAAAAAAAACAGTTTAGCCAGACAGTCTAACCTTGCGTGCGTCTCTGGACATATCGCCTTGCCGTAGACGGCGTATTTACTTTCTTGTTTTGTATACGAGTGGACGTGGTTTCTTGTGACTCTGTTTCGATCTTGTTGTTATTCGTTAGGTCCAACGTTGACTGCGCCCGTCCTCACCCGTTGTGTTGTTGTTTGCGGGCCGCTCCGTGGGTCCCGAGGCGCTTTCCGTCACGTCAACCCCGCGACCATTCCAGTCGCAGTTACAACACTTTCTTTTTCGATTTTACACATTTTTGTACATAGGTATTAAGCCTTAGCTTCCCTGTACTTCCTAATTATTTCATTTCTAAGTGCCTTGTATTTCTGTGTTCTGAATTTCCCAGAACATTTTTGTACTTCCTTCATTAGTCAATCAGCTGAAAGTATTTCTTCTGTTACCCATGGTTCTTCGCAGTTACCTTCCTTGTACGTAAATCATCCTCTCCAACTACGGTGACAGCCGTTTTTACAGATTCCACTAAATTCCTACTTTGTTGTTCATTATTGCAGGAACCAGAGTCTCAGAGAAATTCAAGCACAATTCTTCATTCCTTATTGATTTTGTACATCACGTCTTAGCGCTGTGATTCTTTCTGACTAGCCGCTTAAGCTTCAGACTGCTCTTCATCAATACTAAACAGTGGCCTCAGTCTGTAACTGTCCAGGTGTAGGCCTCACAATCCTCTATCTAATTTCGGAGTCTCTGCATGACCATGATGTAATGTAACTGAAATCATCCTCTATCTCTGGGTCTTTTTCAAGTATACCTCCTTGTCGTGTAATTCTTGAGCACAGTATTCATTGTTATTATCTGAAATTTGTTGCTGACTCGCTTAGTTTTTCACCTCTGTCTTTACTACTATCAAGCCCATTTTCTCCCGTAAGCCTTAATTCTACTCGGTCCCCTGTAAACGCATTCTAATTCTACATGCCTGTCAGGTTTTGATCTTCCTTTACATACTCAATTTGCCTAACAATATCCTGATATACGTTCTCTGTCTCTTTATCTTCTGCTTGCGACTTCGAGATGAATATCTAAACTACTGTTTTCGGTGTTACTTTGCTTCGATACTGATCAGAAAAACACTGTCAGTTAACAGTTTACAGTAACTCACTGTCTGTTCTACTTTCGTATTCGTAACGAATTCTACTTCCATTATACCATTTTCTTCTGCTATTGGTATTACCCTTTACTAGTCTGAGCAGAAATGCTTCTTTCCTTTACACTCCACTGACGCCTACTACATCTAGATTGAGACTTGGCATATCCCTTTTCAGACCTTCTGGCTTTCCTACTACGTTCCAACTTCTGACATTCCACGCCTCGACTCTTAGAACATTATCCTTTCGTTGGTCATTCAATCTTTCTCTCACAGTCACCTCGCCTTTGGCAGTCCCCTCCTGGAGATCCGAATATGGGACTAACCCGGAATCTTTTGCCAATGGAGAGATCATCAAGACCTTTTTTTGGATCACAGGCTATATGTGCTATGGATGCATATTACTGTATGTGTTTTTAACGCAGTGTTTTCCATTGGCTCCTGCAACCTCATACTGTTGATCATTGCTAAATTTTTTCGCGTTTTTGGAGCACTTTCCTTACCCCAGAGGCTGTAAAGAGCCCTGAACTTCTGTCCTCGCCTCCACCCTCGTTGACACAAGCATTGGCATATGACGGTGACTCCTTATGCCGGCATTGGTGAGGATTTTTATTTAAAATGCAAAGAGTGACCGAGTTCGATATCGTCACCAGGGATTATTTGATTACTAATGAAAGACGATACCTCTGTCGGTAAACATAACATCGACCAGGAAGCAGACAATGACAATGGAGCAAAACAACGCATCACGAAGCAAAAAATGGTTCAAATGGCTCTGAACACTATGGGACTCAACTGCTGTGGTCATAACTCCCCTAGAACTTAGAACTACTTAAACCTAACTAACCTAAGGACATCACACACATCCATGCCCGAGGAAGGATTCGAACCTGCGACCGTAGCGGTCGTGCGGTTCCAGACTGTAAGCGCCTTTAACCGCTCGGCCACTCCGGCCGGCATCACGAAGCAAAGACGACATATAATGCAGACCAGTCAGACAAAGAGAACGTTTTACAGCTATCAGATATAACCTTAATAAGCGGGTGAATTTTCTGAGGAGACTCGTTTAAAGAATAGCGTTGTATAGCAGAGAGTTATGAATTGTGGGAGTACCCGAAAAGAAGACAATCTAAGATGTTGAGGTGTGGTGCTGAAGAAGACTGATAAGCAGTAGGCTGAGATATAAGAAATAAGGATGACCGGCCGGGGTGGCCGAGCGGTTCTAGGCGCCACACAGTCCGGAACCGCGCGACTGCTACGGTCGCAGGTTCGAATCCTGCCTCGGGCATGGATGTGTGTGACGTCCTTATGTTAGTTAGGTTTCAGTAGTTGTAAGTTCTAGGGGACTGATGACCTCAAATGTTAAGTCCCATAGTGCTCAGAGCACAGAGCATTTGAACCCAAATGAGGATGTTCTTCGCAGAATGAACGAAGAAATGAAAACGCGAAAAGCAGTGTTAAAAAACCAGTGGATGACAGGACTTGTGCTAAGAATTCAGAGGATAAATTCCATGTTACTAAAGGAAGCTGTAGGGGGTAAAAGCTGTAAGCGGACAGAGATTGGTATGCATCGCATAAATAATAGGGGACGTACGGTAAAAATGCTCCCCTAGGTGTATGGCTCGGCACAAGTCAGGAACCGGTGACGGGCCACATCAGACCAGTAAGCGACTGACGACTTACGAAAAGAAGAAGTCTTATCTGTTCACCCGGCTTACGGAATAATAACAGGTAGCGCTTCTGATTGATTAACATATCTGCAGGAGCTTCAGGTGGCCACATGTCTTTAGGGCCAGAACTATGCAACTGGTAGAGCATTGCATACTAAGTACTTTGTGACACTGAATTCACTGTCAGAAATGTATGATTAGGTCGTTTTGTGGTGTAACAAACATGCATCTAACAACAACATATCAAGCTCATAGCAAGTGTTGAGAGTTATAGCCGGCTGCTGAGGCCGAGTGGTTCTAGGCGCTTCATTCTGGAATTGCGCTGCTCCTACGGTCGCAGGTTCGAATCCTACCTCGGCATGGATGTATGTGACGTGTTTGGGTTAGTTCGGTTTAAGTAGTTCTCAGTCTAACGGACTGATGACCCAGATGTTAAGTCCAATACTGCTTAGAGCCATTTGAACCATTTGAAAGTGATGACTGCCACACTTGAAGAGTGGATTACAGGGTAACAGTGTTTCGATAGTTTTTTATTGTGTTATTTGAGACTTAAAGCTCGAACTCTATTAACCGGATCTTAAATTTGAAATACATTGAAAGCCTGTATGAGGGTGAAGATTTGTCTGATGTGATAGAAGAAGAAACAGGAGTCGATTTAGAAGAGATAGGGGATCCAGTATTAGAATCGGAATTTAAAAGAGCTTTGGAGGACTTACGGTCAAATAAGGCAGAAGGGATAGATAACATTCCATCAGAATTTCTAAAATCATTGGGGGAAGTGGCAACAAAACGACAATTCACGTTGGTGTGTAGAATATATGAGTCTGGCGATATACCATCTGACTTTCGGAAAAGCATCATCCACACAATTCCGAAGACGGCTAGAGCTGACAAGTGCGAGAATTATTGGACAATCAGCTTAACAGCTCATGCACCGAAGCTGCTTACAAGAATAATATAAAGAAGAATGGAAAAGAAAATTGAGAATGCGCTAGGTGACGATCAGTTTGGCTTTAGGAAAAGTAAAGGGACGAGAGAGGCAATTCTGACGTTACGGCTAATAATGGAAGCCAGGCTAAAGAAAAATCAAGACACTTTCATAGGATTTGTCGACCTGGAAAAAGCGTTCGACAATATAAAATGGTGCAAGCTCTTAGAGATTCTGAAAAAAGTAAGCTATAGGGAGAGACGGGTCATATACAATATGTACAACAACCAAGAGGGAATAAAACAGTGGACAATCAAGAACGAAGTGCTCGTATTAAGAAGGGTGGAAGACAAGGCTGTAGCCTCTCGCCCCTACTCTTCAATCTGTACATCGAGGAAGCAATGATGGAAATAAAAGAAAGGTTCAGGAGTGGAATTAAAATACAAGGTGAAAGGATATCAATGATACGATTCGCTGATGACATTGCTATCCTGAGTGAAAGTGAAGAAGAATTCAATGATCTGATGAACGGAATGAACAGTCTAATGAGTACACAGAATGGTTTGAGAGTAAATCGGAGAAAGACGAAGGTAATGAGAAGTAGTAGAAATGAGAACAGCGAGAAACTTAACATCAGGATTGATGGTCACGAAGTCAATGAAGTTAAGGAATTCTGCTACCTAGGCAGTAAAATAACCAATGACGGACGGAGCAAGGAGGACATCAAAAGCAGACTCCCTATGGCAAAAAAGGCATTTCTGGCCAAGAGAAGTCTACTAATATCAAATACCGGCCTTAATTTGAGGAAGAAATTTCTGAGGATATACGTCTGGAGTACATCATTGTATGGTAGTGCAACATGGACTGTGGGAAAACCGGAACAGAAGAGAATCGAAGCATTTGAGATGTGGTGCTATAGACGAATGTTGAAAATTAGGTGGACTGATAAGGTAAGGAATGAGGAGGTTCTACGCAGAATCGGAGAGGAAAGGGATATGTGGAAAACACTGATAAGGAGAAGGGACAGGATGATAGGACATCTGCTAAGACATGAGGGAATGACTTCCATTGTACTAGAGGGAGCTGTAGAGGGCAAAAACTGTAGAGGAAGACAGAGATTGGAATACGTCAAGCAAATAATTGAGGATGTAGGTTGCATGTGCTACTCTGAGATGAAGAGGTTATCACAGGAAAGGAATTCGTGGCGGGCCGCATCAAACCAGTCAGTAGACTGATGACAAAATAAAAAAATTGAAATGGTCTTTCGTGCAACAAACTTCACTCAAGAGCCAAAGTAACTGGTACACCTGCCTAATATCGTATAGGGCCCATGTGAGCACGCAGAAGTGTCGCAACACGACCTGGCATGGGCTCTAATGAAGTCTGAAATAGTGCTGGAGGGAACTGACACCATGAATCCTGCAGTGATGTCCACGAATCAATGACACTACGAACGGGTGGATATCTCTTCTGAACAGCTTGTTGCAAGGTATTCAATATATTGTCAATAATGCTCATGTCTGGGAAGTTTGATGACAGCGGAAGTGTTTAAATTTAGAAAAGTGTTCCTGGAACCATTCTGAAGAAATTCCGGAAGTGTGGGGTGTCGTATTGTCCTATTGGAATTGCGCAAGTCCGTCGGAATACACGAAGGATATGAATGGATGCAGCTGACCAGACACGATGCTTACGTACGTGTCACCTCTCAGAGTCGTACCTAGACGTATCAGGGGTCCCATGTCACTCCAAATGCACACGCCCCCAACCGTTAAGAGCCTTCATCAGCTTGAACAGTCACCTGCTGTCATGTAGGGTCCATGGCTTACTGAGGCTGTTTCGATACGCGTACACGTCTATCCCCTCGATACAATTAGAAACGAGACTTCTCCGACGAGACAACAAGTTTTCAGTCATCAACAGTCCAATGTCAGTGTTGACGATCCCACGCGGGGGGTAAAGCTTTGGGTCGTCCGGTCATCAAGGGTATACGAGTGGGCCTTCGGCTTCGAAAGCCCATATCGATGATGTTTCGTTGAATGGTTCGCACGCTGATACTAGTTGTTGGCCCAGCACTAAAACCTGCAGCAATGAGCGGAAGGGTTGCACTTCTATCACGTTGAACAATTCTCTTCAGTCGTCGTTGGTCCCGTTCTTGCAGGATCTTTTTCCAGCCGCAGCGATGTCGGAGATTTGATGTTTTAACGGATTCTTGATAATCACGGTAAACTCGTGAAACGGTCGTGCGGGAAAATCCCCAGTTCGTTGCTACATCGGAGATGCTGTGTCCCACCGTTCCTGCGCCGACTGTAACACCACGTTCAAGCATACTTAAATCCTGATAACCTGGCATTGTAGCAGCAGTAACCGATCTAACAATTGCTCCAGACTGGTGTCTTATATAGGCGTAGCCGACCGCAGCGTCGTATTCTGCCTGTTTACATATCTCTGTATTTGAATATGCATACCTATACTAGCTTCTTTGGCGCTTCCGTGTACTTGTATAGCCTCCTAGGAAAGGAGGACCCTTTGTACAAATTACAGGACCAACTTCTAAAATTTTTCCTTTGATTAGGTGCCGCTACTGATCTCAAACAGAAAACGATTACAGACACTGGTTTCGATAGAAAAAAAGGATAGAATTCAATGTTTTGTCGATGCCAATATCTTTTGGAGAGAGAATGCTGCCGGGATTAGGAGCTAGGTAATATCAAAGAAGCCATTCGAGCGTTGGTTCGAAAGATTCTGGAAAACCCTTGGAACTGCATTTCTGTAGGCACACATGGTAATTCTCCCGAAAGTGGGACCAATGTCTTAACAGTGCGTAATGATGCTGGGTTTTTTATTCGTTTTTGCCCATTAGTTGCCTGTCTCAAGGGTGTGAGTCATGCTTGGGTTGCTCAGTTGGTGGAACAGTTGCCGGTGAAAGGCGAAGATCCCTTGTAACAGTCCCAGTCCGGTACACAATTTTAACCTCCCGGGTTCTACACAGACTGAATAATTTTGACGCTATAGTACAAGGTTCAAATGGCTCTGAGCACTATGGGACTTAACTTCTGAGGTCATCAGTCCCCTAGAACTTAGAACTACTTAAACCTAACTAACCTACGTACATCACACACATCCATGCCCGAGGCAGGATTCGATCCTGCGACCGTAGTTCTCACGCGGTTCCAGACTATAGCGCCTAGAACCGTTCGCCCACTTCGGCCGGCTATAGTACAAGATTTGGTATCTAAGACGCCCGCAATTGCGAGGCATGCTAATTAAGTTAGAGAGATGCGCATCAGTTGTACTAATTACGTATTGAAACCACAACCGGTTTGCTGCACTGTCTGGCCCGACCTCGTTGTATGTGTTAAAAATACAATTATTCCATACGCCTGAAGATGGGATTTTAAAATTCCGAAACGGTTCGAGGTTTTAATAAATAATTATCACAACTGTAGTGGATCTCACCAAATTAATTGAAGCTATAGGTTCGAGAGACTTTTTAATGCAGAAATAACAAACTTCGTTTCTCTTAAGTGAAATGAAAAATAATTGTGAGTAAACTTCGCATTTTGCAGCCCGGCACAAAAGAGTCCATTGGGCGTTTGTTGGAACTCACCAACGACTGTGAGGCGGACCCTGGAGTTCCTGGAGGCGGAGAGGCGGAAGTCGACGCGGCAGCGGTAGACGGCCTCGTCGCTCTCCTGGAGGCGGCTGAGGGTCAGCTCGGCTGGAGACTCCAGGGTGCTGAAGAGGCCGCGGTCCGCCACCAGCTGAGGGTGCTTCCAGTGCGACTCCACCGGCGCCGACAGCCGCTGCCGCGCGTCGAAGCTGCAAGGAGTCCCACACTCAGCCACTAAGCCTGTTGATGCCTTACTAATGCGCTGCTGCAGACTTTATCATGTATTTATACTATTTCACCAATCACCGGGAAAGATCACTAGGACCTACGTACCATGTTGTAGCCATGTTAAAACGGTCACCTTCTCCAAGTTACATGTCGCTGATTTAGAGGCTTTCAGACGCAACAAACCTGATTGTTTTCGTATAATTATTGACCGAATTTGAACATTTAAAATGCTGTCATGAATTGTTCATTAAGGAATAGACTCATACACTCTAAGGAAAAAGGAAAAGGGAGAAGAACACCATGCCATAGGAAGCAATTATCCGGATGCGAAGCAAAGCGGTAGATGCGATATATGTGTAAAGACAAACAGATTATTGCAATTTCAGAACAAAGGGAATGATTTACTGAAGAGAAAGAGCTTCACAAATCGAGCAAGTGAATAATGCCTTGACCCACCTCTGTCCGTTACGCAAAATTTTATTCGGCTTAGCACAGAGTGACAGAGATTTCATATGTGTTCTTGAGGGATATTGTGCCATATTCCGTCCGACTGGCCCATTAGGTCATCAAAATCTGAAATAGTTGGACGGCCCTGACAATAATGCTTCAAAGTTCTCAATTGCGGAGAGACCCGGTGACCTTACTGGTCAAAGCAGGGTACGGGAAGCACGAGAACAAGCTGTAGAAACTTTCGCCACGTGTGCGAGGGGATTATCTTTATTAAATGTAGGCCCACGATGTCTTTACATGAAGAGCAACAAAACGGAGCCTAGAATATCGTCGACGTACAGATATGCTATAAGGTTACCGTGGATAGTAACCGAAATCGTCCTGCTATGAACAGAGATGGCACCCCAGACAATCACTTTTGGTTACCGGACACTACAACGGATGACAGGCTGGTATCCCACTATTGTCTGGGATATCTCTAGACATGTTTTAGGCCTGGGATCTCATTGACAGAAGTGGAACTGTCTTCACCTCTGACTTCTACTCCGAACTGCTCCGCGATGACCAGCAAAAGGATGTCTGGAGGTGCCCTGAACAGCAGTGGAATACCAACCTGGCTCTCGCCTGCCGTATGGCCCGAAAGCCAGGACTGATGGTCTAGGACAGGGCTTAACAACTGGCCGGTTTTGAGCGCGAGTACTCGCGTCTGCTCAGGCACGTGCTCGCGAGCAGGTGCAAGGTCGCGGAGTAGGGAGGGAGGGGAGGGAGGGGAAATGCGCGCACACGTTTGAATGTGATCTCGCGTTCTTAGCAGATTTAACTAGCCATCTGATGCTTTGAACATTTTACCACAAAGTAAAGATCTGCTAATTACTAATTTCATAGATCGAAAACGAGCTTTTAAAATGAAACTGACACTTTGGGTGAGTCAGCTGGAAACAGGAAACCTAGCTCATTTTCCTAAATTATCATCCATGCAAGATGTTTACAAAGACTGTGAACGTTATTCACATAGTTTAGTTGATCAGCGCTTTCAAGATCTGACAGCGCTAGACAGTGATTTTGATCTGTTCTCTTCATATTCAGCGGATATTTAAGAGATTCGTCCTGAGCTGCAGCAAGAAATTATTGACCTGCAGTGTGACAGAGAATACAAAGACAAATTTCAGAACAAGAAAAATATTTTGGAATTCTACAGACACTTCCCTCAGGATAGATTTCTTCGTTTGCACAAACTGGCGGCTACAATAATATCAATGTTCGGTTCCACGTATGTTTGTGAACAACTGTTCTCTGCAATGAAATGTAACAAGACGCGCCTGAGAAACGCATTGTCTGACCGAAATTTAAACTGCACGCTGCTCCTAAAATGCACAAGAACAATTACTCCGAACGTAGACGCAATTGTAAAGGGCAAAAAGTACAAGATAACCGAGAATCCCACTCTTCAGTGACACCTTTTATTGTGTAACATTTCACAAATTAATGCGATTGTAGAGGCATACACTAAGCTAATAAAATTATGTGGCATGTGTACATTCTCCTTTATTTGTTTCATTTGTCGCAGTAATAATTCGTGAGTGATATCCCTGCAGGTGGCCGCAGATTTACATTGACTGGCGGCAGCTGTTGTGTGCCCCACGCGACTTTCCCCACTCTCAGCTCTGGTCCAGTAGTGGGGGTAGCGTGTTCGCGCTGCTCTGTGCTCGCACCTTGCTGCTTACAGCTTGCTCCGCGAGCACGTATGTTGTGAAGCCCTGGTCTAGGGTGCCATTTCTTTTCAATGCAGGACGCTTTTAGTAGTCATCACGGGCACGCTTATGGCACAGAGGTACTTCGAATATATACTACGCCCCGTTTTGTTGTCCTTAATGGCAAGCCTTTCTGGGCTTACATTTCAGCACGATAATGACCGCTCCCAGACTGAGAGATTTCCTACAGCTTCTTTTCTTATTTTCCGCAGCCTTTCTTGACCAGCAAGGTGGCCGTATCTCTTCCCAACTAAGAACGTTTGGTGCATAAGGCGTGGGGCCCTCAAACTAGATCGGGATTATGACGACCTAAGTGCCGAACTTCCAAAATTTGGCACGATATCCTTTAGGAGGACATCTAACAATATTTCAGTCAATACCAAGCCGAATAACTGCTTGCGTAAGTACAGAGTGGACCAACACGTTATTGACTTGCTCAATTTTTGAAACTCTTCCTCTTAAATTGTCTATGAGTTTTCTGAACTCTTCTGATACTGTCGCCTTATTTCGCTACGCGTGTACCGCAAGAAATAGAGTATTTCTTGCGGTAAAATTGATCGTCAGCAGTTTTGAATTGAACGTAATAATCACATGGACAGTTTGTGGTTCCTGGAACCATTACTTTACTCTTGTGAATGAAACCCGAGTTAAGCGCTGCTATAACAGCAGACGAAGGAAGTCGTAAGGTGGGATAAGGCGACCACGGCAGCTGCTTCAACGGCCGTGGAAAGCTGCGCCAGCATAAACAACTTTAGCTCGGACTAGCTGCTACTGTGAAAGCTAGAGGGCATTATCCTCGTGTTTGAGCGTCAATGGCTTACTTTCATTTGTTAATGTTAGCAAAATTAATCTTCAGATGTACTCCGAAAGAGCATGGGAGATATTCTTCGTATCATTCTATTACGACCTGTTTGGATCATCGTTTTAAAGCTATTTTTAGATAGACAGATAGAATATACGGATCACTCGGTGCATCATGGTAATTGTAACTAATGATACTCAGCAAATTTTTTATTTTATTTATACATCAAGTTCCATAGGACCAAATTAAGGAACAAATCTCCAAGGTCATGGAACGTGTCACATGAAATTACAACGTCAAAGTAATAACAGATAAAAATAAAATATTTATCAACCCAAAAAGGCAAGCTATAATTAAATTTAAGTAAACGCAATCAATAACACAAAAATGATCAGCTTAATGTTTCAAGGAATTCCTCGACAGAATAGAAGAAGTGACCTATGAGGAATCTCTTCTGTTTCGATTTGAAAGCGCGTGGGTTACTGCTAAGGTTTTGAATTCTTGTGGTAGCTTAATGAAAATTGATGCAGCAGTGTGCTACACACCTTTCTGCACAGAAGCTAAGGAAGTCCGATCCAAATGCAGGTTTGCTTTCTGCCATGTATTAACTAAGTAAAAACTGCTTATTCTTGAGAATAATCTGATATTGTTAAGAAATAGTAAAGAATATATATATATATATTGAGAGGCGAATGTCAAAATACCGAGACCAGTGAACAGGAGTCGACAACACGTTCGCGAACTTACACAACTTATTGACCGAACCGCCCTTGGCTCAGCCAAAAATATCCCTTTAGATTGGGAATAGTTATCCCAAAATATAATACCATACAACATAAGCGAATGAAATTAAGCAACGTAGACTAATTTTCGTGTCCAACGATCACTTACTTCAGATACCGTTTGAATATTCAAAAGGCACCATTAAGTCTTTGAACAAAATCCTGAACGTGAGCTTTCTACGACAGTTTACTATCTATATGAACACACAGAAATTTAAACGGTTCAGTTTCACTAATGATATGCCCATTCTGCGAAATTAAAACGTCGCGTTTTTATTAAATTGTGTGTCAGAAATCGTAAAAACTGAGTTTTACTGTGATTTAGCGTTAGTTTATTTTCCACATGCCATAAACTTATGTCATGAGTTGTACTATTTGAAACCGAGCCAGTGTTGCACACAACGTCAGCAGACAGAAATGTTTGAGAGTTGCCCGTAATACTATTTATATAAATAAGTGACCGGAGTGTCCCCAACACTGATCCCTGGGGCACCCCACGTTTGGCTATACCCCATTCAGACCCTACATCAGCGCCATTCTCTATACTGTGATTAATGACCTTTTGCTGTCTGTTGCTAAAGTATGAGGTGAACCAATTGTAAACTACTCTCCGTATTCTGTAATGGTCCAACTTCTGGAGCAATATTTTGTGATCAGCAAAATCAAATGCCTTAGACAAATAAAAAAAATTATGTCTAGCGATCGAAATATTTTTTAATACCTCACAGAGAAAAGAGAGTATATCATTTTCAGTTGTTAAACGACTTCTGAAGTTGAAGTGGACGTCTGATAGCAAATTGTGAGACACAAAATGATCAATTATCCTTACATACACAGCTTTTTCAATAACTTTCGCCAACAATGATGGCATGATGGCATAGAAATAGGTCTAAAATTTTCTACGCTATCCCTTTCTCACTTTTTATAGGGTGGCTTTAATGCTGAGTACTTCAATCGTTCAGGAAACTGACCATTCCTAAATGAAAAATTACAAATATGGCTAAATATAGGGCTAACATGTGTAGCACAGTACTTCAATATTCTGCTAGTCACTCCGTCATATCCTGGAGAGTCCTTTAATTATTGACTCAATCTCTTCCTTGTCTGTATCACAGAGGAGTATTTAAAACATCAACCTTGGAAAGGCATTTGCCAAGAGTGTTACATGATTCCCTGTAGATACTAAATTTTTGTTTAATTCACAGCAATGCTCAGAAAATGATTGGTAAATGCTGGACATATATCTGACTTAACAGTAACAGAAATATTTTTACTATGAACTGACTTTACATTTCGACCTGGTGCTGCTGACCAGACACTTCCTTCTCAACTGACCATATGGTTCTGATTATATCCAGTGAGTTAGCTGTTCTGTTTGCGTACCACATACTCTTTGCCTTCCTAATAACATTTTGAAGCACCTTGCAGTACTGTTTGTGGTGGACTACTGTAGGTTGATTGTGACTACTTCTTACATTTTGATATAATTCCCAGTTTGTTCTACATGGTATCCTTATCCCACTAGTCAGCCACCAAGACTACCTTTTACTCCTAGTACACCATTTAGTACGTTCTAATGGAAGAAACACTCTTGTTCCTTCACGAGGTTTAAAAAACACTCTATGCTGTTGGATTAACTTTCCTGCATAGTATGCAATCATATGTGAAATTTGCTTTAGTACAAAAGCCTTTTAGTGTTAAAATATGTGCATCATGGCCTGAAAGGCCTTTCACTCTTTTACTAACAGAATGCCCATTTAGTAATGAAGAATGAATTAATATATTGTCTATGGATGCGCTGCTGTTCCCCTGCACCCTAGTAGGAAAAAACAAAGTCTGCATCAGATCATATGGATTTAGAAGATCTACCAACATCCTTTTTCTTGCACCATCATAAACAAAATCAATAATACTTAAGTCACCACGTGTAAGTAACTTCTGGTACTTCCTATAAAGTGCTACATTTCCTTGACCTTAGAATATATAGAGGCAACGATCAAAACCAATTCTCTATATTTAGGAGAGCCACCAAAACTAGCACAACCACACACAAATACTTTAATCATGTGATTGTGCTGGAACTATGACGTTTCCAATATATGCTACACAGACTGAACAAAATTCCACAGTGAAGAGAAATACAATTATAAATTACACCCAATCAATAGCTATAGGGGATAGATATGACACTAACATCATAAAGAAACTGACTCACAAAATCAAAAACAAAAATATAGGGGACTTCTAACACACAAAAACTAGGAGCCTGTGACCAAGTTACAAACACACATGAACGAGAAACACTAATAACAACTAGCAAATGGTTCACTCTTAACAACAAAGTGGCACACAGAATAGCCAACATATTCAATAAAACGAAGGCTGAAATAGCCTACAGGATAGGAAACTCAATGAAGAGAAAACTGACGGCAACGAACGCAAGCACAGACAAATAATATCGAGCTCCGTAAAGCAGTGATTGGACTCGCAATAGCGAGGACAACGGTTCAAACCCGCGCCGCGCCATCCTGATTTAGGTTTTCCATGATTTCGCTTAATCGCTTCAGGTGAATGCCAGAATCTTTCTTTTGGAAAGGGCGAAACCGACTTCCTCCCCCATCCTTCCTTAATCCCATGGGGCTGATGACTTCGCTGTTTGGTCCCCTCCCCCTAATCAATCAACCAACCAAGACTAACACAATAATTCTCACAGTTACCAACAGACATGCCAGAACTGGAAATCAGTTGATGTAGGACACACAAACAGCATTATAAAGTAACAGCTGTCGTTCTACATTTGCTGAACACCCGGCGGACATGAAACAAAGCCCAAAAAACATCAGCTCTAACTTGAAAGTTGACAGCCCTCCACAAAAACTAATAGCTGAAAAAACTATCAAATAAAAAGTCATAATTAAGCGAAAACAAGTAATAAATGAATACATAGCCCTTTGCAACCGAACTCTATTCTCTGCCCTCAAAGAGCTGTCAGACAACAGGAACCTATAAACGCACTGAATCCCCCTATTCTGAACGCGCTCGCAAGCGCACACACACACACACACACAGACACACACACACACACACACACACACACACACACACACAATTAGAGAAAGTAAAGAAAAATAAAATAGAATTAGAAGTAGTAATGAAATAAAGTTCGCACCCACTTACCTACTAACACACACATACACACTCACTCACGCACACACACACACACACACATAACGATATGGCAGATACACATCACATTGAAATTTCCTGCGCAAAAGACACTCCACTGTTCAGATTTCCGCCATCTTCTTTCTGTTCAAAAATGGTTCAAATGGCTCTGAGCACTATGGGACTCAACATCTTAGGTCATCAGTCCCCTAGAACTTAGAACTACTTAAACCTAACTAACCTAAGGACATCACACACACCCATGCCCGAGGCAGGATTCGAACCTGCGACCGTAGCAGCCTCGCGGTTCCGGACTGCAGCGCCAGAACCGCACGGCCGCCGCGGCCGGCACTCTTCTTTCTGTGTGTTGTAAACATTACAGTTAATGTTACTTAGTGCAGACAATGGAGAAACCCAAAAAATGTAAGTGAAACAGGTTGCAAACACATATGTACACACACAAAATCTTCAACACAGGCATAACCATAACAAGCCCAGTCACGAAATTTCGAAGTAAATAACGATTCTACATTACGTTCTATATGGTTGCAGATGACAAACTGTAAAAGAAAAGAAATGAATAAAGAAAACAGTTGAATAAAATAAAAAAAATCAGGAAATCCACAGCAACTGGCCACAACGTACGAGCATACAGAAAATTTGTCTGTTTTTCAAATATGTGAAATCTCTCTCAAAAACTTAAATGTACAAGCAGTAAAGAGCGTTTTTCCTGTTTTGTACAAAGATATTAAAAAAATAAAAAAAACACTGATGATAGTGAAACTTCAGCGAAACATTCGTGAGGGATAAAGATTGTGTTTTGCTTCATGTCGACCCTTAAAGAAAACAAATCTACCTGTAAGCAAACATAAGCAGAAGAGCTTCAACGTCAAGATGATTAATAAATCTATTAAATGATTTATTATGTAAACTTCATAGCCTAACACAAGATTAGCAACATTTTGGAAGTCATTTTCCTATTTTCTCATAAACATACTACTATACACATCCCTACCTACTATCTAGATGAGAGAAAATTTGTAGTCACTTTCACAGTAATGTCATAAAGCCTCTCATCAAAATTAATTATCTCTCATGTTATGTCCTAATTGTGTATGGAAGCAAGTGCATAGCACGAAAGCGCTAGGTTTCTGCCAATTTTGGAACTTTAGTACCTTTTTCTGATGCAACAAGATATACCTACGTCTTTACTAGTTATGCTATCCCAGTAGGAATTCAGACAGTCCGCTTGAAGGGTGCATAACACAAGCTCTTGTAGCTCATCCTGGTATCGTAATTTAATAGTAAGATTATGTGGGACCATGCAGATTACTAAAAGTCAGTATAACGAAACAGCATTAAGGTAGTAACAGCGTCACTATGGTTTTAAATGCCAAAAAAAAAAATTCGAAATGGCTGATAAAAGTCATACGAAAAATTTTCCACATTTAGAGGAAGTGAAGGATGGAGAAAATGTCCTCCAAACATTTCCAAACTTCGATAATAATTTCCTCTGGAAGGTATGTACCCACATACACAATAAATAATATTTTGAAGCCGAGCATACCACACTGTATATAGTTTCAGTTCAGAAATAACATCGTAAATAAATGAAGTCTCTAAACAGAGACGAGGTATTCACTGTGGAAATCGTTTTCATTAAGCGAAACACTTTCAGGTCTTTATGTCGTCTTTCATGGTGAAAGTTTGCCTTTCATATACCTTGTAACGTATATATAAATCATTTTGTATGGTTTATGTTATAATACTTGTAGGAAAAATATCAAGTCCTAATGAAACCTTCCCATTACGTCACGAAAACAAGACAAGCAATAAAATGAGGTTTAGAAGATACAAAAGTGTACAATCCAGTACTATAATATCAGTGAGAGTGACGTGTTTACAGATAAGGCAGGTGTTCCCCGTCAACATCGATATCAAATTTTCTTCCTGGAAATGCTTGACATCGACGTTCCGTAGTGTTATTTCAGTGTGAATACCGCTATGTGAGGCGCACATGAACCTACCTTAACTATCAAGGCAAACCAGAAAGGCCTAAGGAACGCAACTCGAAGAGCTCTATGTCTGGAAAAACACCGTAATGTTCAAACTAGTCTACGGATTTAGAAGAACTTTTCTTTTTTATTAACCCTTGTCGAAACTGATCATTCAGTACCAAGCAAGCATGTGATTCCACCAATAAGTGAGTTGCTTAGTTTGCATAAATTACTTATCAACGAAGGAAAATGTGTCAAGAAACAATACAATTGCCATCAGTTGCTGAATGTCAAAACAGAACCCAAACTTGATTCGTCACACTCGCCTGTCTTCTATATATATACAGAAATTAGGGGCATTCGTCAACACCACTACTTTGCATCTGTCTTCCACACTTCCGAACGCAAACAAACTTGACGTCTGCCCCCGGTAACTTTTCCGATGCATCAGGGTATGAAGTAATCCAACGCCTCGAGACGTTTTATTACGTTTACGCAAAAGTTTATCCGATAGCGAGGATGGCGGTACCGTATTTTCTTTGAAAATAAGTTTAAATGGCGGAGTTAAATATTGTTGGTTTTCCTCTACTTCCCAAAGAACTTGATGAAAAGCACTGACTAGTTCTTTCTTGGCATATCAAGCTGAAACACTTTACAAAGAAGCCCTGGTCGCCTCCTTCGATATTGACGCGCCGTTCCGAAAGTACTTAAAACAAACAGAGGAAAGCTGGGAGGAGAACTTCGTCCCTAGTCACTCGACGACGGCGACATTCAATAATGAACTTGCTAGAAATTGTGTGAAGAAAAGCTTCTGCTTCAAAATGAAGTCTTTTCTTCTTCGGTGAAGTGTGCGCAGATCTTGGCAGTTTTAGACAAAGTTCGGTCCAAGGCTTTCAGTACGAATTTTTGCGTTTAACGCGAAAAGCTAAGTCAGAACTCATTCCGTTGACTAGGTAAACAGTTGCAATTAATTTCTCAGAAAAATGCAGTTCCTACGGTGACATCTCCTCATAAATCCTGAAGAATTTTTTAATTGTGAACCGTTTTATAAACAATAATGTGACAATAATTCCGAGTGAGACTAAAATAAAATTGTCGCGAAAATTGCTTTGAATATTTCGTGACAACATAATCGGTACTGTAATCAGGTTCCTTGCCTTGCCTTTTGTGGGCAACACTCTTATAGACCGAGTTATCTTTTTCTTTTCCAATAACCGATCTTTACATTTCAATTGAAAGTCAGGTCAAAATCCCAAAATAATCAATCCTTTCTGCCAGCTAGTATAATAATATCTTACTTTAGATGAAATTACGTCCTGTCATCTTCCTTTGTAAGGTGCTGCTAGAAGCTGTGCACAGTTATGTCTTTCTCCGTGTGGTAGTGTTGAAACTCTGTCGTCCAAGCTCCGCACAGAAGTCCAAATTATAAATAACAGTTTTAATATCAAAAGTTATTACCAAGTCATTCTGCTTTTCCGATTAAAAAACTAATGGTTCCAGTGCCACATAAATCGTTCTTTCCGTATCTATTATTCTTGGAATGTCCATTTCCATAGCTGAGCGGTCAGCACGGCAGAATGCCATGCGAGGGGTGCGGGTTCGATTGCCGGCCGGGTCGGAGATTTTCTCTGTTCGGGGACTGGGTGTTGTTGTGTCTTCATCATCATCGACATGAAAGTCACCGCAGTGGCGTCTACTAACGACTTGCACCAGATGAGTCGTCTACCCGATGGGAGGCCATAGCTACATGCACATTTCATTTGAACTTTGCGCCCTCGTGGTAGGTTTTCCTCCAGATTAGTACCTCTCACTGTGCAGTGTATCGCAATCTTCTCAGTGTGTCTAATAGTAGATGGTCGTACACTGTATTTCTCTTCTGAAGAGACAGAATCTCTGGCTTTGATCTGTTCCAACACCTTCAGTGATAAGAATAATTTGAAACACGATTTACCCACGCAGAAATTTAGATTAATTTCATGATATGAACACGTTATATCCTTCATTTTCGCTTTCGGTTTCTTCGAGAGAGCCTTACAAATTGCTTTACCATTTTTCTCAACATATGGCCATCCAGGCAGTGCGCACCACCCACCTTTACTGTTTCGCTTCTTCTAAAATTTCTCTTCTACAAGTTTCTAAGTTTCACAGAAACCCTCCCGCAAATTTTGCTGTACCCGTACTTCAAGAGAAAAGGATAGTGGTGAAGAAATGGCTGACCCATCAGGTAAGGCATGGCTTAAAACATAAACCTTTGAATCTGTAGCGGAGTGTGTGTGGTTCTAAATATTTCATTCCATATTCTGGTTCAGCATACAAACAGAAATTAGGTTACTACATGATACGAGTCCACACACTACAAAAGATACACTGCGAAGAAAAAGAATTTGGTACAACTTCCTAAAATTATGTATGGCCCCCACGAGCACGCAGAAGTGCCGCAACACGACGTGGCATGGACTTTACTAATGTCTGAAATAGTGCAGGAGGGAAGTGACACCATGAATCCTGCAGGGCTGTCCCTAAATCCGTAACAGTACAAGGGGTGGAGCTCTTCTGAACAGCGCGTTGAGAGGCGTCCCTGATACTCTGAAATGTTCACGTACAGGGAGTTTGGTAACCAGCGGAAGTATTTATGCTCAGAAGAGTGTTCCTGGAGCCACTGTGTAGCAATTCTGGACGTGGGTTTTCCCATTGCTGCTGGAATTTCCCAAGGTCGTTGGAGTGCACAATGGACATAAATGGATGCAGGTGATCAGACAGGATGCATACTTTCATGTCACCTGTCAGAATCGTATCTAGACGTATCAGAGGTCCCACATCACTCCAACTGCAAACACCTCACACCATTACAGAGCCCCCACCAGCTTGAACAGTCCCCTGCTGACATGCAGGGTCCACGGATTCATGAGGTTGTCTCCATACTCGTACACGTCCATCCACTCGATACAATTTGAAACGAGATTCGTCAAACTAGCCAACATGTTTCCAGTCATCAACAGTCCAACTTCTGTGTTGAAGGGCTCAGGCGAGGTGTAAAGCTCATGACAAAAGCTCACATGCCAACTTTCATTCATCAACAATACCGATAGCCGAAGGACAACCTTGTGAACAGCACCGTACAGCGTACCAGTAGGTATAGTGATAAACTGCTGCCGGATGTCATCGTTTAGCATCGCTAATTATGTAAGACGAACGCGGTAGACTTGAGATTTCTCGTAACCCCACAGCTAATAATCACACGAATTGAGGTCTGGGGACCCGGAAGGTCATACATGATCGCTCAGCACGCGATCCTCACCCAACGATGTGCGCAAGAGATCTTTCACACGTGTATAAATACAGGGTGGAGTGCCACCCTGCATAAAGTCCATACTTTCCATCAACCAGCTTGGGATGATGCGATTTTGTAACATATCGCTGTACCTAACACACATAACGCGGACAGTTTGAGAAGTAGCACCCCGCATTCCCTCTCAGACAAACACCCCAGTCACGATTGATTTGTTATGCAGTGGGGTTTCTATGACAGTTCTAAAATTTTTAATAGCGAAAATTCTTCAGTTGTGTGTGTGTTGGCAGACCCTCAAAGTGTGAAAAGTCCACGTCGGTCCAATTGGGTTTGCATGACAGTTCTAGGATCAACACCGAAAATTCTTTAGGTGTGGGTTTTGACAGACGCTCGGAACGCGGAATAAACTTCGTCGGTCCACGCTGGTCTAGACAACCAGTCGTCATCCACCCCATTTTCTGGAGTGCCAGCACCGCATCACAAAACTGGTGGCTGGCAGTTCTTGACGACGCTGGATTTTATACAGCTAGCACTGGAGTGAACGCTTAATGGTCTGCAAACAGCTAATGTGATGTGCGACTTCACGAGCTCGGACTTCACCATGAAGAGATGAACCTGCTAAAGTCTACATTTATTCCTGAACTGTCCGAGCATTAGCATAACTTATATCTTGTGGCCCGCTACCTGGTCGATCGTATAAACAATCTACGTGTTCCAAGATCGTGACCAGCTTCTTCGTAGCGAAACGTGTCACAGGTTCAAATGGCTATGAGCACTATGGGACTTAACTTCTGAGGTCATCAGTCCCCTGGAACTTAGAACTACTTAAACCTAACTAGCCTAAGGACATCACACACCCCCATGCCCGACGCCGGATTCGAACCTGCGATCGTAGCGGTCGCGCGGTTCCAGACTGTAGCGCCTAGAACCGCTCGGCCATCCCGGCAGGCCGTGTCACAGGTTCTTTACGCATTGGAATGCAGTACTCTTCTTACGGTGACAGGACCGTAAAGTTGCAGTAGCGGATTCTCCATTCTAATAGTAAAGTTTCAATAACAGTGCATTTTCTGGTAAAGTTAACACGCCGCGACTGCTGGCGCATCTGACTCCCACGCACACTACAGCTGATTCTGCATACGATTCTGATGCTAGGTCACTGACGTAATGCTGTCGAGCGCCCTCTGTTGGCCGGGTTTAGCACTCGTTTTTGGTTTAAATAAAATATTATTTCAGGATATGTTGTCAAATCTTGCCTCACTCGGTGATAACCTCGATGTTGAACGCCGCTGGCCACGGTGGACGAGCGGTTCTAGGCGCTTCAGTCCGGAACCGCGCTGCTGCTACGGTCGCAGGTTCGAATCCTGCCTCAGGCATGAATGTGTGTGCTGTCCTTGGGTTAGTTAGGTTTAAGTAGTTCCAAGTTCTAGGGGACTGATGACCTCAGATTTTTGAGTCCCGTAGTGCTGAGAGCCATTTGAACCATTTGTTGAGCGCCCATAAAATTCACTCCGTCTCACTTCCACATCTACATTACTCAGTGAATTAGTGCCTTTTCAAATGTTTAGTGACTCATGGGTCACCCTGTAGGTTTTCTTTGGTTTTTGGTGCAGTAAGCAGAGGTGTACCAATGGCAGTGGTAAAGGAGACGGCTGACGCGGACCACGTACGGTTCGCTGCGCTCGCGCGCCCACGCCGCCATCAATAGCGGCTCACTGCACACGTACCACACTCGCAGCGCCGCCTGGCTCCACCCTATCTGTGGACTCCAACGCGGCCGGGGCGCGAGTCGACGCAATTAACTGCAGCCGGGACACGGGCAGGGCAGCGCGGCGCGGCGCGGCGCGGCGCGGCTGCGCGTCGCGGGCTGACGCGGGACTTGGCACCCTATCGCGGCGCTCGTGATTTACGGACAGGCATGCCGCGGCCGGCTCAGGCAGCGCTCGCGCGATAAGCGCCGTGTCCGCTGCCGTATCGCCCCGCCTCTGCCGCCGCCGTCCGCCGTTTCTGTGATTTCTGGTTCGCCGCTGCTGGTACACTTGCCGAACAAGGCGCCGGAGGTAGCCGAAAGACCAAGGACGAGAGACTGTACAGCAACCCACTCGCTACTTGTAATGTCTGTTGCTTCGGAATGAGACGTACACCACATGTAGTCTCTTCATTCCAAAACTGGTACCGAGTTAGGTGGTGCAGTGATAACACATTGGACTCGCATTCGGGAGGACGACGGTGCAATCCCGCGTCCGGCCATCCTGATTTAGGTTTTCCGTGATTTCGCTAAACCGCTCCAGGAAAATGCTGGGATGATTCCTTTGAAAGGGCACGGCCGACTTCCTTCCACATCCTTCCCTAATCCGATGAGAGCGATGACCTTGCTGTTGGGTCTCTTCCCCCCAGGCAACCCCACCCCAACCCAAAACTGGTCTGGCGGCACTCTCCACGCTGGCCTGTCCTACAAGTCACTTCATCTCCCTCTAACTACTGCAAACTACATATACAATGTCAGAAAAAACAATCGCAACGCCAAAAAATGAGTTGTGCGACGGAAACGGAAGTTCGTAGGGGTGATTCTACGAGGGTAATCCCAAAAGTGAGGTCTCCTATTTTTTTATAAGTACATTGATCTGTTTATTTCTGCCGGCCGGAGTGGCCGAGCGGTTAAAGGCGCTACAGTCTGGAACCGCACGACCACTACGGTCGCAGGTTCGAATCCTGCCTCGGGCATGGATGTGTGTGATGTCCTTAGGATAGTTAGGTTTAAGTAGTTCTAAGTTCTACGGGACTTATGACCACAGCAGCTGAGTCCCACAGTGCTCAGAGACATTTTGTTTATTTCTACAGTGGTTTACATCAGTTTACAGCTTGAACATTTAGCAATTTTTTGACATAATCACCAATTCTGTCGATGCATTTTTGTAGACGCTGTGGCTGTTTTTGTATGCCCATGTCATACCAGCTCGCCGCCATGCTGTTCAGAAAGTTATGAACCTCTTCTTTCACCTCGTCGTCGGAGCTGAATCGCTTTCCGACCAAGTGTTCTTTTAATCTAGGGAACAGGTGATATAGCCACTAGGTGCCATGTAAGGAGTATAGGGTGGGTGGCTGATTATGTTCCATTGAAACAGTTGCCGGAGGGCAACGGTTTGCCAAGCGATGTGTGGGCGAGTGTTGTCACAGAGAATGTGAACGCCCTTGCTCAACATTCCTCTTCTGTAGTTCTGAATTGCCCGTTTCAGTTTTTTCAGAGTATCACAGTACCTCTCAGCGTTAATTGTGGTCCCAGCGATTCAGCTCCGACGACGAGGTGAAAGAAGAGGTTCATAAGTTTCTGAGCAGCATGGCTGCGAGCTGGTATGACACGGGCAAACAAAAACTGCCACAGCATCTACAAAAGTGCATCGACTGAAATTGTGATTATGTCGAAAAGTAGCTAAATGTTCAAGCTGTAAACTGATGTAAACCATTGTAGAAATAAATAGGTCTAATAAAAAAATACGAGACCTTACTTTTAGGATTACCCTCGTACATCTGAAGATGATGTGTAACTACTTTTCGTACCAGTTGCCTAGTAGTGCCACTATGAGAGGTCTAACCCAGGTTTACTTTGGCTTTAGGTAAACGTTGTAATGAAAAGCAAGTTGAAAATGTGTTAAATGACGATCAGTTCGGTTTTTGGGAAAGGTAAGGTACCAGAGAGGCAATTCTGACATTGGGGTTGATAATGGAAGCAAGACTAAAGAAAAATCAAGATACGTTCGTAGAATCTGTCGGCATGAACAAAGCATTCGACAATGTAAAATGGTGCATGATTTTCAAAATTCTGAGAAAAATACGGGTAACCCTTAGGGAGAAACGGGTAATGTACAGTATGCACAAGAGCCAAGTGGAAATAATAAGAGTGGACGACCAAGAACGAAGCGCCCTGATTAAAATGGTTATAAGGCCGGGATGCAGTCTTTTGCCCCTAATGTTCAATCAGTATACCGAAGAAGCAATGACGGATATAAAAGGAATTTCAAGAGTGAATTTAAACTCGTGGTGAAAAGATATGAGTGATAATATTCGCTGATGACATTCCTATTCTCAGTGAAAGTGAAGGAGAAGTACGGTATATGGTGAATGGAATGAACAGTCTAATTAGTACAGGATACGGAATGAGAATAAGACGAAACAAGGGAAGTTAATGAATTCTGCTACCTAAGCAGGTAAATAACTCATCGGAGTCGGAGAAAAGATGACATCAAAACCAAACTAGTGCTGGAAAAAAGCGCATTCCTGGGCAAAAGAAGTCTACTAGTATCAAACGTAACCCTTAATGCGAAGAACAAATTTCTGAAAATGTGTGTTTGGTTCAGAGCATTGTACGGCAGTGAAACAGAGACTATGGGAAAACCAGAACAGAAGGGAATCGAAGCATTTGAGCTGTGGTGCTACACGCGAATCTTGAAAATGAGGCAGAATAGATAAGAATAAGGAGGATCGGAGGGGAAAGGACTATGTGGAAAACACTGACAAGGAGTTAGGACAGGATGATAGGATATCTGCTAGGACATCAGAGAATGACTTCAGTGGTAGTAGTTGAAGCCACAGAGGGCAAAAACTGCAGAGGAAGATAGAGATCGGCAAACATACAGCAAATAATTGAGTACTTCTGTAGCAGGGACCATTCTGGAATGAAGAGGTTGGCACAGCAGAGGAGAGGGATTCGCGGCGGGTGAGTTGACGTGAGGCATCAAACCAGTCAGAAGGCTGATCAACATCTACATCCACATCTACATACATACTCCGCAATCCACCATACGGTGCGTGGCGGAGGGTACCTCGTACCACAACGAGCATCTTCTCTCCCTGTTCCACTCCCAAACAGAACGAGGCAAAAATGAATGACTATATGCCTCTGTACGAGCCCTAATCTCTCTTATCTTTGTGGTCTTTCCGCGAAATGTACGTTGGCGGCAGTAAAATTGTACTGCAGTAAGCCTCAAATGCTGGTTCTCTAAATTTCCTCAGTAGCGATTCACGAAAAGAACGCCTCCTTTCCTCTAGAGGCTCCCACCCGAGTTCCTAAAGCATTTCCGTAACACTTGCGTGATGATCAAACCTACCAGTAACAAGTCTAGCAGCCTGCATCTGAACTGCTTCTATGTCCTCCCTCAATCCGACCTGATAGGGATCCCAAACGCAAGAGCAGTACTCAAGAATAGGTCGTATTAGTGCTCTATAAGTAGTCTCCTTCTCAGATGAACCACATCTTCCCAAATTTCTACGACGACTATCCGCCTTCCCCACAACTTCCATTACATGCTTGTACCACTTCATATCGCTCTGCAATGTTACACCCAAAAATTTAATCGACGTGACTGTGTCAAGATCTACACTACTAATGGAGTATTCAAACATTACAGGATTCTTTTTCCTAGTCATCCGTTTTAATTTACATTTATCTATATTTAGAGGTAGCAGCCATTCTTTACACCAATCACAAATCCTGTCCAAGTCATCTTGTATCCTCCTACAGTCACTCAAAGACTACACCTTCCCGTACACCATAGCATCATCACCAAACAGCCGCACATTGCTATCCACCCCACCCTCTCCAAAAGATCATTTATGCAGATAGAATACAACAGCGTACCTACCACACTTCCCTCGGGCACTCCAGACGATACCCTCACCTCCGATGAACACTCACCATCGAGGACTCAAACAAAAAAAAAAAAAAAAAAAAAAAGTGAGAGTTATTTACCTTTGAGAGTGGACGTGATGAGTTGATCTTAGGGCAGGAACGCCTGTAAGGTGTTCAAATGGTTCAAATGGCTCTGAGCACTATGGGACTTAACATCTAAGCCCTCTTGAACTTATAACTACTTAAACCTAATTAACCTAAGGACATTGCACACATCTATGCCCGAGGCAGGATTCGAACCTGCGACCGTAGCGCCATATCAGTACGTCACAGGGTTAGAAAGAGGTCGTTTAATAAGGCTGTGAAAAGCTGAATGTTACTTCTGAGATACTGTAGAAAGACTTGGTAGGAATGCAGCAGATGTACATGATTGCTGGCAGCGGTGTTCACGAGAATGTATGGTCGCAAGAAGACTGGGTCCCTGACGGCCACTTAGCATAACCGAGAGGCAAGACAATCGTGGTTCGTAGTATTGCTCTGGTACATCGTTTTGAATCTGCTGCAGCAATTCTAGCAACAGTTGGCACCACAGTGACACAACGACCTGTTGCAAATTCGGTTACTTTAAGAGGTGCTCTGAGCAAGACGCCTTGTAGCGTTCATTCCACTGATCCAAAACCAGCAACTTTTGCGACTTCAGTGGTGACAAGAGATTGCTTGCTCAATGGATGGCATGGTGGAGGTCTGTTTGTTTTGTGATGAAAGCTGGTTCTGCCTCGGTACCAGTGACGGCCGTGTTTTAGTTACAAGTGGCGCCTGCCACCAAATTGTTTGCTTGCTAGACATACTGGACCTACACATGGAGTTGTGGTGTTGAGTGCAGTTTGTGTGATAGTAGGAACAACCTCAAGATTTTCCCATGTACTCTGACTGCGAAACTGTACGTCTGTATGGTTATTCGACATTTTGTGTTATCATCCATGAACAGTGTTAAAATGGTTCAAATGGCTCTGACCACTATGGTACTTAACATCTGAGGTCATCAGTCCCCTAGACTTAGAAGTACTCAAACCTAAGGACATCACACACATCCATGTCTGAGGCAGGATTCGAACCTGCGGTCGCAGCAGCAGCGCGGTTCCAGACTGAAGCGCCTAGAACCGCTCGGCCACAACGGCCGGCGACCAGTGTTCCAAAGGGTGTTTTGCAACAGGAATACGTTCGCACACGCACCGCTGTTGTAACACAACATGCCGTACAGAACGTCGACATAGTGCAGTGGCCTGCTCGATAACCACAACTGATTCCAATCGAGCACATATGGGATATCATCGGACGACAACTTCAGCGTCATCCACACACAACATTAACCATCCCTGTACTGAACGACAAAATACTACAGGCAATGAACTCCATCAAGCAAACTGACCTCCCTTTCCTGTGCAACATAAGGCATGCTCGTATGCATGCTTGTTATCAACATTATGGCGGCTACACCGGTTGTTGATGTACCAGCATTTCACATTTGCAATGGTTTATCTCGCACTTACATTGAAGTGTGGTGTTCCAATTTTAAACACTTAAATATATTATCAAGGCAAATATATTCCCGAAATTTCATTGCTCCACATTAATTATTTTTTGGGGTTGCGATTTTTTTCTTGTCTGTCTATTTCAACGACCTTATTGTATTCAAGCCATAGTGTTCCTCTACAGCTTTTATCCCGCTAAACCTATTCCGAATATCACACCGACAAATCCTTAATGCAACTGAATGTGTGCCGCCAGCTGATCCCTCCTTTCAATGCAGCTGTGGTACAACGATCAATTTCCTCATTTTTGTTAATTAGCATCTCTCTTGTCACTGAATCCACCTAACTATTACTCAGTATTCTTCTATAGCGCCATTTCATAAGCGTTTATTCTCTTGTTGTTAGAACTGTTTGTCATCCGCTTCCCTAGAAGGCCACACTCCAGAAAGATTCACCAGGAATGACTTCCTAACATAGTTTTGTGAGATGCTAGCAAACTCCTCTTTCTGTCACGCTTTTCTTGCTATTTCCACTCACATTTTATATCCCCTCTACTTCCACCATCGTTAGCTATTTTGATGTCAAATAACAAAACTGATGAACTACTTTTTGGGTTTGACTTTCTAATCAAATTTCATCACCATCTCCAAATTTAATTCTCTTACATCCCATTATACCAATACATTCTTATTTATTTTTTGTCCATCTTATAATCTCTTTCCAATGTACTGTTATTTCCCGTCATTCTTCGAAGTTTTATGCAATCTCTGATTAAATTACAGAGCCATCAACAATACTTCAAACCTCTTTACAATACTGTGCTCCAAAAGCGCATTCCCAGAGATTTCTTGGTCAGATTAAGACCTATGTGTGATAGAAGTAGATGATTTTGGCCAGGAACACACTTTTTACGTATGCTAGTCTGCTTTCATGTGTAATTTTCCTTACAAGGTAGCAGAATTCTCTCAATTGTTCTATTTTGTAAATACAAGTTCTTATGTAACGTTTCTTGTTCTTCTCATTTAAGCTACTCCCCAAAACTTTCATTAACTCTTCGGTTCACTCCCAATCCATAGTGTGTTCCCAGTGAACGGCTTTCATCCTATTTAATAGACACTACAGTTCTATCTCTCATTCACTTCAGGCAGTAATGTTACCAGCCAGTCTTATCAGCGATAACCTTAACCCAGAAGTTAGTCCCACTCTTGTTCCTTTTTTTAAATTTTCGTCATTGCTTCTTTGACGTATAAATTGTACAGAAGTGATGGAAGACTGCATCCCTGTCCTACACCTTATTTTAATTTCCACACATCGTACTTGGTCTTCCAGTCTTATCGTTTCCTCCAGGGTCTTGTACATATGCCTATAGATTACTCCTATGGTTCTCAGAATATGCACCATTTTAGACTGTCGAACGCTTCTTCGACAAGTTCTCTGAATGTCTCTCGATTTTTCTCAAGTTTCGCTTCAACTATCAAGCAGCCAAACTGATTGTCATCTAAGAGTTCCTTCATTTTCTTTTACATCCTTCTTTATCTTATTGTCAGCAGTTTGGATGAATGAACTGTTAAACTGGTAGTGCCATAGGTCTCTCACGTATCTGCCGTTGCTGTCTGTGGAATTGTGTGGATGATATTTCTCAGAAATTATGATGCTATGTCTCCAGCCTCATAGATATTACACTGAAATCTGTATAGATCCAGTCGTTTAGTTGCCACTTCCACAAACCTTAAGTTTTCCAATTCTCTGTTACATTCTTTGGTAAGAGATCCCCTAAATCTTTCGTACAACTCCCATTTCATGTTCTGTCATGACATTAGACTAGTCCTCTGACACGTGGAGTCAGTCGAGGTGTCCGCATCTCGTGGTCTCGCAGTCGCGTATCCGCTTCCCGAGCACAGGGTCCCGGGTTCGATTCCCGGTGGGGTTAGAGATTTCTCCCTGCCTCTAGATGACTGGGTGTTTGTGTTGTCCTCATCATTGTATCATCATTCATGAAAGTGGCGAGATTTGAGTGAGCAAAGGACGGGAATTTCTACGGGCTCTGATAACAGCGCAGCCGAGCGCCCCACAAACCAAACATCATCATCTGTCGAGGTAATCTTTCTACCAATACACTCTATCGATTGTGGTTGCCTCCGTTTCTTCTAATTCAGCAGTAAGCTGTTTCAGTATTTCTAAATGCAAATTCTGCCCTTCCAACAAACATTCCTTTTTATTTTCTTCACATGTTTCCTGCATTCATTCAGCTTCGGCTTCCTATTTATTTCATTTCTAAGTGGCTCTATTTGCTGTATTTTTTATTTTGTCTGAACATTTTTGTATTTCCTCCTTTCGTTGATCAATTGAAGTACTTATTCTCTTACCCAACGTTCCTTCACAATTACCTTTCTCAAACCTGGTTTGTCTGCCCATTTTCTGTGATTGCCGTTTGCAGAACTGAACTGTCTACTGTGGTTTTCATTACTGAAGTGTTACAGCTTTAGAGTGCATCAAATGCATACTCATCAAGCCTGAGTATCCCACTTCATTTCTCACTGATTCTTCCAGATGACGCTCTTAAACTTCAGTCTACTCTTTATGATTACTAAATTGTGATCTGAGACTACATCTGCTACTGGCCATGAAGGCGTCCGCAGTGTTTTTTCCCGAGGCTAAAAGGCTCAATTTATTTATTTATTTATTTTTATAATTGACTTGGTCATTTTCGATACATGTCATTCCACAAGATCTACATCTTACAGATTTTACAGGTGACACATAAAACTGAATATGAATTAGTGATTATCCATGTAATTTATGAATAAAATCAATGCACCCTCTATCTATCTCCTCCTTCCGGAGGCCTATGCTCCTCGGTGCGCCTTACAATCCAACATCTGAACTTGTGTCATAACTCCCTGGAATCTTCCCTGGTTTCCGGGCATTTTACAGGTATACCACCGAGCTCCTCCTATGATTTATGAACGGTGTGTTCGCTCTAACTAACTGATATTTATTACGGAACACCATTAGTCCTTATTTTGTCTTATTTAATTACCAATCCTATAATCTTCAGTATCTCTTGTTTTTCTTTCCGCCACTATTAGATTCCAGTCCCCCATCACCTTAAGACTTTAAATCCCCCTTTAAGAACTGAGGTGCTCTTTCAGTATTATCACACACCGGGTGATCAAAATGTCAGTATAAATTTGAAAAGTTAGTAAACCACGGAATAATGTAGATAGAGAGGTAAAAATTGACCCACATGCTTGGAATGACATGGGGTTTTATTAGATGCAGGATGCAGGATGGCGCTTCATCCCATATTGCTAGACGCGTGAAAGATCTCTTGCGCGCGTCGTTTGGTGATGATCGTGTGCTCAGCCGCCAATTTCGTCATGCTGGGCCTCCCTGATCCCCAGACCTCAGTCCGTGTGGTTATTGGTTTTGGGGTTACCTGAAGTCGCAAGTGTATCCTGATCGACCGACATCTCTAGGGATGCTGAAAGACAACATCCGACGCCAATGCCTCACCATAACTCCGGACATGGTTTACAGTACTGTTCACAACAATATTCCTCGACTACAGCTATTGTTGAGGAATGATGGTGGACATATTGAGCATTTCCTGTAAAGAGCATCATCTTTGCTTTTTCTTACTTTGTTATGCTAATTATTATTATTCTGATCAGATGAAGCGCCATCTGTCGGACATTTTTTGAACATTCGAATTTTTTTGGTACTAACAAAACCCCATGTCATTCCAAGCATGTGTGTCAATTTGTACTTCTCTATCTACACTATTCCGTGATTTACTCATTTTTTCAAATTTAAACTGACTTTTTGATCACCCGGTACAATGATGAAAAATAAATCGCAACAATCAAAAGCAATTAATGTAGAGTAATGAGATTTCTGGGATACATTTGTCTAGATAACATATTTAAGGATTAACAACGCGATATTAATGGTATGTATGTTACAGATAAGCAAACACTAAAGCAAGATTCTGGTACGTCAATACCTGGTGTTGCCAGCAGAATGTTGAAAGAAAGCATGTAAACGTGCACGCATTGTGTTGTTCAGGAGCTGGCCTTCAGTTTATAAGCCTGTTTCACTTCGTCGATCATTACGGGGACAAGTGATGCATTTTATGGATGACGCTAGAGCTGTCGTCCGATGATGTCCCATATGCGCTCGACTGGGGACAAATCTGGTGATAAAGCAGGCCAGGACAGTTTTTCGAAACTCTGTAGAGCATGCTGGTTTCCAACAGCAGTAAGTGGGCGAGCGTTATCCTATTGGAAAACACCACATGGAACGCTTCTCATGAATGGTAGCATAACAGGCCGAATCACTAGTCTGATGTACAGTATTGCAGTCAGTGCTCCTGCTGTCATAGGAAATCGTACTCCATATCATAACTAGATATATAAGTACAATGTGGTCAAGCACGCAGACAGGTTGGTTGCACGTCTTCAACTGGCCTTCTGCTAACCAACACACGACAATCACTGGCACCGAAGCAGAACTACCTTTCATCAGAAAACACAACAAACCTCTCCCGTTAGTATTTTATCCTTCTTCAGGCACTGTGGTCATATAGAGAGGGGTCCAAAGAAATGTATCCACTGTTTAAAAGTCCATACAGGCAAACTAACGGACGGAGTTGTCTCGTCTTTGATAGTGTAATAGTTTGCAGTTCCGGCAATCGCCACACAAGCGATGTTTTGTTTTGTCAGATGACAGTCACCAGATAGTCAGTGTTTTGTTCTTAGTTGCACCTAGTTACTCGAGGAAACATGGCTGGCGTAAGGCTTACAATCGATGAAAGGAAGTCAGTTTTGAAGTGGTATTTTTACGAAATTATTAATGAGGTTCAACGGCAATCGCGAAATCAGTATCAAACAGAGCCACCGACATGTTTAACGAGTCGTCGCTTCCGAGACAAATTTGAAACCGAAGGCTGTGTTAAAGATGTACTGAAACAACGATCTGGACGACCTGTAACAGTAACAAGTCCAGCTAACTCCCGTCGTGTGTTACAACAATTCACTCTCTCACCACAGAAGTCTGTGAGACAGTGTGCCCGTGAAACTGGAGTGAGTCGCTCAAGTGTTCGGCGAATTTTGAAGACAGCAAAGTGGAATTGCTACATCTCCTGAATACCTGTTTTTCTGGAAATCCCACTTCAGAGGTTTTAATTTGACGTGCACATGCAAGGGTGTGGCAATAGCTTTTCTCTGTCGGTAAGAGTTTTAACGTCAGCCTTCTTTTACTGTGGGCAATGTTTGTAGGTTTTTAGGTAAACATCTGTTTCCTGAAAACTTTACGTTTCTACTTTATATCAGGCTTCCTCTTAGCCAAAACACAAAAGAATGATATTCCCTTGTTATTTTCCACTGCGTGGTGAATTGTATTTTTGAATTTAGATTATTAAATAATTCTCCCTGCGTGACAAAATCACAGATGTATCATTCACAAACCGTTACCATCTAGATGATTTCTGTTATTATTTTTGTACCGTCTTACCAACTGTAAACGTCTTTCATTTGTATAAATGGGTGTAAGAGGTAAATATCAGTTACTAGAGATTTTAATACTAGTTAACAGTTGGCATGATCTCTTCAAACACTCACTTTTTACACGTGAACGGGACAGCACACTCTGGTACTGCGCTCCTCAATCACCTTACACGAATACTAATTCTTTGGCGTGTGATGCGCGTTACATATGAGATTTTTGGGCAGCGGGTGTGGTTTACCATCACCGAACACTCAGCATATTATACAGTACGCCGGCACATTTAGAATAAACGAAAATTCCATCCAAGCAGAGTGCACCTCTTTTGTCGTCGCACGTTTACCTTTGAGATGGTTGTGTGGAAGGACTGGCTTTTGGGGTGTATGTGACACCTGTACATTGTCCTGTTCTATTCGCTGGTTTTCCACTGACGTGGTTAGGGGTAGGGTGGTGGTGAGGGGGGAGGGGGAGAACGGGCAAGGGGAGATCGTCTGAAAGACTGAATGTGAAAAAGCTTATCGTGATTTCTCTGGGAAGTTAGCCACCAAAAATCTATACATACAAGATTGCCTCTGGTCATACGTAAATTGGCTAGATGTAGGTTTTGCTTTAGTTTGGTATTTAAGGCCCCATCGATGATGAGATTGATAGAAATGAAATTCAAATTGAGTAATGTTGGGGTAGGAAATTTGTGGGTCCCTTAAAAAAAATATTCCATCTCTTACACGATTTGAGGAAATCACGGGTTCTTGGATGGTCGTATGGCGATTTTGACCACAACACATTGGAATACGGACCTTTCTCCGTTTGCAACAACAACATAAATATCGCTATATGCATTATATTTTTTATCCGTGTTTCTTTCAGTTCTAGAAAAAAATTATTTCATGTAATTTGTCTCATTGCGACGTGCTAGTCTAGCGACAGTGAAATTTCTGCCTTTATCGCGATTATTAATGTAGCTGAGAGAATGTATTGCAGTTTCTTTGATGACGACATTACTACTTTTCCCCTAGGTGGAAAAGCTTTACAACTGTCTTTAATGAGTCAAAAGTCATTTGGTTTGAAAAACTTAAATGTCTCACCTTGTACTTTACAGATCTTTACAGGTTTGAAACAGCAGACAGTATGTGATGACACTTCTTAACTAATGACAGGTAACACCATTCAGCCACAAACATAACTGGCATTGTGTTATATTCCTAATCTAGCATATGTCTGTAAATGACTACACAGTAATTTCTAATTCTTAAAAGAAGTTACGGATTTTATCAGAAAGGACTGATCTATAAAAAATGGGAGGAGAGACAAAAATTATTTACCACAGCTGTAAAATCTGTGTCCTAGGTGAAACTGCAATACAATACTGATCAACGTACGGGAAGGCGAAATGAAAGTAACACAAAAAAGAAAAAGAATCGTGAAAAGCTGTTTAACAAAATTGTCTAAAATTATTTAAATGTCTTATTGTGTTTATGAAAATGAGTCGGTGATACTCTCAAAAGAAACGAGTAGAATTAATAATATTTGCAGTAAATTAAAATGTAATCTACCACATCGTTGGAAAAGATGGACGAACAGGATGAAGGATGGCACCAAAGATGATAATTGAAAACAAAAATGAAGGAACACAAATCGCCCGAAGGCAAGATAGGAAAATTATGATCTACTTTCACTACAGCGCTAACAGGTTATAGCCAACTATGTCTCTGAGAATGAGAATGATGAAATTCACTCATCAGAGGGCAGTAAGCTTAGATGGAACATATGTACGTACAATCTGGTTGCACTCTGGCGGCACATAAAACGAATTTTTCGTATACATTTTAATTTTACTTTTCTGCCCATACATTTCATTAGGCGTTGAACACTTTTAGACTTAAAATCAGGCTGTCTGAGTTTCAGTGTAACACATAACTGAACTCTTTCCTGCAACTAAAGAAGCGAGTGATTTTTCTTAGCGCGGAAATAATTTAATTTTTACCTCGTCTTGTTCTGTCACGAGGGAGCTAACCACGTCATCCAAAGAACAGGAGAAAGTAAAAAGGGGAACCCCAGAGACCAGAGTGGCAAGTTTCTAATTAAATGCAGCCTCGACTAGCAAAAGAAAGAAAGAGCAGTTTGCCGAAATGAAAGTGGTGCCGCGCGTTTGTTACGACACCGCCACGGGAGAGAAGATATTATGTTGACACTGTGTGACATTCTGGCCGTGTTGTTAGTGAGACAAAGCTTGGGATAACCACAGGATAGCGTTTCCCTGTCTCATGAAGGTATCTTCGCTTCTATATTCCGCAGCGAAGTGAAGACGTTAGCAAATTTACGAATATAGCTCGTACTCGCTAGTCTTATATTTTTGTTCTTACCATTCTACGCAACATCTGGCTAGGGACCTATGTGGGGGCCTGTTATTGTGTGTTTCTTCTGTTCAATAAGACCTTATTTGACGTGTTTCGTTAGCAAATCTTTTTTCAATAATTCGTTGTGTTTAATTTAATGTCCGTTGTCTAAACAAATTTCCCGATATTTAGTTTTGTCATATGTTTCTAATTTTTGGTCTAAAAACAGTATCAGTGACTAGAAATCGTAATAAGTTTGTTGATAAGTTTCTTGAAAAGATTTACATTCTCTGCTACATATATTCACATAGCGTAAAAACCTCCATATTAAACTTACCATAACCGAACCTAAAACTTTAAAATTTGAGAAAAACGTCAAAAATGCGCTCCTGGCACATGCAGGTGTATCTGGAGCATTTAAAGCTAATCTGCATAAAATAGGCATGTCATAAATGGGATATGGTTCTGCTCAGCTGCAGGAGGATAAAATAACCATTATCTGTAATATAGAAATAAAAACTTGCCACAGTTGCAAATCGGGACATTTACAGAAAATCAGGGGGTAGAACTGATAAAATTTCACGTACATTCTGCAGCTCACGCATATAAACTTAAAAATGTCAGCGCATATATCTATATGGTAGATAGAACTTCTATAGAAAGCTGTGTTTAGTTGTTACACTTACTAAATCGAAAACATGGCAGAAACTATTCCATCACTTCATCTTGGTATAGCCGCATACCTTCGTTATTACGTCACTCCAGAGTGCACTTACCCACCCCACTAGATGCATTGGCTAAACTTTTCCATGGTTTCTCAGACGTTGTGATGACTTCTTTTCATCAGCCACGCAACTGGTTTAATTGTGATCTCCCCTGTTTCGCCCCTAACGCTAACCGACACTGTGTAACCGATTTGGGAGATCGCTTTTTTGAAACGCAGTAATTGCCACTCATTGTGAGGCCTAATTTTGAAACTGGCTCAAACTAGCATTCAACTATCCTCTCTAATGGTGCAAAAGCGTGACGAACTGCGATCTCACCTTCGGGCTCGGCGATCCTTCAAAGTTGTCAACACAGCCGAGAAAAGACCAGAGCTCAGAAGTTCATGGAGCTGTAAGATGGTTTATTGTTGTTACATTGGCACCATATTTCACCACAATGCTGCTCAACATCACGGTGGATGTGTCACAAGATGAGAACGTCGTCACACCCTCCTAACCCACATTTCACTCCTCTTTTGACGCCGTTGCCATGGAGGTCAGAACCACGACATCCATCATTAAAATTAACTCGGTCCCTTTATGGCATAGAATCCCTCTAAGACTCCAAAGTTCGCTGACAAGCTCGGTGTCATCCACGCACTTTTATTGAGCAGGTTACAAACGTACCTCTCAGGGTTTTCGACACCAGTCTGGCGGTTGCTTTAGCGCTTGAATGTAGGCAGACGCCACCGAAGGGTGTTGAAAGGGTTGCCTGATCCTCAGGCACTAGAGCAGCCGCCCGGTTGAAATGGTGTTGAAATTCCTTGCAGGTATATTTGTAACGAGCTAAGAAAATGCGCGTGGATACACCGACGCTGTTGAAACCGGGGAATCTTAGTGAAACCCTTCGACGTTTATTTACGCACATGTAGCATTCCCCCCCCCCCCCCGCCCCCCCCGGTCACGCCGTAGGAAGGAGGGGAGGGGCGGTGCTCGGAGTGACCACGTGGTTACAGGCTCCATGTCACGGGTTGCATGGGTGTGTGTGTTCAAGTTAGTTAAAGTAGTGTGTAAGTCTAAGGACCGATTACCTCAGTAGTTTCGTCCCTTAGTAACTCATAGCCGGCCTCTGTGGCCGAGCGGTTCTAGGAGCTTAAGTCCGTAAACGCGCTGCTGCTAGGGTCGCAGGTTCGAATGCTGCCTCGGGCATGGATGTGTGTGATGTTCTTAGGTTATTTAGGTTTAAGTACTTCTAAGTCTAGGGGACTGCTGCCCTCAGATGTTAAGTCCCTTAGTGCTTTGAAACAGTTTTAGGAATTAATAAACATTTGAACATTTTTTGAGGGGGAAAACAAGATAACTGAAAAAACCTAAGTACCCTTTGCTGCTTCAGATAAAGTTCGACTTTCACCAGACGGCTTTGATGGGTTCCTAGTGGTTGCTTACTGCATGTACCTAAGAGTAAATATAGCGGTCGTGCTGCACGCCAAACGGTTGAGACCACGTTGAATGGGCATGGAGGCCTACAGCGTCCCTACAGAATGACTGACACGTCCGAGGTGTAGAGGGACGCGAAATTGAAGCGTCACCCATCCACCAGTGTCAGCCCAGTTTGCAGGTGAATATAAATTTAATTTAGTGTTTTGTTTATGTATTTTTGTAATCTTTGTAAGTTTGCGCAAACCAATTGGACTGAGTGACGTAATTCTGCGCATACGACTCAAATCATGATGTTTTCCAGTTTCGTTCAAGAACCATTCAGAGGCAATTTAAAAAGAATTTAAATAATTTTGATGTGTGTTGTAACTGACGTAGGTGACGAAGTCTGCACATGGTCATATGTCAAAAGAAAATCATTTATACAAAACTTGCGTCGTTACACTACACCGTGGCGACCTTATAGACAGGACTTGTGTGCAACTAAGACACATAGGTACGAAACAAAACATCAAGAGTCCTTCGGAAGTCAACGCGAGTTTTCGTGGAGCCTTCACCAGCCAGCGGCGATTTCGCAACTGTGGGCATCTGACGGAGCGCAGCCAAGCAGTACGGTCACGCAGTTATTCCACGAGAAGACGCATCTGTTGGGCAGCAGCTGAATGCTGCAAACCCCGACAACCTTTTTCTCCCTAAACTAACAGGCCCAGTACGTCAGCTGGGGGGCGTTCGTCCGGCTGGTATTAGAAGTGCTGCTGAGGGCTTCGCCTGTCGACGGTGGGGCCGGGCGTGGTTGCAGCCAGTGGCGTCTCCGGTGTTCGACTCAGCGTCCTGCCGGTTGCGGAAGCGGGGTCGCAGCATCTCAGCGGCTGCATCGACGGCTGTTACTTCTGCAGCCCATAGCAGCACACTGATCACCAAGAACTACAAACTACAATATTAGCGTCCGGTGAGTCTGTTTTAAGTTGGAAGTGGAGTGTTGTACATAGGGAGTGTGTTTTATAGGATTGTTGATTACAAGTCTGCGTGTGTTACACTACAGAGGGCGTCAGCAGTGTCAGAGGTTGTCAAGGGCATCTACCTGTTGCTCACCGCACAACGAACTATCGGTCCAGAATGCGAAAGGTGATGGTATCAACGTCACATGGTTTCATTGACACCCTTTATGTCATCCTCCAGAGACCTTTTCGTGTCGCTTCTGACTGGCAGTGTGTCTGAAACGTTTTCTTCGGCCACCCTCAAAGAAACCGAGTAAATTTCAACCCTGGGTTTTGCTGTTCAAGTGGGAGGCAATTACATGGTTTCCAGGAAGTTATCTTTCCATTTGATTGCGTACAGTGCTTTCTTTTAAATACTACAAAACCAGGATCCTCCCCAACCCGCCATTGTCTCTGTTTTATTTTTCATACTCCCTTGAAACTATTTTTTGATTGCCTGTCAGACATCCCACTTGCAGTTTCCTTAAGAAAGCCAAGATGTCATGAAACTTTGCTCCTGTTTCCCCACTTTTCAATACATGGAGAAAGTTTTCACACGCACCGAATTTCTTTAGGATGCGTGCATGATTCAGTCGGTGGTACGCTTCATGGTACTATCTTCGCGCTGACTTGTAGCAAGAAGACAGCAATGGCTTGTGGATTTCTCTACAGCGGTGGCCAATCACGACCTTGAATATGAAGAACTTGTGTATTTTCTCACGACAGTACCTTATGTGTTAGGCGTTGGTGAGAGTAATTGAATATTAGCATAATAATTTTGGAGCGCACTATTTATATTGTTATCCACGAGTCTGCTATCATCTGCATTGAGAAGGAAAAAGAGATCCTATTTCAGCACTTTAGTCATTAAGAGACGCATTCTTACGTCACAGCCTCAGGCATTTTTGTATGAAGGAATTCTGCCGTAACCGCACGAATCTTGATATGCTATATATTCAACTTGTGTGGAGATATGGAATTAAACCTGTAACTGTGAGACGTTCCATTTGACATTGGATTTTCTCATTTCCCGTTACGGAAATTCTTATTGGTTCATGGTTAAGCGATATAGAACCCCCAAAGTCGGGCCCGTGTTTAAGGATTGTTTTCAAATATAAAATTCAATTAAAATTCAGTACTTGTCTTTGCTGACCATAAGTTCATATTTATACTGTGCACTGCACAACGCACGCTACCATTGCACTCAAAGCTTGCTTTAAAATATTCTCTCAAATTCGAAATAAAAATGTTAGTAAAAAGGTTTCCGCTTGAACAAAGCTTATGAGGCAGATTGTTAAATACATTAAATGTGGCACTTGTGTGACGTCTAAAAATTAAACTTAAGGTAAAACTAATAGACAAATACTGAATTCTTATTCTGTGTTTTCAACTGGGAAGTCACATTTTTTTAGTTACGACATTTTATTTAAAGGGGGAACTTTGTATTATAGGCACTGTTCGTCGAATTCCTGAACGGGCTGGACGCAAACTGGCTGAAAGGAACAGGACAAAATGTAGATAATAGTGACGTAGAGTGACCATCACCATGCATTTTGTGGAGCTGTAGGATACAGAGTGTGGTGTAAACAATAGAGAGCGAATTCGAAAGATGTACCACAGATAAATGAAAATGTGCGAGTTAGAAGATCCACGGAAAGAGGTCAAAAGTAGGTATGGCTGTCCCAGCGAACGCAGCATATGTATGAGAAATGAAAGCACTTTCTCTCCTCCCTCATAATTCACTCATCAAACAACATGGAACAAGTAAATGTATCATAGGGCGTGACTAGGGAGGTTATGTATCAGAGACTTATTTCAGACTGCCTCTGCAGCCGTTACCGCTTACACACACCTGTGCGAAAGTTCTCGTGTCGGAGGTAGCCTGTTCGTATGTTCATAGTCAGTATTGGGCGGTAAGTGGGGAACAACTAGAGGCATTAAGTTCATGACCACTGAACTCTCACCATTGCGCTGGACTGACTAGAGCGACTTGAATTGACTCGGTTACTGGTCATCCGCTCGTGTGATGGGTCCCGTAGATGCTATTCTTGACGAGTTCCTGCCCCCCTCCCCCCTCTCGTAGGGTTACACTCTCTCTGCTACCTGACAGCAAAGGCATTACACGCCACTAACCACAGATCCGTTACAATCGCCGAAACTGAACAATTTAACATATAACTCTCAAAAATCTCAAGGAAAGGTGCCATCTTGAGCGTGGTAACAGAAACCTCTCTTGTTAGTTGGCTGAATCTACCCCTCAGAAGGTTAATAGTGGTAAAACACGAACATCGTCTGCGAAAGATCTGTCCGTTTAGCTAATACAGAGAATCGATTGAATGGCGTAGGGAAACTATGCCTTTATTCCAAACACTGTGCACAACTTTCTAGATTTTAAGTTCATCATGGAATTAGAACAAACTATTCAAACCGACGAGGAATGAGAGCTACAATAAATTCATCCTACCAGGTGTATATCAGCGTGCTGAAACAGAAGTCTAAAACAGAGCGTTGCAGTCAAATCCGTTGCTAAATATTCATATTCCATAAGTGTGCAACTTTTAATTTCATTCGTCCTTCATTTTCATCTACGAACTTTACTTGATATAAGCTGCACACCTCGCCGATCTAACACACACAGGATTGAGGACGCGAATCAGAATAGTTCACTCAAAGTCAGTGGGTCGTCAACTCTGCAGAACAGTGTTTGCTGTCCGGAACAGCCATTAAATATTAAGCCTCCAGAAAGTCATAGTATTCGACAGAGTTTGGTCTGGTTTCGAATTACGTTCTGGCATACATTCATGATCTGTCAGCTGGTTTTATGCACTGAAAGTGTCAAATTAAAGACACACATGACGAAGAGAACCTTCGAGTCAAAACTCGAAAGCGACATCATGCAGAAGGATATCAGTATATGAAAATTCACCGCTCATGTAAAAGCCTTTTCACGTGAAAGTCAGTGGGTCGTCGCCGTCATGAATCGTCAACTCTGGAGAACAGTGTTTGCTGTCCGGGACAGACATGAAATATGAATCCCATAGAGTCATAGTATTCGACAGAGTTTAGTCTGGTTTCGAATTACGTTCTGGCATACATTCATGATCTGTCAGCAGGTTTTCTGCACTGAGAGTGCCAAATTAAAGACGCACATGACGAAGACGACCTTCGATCCAAAACTCGAAAGCGACATCATGTAGAAGGATATCAGCATATGATAATACACCACACAGGTGTGAAAGTCTTTTCACCTACCTAACGATAGTTACGAGTGAGGAGGCAAATCGTTTAAACAATTTTATGGTTCTTCTCCTGTACTGCAGATTCTGAAGATGTTAATTACTCATCAGTTTCCATATAAAGATTTGCTTTTGCTACACAATGGCACATCTTTTGTACGTTACATGCTATGTTGTTGAAACTAATGGCCGTGAAGAAATAAACGAACAACTTAGCGTGTTTCGGGAGAAAATAGCTGAGGTGAAAGTATGGAAGTGGAAATACTGGCTACAGTGAAATCTGTGAAGAGTATTCCTTCCTGTTATTTTCTCTTCGAGAATCAGTTAATTCTCTTTATAAGTTAATCGGACAGGTCTTCTGGAAACGTTGTAGGTGTTGTACAAATACACTAATGGCCATTAAAATTGCTACACCACGAAGATGACGTGCTACAGACGCGAAGTCTAACCGACAGGAAGAACATGCTGTGATATGCAAATGATTAGCTTTTCAGAGCATTGACACAAGGTTGGCGCCGTTGGCGACACCTACAACGTGCTGACATGAGGAAAGTTTCCAACCGATTTCTCATACACAAACAGCAGTTGACCAGTGTTGCCTGGTGAAACGTTGTTGTGATGCCTCGTGTAAGGAGGAGAAATGCGTACCATCACGTTTCCGACTTTGATAAAGGTCAGATTGTAGCCTATCGCGATTGCAGTTTATCGTATCGCGACATTGCTGCTCGTGTTGGTCGAGATGCAATGACTGTTAGCAGAATATGGAATCTGTGGGTTCAGGAGGGTATTACGGAACGCCGTGCTGGATCCCAACGGCCTCGTATCACTAGCAGTCGAGATTACAGGCATCTTATCCCCATGGCTGTAATGGATCGTGCAGCCACGTCTCGATCTCTGAGTTAACAGATGGGGACGTTTGCAAGACAACAACCATCTGCACGAACAGTTCGACGACGTTTGCAGCAGTATGGACTATCAGCTCGGAGACCATGGCTGAGGTTACCCTTCACGGAGCATCACAGACAGGAGCACCTGCGATGGTGTACTCAACGAGGAACCTGGGTGCACGAATGGCAAAACGTCATTTCAGTTTATAGCATCATGATGGTCGCATCCGTATTTGGCGACATCGCGGTGAAGGCACATTGGAAGAGTGTATTCGTCATCGCCATACTGGCGTATCAACCGGCGTGATGGTATGGGTTGCCATTGGTTACACGTCTCGGTCACCTCTTGTTCACATTGAGGGAACTTTGAACAGTGGACGTTACATTTTAGATGCAATCCGACGTGTGACTCGACCCTTCATTCGATCCCTGCGTAACCCTACATTTCAGCAGGATAATGCACGACCGCATGTTGCAGGTCCAGTGCGGGCCTTTCTGGATGCAGAAAATGTTCGATTGCTGCCCTGTCCAGCACATTCTCCAGATCTCTCACCAACTGAAAACGTCTGGTCAATGGTGACTGAGCAATTGGCTCGTCACAATACTCGAGTCACTACTCTTGATGACCTGGGGTATCGTGATGAAGCTGCGTGGGCAGCTGTACCTGTACACGCCATCCAAGCTCTGTTTGACTCAAGGGCCAGGCGTATCAAGGCCCCTATTACGGCGACAGGTGGTTGTTCTGGGTACTGATTTCTCAGGATCTGTGCACCCAAATTGCGTGAAAATGTAATCACATGTCAGTTCTAGTATAATATATTTGTCCAATGAATTCCCGTTTATCATCTGCATTTCTTCTTGGTTTAATGGCCAGTAGTGTAGTAACCTCCCATCGCTCACGTTAGCTAAAAGAGAAGTTAACGTATTAAATGATCAGCATATGATGGCAAGTGGGAACTTCCTCGGTGGCTTTAAGACGCTGCTCATGGCCGCACAACATGGGCTTACAGGTGTCCTTTAAGCTTAAAATTTTTAATGTTTTGCGCCTAATCTGATTTTTGGAATTTGTTGGCTCTTATGTTTCATCTGATATTCATAAACTTCTCTAATGCTGTGTGCAAGTTCTCCATTTCAACAATTAGGTTTCAAAAAACTTTAGTTCACGGTCACCCCACCCCCCTCTCATTTCCATTCCCTACAGTAATTATAACTTTTGATACAGCTTTTTACTGTATGCAAGGCCAAATGTCGGTGCAATGTTACTCTGTCTGTAAATTTCTATAATAATAAGCAGACGTTTCCCTATTTTCAGCAATTAGAATTTCATAAATTTTAGTTCATGTGCCCACCGCTGTCCCACCCCCTCCCGCCTTTACACTATTTACTGGTTTTAAAAACATATTTTACTACATACACGGTGAAATATTGTAGTCTTACTCTGTTACAAGGATAAGGTTTATAACTGGGACAGCAACAAGCAAGAAGTACTGTTTATAAAAGTTTATTTTAATCCAGCCTTGACTGGTTTCAAATTTCTTACAAATCCATTTACGGATGGTTCTTACAGGCGGTTTTGTTGTTTTCTTGCTGAGGCCTATTTCTGTATTGGCTATTAGTCTGCTGTACTAGAACAGACGGGAAGTTTTTTGTTCACTATTCGGTAAAATTTACTACAAATGGTTCAAATGGCTCTGAGCACTATGGGACTCAACTGCTGTGGTCATAAGTCCCCTAGAACTTAGAACTACTTAAACCTAACTAACCTAAGGACAGCACACAACACCCAGCCATCACGAGGCAGAGAAAATCCCTGACCCCGCCGGGAATCGAACCCGGAAACCCGGGCGTGGGAAGCGAGAACGCTACCGCACGACCACGAGATGCGGGCATTTACTACAGGTTTAGTTGTTTTTACCTGTATCAAAACACGTGTGAAATCATTTTTAAAGCGAAATGGGATAATAATTTACATGCTGTATGATTCTTAGTGACTAAATCTTCTTGTACTTCTGCTATGAATTTCAAAATCAACCCATCTGCGCACTCTCACTTTGTTAGTGCTGTGCAATTCACTGGTAATACTTTGTACCACACCATTCTACTGTTGGTGGCTGCACACACGATAAACGTTCACAAAGTGCGACCCACCTATACATGAGTTTTTTTGTAATAATAGTAACAAAGATATTACAGTGATAATGATGTTAGTTACTTATGTTGTAAGAGTGTGTGATCCCAGTAAAATACGTCTTTGCCAGTTCAGTGGAATTAACTTAAAAATCGAAAAGAATAATACAGTTATTAACAATAATTTCGATTACACTTGTTGGTTTGGATTACTTGTACAAAGGTTGTGCATAAACAATAACAAACGCTATTTACAGTACATAAGCACAATAAGTTTTCCATTATGGTGATAAAGCTAAGTTTGATCATGGAATATATAGTTGCATTCTGCATTACAATTAGTAACACTTTAGTACATCAGATTGAAAATATTTAAATTTGGACTTAGCAATGAAGGGGTAAGTAGTTTATATTGCATTTATACAAGATGAACAAAAAACATTTATACGAAATTATTTTTAAAGTACTAATTTTATCTTCGATGTAGGAGTATTACATTGGGTTAAACGATGGTAAGACCTCTCGGAAATTATTTAGGAAAGATATGTTGGACGACACCGTTTGTTCATTCATGGTATAATTGCGTATTTTGTTGTTTTTGTGGGCTTCATATTTGCAGTAGATGTAGTCTGTTGCAAGTATTTACTGTCGGATTTCTTATTTCTATGCAACGGGAGATGAATTTATAAAAAGAACCCGTAGTCGGTCATCGTTTGATTAATACAAGCATTTAAATCCTTACTTGGGACTGGTAGCTTTTTCGATTATAAACATTATAATAATACTGCCAGAGTTATCAAAATGTTAGCTTTTGACAAAATAGAGTGATGTATGAATATTTTCAGAATACATTTTTACAGTTACTTTTATGTTTCATTTTATATCGTGTTAGATTGACTGTGGCCTCCCATGAGACACGATTTTCTTTCCTGTTTTAATCTGTTTTACATAAGCTACGAAATATAGTCCAGGCACATTTCTTACCTAAACACTTTTAGCGCCCTCTGCATGTAGTTTTCCTCAGCCCTAGAGCCTGTAGATTTGGGCAGCTGACTGTTTTTAGTTGTCATATGCACACTGCTATAATCAAGATGCCATCATTGTGTTTTAATGCATATGGGTCAACTTTCACATCAAGAGCCGTATGTAATGGCCCATTACATTTGGCATTTAAACTTCACATCTGAAATACTACGTTGCTGTAGTTTAATGTCATGGCTTGCGATTATTTGTGTTCGTACGATGAATGTCTCATATTACAAGAGCCTTTTGGCTTTATTCATTGTACTTTATCAGCATGTAGTGTAAGGAGTGAACACATTTATTCCACAATTTTTATCAATGTTGGTACTTCTTTATTTTTGTAATCAGTTATCTTATTTTTAGGTTCCATTATAATTTTGAAACTGTCGAAACTTTGGTCGAGGGTTCCAATAAAGCTTATTTTGCAACTGGTTGGCTGATTCCTTCTACTTACAAAAAGTAGTTCGCCCATTCGACTAACGTAAACCAATGTGGCCTAAGATAAACTTGCGTATGAATAAGGCTTTCCATAACGCGGACTAGAAAATTCTCATAGGTTTCGAACTTGAGAGGGGTTAAGTACAGTGACTCAATCGTTATCTACAGCATGTGCAGGTACCAGACTGCAGATAAGAAAGTCGAGGGAATTGAAAGGGTGGCAGTAATGAGAAACGAATTGAGAAAGCTGACAATATTATTGCATATCTTCGACGCTGTTCAATTTGTACACAAGGAAAGGAATACCCTACATCAGCCACTGGACACTCTTATGTAATTCGGAATTGGTCACTATGGCTCACGTGAGGTTTAGCCAGCAGAATAAAAGGAGTACGAAAGTACTGTATTGTCAAATGAGAAGCAGTGACAGCAGTATGTGTCGGTAAAAGAGTTCATTCACTTTGGACATGGACTAGTCACTGAATGTCAAGTGAGTATGAAATCCATAGGCGTTTCAACTCTTCTACAGACAGTGACAGAAGCTGAAAAAAGGAATTAAAACTTGTGCCACACCCAGGACTTGAACACAGGGCTTCTGGTTGCTAGGCAGTTGTGTTAGCCATTACACCACTGTTGTAGTACAGTTAGCGGAACTGCAAGGGCAACCATGAACTCCTTAACACAAACTTCACGCCTTCAGCCAGTTTTCTCCTTCTTACGTCGTCAGTATTGCCGAGGCTCTGCAGTATTGCAAAGCACCACAGCTTGGTAAGGAAGGCTGAAATCCGGCCTGTATCTCACGGGGAAGGTGATCTACATATTCCATAAATTTTATTTGAGACATACAAGTCTCAACTTTCTCTGCAATTATTATAGAAGCTGAAGAAATGAATTAAAATTCATGCCATGACTGTAATTTGACCCCTTGTCTTCAGGTTATTCGTCAGATTTGTTAGCCATTACACAACCGTGGCAGTAGACCTGTATAGACTACCCAGTGCAAGTCACTCCCTAACACAAAGATTTACAACACTGTATACTGCATAGAGTAGAGAAAGAGATCGGAGATTTAATTGTTTGTGATAGCAGTACATGGGATCCTCTCAAAGAGATGACAGGGTCGATTGTTGTTGACGTGATTGTGAAATAAAAACGCAACTTAACCAAGACAAGCAGAGTTCATATACTAACAAATAAGGATCGTCGAGCGTTGTGGAGAGTAGTTGTAAAAAATCGCAAATTAGCAGGAGGAATTCCGAAGTGCTACCACTAGCCCAGTTAGCACAATGGACGTGTGTTGTTGTTGTTGGGGTCTTCAGTCCTGAGACTGGTTTGATGCAGCTCTCCATGCTACTCTATCCTGTGCAAGCTTCTTTATCTCCCAGTCCCTACTGCAACCTACATCCTTCTGAATCCGTTTAGTGTATTCAACTCTTGGTCTCCCTTTACGATTTTTACCCGCCACGCTGCCCTCCAATACTAAATTGGTGTTCCCTTGATGCCTCAGAACATGTCCTACCAACCGATCCCGTCTTCTAGTTAAGTTGTGAAACAAACTTCTCTTCTCCCCAATCCTATTCAATACCTCCTCATTAGTTATATGATCTACCCATATAATCTTCAGCATTATTCTGTAGCACCACATTTCGAAAGCTTCTATTCTCTTCTTGTCCAAACTAGTTATGGTCCATGTTTCACTTCCATACATCGCTACACTCCATACAAATACTTTCAGAAACAACTTCCTGACACTTAAATCAATACTCGATGTTAACAAATTTCTCTTCTTCAGAAACGCTTTCCTTGCCATTGCCAGCCTACATTTTATATCCTCTCTACTTCGACCATCATCAGTTATTTTGCTCCCCAAATAGCAAAACTACTTTGCTACTTCAAGTGTCTCATATCCTAATCTAATTCCCTCTGAATCACCCGACTTAATTCGACTAAATTCCATTATCCCCATTTTGCTTTTGTTGATGTTCATCTTATACCCACTTTCAAGACACTGTCCATTCCGTTCAACTGCTTTTCCAAGTCCTTTGCCATCTCTGACAGAATTACAATGTCATCGGCGAACCTCAAAGTTTTTATTTATTTTCCATGGATTTTAATACCTATTCCGAATTTTTCTTTTGTTTCCTTCAATTCCCGCTCAATGTAGAGACTGAATAACATCGGGAAGAGGCTACAACCCTGTCTCACTCCCTTCCCAACCACTGCTTCCCTTTCATGTCCCTCGACTCGTGTGACTGCCATCTGCTTTCTGTACAAATTGTAAATAGCCTTTCGCTCCCTGTATTTTACCCCTGCCACCTTCAGAATTTGGAAGAGAGTATTCCAGTCAACATTGTCAAAAGCTTTGTATAAGTCTAGAAATGCTAGAAACGTAGGTTTGCCTTTCCTTAATCTAGCTTCTAAGATAAGTCGTAGGGTCAGTATTGCCTCACGTGTTCCAATATTTCTACGGAATCCAAACTGATCTTCCCCGAGGGCGGCTTCTACCAGTTTTTCCATTCGTCTGTAGAGAATACGCGTTAGTATTTTGCATCCGTGACTTATTAAACTGATTGTTCGGTGATTTTCACATCTGTCAGCACCTGCTTTCTTTGGGATCGGGATTATTATATTCTTCTTGAAGTCTGAGCTTATTTCTCCTGTCTCATACATCTTGCTCACCAGATGGCAGAGTTTTGTCAGGAATGGCTCTCCCAAGCCCGTGTGTAGTTCTAATGGAATGTTGTCTACTCTCGGGGCCTTGTTTCGACTCAGGTCTTTCAGTGCTCTGTCAGACTCTTCACGCAGTATCATATCTCCCATTTCATCTTCATCTACATCCTCTTCCATTTCCATAATATTGTCCTCAAGTACATTGCCCTTGTATAGGCCCTCTATATACTCTCTCCACTTTCTGCTTTACCTTCTTTGCTTAGAACTGGGTTTCCATCTGAGTTCTTGATGTTCATACAAGTGGTTCTCTTTTCTCCAAAGGTCTCTTTAATTTTCCTGTAGGGAGTATCTATCTTACCCCTAGTGAGATAACCCTCTACGTCCTTACATTTGTCCTCTAGCCATCCCTGATTAGCCAATTTGCGCTTCCTGTCGATCTCGTTTTTGAGACGTTTGTACTCCTTTTTGCCTGCATCATTTACTGCATTTTTTTGTTTTCTCCTTTGATCAGTTAAATTCAGTATTTCGCGTGATACCCAAGGATTTCTACTAGCCCTCGTCTTTTTACCTACTAGGTCCTCTGCTGCCTTCTCTACTTCATCTCTCAAACCTACACATTCTTCTTCTACTGTATTTCTTTCCCCTATTCCTATCAATTGTTCCCTTATGCTCTCCCCGAAACTCTGTACAACCTCTGGTATAGTCAGTTTATCCAGGTCCCATCTCCCTAAATTCCCACCTTTTTGCAGTTTCTTCAGTTTTAATCTACAGTTCATATCCAATAGATTGTGATCAGAGTCCACATCTGCCCCTGGAAATGTCTTGCAATTTAAAACCTAGTTCCTAAATCTCTGTCTTACCATAATGTAATCTATCTGAAACCTGTCAGTATATCCAGGCTTCTTCCATGTATACAACCTTCTTTTATGATTCTTGAACTAAGTGTCAGCTATGATTAAGTTGTGCTCTGTGCGAAATTCTATCAGGCGGCGTCCTCTTCCATTTCTTAGCCCCAATCCATATTCACCTACTATGTTTCCTTCCCTTTTCCTACTACCGAATTCCAGTCACCCATGAGTATTAAATTTTCGTCTCCCTTCACTATCTGAATAATTTCTTTTACCTCATCATACATTTCTTCAATTTCTTCGGAATTGCAGCGCTAGTTGGCATCTAAACTTGTACTACTGTAGTAGGCGTGGGCTTCGTGTCTATCTTTGCCACAATAATGGGTTCACTATGCTGTTTGTAGTAGCTTACCCGCACTCCTATTTTTTTATTCATTGTTAAACCGACTCCTGCATTACCCCTATTTGACTTTGTATTTATAACCCTGTATTCACCTGACCAAAAGTCTTGTTCCTCCTGCCACCGAACTTCACTAATTCCCATTATATCTCTCTTTAACCTATCCATTTCCCTTTTTAAATTTTCTAACCTACCTGCCCGATTAAGGGATCAGACATTCCACGCTCCGATCCGTAGAACACCAGTTTTCTTTCTCCTGATAACGACGTCCTCTTGAGTAGTCCCCGCCCGGAGATCTGAGTGGGGGACTATTTTAGCTCCGGAATATTTTACTCAAGAGGACGCCATAATCATTTAATCATACAGTAAAGCTGCATGCCCTCGGGAAAAATTACGGTCGTAGTTTCCCCTTGCTTTCAGCCACTCGCAGTACCAGCACAGCAAGGCTGTTTTGGTTAGTGTTACAAGGCCAGATCAATCAATCGTCCGGACTGTGGCCCCTGCAAGTACTGAAAAGGCTTCTGCCCCTCTTCAGGAACCACACGTTTGTCTGGCATCTCAAGAGATACCCCTCCGTTGTGGTTGCACCTACGGTACAGCTGTCTGTATCGCTGAGGCACGCAAGCCTCCCCACCAACGGCAAGGTCCATGGTTCTTCGGTGTGTAGTGAGTTAAAAAGAACAGGGTTCAATGGTCAAGCAACTTTTCATTTGTGTACTCAGAGCTAGTTTAAACAACAACGAAACTGGACGTTAGACGCCTATAAACGAGTGATCTGGAGTGATGAATCAGTCTGCACCCTGCAGCAATCGGATAAGATGGTTTCAATGAGGCGAATACCTGGTGAACGTTACCTGCTTCATGTTTAGTACCAACAGTGATACGCCGAAGGGAGTATTTTTCGTGTTTAGGGGTCCGACTTCCTTAATGTGGTTAAGAAAACGCTGAATGTGGAATGATATGAACACATTTTACAGCAATGTGTACTGTGTACATTAGAGATAGAGGTATGGAGATAGTGACTGTATGTGTCAGCAATACAATGCCTCCTGTCGTAAAGCAGCCTATGCCAGCCAACCGTCCGGGACAATAAAGTGCCTGAAATGGAGTATCCTGCCTAAATTCCCGATTTTAACCCAATGGAGTTCCTTTAAGATGAGAGAGAAACTCGATTTCTCTCCAAAAGACAGAGTCCAACATCACCATATCCTCTGACTGATCTTGAAAAAGAATCTGCAGCGATTCCTCACTGACACCTGGGAGTGTTCCCACCAGAGTTTGAGCCGTGATAGAGGCGAAGGGCGGATGCAGCATAGAGTAATGTTAACTATTAGGTGCCCAGATCCTTTTGATAGGTAGTGTATGTAAGAAGAACGCTAATAGAAAGGACAGCTCTTCTGCAGCTTTATACTGAAATGAAACGCGTAGGTTGAACAGTACAGAGAGAGATGAGGGTAGATGCTTTTCATACGTCTTACAGAATAAAGCAGAATTTTGTATGGTACAGTATAACATCACAGAGAAATGACATTTATGACACAGGTTGGATAAATGCAGTTGTAGCTTGATAGGACAAGTCTGATGAACAGTGAAAGTTAAATTTGGCAAGAGAGAGAGAGCATTGGTGGCAGGATTCATGGGCAATGCAGAGTCTTGCGCTGTACAAAACAGAGAGGTTAGCTGCTTCAAATCCGTCTTCGGAGTAGTGACTGCAACAACCTGAACAAAGTTTTCCGTTGCTAACATACGCCCATAAATGAAGCTTAAAATTATAGATAGTCAGTACTCGTATGTGTAGTCTGATGATGATGAGGTCCCATACTCCGAGGAGCGTAGGGGACGATGCGGGAGACCCACACCGCAGTATTAGGCAAGGTCCTAGTGGAGGTGGTTTGCCATTGCCTTCCTCCGACCGTAATGGGGGTGAATGATAATGCTGAAGACGTCACAACAACACCCAGTCATCTCGAGGCAGGAAAAATCCCTGACCCCGCCGGAATCGAACCCGGAACTCCCTGCGCGGGAAGCGAGAACGCTACCGCAAGACCACGAGCGGCGGTCATGTGTGGTCTATTAATGGAAATTAATAATGACATGACGCCATGCGGCTCATCAGCGTTATATCAAATTCAGGACGATAATGTAGGCAAACTTTATCCTTTATTGTAATCTTTCACATTTCATCATAACAACATTAAATCCAGACCCATTTATCTGAAGGTGGACATGACTCATTAATTTCACATACAAAGTGGGAATTACCTACTTTATCTCTCCAAATTGTGAAGTCAGCATTACGTGAATGTGTGGGCAGCTGGTATGGTGTAGGCAACATGTGTCAATCACCGACAGAATCTCCACAGGGGTCACGTTGCATTAGGTAACAGCCGATGGCTCTCATATTCATGTAGGGAAGCTCTGGAGGCGACGCTCTGAGCAGCTTAACTTGTTCCCCATCCCACGCTTTCTGCCCACGTGGACTCCACCAGGTAGAGCTGCTCACCAGCAGCTGACACGGTGCCGCTGTCCTCACATGGAGTGGGTACCCCTCGCTTTTATCATCTTGCAGCCTCTACTGTCTACAATAATTGAACTGTAGAGGCCGCGTCATTAATTATTAATATTGAGGTCACTACAGGGAATACAGTTCGATGCTGAAATACTGTGGCATCAGATGCTAATAAAGACCATCTGTCATGGAGTGAAATATGAGGATCTCACGAAATTACAACAGACTCAGAATGTATGCAGGTATCAAACTGTATCTCGGAAAACTGAGGCATCAGATGCTAAGAAAGACCATCTGTCATGGAGTGAAATATGAGGATCTCACGAAATTACAACAGACTCAGAATATATGCAGGTATCAAACTGTATCTCGGAAAACTGATGAGAAAATAGGTAGACATGCCTCCAGAAGGTAAAACCAGATAGCTCTACGTTAAACAGTTTACAAACCATTCGACTCCTTTCAGACTCTTCCAACTCGTTCCCTAAAGGAGGCCCAGACGGTCCAGACTGATCCTACTGATTCCTTCAAATCCTCCGAGGCTGCCTCTGCTTGGCAGTTGTGTTCTTTTCCCCCACTCTGTCGCTCAGGGTGCTGAATTTCCCATCTTATCGCCTTTGTCATCGGCAAACTCTATTTGCAGTGTCAGCCAGTGAATGATCGACGGTGGGTAACCAACACTGCCAGTCTTCATGTACTGAGCGATACCTTCTGACGTTGCAGTGATAACATATAACATGTGAACTCCCACATCATTCTCATGAGACCTCACAATGGCGCATCTGCTGCCATTGATTGCTGGTTCTGTAGGGGTTTACATGGCAGACTCCCTCGGGAAAACGACTGACCATCCAGCCAGCAAATTCTCTGCATTCCTTAGCCGTCGAGAAGGCTGCAGCTCAAAGAAACTCCCATTTATCTGTAATAGGAGTGTCTTTAAGCCCTGTCTAAAGTGTCTTAGGCGCTCGGAGCTCAATGGTGTCCCTCAGCTGTCCACCTCTGAAAGTAAAAGAAATGTCCTAATTTAATGACTTATCACCGCCCAGCCCAAACTGATACCGACAGAAATTTTAAATTTTAAACGGTGTTATACTGTAGACATCGTTTAAGAAGGGACGTCCTGAAATTCCTCTCCTAATGGGCGAAATATAGGATGAAAACGTTTTTCGAAAAAATAACGCAATTTAGAAGCTAGAGCTACGGAAATTAACATTTCGTTTCTCGGTCACAAATGAACGAATACGTGAGTCAGCTTTTCTGTAAATTCAATCCCTAAGAAGAGGGAGATGTGGGTAACAGTTAATCTACTAAGTAAGTGAGTGTGTAATGTGTATTGAACCGGGGACCTAGGAGCAACGGAGAGGCTTCGTCCCGCCGTAGCCCTCAGTGGTTCACAACCTCACATCAGGCCAAAGCATTCCACCGGTCCCTACCACCGCCCCACACCGAACCCAGGGTTATTGTGCGGTTCAGACCTCAGTGGACCACACCCCTCCTCCCCCCCCCTCACCCCCCTCCTACTGGGAACGTCTCATACCAGACGTGTGTAAACCAAAGTGTTTGCGTGGTAGAATAATTATGGTGTACGTGTGCGTGGAGACAGTGTTTGCACAGAAATTGCTGACTTAGTGTAACTGATGCGTAATATGGGGAACCAACCCACACTCACCCAGGCAGATGGAAAACCGCCTTAAAAACCATACACAGGCTGGCCGGCGCATCGGACCTGGACACTAATCCGTCGGGCGAATTCGTGCCGAGGACCGGCACGCCTTCCCGCTCGGGAAGCAGCGAGTTAGACAGCGCCATTAGCCGGGCGGGCTATTGAGTAGGTACTAAAGCGGAAACTTCCTGGCAGATTAAAACTGTGTGCCACACCTAGTTTCGAATGCGGAATCTTTGCTTTTCTTGAGCAAGTGCTCTACCCACTGTGCTACTGAAGCAAGGAAAGGTTGTGAGACGTGCTTGTGGAGCTTAGTTGGTGTAGCACTCTCCCACGAAAGCATAGGCCCCGAGTTCAAGGACGCTCCTGCACAAAGTTTTAATCTGCCAGGAAATTCCATTCAAGCAAAAACTCGCTGCAGAGTGAATATTTATTTCTGAACTACTAAATATTTTTAAATCTACATTTATCAAGAAGTATTTAACTTCACTGTTAGATATAAAAAAGTACGGGTTTCAGTATATCAATGTAAAATCTAATAGGGATGTATAGATTGCTCCTAAATCATTTAGAATATTCGAGAACAGAAGAGGGTCTGCAACACTTCTTTGGGGAACGCCAGATATTACTTCTGTTTTACTCGATGAATTCCCGTCAGTTATTACGACAGAAAATAACGAATTCAGTCCAGCAAATGAGACGATACTCTGTAGGGATGCAATCTGATTAGAAGTCACGTGTGAGAAACGGTGTCAAAAATCTAACGGTTCAAAAATCTAAAAATATGGAATCAGTTTGATATCTCCTGTCGATAGCGCTCATTACTTCTTGTGCGAACTTCCAGTCCATAGGTGAGGATCTTCCGACCAGCGAGTGTTTGTATATGATTTCTAAGTGTGGAATTATTGTATCAGTATATTCTGAATGAAACCTGTCTGGTATACAATCTGAAGCGGAGGCCATGCCTTTAATCATTTAAGCTGCTTCGATACACTGATTATATCTGCTGTTAAGTTACTCTCTTGGCAGTTGTTTCTGTTTGGAATGCTGGAATATCCGTTTGAGATGATAGAACGTACTACTGTGTGTAAGGCAGCAGCTAATAATGCTAAAACCATCCATCCGATTTGTCTCTTTCTTTTCTTAGTGGGGTAGACGAAATTAAACACATTAAATGCACAAAGATTGGCAATCATGTAAATTGTCACTCACTCTTTCATAGTGTGCGGATCTGCACACGAACACTGCGCGTAACAGTATAGAAATTTATTTTAATTGAATAAAGTGTAGATTATGGGTGAAACATGGTACGTTAAATAAACAAACACTGTTATTTGCCTTGTTTCACAACTATTATTATTAGTGTTACTGTACAACATAGGTTTCGGGTTACAAGCCCATTTTCAAGTACTGTGCTGATTCCCAAAGATGATAATGCACAGATAGACATGATGACAAGAAAAAGTAATCATCTCAACTTCTTAAGGTTTCGATCCGTATCTTAATATCGTCAATGATAATTTTTTTAAGAAATTACATACGTAATTACACAGTTCAGCAGTTACAGTAATATGTCAGGCCTAAAGTTATGCGTCGGCCAAGAACTTTTAAACTACGATGTACTGGGGCCCAAAGTCTTGTTTCTATCCTGGGGTTGTGATCTCATCTAATACAAGAGTCTTTTAATTTATAAAATTTCTAATAGGCGGAGTTTAGCCGCCTTTTCCTCTGTCTGTAAGACTTGTACACCTATTACGTAGTTGTGGTTATTGTTCAGGCAATGTTCTGCAAAGGCTGAATCAGGCTTCTTCAGTTTACAGCTTCTATGATGTTCTTTAAGCCTGGTTCAGATTGATCTCTCCATCTGTCCAATGTAAACCCCACTATGTGTGATGGCTGCTTTTTGTTGTTTTTTTTTTCATTGGACAAGTAAACTACTTATTGTTTGAGGAACACAGAGAAACACAGAGAAATCCCTGGCCTTCAAAATGATACTTCTTCTGTTTGATGTTTTCCCAATAAAAGGTAATTTTCACCATTTCTTTTGCAGTTTGACTCTGTTTTTCATTGGGGAAAGAAGTCCTTGGCTGATTTATACCTTTTGTCATGTTAATGTAATTGCTTAATTGTGTACTTACGTAAGTAATTTGTTAAAAATGGCCATTGTCGTAATTTTACTTTAAGCTATGGATCGATATATTAAGAAGTTAAGATAATTAGGTTTGACTTGTCACCATGTTTATCTGCGCATTATCATCTTTGGGAATCAGTAACGTACTTGAAAATGGGTTTATAACACGCAACCTAGGTTGTGGCTCTGAGCACTATGGGACTTAACTGCTGAGGTCATCAGTCCCCTAGAACTTAGAACTACTTAAACCTAACTAACCTAAGGACATCACATACATCCATGCCCGAGGCAGGATTCGAACCGGCGACTGTAACAGCTCCGCGGTTCCGGACTGCAGCGCCTAGAACCGCACGGCCACCGCGGCCGGCCCTAGGTTGTACAGTACCATTAATAATAAATTTGTAAACAAGGCCAAAACAGTGTTTTTACTTAAGTAGTATAGAAATTTGAAAAAAAAAGAAAACAAAGTAACTGCAGACCCTACCGTCAGCGAAGCAGCGGGTGCTAATCTAGTCGGAGTGACCGAGCTGTTCTAGGCGCTACAGTCTGGAACCGCGCGACCGCTACGGTCACAGGTTTGAATCCTGCTTTGGGCATGGGTGTGTGTGATGTCCTTAGGTTAGTTAGGTTTAAGTAGTTCTAAGTTGTAGGAGACTGATGTCCTCTGATGTTAAGACCCATAGTGATCAGAGCCATTTGAACCGTTTTCTAATCTAGTCAGTATTTCCATACGACACCCCCTGTGTATCAAAGAAAACACTTAGGTTAAACTATATCTCTCCGTCATCTGTAGCATTTTGGAAAGTTTCATGTATTACTTAGCACAAGAGGCATTAAAGTCGTACTTCCCGTGGAGCTTCACATATTTAGAAATTGTACATGTTTGAGAATGTGACACACTGTCCAGTCAGTTAGCGTCTGGTGTGGAATGCTTGGTCCTATAATTATTGGCCTTTATTTCATCAGTGGTGGTCTAAAAGGCACAGCGTATGCCAACTTTTCCAGACGAATTCTTCATCCTCTTCTGGATGAAATGCCGCTAAGAAGCAGAATGCTTATGTGGTATACACACGATGGATCTCCAGCAAATAACGCCTTGCGTGCACGTCATGTTCTGAACCGAAGGTATCCTGCCAGATGGATTGTTCGAGGAGCAACAGTTATTTGGCCTACTAGGTCTCCTGATTTAAATTCTCTGGACTTCTTTCTTTGGAGATGGATTAAAGACCTTGTCTATCGCAATATTCCAACAACTCCAGAGGGCATGCAGGAAGTATCGGGCTTGCTTGTAATTCTCATCATCAAGCAACACTGGAAGAAGTAAATAATTCTTTCATTCAACGAGTGCACCAGTGTATCGGTGTCCAGAGTCACCACTTTAAGCACCTTTGAATGTTCTACTCCCCGGCAATGATACAGGAGAGTCAAAGTCAATTTTGTGTTATGTTTTAACTTGATTTTCATTTGTTTTCTGACAACTCCACCAAGTGGACGAATTTGTGATCCCGGCCTCAAAGTCAGTGTTCTGCAATGTAATTAATAACGTTGTGTTTCTGTGAATGGTACATTGTGTTACATTTTTGAATAGGTCTTTGGGATAGGAAATGAATTACTGAAAAAAATATAATGTGCCATTTAAAAAAGCCATACCACTGTTCATATCATTGTAAAAAACAAAGCTACAACAAAGGCAATCATGTTGATTGATGGCCCCCTGACGGCTAAAGAACATTTGCTTGAAACGTTTTGTAATTTGCATCTGGACACACAGTTACTTAGGGTCATCAAGATAAATGGGACACCATGAATATAAAACACACATGTATTTGGGTCACTAAAGATGATTTGTATATAAAAGGAGCGAAACGAATATGACAGAAATTTAATTTACTAAGACGGAGCACACCTCCATGAAGGCTGAGGGTGTGCATCACTGTCTATTTTATGTTAAATTCCAAAATCATAAGTTTCAAGACGATTCGACTACCAAATTGGTCCCTCTTGCTCCATCTCGCGTAAAGATAAATTTGAAAACATCCGAGTCTGCACTGAGACTCACAAGCAGGGACGAGAACCTCCGTGCACAGTTCGAAACCAGAAGAGGAAGGATGAAGTGACTGTTTTTGTTGTTGTAGTTCTCAGATCAAAGACTGGTTTGATGCAGGACTGGTTCGATGCAGCTCTTGATACTACTCTATCTTGTGCGAGCCTCTGCTTCTCCAATAAATACTGCAACCTTCATATTTCTCTATCTGCCTGCTGTATTCATCTGTTGATCTCCCCCTACAATTTTGGCCGCCACACTTCCATCCAGCACTAACCTGGTGATCACTTGGTGTCTGAGAATGTGTCCTATCAACGGATCCCTTCTTTCGATCGAGTTGTGCCACAAATATTATGCCTCCACAATTCTGTTCAGTACTTTCTCATTAGTTATGTGATCGACCCATCTAATCTTCAGCATTCTTTTGGAGCGTCACATTACGAAATCGTCTCTTCTGTTTTCATCTAAACTGTTTATCGTCCATTCTTCATTTCTAGATATAGCAACGCTCCAGACAAATACTTTAAAATAGGCTTCCAGACGTTAACCCTTACTTGATGTTAACAAACTTCTCTTCTTCAGAAATGCTTTTCTTGCTGTTGACTGTCTACATTTTATAGCATCTCTACTCCGGCCATCATCAGTTATTTGGCTGCCCAAGCAGCAAAACTCGTCTACGACCTTTTGTCTCATTCCCTACAAATGTAGGTTTGCCTTTCCTTAACCTTACGTAAGTCGTAGTGTCAATATTGCCTTGGGTGTTCCTAGATTTCTCCGGAATCCAAACTGGTATTTCCCGAGGTTGGCTCCTATCAGTTTTCCCATTCTACTCTAAAGAATTCGTATTTATATTTCCCAATCCATTTCACTCATGCCAGAAACTTCTTGCGTTGGAACTGGAATCACTGCACTCTTATTTAACTCTGAGGGTATTCATATCGGATGGAAGAGTTTTATTCTTAGGCTATCAGTAGTTCTGATGGAATATCGTCTACCCACGGCGCCTTGTTTTGACTTAGATCTTCTTTGAGCTTTGTGAAATTCTTCTCGCAATATAATATCTCCCATCTCATCTATTGTACATTTACCTTCACTTCCCATTTTATAATACTGCTTTCAAGTTCATATGCCTTGTATAGACACTTGAATATGCTCCTTCTCCCTTTCACATTTCCTTCTTTTCCTTTTGACTGGTTTACCGTCTGAGCACTTGATATTCATACATCTGCTTCTCTTGTCCCCCAAGGTCTCTTTCATTTGCCTGAAGGCTTTATCTATCCTTCTTGTGGTGTCACCGCCAGACACCACACTTGCTAGGTGGTAGCCTTTAAATCGGCCGCGGTCCGTTAGTATACGTCGGACTCGCGTGTCGCCACTGTCAGTGATTGCAGATCGAGCGCCGCCACACGGCAGGTCTAGAGACACGTCCTAGCACTCGCCCCAGTTGTACAGCCGACTTTGCTAGAGATGGTTCACTGACAAATTACGCTCTCATTTGCCGAGACGATAGTTAGCATAGCCTTCAGCTACGTCATTTGCTACGACCTAGCAAGGCGCCATTATCATTTGCTATTTATCTTGTGATGCATGTACCGTCAGACCGATGTTCACCAATTATGGATTAAAGTTAAGTATTCCAGCAGCTACGTATTATTTTTACTAGACTCAACTCCTTTAACTGTTCCAGACCTCACGCCAGCCTGCGTGAGCTTAAACGTGTGCCTTTCGGCTACCAATCATAGTGGCTTGGCTTTCTTGCCAAGTCACAACACTTCTCCTAGTAAAATATTCTTCTAAATCCTTGTATATGTCATGTAGTGATCCCTGCTTAGCAATTTAGAACTTCCTATCAGTCTCACGTTTTAAGCATTTGTGTTTCCTTTCGCCTTCTTCATTTGGTGCATTTTCAAAATTTCTCCTCTCTTCAGTTAAATTATATATTCTTGTGTGATCCAAGGATTTCTATTAGGCCTTGTCTTTTTACCTATGATCCACTGCTGCCTTCACTATTTCACCTATTAAAGCTACAATTTCGTCTTCTTCCGTATTCATTTCTCCCCGTTCCAGTCAACTGTTGCGTCATGACTCCTCTCAAATTCTCAACAATCTCCGGTTCTTTCAATTTACCTAGGTCCCATCTCCCTAACTTCCTACCTTTTTCCAATGTCATCAGTTTTAATCTACAGTTCATAACCAATAAATTACGGTCAGAGTCAACATCTGTCCTAGGAAATGTTTACAGTTCCAATTTTTTTAAAAAAATGTTCAAATGTGTGTGAAATCTTATGGGACTTAACTGCTAAGGTCATCAGTCCCTAAGCGTATACACTACTTAACCTAAATTAACCTAAGGACGAACACACACACCCATGCCCGCGGGAGGACTTGAACCTCCGCCGGGACCAGCCGCACAGTCCATAACTGCAGCGTCTTAAAACCGCTCGGCTAATCCCGAGTGGCTACAGTTTAAAATCTAAAATTTGGTTCCTAAATCTCTGTCTAACAATTGCATAATCAATCTGAAACCTTGACGTGTCTCCAAGTCTCTTCCAGGCATACAGCCTTCTTTTATGATTTTTAAACCAAATGTTAGCGAAGATTAAAGCTCTGTGCAAAATTCGACCAAGTGGCTTCCACTTTCATTCTTTTCCCCAGTCCATATTCACCTACCATTTTTCATTCTCTTCTTTTTCCTGTTATCGATTTCCAGTCTACCATCACAATAAAATTTTCGTTTCCTTTCATTGTCTGAATAATTTCTTTTATCTCATCGTACTTTTCTTCGATCTCTTCATTATTGGTGGAGCTAGGTGGCATGTAAACTTGTGGATCTGTTGTAGACGTGGACTTCGTATCTATCTTGGCTACGATAATGCGTTCACCATGCTGTTCATAGTAGTTTACGCACATTCCTATTTTCTTATTCATTATTAAACCCAATCCTGCATTACCCCCATTTCATTTTGTGTTTATAGCTTTGTATTCACAGGACATGATGTCCTGTTCCTCCTGCATCCGAACTTCAAGTAATTCCCACTACATCCATTAATCTCTTTAAATTTTCTAAGATACCTGCATGATCCGTAGAACGTCAGTTTTCTTTCTCCTGATTACGACATCCTCTTTAGTAGCCCCCCCCCCCCCGGGAGATCCAAATGGGGCATTATGTTGCCTACAGAATATTTTACCTAAGAGAATACCATCATCATTTAACCATATAGCGGAGCTGCATATCCTCGGGAAAAATTTCGGCTGTAGTTTCCCTTTGCTTTCACCCGATCACAGTGCCAACGTAGCAAGGTCGTTTGGGTTGATGTTACAATACCAGATATGTAAGTCACACATATTGTTGTCCCTGCAGCTTTTGAAAAGGCTATTCCCCTCTTCAGGAGCAAAAAGTTTGTATATTGTAATGAGGAGTTACTTTCGTTTTGCCCCAGGTTACAGCAGGAAGTAATTATGTTTTCTATATCGAGATATAAGTTTTCATTGATTGCTAGCAGCTTCAATACTTCATTAGGTGAAAGGAATATTTGACGTATATGTTTACTTCTTTTCATCATTTCACAAAGAGGTCACACGCCGTTTATATGTATACTCCTTGTTCCACCCTGTATGAGTGTGCATGGGTATGAATGGAAGTCAAATGTAGCGGGAGCATGGACCAAAGGGAACAGTTTAAGGAAATATGAGTCATTGCCAACAATAGAAGAATAACGGCAGGTAGGCCAGAGCGGCAAGCAAACATGAAAACAGGCTCCTGGGTAGGTTACAAAGTTGGTGCGGGGGTGAGGTGAGTCTCCCCACCACCGCGTTTGAATAGGAACGTTGGTCGGATTTTGGCGCGTGGAGAGCACTGTGGGGCCAGCCATGAGACGGACCGGACGCGGGAGCACAGCAGCTCGCAGACTTGGTGAGATAAAAATGAGGTAATATGGCTACAAATTCACGACATGGTATGCTCATAGCACGCATTCAACATATGTTCATCGGTACAGGTTACGGTTTTAATTTATTTGCAATAGTTTTTTCGGAATTGTGTTTGTAAAATTTTGCTTTGTGGTAGTGAGCATGCAACAGGAACCATCAGTTCATGTAGCTATTTTCCGAGTTATAAGCTTCACTTTTAGCTCAATGAAAGGTGGTTGCGTATCAGATGTTACATCGAGATTTTTCTGTCGAGAAATTTAATTGTTTTTGGTACTTTCTTTGTGAGTTTAGTTCGTACTTCTTTTTGGCGCCAATAGTACAAAGTCATATAATGTGGTACATTATCGAGTTTCAGTGTGCTTACAATTGTTTTCAGTGACATATTTAACCGTTATTACTGTGCTACTGTGCTTTTACCTAAAATATTTTATGAATTTGATGTAGTTTCTTTGATCTCATATGATCGACCACGTGTTTGCGCCCTCAGCGTAGCACATGCTCAAACTGAAGTTACCCGTGTTCATTGCATAGTGCTTTCAATTGAAACAGGCAGCGGCGTATAAATTATTGTAAAATCTACAAAATTGTTAGTAACATTTTACCCAGAATCTTTTCTTTGATTGAGGTTTTCTACCTTCAGCAATGGCTGACTTTAAATGTCTATTGTGTAATTCATGCATGATGAAACGTGAGTCTTAAGGAATGAATGACGATTATCCCGCTAAACACGGTGTGGCCCACTTATGTATTTTTTGTGTAATGAGACCATGATGAAATTATTCGTGTAGTGTTTTCGTTTTGTCATTGTCCTACCCATGAGAGGTTTAACGCTCATTCAGACATAAGTTTTGTAACTAAAAATCTATTAAATGAGAGTCAGTATTTCAATTAAGAAATATTCCCCCAAGTAACCTGATACATGAAATGGATAGGATGTATCTTATTCAGCTCAATTAAACCTGGGAAGCCTTTTCAGTTCGATTTTCTAAAGTTGGTGAAAGACAGAGATAATCTGCAATTTGAATTTAGATAGGCTACTAGCTGCTACAGTGACGGCTTTGACTTCAACCACCCCATAACGTGCTATCTTAAAGAAACTCGCACCAGTTTCCGTTGCACACAATTGAAAAATAATTAATTTATTTACGAAGTTAATCAAATAAGTGTCACAAAATAGACACCATTTCTTCTGGGCCAGGTATATTAGCAGCCGGGACGCAAAGTCGAGTATAATTCTCTAAGGTAACGCGAAGAGATGGTTACACAGGTTCAATATAAATTAAAAATATATAAAGAACCAGCATACAGCCAACGGGCAGTCATATAGCAGTAACAAAATGAAACGCAACCACCTGTGACGTTGGATGGGACGACATCAAAGTTACAAGTTTGTTTGCGAAAATCAGTTATGTTGGCCACTGATTCATCGTGTATACGGATGGTGCTAGCTCCTTCAGCATCAGCTAAGGCCTGAAGACGGTCCACTGAAGCGCCAAACTGGTAGCCATACAATAAATGACATCATAAGGATGGCTGTAGTTGTTCCATTTTCTTATAATAGTGAAAGGCCGTAGTCCCCGAGACCTCCACTCACAAGGAGGGACACGCAAAAGCACTTTTATATGCCTTGTCCACAGATACCTCTCGATTGTAGTTGTACCTATGGTACAGCTATCTGTATCGCTGAGGCACACAGGCAGCTCCACCAACCGCACGTTGCATGGTCCTTGGGATGGGGGGATGAAGTGACTGTATGTTAGACAGTGCTATAGTCACCGATGAAGCAAAAATACTGATAGGTAGTTGTGACAAGAGAATGTAGCGGGTGAGTACTGGAATCAACCAGCACTGGCGCTCAAATCCACGTAAGCTGTAAATGCGCTGAAGAGATGACCACACAAAAGGCATGACACCTGTAAAACAATTCTTCCGTTCATAAAGATAATATAAAAATAAATTTGTTTTCTGGTAGCTCTATGAGCCTTGAGCAAACGCGACATTAACTCTTCTTTCCACCAATACATGTTCGTTGAAGTTACATCATGAGTGGGCTTTTCATTTTTTTCTATGAACTTACGAGAATATTGCTCTTCGTTAGCAGTATGTATAAAGTTTTAGTTTTTAAGGGAAGTATTCAGCTACGACTGTAAAGCAAAGTATAGAAAACCACAAAAACCACACGCAAAAGCACTTTTATATGCCTTGTCCACAGATACCTCTCGATTGTAGTTGTACCTATGGTACAGCTATCTGTATCGCTGAGGCACACAGGCAGCTCCACCAACCGCACGTTGCATGGTCCTTGGGATGGGGGGATGAAGTGACTGTATGTTAGACAGTGCTATAGTCACCGATGAAGCAAAAATACTGATAGGTAGTTGTGACAAGAGAATGTAGCGGGTGAGTACTGGAATCAACCAGCACTGGCGCTCAAATCCACGTAAGCTGTAAATGCGCTGAAGAGATGACCACACAAAAGGCATGACACCTGTAAAACAATTCTTCCGTTCATAAAGATAATATAAAAATAAATTTGTTTTCTGGTAGCTCTATGAGCCTTGAGCAAACGCGACATTAACTCTTCTTTCCACCAATACATGTTCGTTGAAGTTACATCATGAGTGGGCTTTTCATTTTTTTCTATGAACTTACGAGAATATTGCTCTTCGTTAGCAGTATGTATAAAGTTTTAGTTTTTAAGGGAAGTATTCAGCTACGACTGTAAAGCAAAGTATAGAAAACCACAAAAACCACAGTGTAACAAGCTGTATAATAAAATTTGTTTGAAAAATTTGTGACTACGGTATGTACGGACAGTAATCGGCAATTTTTCTGTTATTTCATGGAAATAAAATAATAAATCCACTTAAGGATATGAAATTTAAGCGAAACACCTAATAGTGAAAAGAAGGAAGTCGAGACGTATTCGGAAAGTAACGTTCGATCGGTCGCGAAATGGAAACCACTGTGAAAACGCAATAAGGCTTTGCATAGGTGTGTTGGACAGTGTCTCTAGAATGCCCGTTGATCGCGTCACGTCTGTCTTTTCAGTTCTGAGTACACAGTGAGCGCGTAAATGTGCCTAGAAAACAGTGTCTCTCGCCAAGTTTGAGTGCCAGTGACAGATTTCGCCTTATTGGATGCAGCCCATACAACATAACTGCCATGCATTTCCTTCTTCATGACAGTTCTCCGCAGCACTCTGAAGGGGCAATGAGGTCGCCCCTGCAACGTTTTCGATGGAAAGTGTTTGATCGCCCTCCATACAGCCCAAACTTTGCTCCCTCTTATTTTCATCTCTGCTGACATGAACCGCTGGTTCTGAAGTCGACTTTTTGCTACAGGCAACGAACTGCAGATCAGCGTAGAGCATCGGCGAAAGTGCATGCGGTTGCCTTCTATGAAGAGAGTATTGGAAAGTTGGTACGACACTACGACAAATGTCTGAGGCGAAGAGACTTCCGCGTAGGGACGTTGCTGGAAGGTGTGACTAACTTTCGCAAATAAAACACTTCTTATTTTCACTGTGGTTTCCATTTTGCGACAGATCGGACCTTACTTTCAGAATACGCCTCGTAATAGTGCTTGCTTAAGGCGGTGCGTTACCAAATACAAGTTTATTTGTTACCAAACAAGGACAGAAGTGTGTTCCTCAAACTGAAGATGACTATAGAATTTCAGTGCAACTCGCCCTAATCAAGAGAAAAAATGTTTCCTCTCACGATTGTCTGGTCATCTTACTGAAAATAATTAAAAAAGTTAATTTGGGAGTGATTAAATGAAACGTTAAATTTGTTGCAGTCAGTTTTACGTGTATTTCCACTTCCAAATTTCATCCGTTTCTTTCGTATTGTTTTCATGGAAGCGCTACGGTGGCTTTAAAGATTTACGGACGTATGTTTGTAGTCTTTCCCTCAAACAATCACTTAGGTTTATAAGAAGGAATGGGTAGATGAGTGTGCAGGAATTAAAGTTTGATTCAGTACGTAAAGCGTATTCGTGTACAGTAACTGACTGCACAGCGCCGCTAATAGCAGAGATCCACATTCGTAACAGTCTCCAGTATCCATGTTTACCTTATCACACACAACCAACACAGGGCATATTACATACAAATTATTCCGTTGCTGCACTTACATCGCAATAAGAAACTATTAGCGTTAAGAAAACAGATAATAATACATAATACTTTTCGTTTAGAGAACCGTATCAGGTACTCTTCATTTGTGAAAAGTCATGTAGTTTCTGAATTAGATGTAAGTATTTTTATCATTGATTTGGCTCAGCTCTTTGGGAGCCCATTGAGAAGAGGAAAGTAATAGTCTCCATCAGTGGAAGAGAGCACAAGGCGTCTTCATAACTGTCCTAGATTTCCGCTTCAACAAATAAGTCAATCCAATTAAGCTCTGGAATGAATCGGCTTCACCACGGCTGAGTGCAGTTCCGGATCCTAGAGAGGTAAACCAATATCGACGCAGAAGTGGAGCGTCCGCTGAATCAGTCGTAATTTTGCAGATTGCAATAGCTTGCGGGATCGCTCCACCGCTTAAGCTTCTGTTGATGTATGCTGGAGACGGTCGTTCGTACTCAGACAACAATATATATTATTCAGTATGTCTCCGAATATTATTGTTAAATTGGAATCATGCTTAAGGCATTACATAAAAATTTTCATTTTTTTTAAAGCGGTTATAGAAGTGATATCAGGTGTTCCCCAGGGAAGCGTCCTGGGACCTCTGCTGTTCCTGATCTATATAAATGACGTGGGTGACAATCTGAGCAGTTCTCTTAGGTTGTTCGCAGATGATGCTGTAATTTACCGTCTAGTAAGGTCATCCGAAGACCAGTATCAGTTGCAAAGCGATTTAGAAAAGATTGCTGTATAGTGTGGCAGGTGGCAGTTGACGCTAAATAAAGAAAAGTGTGAGGTGATCCACATGAGTTCCAAAAGAAATCCGTTGGAATTCGATTACTCGATAAATAGTACAATTCTCAAGGCTCTCAATTCAACTAAGTACCTGGGTGTAAAAATTACGATCAACTTCTGTTGGAAAGACCACATAGATAATATTGTGGGGAAGCGAGCCACACGTTGCGTTTCGTTGGCAGGACATTTCGAAGATGCAACAAGTCCACTAAACAGACAGCTTACACTACACTCGTTCGTCCTCTGTTAGAATATTGGTGCGCGGTGTGGGATCCTTACCAGGTGGAATTGACGGAGGACATCGAAAGGAAGCAAAAAAGGTCAGCTCGTTTTGTATTATCACGTAATAGGGGAGAGAGTGTGGCAGATATGATACGCGAGTTGGGATGGAAGTCATTAAAGCAAAGACGTTTTTCGTCGCGGCGAGGTCTATTTACGAAATTTCAGTCACCAACTTTCTCTTCCGAATGTGAAAATATTTTGTTGAGCCCAACCTACATAGGTAGGAATGATCATCAAAATAAAATAAGAGAAATCAGAACTCGAATAGAAAGGTTTAGGTGTTCGTTTTTCCCGCGCGCTGATCGGGAGTGGAATGGTAGGGAGATAGTATGATTGTGGTTTGACGAACCTTCTGCCAAGCACTTAAATGTGAATTGCAGAGTAACCATGTAGATGTAGATGTAGATGTAAATGTACAGGGTCCTTCAGGTAAGCATTTCACCTCAAATGCTTCCTGAACTGTATAGGTTATCGTAATTCTGTCCTCATCTACATGAATTCTACAAAAGTCTTCACTAAACGATGTGTAGTGTCTTACCATAACTGAATTAATTACAGATGCATTAATATCAACTTCGCTTTTTTTAAATGGATCTAGATTCTGCTGCTAGTATGATATATCGGACAGAAATAAATTCAAAGTCATTTGTCTCTGATAAATCCGACATGTAGTTTCCCAGAATTCAGATTATCAAGGACGTAGGGCTTATCACATTTGATCTTCGGAACAATTGCCTAAGGCTGCCTTCAGTGAATATTCGTGATTTCATACCGAAATTGGGATACGCGTCAAATGAGAGAAACGGGAATCAGTGTTCACCGACGCGATCCAGTATAAAAAGCACGGAACCTATGTATCTTGCAAAGAAAGAAAAATTTAAAAAAAAAATATTCAGAGGCTACTGGAATATGAAGCTGAGGGTAAGAGGAAACGTTGCAACAAGAAATACAAATGAAATACATACACTAGTATGTAAAACTTAAAGACCAAACTAACTAACGCACGATGTGACATTGTGAAGTAACATAACAGTATGAAACTTCGTTCGCACATAGAATGAACTGCTACAGTCATCACAGAAGCTGGCAGTTTGTTGTTTGATTTACGGGGAGGAGATCAAACAGCGTGTTCCTTTGTCCCATCGCGTTAGGGAAGGAAGTCGGCCGTGCTCGTTCAAAGGAAACATCCGGCATTTGCTTAAAGTGATTTAGGAAAATCATGAGAAACCTAAATCAGAATTTCCGAATGCGGGTTATTGAAGCTGGTCGGAAGAAATACTACGCAATTAGTCGAAGGCAAATGGTACTTTTGTTCACAGACAATAATTACACTGAAGTCACTTAGATTTATGATGAACTGGACAGTTCTAAAGGGAGGATATGGATATTAATACTTGTGCGATCACAACGAACAGCAGTGCATGCTCTGCAATGTACACCCACTCTGAACACAAGGTTGGTGTGCATTTCCTGCGATACTGCATTTCAATCGTCCACCAGCATGATACACCCAGCGACTGCAGATCATCTGGAGACTACTGCCAGTGTGAGCGAAACTACACTCCTGGAAATTGAAATAAGAACACCGTGAATTCATTGTCCCAGGAGGAAGGAGAAACTTTATTGACACATTCCTGGGGTCAGATACATCACATGATCACACTGACAGAACCACAGGCACATAGACACAGGCAACAGAGCATGCACAATGTCGGCACTAGTACAGTGTATATCCACCTTTCGCAGCAATGCAGGCTGCTATTCTCCCATGGAGACGATCGTAGAGATGCTGGATGTAGTCCTGTGGAACGGCTTGTCATGCCATTTCCACCTGGCGCCTCAGTTGGACCAGCGTTCGTGCTGGACGTGCAGACCGCGTGAGACGACGCTGCATCCAGTCCCAAACATGCTCAATGGGGGACAGATCCGGAGATCTTGCTGGCCAGGGTAGTTGACGTACACCTTCTAGAGCACGTTGGGTGGCACGAGATACATGCGGACGTGCATTGTCCTGTTGGAACAGCAAGTTCCCTTGCCGGTCTAGGAATGGTAGAACGATGGGTTCGATGACGGTTTGGATGTACCGTGCACTATTCAGTGTCCCCTCGACGATCACCAGTGGTGTACGGCCAGTGTAGGAGATCGCTCCCCACACCATGATGCCGGGTGTTGGCCCTGTGTGCCTCGGTCGTATGCAGTCCTGATTGTGGCGCTCACCTGCACGGCGCCAAACACGCATACGACCATCATTGGCACCAAGGCAGAAGCGACTCTCATCGCTGAAGACGACACGTCTCCATTCGTCCCTCCATTCACGCCTGTCGCGACACCACTGGAGGCGGGCTGCACGATGTTGGGGCGTGAGCGGAAGACGGCCTAACGGTGTGCGGGACCGTAGCCCAGCTTCATGGAGACGGTTGCGAATGGTCCTCGCCGATACCCCAGGAGCAACAGTGTCCCTAATTTGCTGGGAAGTGGCAGTGCGGTCCCCTACGGCACTGCGTAGGATCCTACGGTCTTGGCGTGCATCCGTCGTCGCTGCGGTCCGGTCCCAGGTCGACGGGCACGTGCACCTTCCGCCGACCACTGGTGACAACATCGATGTACTGTGGAGACCTCACGCCCCACGTGTTGAGCAATTCGGCGGTACGTCCACCCGGCCTCCCGCATGCCCACTACACGCCCTCGCTCAAAGTCCGTCAACTGCACATACGGTTCACGTCCACGCTGTCGCGGCGTGCTACCAGTGTTAAAGACTGCGATGGAGCTCCGTATGCCACGGCAAACTGGCTGACACTGACGGCGGCGGTGCACAAATGCTACGCAGCTAGCGCCATTCGACGGCCAACACCGCGGTTCCTGGTGTGTCCGCTGTGCCGTGCGTGTGATCATTGCTTGTACAGCCCTCTCGCAGTGTCCGGAGCAAGTATGGTGGGTCTGATACACCGGTGTCAATGTGTTCTTTTTTCCATTTCCAGGAGTGTACTAACAAGTCTCTCTTAGATACCGTAGCTCCAAAAGAGCTGACCTTATTGCTTTGTTACCGAAATGCAGTTAGATCACTATTTTCATTTGTCAGCATTATCATAAATGACACGCTTTTATTCTGCGTTTGTTTAATAACTGGTACCCTTGCAAAATCAGAATTTGCTTGTATTAGTTGATTTATAGTTTAGGTATTTGTTATGAAGTTAAAATTCCGCCTATGCATCATAGTTTCTTATGTATGAGCATCGTGGACCGATACTTGCTCACAGACACTGGTTTCAGAAGTATTTGAGTAGAGCTGCTTATGAGAAAACTTACATTCTGTATAAATTTCTCTCAGGCATAAAATACATCACAAGGAAAGCACCTGAAAGAAGTTCCAGAAACCTACGTAACTCTCGAAGAAAGAGGTCATTTTAATGTGGTTCAGTGCTGGAACCCGCAGTTTCCAGATGCGCTCAACTGTAGATTGAGTCACTACAGTCTGTGTTCAATATGTGGCAATGTTCTCCAGTACGTTCATCAAAATCTCATACACTGGCAGAGACCTGTTCCAGAGATATTTAGAGGTTAAAACAAGTGATCTGCTAAGCAATGCAGCCATTAGACAATCTATGTGAAGCGCTGGGGTAGCTTAGACGAACAGGATAGGATACATATCCAGGTTTCGATTACCGTTCGTGCTGCAAATAAGCTACTCACTCACATTAATGTGATCACCTCATAAAAGCCTGAATAACCACGTTTTGCGGCGCGGACCGCTACGAGACGTGCAGGAAGAGAGTAAGGTTGTGGAAGACACCAATGGGGCTGTGGATCCACGCCGCCTCCTATGTAGTGGACAATCGTGCTAGGTCTCTCGGTTGAGTGTCAATGGAACGAATGAACTGCCCGATCGAAGTGGTCGCACAGATTCTCGATTAGGTTTGTATCCATAGGAGTACAATAAACTCATCCTGGTCATCGAACCACGTCAGTACGCTTCGAGCTGTGTGACACGTTGTATTGTCCTACTGGTAAACGCCGCCGAGCCTTGGAAAACCAACCTGCATGTATGGCCAACATTGTCCCCAAGGGTAGATGCCTGCTTACTGGTAAATGACAACGAGCCTAGGAAAACCAAGCTGCATGTATGGGCGAACATGGTCCCCAAGGATAAATGCATACTTGTTTTGAACTTTGAGCCTTCCACAGTGAAGGAATCACAAGGGTATGACACGAAATCATTGTCCAGACTACAACGCATGAAGGGTGCTGACTTTCAGACGTTTCACGCCGTAGATGTCAACTGACATCTATTCGATGGAGCAGAAAACATGACTCCTGTGAAAAAATCAGCTGTCGGCACTCAGTGAACTCCCAGTTGCCATTTTGGTGTACATATTGTAGCCTTCGTCGCCGAAGAACATAAATGGTGCATGAACCATTGTTAGTTCAGAGTCTCACTGTGTAAAAGTTTATTCACTTTGAAATATTAACTTACGTAATTTTAAAGACACTGAAGTTATTTTTGTGTCATTGGATGTGCCTCACTTTTCTGGGATCGCCAATATATTGAGATTTGCACTAATATTTGATTGTAAATTGTTATTGACTCTCAGGGAGCAGTAAGAAGCCGCGTTTCACATTGTCTAACACTCCGCCTTATCTTGGAGTCTTGTCTGCCATCTTAAGCGTCAAAATTTCTCGTACCAGGATTTTCGCTTTGCCGGCCACATGCCCCATGTCTCTGAGCATGGATTCACCTGGACTGATCGCCTAGCCGGACCTGTCGAAACGTGTCCTGAGCTCTTGGTCCCGCAACCGTTCAGCTGTATAACGAATTTATCTTATTTTCTACCAATTCTACGTGGTCACTTAGCTCGCCTACATAACTGTAACATTACTCACACTAACAATACTTTATAATTAACCACATCTAAAATTGAGAATATTTCGTAGACATTCCACTTACACAAATTTTCGAAAATAGCTAATGTAACCGTCGATATTGTTGTTATGTATTTATACAGGGTGATTTAGTTGCTCATACCTAAGAGGTTTACGCAGCCCATAGCAACCCCAAAAACCACGTGCGAAATTTTAGTGTTCTCTCGCTCACTACCTGTAAACTATTAGTATTAATATAGTTAAATTTTGTACTGTGGTACGTTTTCGCTAGAGGCCATAGTTCTCGAATTATTCAAGAAAATTGTACAAAAGTGTCCTTCAATGGTGTTGTTTTTCTTTTTTTTTTTTTTTTTGTTTTTTTAAGCGCTCGATAACAGTGGCCTACACCGAAACCTATCCCAGTAAAAATTTACACATGTAAGGTCAGATGAATCATCCTGCATTTCAGTAAGGATGTTAAACTCAATTCAGAGGTCTTAGAAACTGTGGAAAATCATTACTTATATCCAAAATTTACCTGATCAAAATAAACAGCGTTCAGTTACGGATATCCAAATTGACGAAGATAAAAATACCGTTTTCCTCTACAGACAGCAACTTTCAGGTAATGGTACAGGTCGCTGCCTAGTGAGTAGAGCCAAGCCCAGTGGCAGCCCGGAAGACAGCTATCTCCTCGTATGCATTAGCAGTACCCCGAGATTGAATAATGCCACACGTGGTGCATCGTACTATCCACTGCCCTTAGAAATACATGCAACTTCAACAAATCTGTAAGGATAGCCTCGACATACTTGCTCGGGAATGGGTGCCAAAAAGTTAAACGCTATTATAAAAGCGTATGTTGATGACGAGCGCATTTCTTGAAAAGATATAAAATAGAAAGGATTGTGGATGAAACTGTGGATAGCGAGAAGGGAAGCTCGAAGTGTTCACTAGAATCTGTTTCGTGAGCTACCGTGTGAGAACATAAACAAAAACGAAAATTGTTTGATAATGGACGAACAAACATTTTTATAGGGTAATACGGGCCCTAACATCACAGATATTTCGTGAAGATTGCCTTCGACTTACCGTGCAGTGTATGAGAATTATTTCTTCAAATATACACTCCTGGAAATTGAAATAAGAACACCGTGAATTCATTGTCCCAGGAAGGGGAAACTTTATTGACACATTCCTGGGGTCAGATACATCACATGATCACACTGACAGAACCACAAGCACATAGACACAGGCAACAGAGCATGCACAATGTCGGCACTAGTACAGTGTATATCCATCTTTCGCAGCAATGCAGGCTGCTATTCTCCCATGGAGACGATCGTAGAGATGCTGGATGTAGTCCTGTGGAACGGCTTGCCATGCCATTTCCACCTGGCGCCTCAGTTGGACCAGCGTTCGTGCTGGACGTGCAGACCGCATGAGACGACGCTTCATCCAGTCCCAAACATGCTCAATGGGGGACAGATCTGGAGATCTTGCTGGCCAGGGTAGTTGACTTACACCTTCTAGAGCACGTTGGGTGGCACGGGATACATGCGGACGTGCATTGTCCTGTTGGAACAGCAAGTTCCCTTTCCGGTCTAGGAATGGTAGAACGATGGGTTCGATGACGGTTTGGATGTACCGTGCACTATTCAGTGTCCCCTCGACGATCACCAGTGGTGTACGGCCAGTGTAGGAGATCGCTCTTCCACACCATGATGCCGGGTGTTGGCCCTGTGTGCCTCGGTCGTATGCAGTCCTGATTGTGGCGCTCACCTGCACGGCGCCAAACACGCATACGACCATCATTGGCACCAAGGCAGAAGCGACTCTCATCGCTGAAGACGACACGTCTCCATTCGTCCCTCCATTCACGCCTGTCGCGACACCACTGGAGGCGGGCTGCACGATGTTGGGGCGTGAGCGGAAGACGGCCTAACGGTGTGCGGGACCGTAGCCCAGCTTCATGGAGACGGTTGCGAATGGTCCTCGCCGATACCCCAGGAGCAACAGTGTCCCTAATTTGCTGGGAAGTGGCAGTGCGGTCCCCTACGGCACTGCGTAGGATCCTACGGTCTTGGCGTGCATCCGTCGTCGCTGCGGTCCGGTCCCAGGTCGACGGGCACGTGCACCTTCCGCCGACCACTGGTGACAACATCGATGTACTGTGGAGACCTCACGCCCCACGTGTTGAGCAATTCGGCGGTACGTCCACCCGGCCTCCCGCATGCCCACTACACGCCCTCGCTCAAAGTCCGTCAACTGCACATACGGTTCACGTCCACGCTGTCGCGGCGTGCTACCAGTGTTAAAAGACTGCGATGGAGCTCCGTATGCCACGGCAAACTGGCTGACACTGACGGCGGCGGTGCACAAATGCTGCGCAGCTAGCGCCATTCGACGGCCAACACCGCGGTTCCTGGTGTGTCCGCTGTGCCGTGCGTGTGATCATTGCTTGTACAGCCCTCTCGCAGTGTCCGGAGCAAGTATGGTGGGTCTGACACACCGGTGTCAATGATTTTTTCCATTTCCAGGAGTGTATTATATATATATATATATATATATATATATATATATATATATATATATATATATGACTGGATTGACTCTTTTTCTACAGAAAGAGACGTATTTTCAATATCATTGATGAATGCTACATAAAAATGTCACCCATTGACTCACTGCTGTCAGATGCCACCAATTGCGTACAGGGAATCACTTCTCTTTCGGCGCACAATTACCAATGTTTGGAATTACATATTAATGGATTGTATTTTATATGTTGAACTGTGATACTCCATACAATGGTACCATCAATTCCAGATTTAATAACTTACCGCGACAAATGTAATTCATTAAATATCGTGTAGTGCCGAGACTCAGTTTTTGGTCGGAAAATTATTAGTGTTTAAGGAGAGTAAGGAAAAGTAGCATGGAAGCGCCGTAGAACACTGCGTTAGTGGGACGTTCATGAAAACTCAAACTATTCAAAAGAGGCACCAGACCCACAATTTTGAAGGTACAGCAATGAAATGTAGCACCGTACTTCACATGACTTTAATACGTTTACTCTTGAGTTCGTTGGATTCTACATATTCAAATTTTTTAACGGAATTTAAAGAATTTATTTTCAAAAAATAATATATGTACCTTTTTCTCAAAACCTATTCAAAGAAATTCTACAAAACTTCCCCTGCTTAATCTATTTGCGTATAGTAAGTTTCTCACACTGGGTTTTTTGAATATATCGAATAGGAAAATTTAAATGATTTTTAATTTTAATTTTGTAAGTATGATACAAAATTCATGAAAACTTCCAAGCACTTTGTCTCATAACTCAGTTTACAGCCATAATTTCAAAAATTACTCTTGAGACAACATTTGTAGGTTTACAGAAACAGGTGTACAAAATTTCACAATTCTAGCCTTCATAGATTGTGAGAAAAAGGTACATAAACTTTAAAAAATGTAATTCTCAGGAAATGCTACTTAAAGTTCAATGTAATGTGTTTTTTTTCGTCACCTCTTCAGAACGCCTCTGATTTGTACTCAGGGTCCACTTTCCCTTCAAGGTTTCTCTTCAGATGTCTTGTTTTCCTCCAAATTTCCGTTACCAGGTTTTCACCTGATTTTTCAGCTGCTTAGAGGCGCTCAAAATAAGGTTTTCTCAAGATATCATGAGTAAAATTTCCTATCTTAAAGCCCATTCTTTCGAATATCTTCATCCTCCCTATTTTCCCATCATTAAATACAAGATCTGTATCATAAGTTGCGGTTCTGGCAACTGTAGCAATTGAAAATGTGTTAAAACGAGAATTTCTTCTTCATAAACAAAGCAGCTGGCTCAGTATTATTTCTAAGATACGGAACAGAGTAGCAGATTATCTGTCTAACTAAAGAGTACGTATCACAGCCTTCTAGATGTTTCCAGTGTACCTTTGATTGAAAGTAAACCATGGGATCATTGTTGAGAAAGCTAGTTCTGAAACGCTGCTTCAGTGGGCGTGGCAGGATGATCGCGTCACCTATTTAACCCACTGAGTTACTAATATTTTCTCCATAGTCAATCCTATATTTACTATTGAAATTTACGAAAATTTGCATATTTTGTCTCACACACTTTTCTCAAAATTCTATGATTTCTTTGACTGCAGATCATTATAAATCTCCTTTCTATTTATTGAAGCGATGAGGAAAGACGATAATCCTCTGTCACATGTTTTAGTTAGTGTGGTATACCAGAAATAATGTAGGCATGTGGAACGCCACAAGACATTTCTCATACCATGTATCACTTTCCTTCCTACCTGCTCTGCACATTTCCTATTTTCTGGAGTGTGTTTCATAGGTGGGACTGGTGGGGAAATAAACCTAAGAAAACCTGAAAACGATTACTTATAACTCGCAAAATATCTAAAGAAATCGAGTGTCTTATACATCACTAAATCGATCGATTTTTCAGCTTTTCAGTGACATATAACCTGGAAGAGCAGTTGAACGGAATGGACAGTGTCTTGAAAGGAGGGTTTAAGATGAACATCAACAAAAGCAAAACGTGGATAGTGGAATATAATCGAATTACGAGTAAATCAGGTGATGCTGAGGGAATTAGATTACGAAAGCAGACACTGTAAGTAGTACATTAGTTTTGGTATTTGGGGAGTAAAATAACTGATGATGGTCGAAGTACATCTACATCTACATCTATACTCCGCAAGCCACCTGACGGTGTGTGGCGGAGGGTACCCTGAGTACCTCTATCGTTTCTCCCTTCTATTCCAGTCTCGTATTGTTCGTGGAAAGAAGGATTGTCGGTATGCTTCTGTGTGGGCTCTAATCTCTCTGATTTTATCCTCATGGTCTCTTCGCGAGATATACGTAGGAGGGAGCAATATACTGCTTGACTCTTTGGTGAAGGTATGTTCTCGAAACTTTGACAAAAGCCCGTACCGAGCTACTGAGCATCTCTCCTGCAGAGTCTTCCACTGGAGTTTATCTATCATCTCCGTAACGCTTTCGCGATTACTAAATGATCCTGTGACGAAGCGCGCTACTCTCCGTTGGATCTTCTCTATCTCTTCAATCAACCCTATCTGGTACGGATCCCACACTGCTGAGCAGTATTCAAGCAGTGAGCGTACAAGCGTACTGTAACCTACTTCCTTTGTTTTCGGATTGCATTTCCTTAGGATTCTTCCAATGAATCTCAATCTGGCATCTGCTTTACCGACGATCAACTTTATATGATCATTCCATTTTAAATCACTCCTAATGCTTACTCCCAGATAATTTATGGAATTAACTGCTTCCAGTTGCTGACCTGCTATTTTGTAGCTAAATGATAAGGGATCTATCTTTCTATGTATTCGCAGCACATTACACTTGTCTACATTGAGATTCAGTTGCCATTCCCTGTACCATGTGTCAATTCGCTGCAGATCCTCCTGCATTTCAGTACAATTTTCCATTGTTACAACCTCTAGATACACCACAGCATCATCTGCAAAAAGCCTCAGTGAACTTCCGATGTCACCCAGAAGGTCATTTATGTATATTGTGAATAGCAACGGTCCTATGACACTGACCTGCGGCACACCTGAAATCACTCTTACTTCGGAAGACTTCTCTCCATTGAGAATGACATGCTGCATTCTGTTATCTAGGAACTCTTCAATCCAATCACACAATTGGTCTGATAGTCCATATGCTCTTACTTTGTTCGTTAAACGACTGTGGGGAACTGTATCGAACGCCTTGCGGAAGTCAAGAAACACGGCATCTACCTGTGAACCGTGTCTATGGCCCTCTGAGTCTCGTGGACGAATAGCGCGAGCTGGGTTTCACACGACCGTCTTTTTCGAAACCCATGCTCATTCCTACAGAGTAGATTTATAGTCTCCAGAAAAGTCACAATACTCTAACATAATACGTGTTCCAAAATTCTACAACTGATCGACGTTAGAGATATAGGTCTACAGTTCTGCACATCTGTTCGACGTCCCTTCTTGAAAACGGGGATGACCTGTGCCCTTTTCCAATCGTTTGGAATGCTACGCTCTTGTAGAGACCTACGGTACATCGCTGCAAGAAGGGGGGCAAGTTCCTTCGCGTACTCTGTGTAAAATCGAATTGGTATCCCATCAGGTCCAGCAGCCTTTCCTCTTTTGAGCGATTTTAATTGTTTCTCTATTCCTCTGTCGTCTATTTCGATATCTACCATTTTGTCATCTGTGCGACAATCTAGAAAAGGAACTATAGTGCAGTCTTCCTCTGTGAAACAGCTTTGGAAAAAGACATTTAGTATTTTGGCCTTTAGTCTGTCATCCTCTGTTTCAGTACCACTTTGGTCAGAGAGTGTCTGGACATTTTGTTTTGATCCACCGACCGTTTTGACATAAGACCAAAATTTCTTAGGATTTTCAGCCTAGTCGGTACATAGAACTTTACTTTTAAATTCATTGAACGCCTCTCGCATAGCCCTCCTCACACTACATTTCGCTTCGCGTAATTTTTTTTTTGTCTGCAAGGCTTTGGCTATGTTTATGTTAAGTAGAGTGGATATAAAATGTGGACTGGCAATGACATGGAAAGCTTTTCTGAAGAAGACAAATTTGTTAACATCGAGTACAGATTTATGCTTCAGGAGGTCTTTTCTGAAAGTATTTGTATGGAGTATAGCCATGTACCGAGAGCTATTATCCCAAAGATGTTCGGGCTCAGATGCGGTTCCTCTTCGACGAAATGTCTTAGCTCAAACTCGTCTAGGGTTTGAACCACACGTGTTGCATTACACGCCCTAAATTACACTTGTGACCCTTTGGTTTAATTATCTGGCTGATGGCAAGTTTGTGAAATACAAAGTTAACGTAACGCATAATAACAGTAATAATAATATTGGGGACTAAGTTAACTACACGTAAATGATTTAAGCCACAGAGTTGCGGTTTGGTTAGAATAATGTTTGTTCACAAAGCAAACTAATTGCGAAAATGGTTACTGTTACACTCAATCGCATATCCATTTGACACATTTCGAACAATCGCAGTCTCATCGCCAAATACAAGGTCATTACTCCACCTCGTCAACTATGCGAAAAGTTTGTGTTCACACCGGGCACGCGGTTGCTCACCGCTCAGAGACTGAAGTCTCGCGATACCACACAACGCGAAATTTTCCAAGTCGTTTCACTTCCTAGCTACCTAAAGACCGACCGTCCGCTTTAGCGTCTCCTCCAGCACTGTCTCTTTGGTGTCTAGACCAGAACTGTCCGCTTTCGCATCTCCATCCGAACTGTTCCCTTTGGTGTCTCAACCAGAACTGCCCTCTGCCTGCCTCCGACCGCGTTTCGCGCGCGCAGAACATCTTCGGTCAACTGACAATTGCAGATCCCTTTCCTGAAGCCGTCCATTTCATTGGCTAGAGTTTATTCTACATTATTTTACATTTTAACATATTTAAATAATCAAAGCTTGACCACTTTCACGTTCTAAATAAAGTAACAAAAATATCCATTACATAATAAACGTTAAATTCTTTAACATAAAACAAATACAACTTCCTTCTTAACTTTGAATGTCACGGCCAGTGGGCTTGCACCAATGTGCTTTCTGATAAATAAATAAAGAACAAAAGTAACTATTATGCGCTTAACTTTACAGCAAATATTATATTACTTAATGATTCAATACGGTGTCATGCTTTCATCGTCCAATGTGTTTTGTGTGGAGGAAATGATGATCTGTTGCTTAACTGTAAATATTGATAATTTAAATTTACTATTTCTTTTAAGCAAAAAAAGTTACAGAGTTGATATTTACAACGTTTGTCATTTTAATGTAGCACTTCTATATGAAATGTCGATCGTTTAGATTGAGCAAAGCGTTCAGGTTTTAGCATTCAGGTCTTTGCTCCAAAACTTGTTAATTTCACTTTAACAGTATATCCTAAACTATTATAGATATCATCAGTATTCAAGTCTTATTGAGATCGCCGTGAAAATTCATAGAGGATGGCAGATTAAAATTACTGTGGCTTGATTCCTTGCACTACTACAGAAATAATTTCCATAAATGTTTCCCTTTATGGCCGATCTTAGGTCCACAATATTCAACACTGCTACGTCTCCTTGGCCACAGAAGTCTTCTAGTGGGTTTCCCTATGACGTAGATTCTCATCTGTCTCACTCGCACACTACTGCGCTTGGACCTAAATAGACAATAGACGCCTGTGAGTTTCCCAAACTCGTGATGAATCTGCGCCCTTTGTGGCAAGCGGTCTGGAAGACAGGGTTCGTTTCAAAATTCCTGAAGGCTGACCCTTTCGGCCATATATTTAAATAATAGCGCAATGTTCGTTAACTCACAGTACGGAAGTGAAACGTGGACGATAAATAGTTTTGAAACGAAGAGAATAGAAGCCTTCAAAATGTGGTGCTACAGAAGACTGCTGAAGATTAGGTCGGTACATCATGTAACTAATGAGGAGGTACTGAAACTCTTCTTCGCCCCGAAGAAGAGTTTGAGGCACAATTTGACTAGAAGAGAGGATCGGCTGTAGGACACGTTCTGAGGCATCAAGGGATCATCAATTTAGTATTGGAGGGAAATTTGGGGAGTAAAAATCGTAGGAGACCAAGGCATAAAAACACTAAACAGATTCAGAAGGATGCAGGTTGCAGTAGGTGAAACGCGGTTGGTAGGTACTCAGAGAGTGCACAGGACAAGGTTATGATTGAGGATGGGGCCGTAAACAGTTATTGTGAGTTGCAAGATCAAACACAGAACTTATTTTTCTAAGAACTACTCATTTACACATTGCTTTATAAGATCACAATTAGACAATACAGCTGAAGGCCTAGTTAAAGTAAACTTGAGATGCTTTCTGGCCTGAAGGCCCAAAACCACACCAAAAACAAGAACGGCTTAAGGCCTGCCGTGGAAATCAAAAGCAATTCAAAATAGAAGGTAAAAACTTCAAAAAAACATGCAATTGAAAAGAATTAGCGGCTGAAGGCCTATACTACACGTCTGAAGGACAACTATAATTAAAGCACATTAATAAACATTTTTTGACCAAGAAATTTCTTTTTAAACTTACAGCAGAACAGCCAAATGCCTAATTAAATAAATATTAACTTATTGCGTGGTTGAAGGCCACAGACAAGTCTGAAACAATGGCTGCAGTCCTGAACAACAAGTCAGACGAACAATTTTAAATAAACCCCTTCTTTCATATAAAAAATTTTCCTTTAAAGAATATGCACAGCTGAAGGCCTTATTAAAATGGGTTCAAGTAAATCCTTCGCTGAAGGCCACACATAAAACATCGAACAACTAACGGCTTAGGGCCTGTATTACAAACAATTTCAGATAGAACACATTTTAAGAAAAAGAATGTTTTAAAAAAATTCAATCTTTAAAATTTTAATTCAACGTGGCTGTAGGCGTTCATGTAAAATTTAAAACAAACTGAGTTAATACACGGCCGAAGGCCTTGCACAATACTTCAAACTAAAATGAAAATCACAATCTAAAACAAACAGAACAAGTGGTGCTCAGAAGTGTTCCAAGGGTTGGCCTGAGAAGGTAGCTCAAATGTAAGGTGTGGTGACACAGGCAGCCAAGAGTAGAAGTTAAATAATCGGAAGGCAACCCAACGTAGGGACGGCCCAAAGACCGACCAACAATTTAACCAGTTCCCTTCCATCCGACCAACGGCACAACGATGGAAAATATCGGCCAAGGACGAGGATACGAACAGCACTACGTCTTCAGAAATTGGCGTCCATAAACAGCCAAGGGAACTATAACCACTCTAAACAAATTATGAACCAAACAACATACGCCGTTGCACTTCACTGGCAAGTAACAGTCAGTTTAATAATTAATCACAATATAGGAGGACGGCTGCAACATTTCGCCGACTGCAACATATCCTACATTGCTGCTAGCGCGATCGGCCCAGGAGGCAACAACCCACAAATGAAGGAAGAGATGTCACAAAAGTTGATGTTTCATAGCAGGTTAACTGATAACTAAACTTCAGGGTCTAGGTTTGATGGGCAACGAACTTCCGCCGCTAGCGCCTCACGATCCTACAGCGCGTGCACGTTGCCAGCGGTCCCGGCCTGGCTTCACTCCACGGAGATTTCCTCGCTGTTCCACCCCAACCGACTCACTGCCTGCAGCACGCAGACAGCATTAAAATAGCTCTTCAGTCAAAACCACAATCTACACATGGCTTCAAATGGTTCAAATGGCTCTGAGCACTAAGGGACTTAACTTCTTAGGTCATCAGTCCCCTAGAACTTAGAACGATTTAAACCTAACTAACCTAAGGACATCACACACATCCATGCCCGAGGCAGGATTCGAACCTGCGACCGTAGCGGTCACGCGGTTCCAGACTGTAGTGCTAGAACCGCATGACCACTCCGGCCGGCTCTACACATGGTTCCTTGAAAACATTTCCACAAACAACTCGAACAATACTTAAACCAGTGACTGTGGAACAACAAGGACGAATCACAAGTCGACACACACGGAGAACCCACAGGCGGTCGGCGACCATATACACGTCGTCATAGGAGATGACCGACCAAACGTCCAACCAAGGTAGTCCCTGTTCAAGTCATGTGTGTCAGCAACGGTGGGACGAGTCATGACTGTCCGGATCTCACTGCAGTTCCTTCCCGACTGAACTTCCGACACACGACGACCCGGAAATACTAGCGGTCGCTCCAAAGATAGCACGACAGTGCTCTTATCTATAAGCGTTGCTGCTGCCACTCACGGGCAGGTAATGCAGCAAACTAGTGACGCCAGTAAACCGAATAACTGCACTTGCCAGCGAAAGTCAAATGTCCCGAGTTCGAGTCTTGGTCGGGCACACAGTTTTAATCTGCCAGGAAGTTTCTTATCAGCGCACACTCCGCTGCAGAGTTAATATCTCATTCTGGAAACATCCCCCAGGCTGTTGCTAAGCCATGTCTCCGCTATATCCTTTCTTTCAGGAGTGCTGGTTTTGCAAGGCTCGTAGGAGAGCTTCTGTAAAGTTTGGAAGGTGGGAGACGAGATACTGGCAGAAGCAAAGCTGTGAGTACCGGGCGTGCGTCGTGCTTCGGTAGCTCAGATGGTAGAGCACTTGTCCGCGAAAGGCAAAGGTCCCGAGTTCGAGTCTCGGTCGGGCACACAGTTTTAATCTGCCAGGAAGTTTCATATCAGCGCACACTCCGCTGCAGAGTGAATATCTCACTCTGGAAATATCCTCCAGGCTGTGGCTAAGCCATGTCTCCGCTATATCCTTTCTTTCAGGAGTCCTAGTTCTGCAAGGTTCGCAGGAGAGCTTCTGTAAAGTTTGAAAGGTAGGAGACGAGATACTGCCAGAAGTAAAGCTGTGAGTACTGGACGTGAGTCGTGCTTCGGTAGCTCAGATGGTAGAGCACTTGCCCGCGAAAGGCAAAGGTCCCGAGTTCGAGTCTCGGTCGGGCACACAGTTTTAATCTGCCAGGAAGTTTCAAACCGAATAATAAACGGGACGGCAGTACCGCAAAGACAAGATGTCAAGCAATAAACTTCACGAACACGAGCCGCGCATGGCTCAATAGCTACTCAGAGATGTAGGAGCTTGCACAGGATAGCATGGAGAGCTGCATGAATCAAGCCTCTGGACTAAAGCACAACAACATGAACCTTTCGTGTCAACACTAAGAAGAAGTTATAGCTGTTCGTCCAGTCTCACAGCAGGCAATGTAATTACACACCTGGAACGTGCGACCGGCTGTATAAGCCAATCGATTAATGATTTTTCAGACACTTCAGACGCGATTTCATCATTGAAGATTTGGAAACTTATGGAGCATGAGCTGTACTATTAAATAAAAAAAATAATTAAAAAAACGTTTTCTGCCAATGCCATGAACGACCCAGCTTAAGAGCTGCAGGTCGGTAGCCGTATATATGGCGAAATGTGGGTTACAATAACAGACACGCCAGTGGATTGTGGCGTGGGGATATCAAAGACGGTTGGCCATCTGACGCTTTCAGAGCCACTAGAATAAGGTTCCAACACAGAATCCGCTTGTGTCGTAAGCAAAGAGATACCCAGTAAAAGTACATTTATTCTGATACGAATCAAGTAACTATCATTAATAAATACTTGCTGACAAATGTTGCTTTTTGCCACTCAGTCATTAAGAGTATCTACAGATCATAAGAACTAACTCTCAGAAATTTTGTATTGGCAGGAAACGTTCATATCAGTAAATAAATGAATGATTTTGGCGTAACCGAAGATGTACTGTATTATAGGAACTATACCGATTGTAGGCATCAGTTACAGACCATGCACCGTAGGCAGCAGTCTTCTATAGGATGCCGTCCGACCCAGCCGTGCGCTACAACATGCTCTCACACAGTTAATAATTAGCTTACAGTGAGTGTGAACAACTTCATTTTACGATGTTTCTTAAATAAACGCACCGTAATGGCATCCCTAGTAAAATTATTTGAACAAAAAGTTTTCCCGCTACATTACGTAAAACATAGACTGTAGTATTGCACGTTCAGATTGCGACGGCGCTGTTACGTATCTGCAAGTGGACATAAAACTACGAGAGCACCTCGACATACTGTAATAGGTGGGAAGACTCCACACGTGGCGGCTCACTAAGAAAGTTCAGTAACATACTTGGTTGGGAAAGCAGGGACAATTATACTGCAAGCATCTTATGCCATACTTTATGGACTCGCCGCCTAAAATGTCACGTTTCTGGAGGTTTAGTACGAGTGGGGGTTCTTGCAACGTGACTAGGCGCCAGGTTTAAGTGAATCAAATGGGTAGAGGAGGTATATAAATAAGCCTGGATTTTAAGGCAGTGATCCGTCATCATAAAGGCAGACGCCAGATGAACGCCGACGGCAAGATAAATAGGATCCGCCAGCCGCAGCCATGGATTCAAAACCGGGCCGTGCCCACCGCCTGCATTAAGTTCTTCATAGGACATGGTGTCTTGGTCCTGCCAATCTGCCAACCGCGCCTACGAACTCCGATGCTGAGTTTCTAGTCGGATTCGGCGTCAAAGCGCCAGCGATCATCTACTGCCAGAAGGCAACGAGTCACAACACGCACTGCCGCCTTCGCACTGCGTCGCAGTCATACTAGTGGTGGCGACAAGTGGGCGGGGGGTGGGAGGGGGGGGCGGGAGAGAAGGAGTCATTGGACCTATATAATGCTGACGAAAGTAGCACACAAGTCACCACCGTGGCCGCTTGGAAGCCGAGGGACCACATCCCAGGTGGCGTGCCATCATATCACAACTCAACGCGTCTCCAACGCCAAATCTTGTAGCCTATGGGGGGCAGTCAGCAGCGCGAGGAGCTAGCCAAGCAGCCTCAGAAAGCTGCCACCCATTCATCAGCCCTGCCAGAGTTATCGAGGAAAGGTGTGCCTGTTTCACTACGCCACTGAACAAGATCAACGATACTCTGTGATAACAGTGTTTACCCATGGACAACTTCGTCTTTGTCCCCACCCCTCTCACGCTATAGAGTCGTATCGCTCTTCACTGATCTTAGCAGGAATCTACGAGCCCGTCACGACACAGTTTGGCGACAGCAGAAACAACAATCAATGTCTGCAGTGTCTTCATTGTGAGGTAAGTGCATACTTTTTGTTTTACTGCTACTGTCATAGCAAGTCAGTGGGTTTTGTCAGAGGCTGAGTTATGCTATAAGTTCAGTGTGTGACAGAGAACGCAGATGGTCCTTCTGAGCAGGTGTAAATATAAATGCTAGTTTTCACTAACTGGATATGGGTGATTTGGGTGTCGGAGTGCTATGACCAAATGTGTGGTTCGGCGCTGAGTGGTATACTCATTGTTAGTAGCTTATACACGATGTTCGGAAATACCACTTAAAAACATCCAGAACATGTAGAGGGGAGTGAGTAGACAATATTCTCAATAGGAACCAATAACCGAAAACGTATTGTTTCCGTGTTGCAGGCGTTTGAAAACACGTTTGCAAGAGGTAATAATGGTGGGGGATGCTTACATCCAATGGCTGATGTCATTTCACTTCTATCCTATCTAACTGACTTGGTTGGAACCTCATTCACGTCTCTGCGAGTGTTAGACAAACATAGTCAAGTGCACGTTTGCAGAATACACCGACATGATCCCTCTGTATGGCAACGCCAAGGCAATAGAATCGTAGTCTCGCGGTAGCGTTCTCGCTTCCCGAGCACGGGGTCCCGGGTTCGATTCCCGGCGGGGTCAGGGATTTTCACCTCGAGATGACTGGGTGTTTGTGTTGTCCTCATCATTTCATCATCATCCAGGAAAGTGGCGCCATTGGACTGAGCAAAGATTGGGTAATTGTACGGGCGCTGATAACCACGCTGTTGAGCGCCCCACAAACCAAACATCATCATCATCATCATCAAGGCAATAGAAGAGCTGCTCATCGACTTAATCAAGATCGTTATGCACAGCGTCCGGCTCCATCACATGCCCTTCTCGCCACAATTACGCACTGGCTTCGCAAAAGGGTACCTTCACCTTTGGCAGGCGTAATGTGGTACACCGGAACTGAAAGAGATGGCGTATCATGTTGAGGAGAATTCTTCAACGAGTACGATAGTAATAGCACGTGCAATGGATGTTCCTCCCAACACTGTCTGGTGTGTTGAGGATGGCCAACAACGTCCATACAACCTCCAACACGTCATACCACTTCCTACAATACATACCAACTTTAACACTGAAGCTAGAACCAAGTGAGAGAGGTAGGACAGACATCAGATGACATGAGGCATCGCCGAACCATGCGTTTAGTAAAAATACTCGATTCTGAATTAATGATAGAGAATATGAAAAAGGAGTAGAGGAAGAAGAAGGAGGAAGCGAAAATGTAGAGGAACAAGATTGTGGATAATTCACCTCTTTCTGCAGAACGTCCGACTAACGTTGGCGTAGTTAAGGTCGTCGATAGTTTAAGGAGTTGGGCGGTGTGTCCCATTTCACTGGATGACCTTTTTCAGAAGGAAGATTAGGTTAGTTGTGGGTCGTGTCGAATTACGATTACTTGGGAATGTTAGCAACGCACAGACTAATGATGCTGGCGAAATGAGAGTAGCATAGAAGTATCAGCCCCAATGTCCAATGGGGTAACTATAGTGCCACGCGGAATGAGCGTGAGCTACATTGAAGTGGCAAGTGTGAGGATAGTAACATGGGTCATGTAAGTGCAGTAGTGTCTGCCAGCCGGCCGGAGTGGCCGAGCGATTCTAGGCGCAACAGTCTAGAACCGCGCGACCGCTACGTCCGCAGGTTCGAATCCTGCCTCGGGCATGGATGTGTGTGATGTCCATAGGTTAGTTAGGTTTAAGTAGCTCTAAGTTCTAGGGGACTGATGACCTAAGAAGTTAAGTTCCATAGTGCTCAGAGCCATTTGAACCATTTGACGTGTCTGCCACATTGGGTGATAACGGGTGTCCGCTGAGTTTAGAGAGTGTGCGCAGGATGCATAGGGAAGAGCATGTGCCTGTGATTTTTGCGTTGTGCCGAATGGAACTGTAGACGGCCTTGTCGTTTTAGGTACAGAAGGCTATGCACAAGAGGTTGCTGATATTGCATTTACAGATGATGTAGAAGACACGGCACAGACACATACAGTTCCTTTCAAGGAGGTTGATCGGAGGTAAAGGAAAATAAGGTCAGTTCATGTAGTGGATAATGATGTACACGGGGCTGAATCTGTTGGAGAGTGTTCGCCAGAGGTTCATAGTGTGGCGCAAGCGCAAATACTGGGTTACAGCACTGTAGGACAAACAGCTGACGTGTGCAGCTCCACCAAGTCTGGTGTACGGAACTCTATAACGTTAGTGAGGCTTGTATCACGAATCTGACAGTAAAAGTTTTGAGTGAACATCATGCCGAAGTGAATCTACAGTGACAAAAAGCTTTTGCCAGTGTAAGGCTGACACGAGGTGATTCTAGTGTACAAGACAAACCAATTAAACCGTGTACAAATACATTATGGAGCAATTCGCATGATTCAGTGCCACCATACACGAGAAAGTTGTTTTAGGTGAGCCGGACTACATGAAAAACCAAGCATTTTGAGGAAAGTACAGACTGCAATGAGCGGTATACTAAGAGAAGTAAGTGGGGCAACATGGCGAAGTATTCGCCACGATAGTGCTGTATGTGGTTTTCTGGTAAGGATAGATTTAGGAGTATGTTGTCTTTGAAACCATAAGGAGAGCTGTTGTCCCAAGGATAAAGTTCAGAAAGATATTACAAGGCAAATAAAACACCGCACAGACACACGAAATGCCCACCATAACACACTGAAGCGCCAAAGAAATTGGGATAGGCATGTGTATTCAGATACACAGATATGTTAACAGACAGAATACGCCTCTATGGTCGGCAACGCCAACACAAGACAACAAGAGTCTGGCGCATTTGTTAGATCAGTTCCGGCGGCTGCAATGGCAAGTTATGGAAATTTAAATGAGTTTGAATCTGGTGTTATAATCGGCGACGAGCAATGTCACACAGCATCTTCGAGGTAGTGACGAAGAGAGGATATCCCGAACAACCATTTCACGAGTCTACCGTCAAGAATCCTGTAAAACATCAAATCTGCGACACCGCTGGGGCAGGAAAGAGAAGATCCTACAACAACGCGATACGACTACTGAAGAGAATCGTTCAACGTGACAGACGTGCAACTCCTCCGTAAATTGCTGAAGACTTCAATGATGGGCCACCAACAAGTGTCAGCGTGCGAACCGTACAACGAAACATCATCGATATGGGCTTTCTGAGCCGAGGGGCCACTCATGTACACCTTTGATGACAGTACGACACAAAGCTTTACGCCCTGCTTGGGCCCATCAACACCAACACTGGATTTTTGATGTCTCCAAACATGGTCGGACGAGCGTCGTTTCAAATTGTATCGAGCGGATGGACGTGTACGGGTATGGAGACAACCTCATGAATCCATGGACCCTGCCTGTCGACAGGGGATTTTTCAAGTTGGTGGAGTCTCTGTAATGGTGTAGGGCACGTGCAGTTGGAGTGATATGGGACCTCTAATACGTCTAGATACAGCTCTGACAGGTGACAGGTACGTAAGCATCCTGTCTGATCACCTGCATCCATCATGTCCATTGAGCATTCCGACGGACCGGGACAATGCAACACCCCACACATCCAGAGTAGCTACAGAGTGGCTTCTGAACTTAAACACTTCCCCTGGCACCGAACGCCCCAGAAATGAACATTATTGAGCATATCTGGAATGCCTTGCAACTTGCTGCTCACCCCGTCGTACACTTACAGGTTTATGGTCAGTCCTGCAGGATTCATGGTGTCAATTCCGTCCATGACTACTTCAGATACTATTCGAATCCATGCCACGTCGTATTGGGGCAATTCTGGGTGATCGCGTGAACTCTACACGATATTAGGCAGGTGCACCGCCGCGCGTGATTAGCCGAGCGGTCTTAGGCGCTGCAGTCATGGACTGTGCGACTGGTCCCGGCGGAGGTACGAGTCCTCCATCGGGCATGGGTGTGTGTGTTTGTCCATAGGATAATTTCGGTTAAGTAGTGTGTAAGCTTAGGGACTGACGACCTTAGCAGTCAAGTCCCATAAGATTTCACAGACAATTGAACATTTTTTTTTGCAGGGACACCAGTTTTGTTTGCCTCCTCATTGTAGTTTAAAGAAGCCAAACAACGTATTCTTGATGTTGATATGTTAAGGATAATTGATCAGGAAAGAGGGAGAGTTATTTTAGCTTGTAAGTATTTAATGGAGACTTGAATCAGTTTTCTGATAATCATGTTGAGAGGGCTAGCTGTGAAATAAGTTTACCAGTATTCGAGTTTATGAGCATGGCGCGCGTGAGTGATGTTGCGAGATTAATCTGTATGGGGAAGAGAGAAAAGATAGATTTATAGCGTCTGAGATAAGTAGCAGTTAAGAACATCGGATTAGTGTCATGTACTAGTTTTACGGATTAACGATAGGGGTATTGACAATAAAGTTCCAATGGTTCAAATGGCTTTGACCACTATGGGACTTAACATCTGAAGTCCTCAGTTCCCTAGAACTTAGAACTACTTAAACCTAACTAACCTAAGGACATCACACACATCCATGCCCGAGGCAGGATTCGAACCTGCGGCCGTAGCGGTCGCGAGGTTCCAGACTGAAGCGCCTCGAGCTGCGCGGCCACACCTGCCAGCGACAATAGAGTTCCAGGCAGGGGACTGGGTCTTTTCTATAAGAGAGGGCCGTTTAGTGCCACGAAACAATCTTTGGTCGGAAAACAATCAATCTTTAACCAAAAGTAAGGATAAATAGCATGGAAGCCCCATAGAGCATTGCTTGTGCAGCTGAGGGTCAGTACCTGCAAGTATAGTGACATGTGGGATACAACAGACCCGAACAGCGAGGATAACCTGCTTCAGCGTAAACGGCACTGCACAGCTAGTGCAAGTGAGACGGTGTCACCACGCCAGGGCGAGTCTCTTTTATTGGCAAAGTGAAACAAATGTAAACTGGTGGGATATAAATAAGTATCTGTTTTATAGCAAGGATCAGTCACCAATAGCCAGCAGTACCATAACGATTATATATGAACAGCGGCCGGCGGGAAACTGGGATATTCTAGCGGCAGTCATGGATTCGAAACCAGGCTGTGCCTGCCATCTGCACTGGATTAGTTGTCTCGTATTTGCCGATCAGCCGTCCGTGCCTGCCATCTCCGATGCTGAGTATCTAGTGGGACTCGGCGCCGTAGTCCCAACCACCGACCAACTGCCCGAGGCTAGCGAGTAGCATCTCGCACACGGCCGCTTTCGCGTTCCGTTGGTGGGGGGGGGGGGGGGGAGTTGCCGGGTGGGAGGGTGGGGGTGAGTGGCTGCCGGAAGCAGAGCTCACACGCTACCACTGTGACCACGTGTGGAGCCGACGGTCCGCCTCACGAATTGGAGCGACATCGCAGCATAGCTCGACGCCCCACTGACGAAATGCCAGTGACCTGCAGGGGGTGCCAGCCTCAGCTGCAAGAGGATACAGCTCAGCAGCACCAAGCGGAAGCTGCCATCCGTTCATCGGTCTAACTCAGGGTACCAAGATCAATAAATCCGTTTGTAACTCTTAACAATGTTTGATGACGTATTCCGTCTCCGCTGTCACCACCCGAACCACTCTTCAACTGTATGCTTACCTTGCAGTTACTTGTTGGATGAAAATATTGAGAAACTTTTTTTCTCAATCTCACGCATGTCACAGCTCACCTAGCACATGATTTAATGTTCCTGTTTGCACATACAGGAGGTAGACGAGGGCAGGAAATAATGAATTCCAATGATCTGTAGCGCCTTGCATAGTGCTTGTAAGTCAGAGACGGGAGCGAGCAGACAGGTACAATGAGTCTTGGTTATCGAATCCCAGATGCGCTCTGATCCAGCAGCTAGTCACAAGTAGTTTCGGCTTTGGCCAAAAGGTGTCAGCATCTTACGGACAATGAAATTCCCAAGTAGTAAAAGCTGTATATTTGGGAAACAAAGCTGTATTTAAATCCATCATTACGACTTTCATTAATTATTGCTAATTTGTTTGATTATTACTATGAGATGGTGTGAAGTGTGAATGCGAATTATTAGATAAATGAGTACTGTTATGTCTATCAACTAAGCGTACGTACTACGATAGCTGTGTACTGAGAGAGTGAATCATACTCAAGCGAAATTTTAATGTGCAACTAGCTTGTTTAAGGGACTGAAAAAAAGAAACAAGACACATTTTGCGATAAATTTTGTTATTTTGATATTTGTGGGTTCTATAAAGTTGTTCATTAAAGCTGTCATGTTGGGATTTGTCAAAGGTAAAAGACGCGGGATTGCTGGGTTTAATAATAGTATGGGATTTGTTGCGACGTGTATTAGCCAATCGGAGGACAGTACGTTCTCGCGCATTTTGTGGGCTAAGAGAAATGCTTTGTGAAGCCTCAGTTCACTTCGTAGCTAAGTCATCCTCATTTTCGGATTCCGAGCTGTGAATCGATGTGACAATTTTGCAGAGTTATAGTTAAAACCTGACAGTGGGGTGCTGCAAAGTAGATGCTAAAGCATCCAGGAAGCAAATATGTGAAATTCTGATTTTAATATATAATTTGTAACTTTTGAATAACCATAATCCACGTGGCGTGTTATATAAGCTGTCACCGAAAACTGAGCATTCGTAGTGGTCAACCTGTGTAATATTTGAGCGAGCATCCTGTCACAGATAGTCAGTATGGTAATCCTTTTGGTAACGTGTTCGGTTAATTACCATAATCTGGCTATTATGAGTCCTTGTTGAAAAAAGAATTTAATATTTCCACTGGGTTGGCACTGTTTTTATATCAAACAAGTGCCAATATATCGATATTTTCGCTCACAAACTGCCTTTCAATTAATTGCCCATTTAACACGATACTGAAAAACATTTGTTGCGCGCTTTTGATTCGTGTAATGCTACTGGTTCTACTCCTGCTTTTCCAAACTGCCTTTCAATTAATCACTCAGTTAATTTGATACTGAAAAGCATCTGTTGCACCCATTGGATTAGTACAATACTACTGGATCCATCACAGCTTTTCCAGTAGAGCAACATTACTCGCTTTTAATAGTGACATCGTGTGGACCGGACTGTTGAAGAGGAAATCTCCTCAGAGTGAGTGGAATTGTTTGCTGTGGGGCGAGCCACAATTAACGGCACTGTTCGTAGCACGGAGTAAAAAGCGGCAGGAGATTGAAACCGCTCTCGAGAACACTTTAGAAAGAGGACAGGGTGCTGTGTCGTCCGAACAAGACACAACCAGGGCAAAAGCACCACAGGCGCAAAGATGCGAGCTGGTGCAGTGCCATAGAGACTCACCACTTAAGTTCAACGAGTGCCACGGGCGGCGTGAGGATAAAGATGTCGACTTCGCCTCGACCATCTGCCAACCGAGTACAATCCGCCAATGACCGGACAGCGACGGAATGAAGCCTACTCGGAAGAGCAGCCCTAGCCCACTTGTTTATAGATCATCGTCCAGGGCTTACTTAGACAGGGAACGTTTTTTAGTGAACTCTTAGAAATGAACAGAGAGTTATTGTAAATTGCCTTTTGCTTTGTACTGTGAAGTTTACCTACGATAGTTTGCTCTCAGCAACTGAGGGCCTTTTTTGTGTTATATTACAAGCAGTGTTGCAGGCTTCATAATTCAAGGTAAGGAAACCTTTTTGTGTGACTCTGTCACTAAGTTGTTGGAGTGTTGTGGAAACTTCGTTCTCCCGTCGTGTTACCTGACCCTGGGACACAGCTGTGTAAATGTCGCAGGGAGAAATGGTATTAGCGATGGTGAAGCCGTTTCATGATCTCAAAATCTCGGCCTACCGTAACAACAGCAGCAACCCGCTTCCACAGCAGTAACGAGGAATCCATTACAAAACTGGTGAGGAGGGTTTCAAAAAGACAGGATAGGAAAGTGCACGCGAAAGTGAAAAAGAGCGTCAATGCGAGGAGGACAGGAATTTCACGACAGCAAACGGAAGTCAGATGTCGTCATGATAAAGCAGCGGAAGATGTCGCTTCTAACGGCATGCGGAGCACAACAGCGCTGACAATACGCAGCAATTGAGGACCCTGAAATGAGGTAACATTCAGTTTAAGTGCCAGTCAAGCAAGCACTCCAGACAGAAGGATATTAGTAAATAACAATGTTTCAATTGATGATGTATCTCAATTATCTCGATTTATGGGGGTGGAACTTGGACAACATGTTTCGACAAATGCGACTGTAGGAGCCAGTTTCAATTGTGACAGTAATCGGTTGAGTTATTTTAATGACACTAGTCTGTTTGATGCTAGTCTACGTAATGTGAATGAATAACAAAGTGATGAATGAATGAAGGTGAATGAACAGGAAAGTGATGCCAGTCGAAAGAAGGGTACAAAGTATGCAGGAAATCTTTGCTGCATTGATGGGCTCTATGAAAAACAATTTTATGGTCATAAATAAAAGTTCTACTGGTATGAATAAAAATATAGAACAACGTATGAGTAATCTTGATAAGAAAACAGAACAACAGTCTAGTGAGGAACAGCAGTCTAGTGTGCTTAAACAGCAGTTCAAAAATGGCTCTAAGCACTATGGGACTTCACATCTGATGTCATATGTCGCCTAGACTTAGAACTACTTAAACCTAACTAACCTAACAACATCACACACATCCACGCCCGAGACAGGATTCGAATCGGCGACCATAGCAGCAGCGCGGTTCCGCACTGAAGCGCCTAGTACCGCTCGGCCACTGCGGTTGGCTTAAACAACAGTCAAAGTAGTGTTAATAGTTTAGCCGGTAAACGTAAAGTATTTAAACCTCATATTAATGTGAACATAGAAATCCAGGCTCCTCAACTAAAGAAAATCTGGAAAGATGATTTGCATTTGTTTAATACTAAGGTTGGCGAAAGAATTTCTCAGGTTGAGAGAGATCGTAAGACAATTAACAGAGATTATTGAAAAGGTAGCTCTTGGAAGCAAGCAAAGAGCAGATCAAGTTAAGGAGGGTTTACACACAACTGAGGAAGAAATTGCTGCTGTCGAATTTATTTGTGAAAATGACCACAAAGGATTATACATTAAAATTAACACTGAAATTGCAAATTGTTCAAAATCTGTGAAGGATGTGTCTGATCTTGTGGATGTGATAGAATTTCATACGCATCAGTTGAATAATTAATTGGAAACGGTACAGAGTAAACTGCGTGAGCATAAGAATAGACTCTCTGTAGAACATAACGCAAGGAGTGGTACTAAAGACGGGAGCTGTAGTTAGTTGACAGAATATTTTGAAGTTGCTTATATTACAAATAGACAATTTTTACCGAATGATCCATCTGGAAATACGCATCCAGATATTTCTGGAAAGACTCTGAAAATGTTTTAGCTACCTTATGGACTGACAGACAAAAGGTTAGTATTTTTACGTCGAAATTCTTAAGCGGAGCCAGAACACAGGATGTTGCTGCAATTCAACAATATGACACGCTAGAAAAATTTAAAGAAGCCTTTTTCAACAACAATCCGAGTTACCAAATAGTTACTGCTCATGGAAAAATTTCAGTTCCAGAAGAAGATATAAAAATGTTTGCATTAAAGTGGGTTAGTAATCTGTCATACACTGAAGCGCTAAAGAAACTGGTATAGGAATGCTTATTCAAATATAAAGATATGGCATTTAAAATGGCACTTCTGTCACGTTGCACGATTATCTTCAGTCGTCGTTAGTCCTGTCCTTGCAATATCTTTTTTCCACCGTAGCGATGTTGGAGATTTGATGTGTTACTAGATTCCTGATATTCACGGTACACTCGTGAAATGGTCGTACGGGACAATCCCCACTTCATCGCTACCTCAGAGATGCTGTGTCCTATCGCTCGTGCGCCGACTATAACACCAGATTCAGACTCACTTAAATCTTGATACCCAGCCATTATAGCAGCAGTAACCGATCTAACAACTGCGCCAGACAATTGTCTTTGATACGCGTTGCCCACCAGTGCCGTCTTCTACCTACTTACATATCACTGAATACGCATGCCTATACAAGTTTCTTTGGCGCTTTGTTGTATGTATAACAATGAGAGAACTGCAGGCCAGTGATGAGCATAATGGGGGTCCGACAACTGCACGTGTCCTCAATTGTTAAGTCTTCGAAAGTAGCGATCGAATAAGGAATTCACGGTATCCAGCCACTGATGGCTTCAGTACGCCAATATCGATACATCTGAATGTCTATTCATGAAGTGCGTATGGGGCCTCAAGATGGTTGACAAAATTAAATAACGTCTAAAATCGTACCGCAGTTTAGCCATTTTCGTTGGTAAATATTTGACCAGCCGCGGTCCGCGAGCAAAATGCATCAACAGAGGCACCTAGCATGTTGCTGATGCTGGGCGATATTGTTCGAAGAGCTCCATCCACCATTACCGTTTAACTTACTGAACGAGTACTTCGAGAAACAAGCAGTCTTAGAAACCTCGGCGGTAGTATACTAACAAGAAGGGCGTATGAAGCTATTTGTTTTACCTGCAGTATACCATAATGCTTATGCTAGTTTACTAGAGGTGACAGATCTATATCTGTGTGGCGAGTAGTACTGTCGCAAGTTTCATCCACGTCACCTGCCACTGACGCAGGAAACGCATGGAAAGGATTTTCTACCGGAGACATACTTTCTACGGATGGTTCGGGAATAGCTGCACCACGTACAATTCACGAAGTCTTAGGTTTTTTGGTGAATCAACATTCACATATTATGATACAGCGTACCACCATAGTATGCGTTACTGGTCCACAGAAAATCCTAGGTGGGTACTCCATTCGGTCGTGAAACCTTGGAGGTGAAATCATCGATCCATACTACTTCGCAGGTAACTCTGTCAGGTAGGTTTGATCGAGCTTTCACGGTTGGGTATTTAGGGCTTCTATTTCAAATTTCACTCTATAAATTAGAGGCTGTATGTGAAGGCAGCACGATGGTTACAAAACTCTTTATGCCCGTGATATTGTGCAAGAACGTAACAACAAATTTCGTAGAGGGTGGCTTTCGGGAATGGCCAGCATGGTGTGGTATGTACAAAGAAAAAGCCAAGACTTGTGAGTAGTAACAGAAACAGAGTAATGTACGTCCTGTATTTATTTCAACATAGCGACGAAGTCTATAACGACCCAGGGCGACAGTCCACTGAGCGATTAACGCTATGAATAAGGGCATTACAGTACTCCGTTAGCGGACGCAGCTCCATGTGAACTCGACATATGGTTCGTATGAGTATACAGAGAGCGTGGCAACAGAGAGAGACTTGGGCTTTGTTAGAGAGACTTACACATCACGAGGAGCCAATGCAAGGCCTATGACAAAGTATATGACGTATAAGGAGTGACGCCTCTCTCCCTCCAGTCAGGATTTGAAGACCATACTGGATACAATGCACAATTAGAGCCAACGAAATGACGGCGCATCTTTGGGATCATGTAATGTCAGTGTCAGGCGAGATACCGAAGGAACATTTCGAATTGAGTAGAAAACTCCGTTCAAGACCCGAGGATCGGGATGTTCCAGGTCAGAGTAGCAGAGCTGATTGGGAGCAGAGTAAATGGGCAGAAAGTAGGTCGCTTCGAATAAATTATATAGAGGCAGCAAGACCCAGACAGGACTAAAACAATAGTATCAGTGTGAGGTGTGTAAGGTGGTTTCTTATTCTATGACTGAAGACAACTGTGTAAGCTGTAATGACATTGTTTCATATTGCTATTTTGGTTCAAATGGTTCAAATGGCTCTAAGCACTATGGGACTTAACATCTGAGGTCATCAGTCCCCTAGAACTTAGAACTACTTAAACCTAACTAACCTAAGGACATCACACACATCCATGCCCGAGGCAGGATTCGAACCTGCGACCGTAGCGGTCTATTGCAATTTTGTCACAGTTTACAGTGTGACAGTGTTAAGACAGTTGTCAAAATGACGCATCATGACCTCTGTCAGTGAAATAATCCTAAACACAACGGTATTAAACTTTAACCCTCAGAAAGTTAAATAATCCTAAACACGACAATATTAACTTTTAACTAGATGTTTCTTTACAAAATTATTCTTATAATTACGTTATGATGTTGGCCAGTTCTAAGATAAATCATCCGATTCCGGTTCAAAGTTAGGTACTATTTTTAGGATTCAAGTGTATGAAGGATGGCTAGTTTTATGACAAGTAGAGCAAAAGATTACCCAAGTTCGCTCGAGTGGACTCAAGCTGATGAACCAACAAGTTTACGCCTCTGCACGTGGTATTTACATTAGCTGCGATGAGTTATCGTCTGTATGTCTGCTCACGCCCACTGAAATTCCTAAAAATCTAATTAGACCTTTACTGAATTTTCCAGCAGAAACTCTCCCTATGTTTCTCAATACGAGAGAAAATATGAACTCATCCCTAGTCTCAGACTATGGTTATATACACGTGCATGGCTGGAGCAGCGTGCATATTATAATGACCTTTCAGTTCTCATAAGAACAATTAACTAACTGGCTGGTTCGTTTCTCCACAGTTGGAACTCAACGATGCTACAGATAATTTCTAGCTGGAGGTCAGCCGCTGTGAACGCAGTGTTCACACAAATTTCTCCTCTGCGTCTACAGAATGTTATGCGCTCCGTTCTGCACTTGACGCCAATTCAGTGAAGAGTCCCCAAAAATGTCGCTCTCATCTTTCTCATAGCCGAACTCTCTCCCCACCTGGATTCTTTCATTTTCCACGTCACAGCTTTTTTTCGTCCAATGGAGCGTTCCTCTTATTTTGTGGTAACTCTCTCTACCAATCGCAAGGGTCCTACCATTGAACTGCGTCGAAATCTCCACTCTTTACTCCTTCCTGGTGCGTTTCCGCCAATCGGACGTTTTGTGTCTGCTCCAGGCACCTAAAAGTTACACGTGTCTATCACATGTGTACAACTTGCAGTTCATGTGATCGAATGCATCATTGGTTTTGTTCATATCCTTTTGGCATTCCAAAACACAGATTTCTAAACCTTCTCTCTGTCCTACTTCTGGTGGCCCCGTTACTCGTCCTGCAGTATGCGCCACCTGCCCAGTCACTGACCTGCTGCGGAACGCACTTCCTTAAGAGTTTTCTGTAGTGCCAGCCGAGGTGCAGCCTCTGTGTTTGACCATGCTGGCTTCCACACAAAACGTTTCCACTCACTACTTCTTTCACCTTCTGCTCACTGGCATGGATTATATAGGAGGCGTGTGTTAATACAATCGACTGAGTCTCATCCCTTTTGCATTTCATACTTAAAGGCAAATCTGCTCATTACCGCCGAAGTAAGTTAGGTGTCATTTTTACCTTCCCTTTACAATGTATAAAACCCTTACACAAGGTGCGAAATTGACCTTCATTTATTCGGCCATCTTACAGGTGTGCTTGTTATCTTGGAGTTACAGAACTATTAACTTCTTACTTTCATATATCGATAAGCACACATTTCAGAGCAAGCCATGTTGATCCGCGATCTTTGGTTGTGTTCACTCGACTGCGCAACACAGGGCTTAAGTAATCACATTTTTCAGTAATTAGTTTGGCACAGATATACTCTCTTCTACACCTATCGAACAGAAAAGACCCATCAGTAGCCACAATAGGTTAGGCAGGAGTGGCTGCGTAAGTATCAGCATAGCTGACAGGATCATAGGCGAGAAACTGAGGAACTCTGCGTTTTGTGTCGTGGAAGCAGGTCAGAGTAACACTGCCATGTCATAGCGGACGGAGTACTGCAAACCAGGCACCGTCTTGGTATTGTCCTAGGTACCACTCCTTTAATACGAATAGAGCAAGAGTTACAACTGTTTCTGAAAAGAATTTAGAAGTTCTGAACCGCTTCTTTTTTTTGTTACCAGTCTACTGACTGGTTTGATGCGGCCCGCCACGAATTCCTTTCCTGTGCTAACCTCTTCATCTCAGAGTAGCACTTGCAAACTACGTCCTCAATTATTTGCTTGACGTATTCCAATCTCTGTCTTCCTGTACAGTTTTTGCCCTCTACAGCTCCCTCTAGTACCATGGAAGTCATTCCCTCATGTCTTACCAGATGACCTATCATCCTGTCCCTTCTCCTTATCAGTGTTTTCCACATATTCCTTTCCTCTCCGATTCTGCGTAGAACCTCCTCATTCCTTACCTTATCAGTCCACCTAATTTTCAACATTCGTCTGTAGCACCACATCTCAAATGCTTCGATTCTCTTCTGTTCCGGTTTTCCCACAGTCCATGTTTCACTACCATACAATGCTGTACTCCAGACGTACATCCTCAGAAATTTCTTCCTCAAATTAAGACTGGTATTTGATATTTGTAGACTTCTCTTGGCCAGAAATGCCTTTTTTGCCATAGCGAGTCTGCTTTTGATGTCCTCCTTGCTCCGTCCGTCATTGGTTATTTTACTGCCTAGGTATCAGAATTCCTTAACTTCGCTGACTTCGTGACCATCAATCCTGATGTTAAGTTTCTCGCTGTTCTCATTTCTACTACTTCTCGTTACCTTGGTCTTTCTCCGATTTACTCTCAAACCATACTGTGTACTCATTAGACTGTTCATTCTGTTCAGCAGATCTTTTAATTCTTCTTCACTTTCACTCAGGATAGCAATGTCATCAGCGAATCGTATCATTGATATCCTTTCACCTTGTATTTTAATTCCACTCCTGAACCTTTCTTTTATTTCCATCATTGCTTCCTCAGTGTACAGATTGAAGAGTAGGGGCGAAAGGCTACAGCCTTGTCTTACACCCTTCTTAATACGAGCGCTTCGTTCTTGATCGTCTACTCTTATTATTCCCCCTTGGTTGTTGTATATATTGTATATGACCCGTCTCTCCCTATAGCTTACCCCTACTTTTAGAACCGCTTCAACTGGATATGATTTCAAGTCACCTTCCAGCCCTTACCTTTTGTAATAAGAACACTATATCCAGGTCAAGACTTCCTCTCACACAGGTTAACCGGCTACTTCCATTCTCACGAACCCTGTTGTCCAATCTCAAGCAATAGTCACGCTTAGAGCGCGACAACGGTCGCCTGATTTAACAGTAGTAAATTTATTTTTATGGAGAACCGTGTTTTTCTAGCGATCACACAACATCTAGTGACCTCAAACAGCACATCTAGGGCGCTTGTCACTCGGTGACCTCAGCAACTCTATTCCGAAAATTGTATAGGAGGCGTTCTGAGTTGTGCATCGTGTAAAATCAACATGTTTTTGAACGTCTCATTTAAATGAACAGTCCGCCATCAGAACACCCATATGAATGGAACCAGTTCTGTGTAGCATATTGCACTCAACCCTAAAATTTTACTCCCATAGTAACTATAACAGAACGTTGATTTAAAATGATTTTTACACAGCTGGAATAAACACATCAGCTAAGTGATAGAAAAAAAATGTTCTTTCTCGAAAATAAATAATCAAGGTTCACAACTTACGAGAAACAGTAACGTTCTTTAGGTTCATCTATCTAAATAAATACGAGAGATAGACAGAGAGTTTCAAAAAATTGCTGATCGTTGCTGTAACGTTTTGGAACACAGGTAATGTAGATTAAGAACTGACCAGGTTCATTTATTTAAATAAATACACTATATGTGAAAGAGACATAGAGAGTGTGAGAGAAAGCCAAGTTCGTAATCAATTTCTCTGCAACAGGCAGATATCCATTAAGTAATAATGTTAAATCTTGCAAAAGCACAACCTTGAATTCCATTAAACATAATAACTAGTGCCAATTGTCAGGGTAAAGAACAGCTCACACACAAGGGTCCGTACGTGACCTTTAATCCACTTTTTGTGTTCTGCCTATGGAAGGCCTGGTTTGTGATAGAATAACTTTGAACCAGATGGGTTCACCGAATCTAAAAAAAGTTTTTGTTATTTGTTTGTTGTTAAAACATAATAACTCTTTTAATGCTGTGGTTTTCATTCCGAAGAGTAGTTTGATGCAGCTCCGCGTAAGTGAAATCTGTGTACTCTTCTTTAGCGCTTCCTAGCTACTTCAACCTACATCAGTTTGCCCATAATTCCTGCACTCAAGTCTTTATTTCTTTCAACAGTTTTTCTTCTCTACCCTTTTCTCAGTCATTAAATTCACTGTTTCCAGACGTCTCAAGATGTTTTCTTTCAACGGGTGCGTTCTTTTAGTAGAACTACGCCACAATTTCTTTTTCCCCATTTGATTCAGTATCTCCTCATTAGTTATTCGATTTACTCATTTAATCTGCAACGTTCTTCTGTAGCACCACATTGCAACATTTTCTATTCTGCTCCTGCATTCGTTGTCTACCGATCACGTTTAACTTCCATAAAAGCCTATTCTCCACACAAACACCTCCTTACAGACTTCCTAGCATTTAAATTTATTTTCGAAGTTAAGAAATTTCTGCTTTAGAGAAACTGTTTTCCTTCCAGTCTACATTTTATATACCGTTTATGTAACCTTATGTAACCTATAGTTCTTTTGCTGTCCACATAGCAAAAGTCATTTACTGCTTATAATGTTTCATTTACGAATACAATTCTCTCAGCAGAACCTGATTTATTTCAGCTACATTCCCCTCGTCTTACAGTTGTTTATGTTCACCTTATAACCTCTTTTCAAGACAGTATCCATTCTATTCAATTGGTCTTCCAAGTACTCGCCATCTCTGAAAGAATTTTAATACCTGCAACTCACGAGGTTTTATATTTAATCTAACTGAACTTTTAATTTTATTTCCCAATTTCTCACTGGTTTCCTCTGTTGTCCCTATTCAGCTAACGACCCGTTATCAGCCCCTTTGACTCTTATAATTTCATTTTGGGTTCTGTACAAAATGTATTGTATCCCTGCTACTTTCATCTACCGCTCGTCAACATTGTCAGTAACTTGCTTCAAGTGCTATGAATGCAGCTTGCCTTCCATCAGTCTATCTTCTAATATACGACGTAGATTTAGCATAGTTTTGCATCATCCTAGATTTATTCAGCACCTAAATAAATTGATCATCCCTGAGAACGTGTTACAGCAGTCTTTTTTTTTTCATTTTTCTATACATAATTCGTGTCAATATTTTGCAAATATTAGATATAAAACAGATACTTCGTTAATATTCACACCTGTCAGCATCAGTCTTCTTTGGAATAGCTATTAATACAGTCTTTTTGAATTTTTAGTCCACAACAGTAATAGAGAAATTGTGGAGCTCGGCAAAGTGGGCGTGTACTGGACTGCGAAGGTCATAATACCTATACCCTATAGGTCATTCGTACGACTTTTTTCTGTCAGTAGTAGATTCTTTTTCATCACCGGTAGCGGGCAGTTACTGTGAAAGATGCGAAGTTGTGCGTTAATTTGAATTCACATTGAACTGTTGGTCACATGAAAGGCTGTGCGAAGGTAAGAGCGCCCTGCGTGTAACCGATGCACGCCTAGTAAGGCTATTCTGCTTTCGAAACAGCCTTCAGATAGAAGAGAGCTTTATTTGTATAACTGCAAAGACAAGGGATTAAAGGACAACCTAACTTACAGTTGCCATGCTGTATAAAATCATAGCTGTACCACGTTGATAGCGAACTGCCAGCAAAGTTCGGTTTCCTTTTCCGTCCACTGGTTGGTGGTGGCGCCTCTGGTGGCGAACAGTCTAAACGCGCAGTGCGGCGCCCTGCAATTACTGGACAATTCCACCCACGGCTGTCGTGTCGGCCAGCGGTGTAATATCGGACGAAAGCTCGGATATTGCGTCGAGTGGTCGGGCGAAAAGTTGCCGAGAGGGACCGTTAATTAAATTTATGAATCTACATCTCTATAGCGGATTGAAGCTTATTACTCTGATGTCTCCGGATGTCGCGAAAAAGGGCGTAAAATGTGGAACACACAGTTTTTTTGTAGCTGCCAAGAGGTTTTTTTTCCATTTCCGTTGAGCTTTCAGTCTCAACTAACGTGACTCAGCTGTTCCGAACATTTTTAGTTTTTATCACAGTCGTTAATGGATTCATGTTATAAGCCAGATATTTTAAATACGAAAAATCCGTTTACGAGCCTTATGTTTCGTGGATAGGAATGTGTATATTTGTTATATTAAAAAAAAAAACACGGCGAGAACAGAATGAACGTTCCGGATGTTTTGTTAATCTGTATAACAAATGTGTAAAATACATTAGTCCAAATTGAAATTGCTGTTTCCTTTTTATTTATGAATACAATAATGCCTACAATTAATATTGCAGATAGAGGTCTTACGGTTCGGTTACCATTCTACTCTCCGTCTAAACACTCCGTATACCATCAAAAAATTATGAAAACATTAAAACTTGCGCTGTCACAGACAAACTGACAACAAGATAAAAACGGTACAGCGAAGCAGCGACAGCCGCTGTTCTGGCAAACTTCAGAGGCAGTCGAGTGCTTTAAATTCGACGCATCATGCAGGAATCTGGGTTGAGAGGATTATAGCTATAGAATTATATGTATAAATAAACGACACACTTGCAAAAAAATGCTACATAATACTACATTCCATTCAGCACGATCCAGATCGTCTGGTTCAGGAAGCATTATGGGTGACATGCAAACTGGACTTAAACCATTGTTTCCGCTCCGTCGTACTGTTTACGGACGAAACTATTTTATACGTGGTTGGTTAGTCGATGGAGTTGGGGGGACGAAAGAGCAAGGCCATCATCGGATTAGGGAAGGACGCTGGCCGTACCCTTTCAAAGGAACTATCCCGGCAATTGCCTGAAGCGGTTTAGGGAAATCACGTCAAACTTAAATCAGTATGGCCGGACCGGGTTTTGAACCATCGTCCTCCTGAATGCGAGTCCATTATGCTAATCTCTGCTCCGTTTCGCTCGGCAATTTATATGTGAACGGACGGGTAAATAAAAAGAATCATAGATACTGCTGAGACAAATATCAATGGATGGATTCAGTTTTGTTACATCTACATCATACTGCGCAAGTCAGGTAATGGTGTTCGACGTATTGTACATCTGGTACTATTACCTCATCACCCCTCTTTTATTTATATATTTATTTTTTGAGTCATCAGTAAGATGCGGCCCGTCACGAATTACTCTCCTCTGACAACCCCTTCTTCTCAAAATAGCACTTGCAACTTACGTCCTCAATTATCTGAAGGAAGTACTCCCATCCCTGTCTTCTTCTGTAGTTTTACCCACCTACAGCTCCCTCTTGTACCACAGAAGTCACTCCAAGACGAGTTAACTGATGCCCTATCATCCTGCCCCTTCTCCTTGGCAGTGTTTTCCACACATTTGCTTCCTCTCCGATTTCGCACAGAACCTCCACATTCCTCACCTTACCGATCCACCTAAGTTTCAACATTTGTCTGTAGCACCTCATCACAAAAGGTTCGATTCTCTTCTGTTCCGGTTTTCCCACAGTCCATGTTTTACTAACATACAATGCTGTGATCCAAACGTACATTCTCAGAAATTTCTTCTTAAAACTGAGGCTATGTTTGATGCTAGTACACTTCTCTTGGCCAGGAATGCCCTTATTTCCTTCGAGTGCTAGTCTGCTTTTGATGTCCTGCTTCATCTGTCCGTCGTTGGTGTTTTTGATGCCTAGGTAGAAGGATTCCTTAAGGTTATCTACTTAGTGACCATCAATCCTATTGTTAAGTTTCTCTCAGTTTCTATACTTCTCATTGTTTTCGTTTTCCTTCGATTTATTCTCAATCCGTGTTCTGCACTCATTAGACTGTTCATTCCGATCAGCAGAACATTTAATTCTTATTCACTTCCACTCAGGACGGTAATGTCATAAATGAATCGTATCATTGGTATCCTTTCTCCTTAAGTTTAATTCACACTCATCAACCATCTTTTCTTTCCATCACTGCTTCTTCGATGTACAGATTGTAGGTGGGAGGAGGAGCGGGTAAGACTACATTCCTCTCTAATACCCTTCTTAATCCGAGCGCTTCGTTCATGGTCGTCCTTTCTTATTATTCCCCCTTGGATCTTGTATGGATTGTATATTACCCGTCTCTCACTGTAGCTTACTCCTATTTTTCCCCGAATTTCGAACCTCTTGCACCATTCTACATTGTCGAACATTGTCTAAAAACAGACTTTCTACCACCATACAAAATTGACAATTGACGAAGCCTCCAAAATTATGCACAAAATAGCAAGACTACATACAACTCAATACAAATTATCTATTAATACGATAAGGACCTACCACATTGCGATATTTGAATCCATCGCATGATTCGCCGCAAGTGCTTGGGCTCACAGACTGAACATACAGACTGACAAGACAATTGCAAGACGAGGTCACCGTAGTGCACTCCTGAGAATGAGCTGAGCCTTCAACACCACGTCACTAGAGGTACTTTGCGTTGTAATGGGGATCTGCCCCATAGACATAACAATACATTACAGAGGAGCAATTCATTGGCTTAAGAGGGATAGGGTCGATAACGTCACCGAAATTACGGGAACCAACATTATGAACAAAACACAAATGAAACAATAGCGGATTCAAGCATGGCAGAGAGTGAGGGATGCATCCGATAAGGGTCGCCGAGTACACTCTTTCTTTCCTGATGTACACGAAAGACTACAACTGAAACATGTCGACCCAAGCCGGGGGATGGTCCACTTCCTGACAGGCCACGGGCCGTATCCGGTACATTTATGCCTTATGGGACTAACTAACGGTGAAGTATGTGTATACGGAGAAACCGGGACACCAGAACATGTCACCCCGCTGTGCAACACACTAGCTCAAGTGAGAACTATACATCATGTCAATGACATCGCCAGAATAATACATAATCCCGATGATTGAAACACAATAAATAGCAAATCCGATGTTGTGTCGAACACTCTGCACAAAGAATACAAGCGCCAAAACCCATATGGAAGGAGGCGTAGACAAACACAACAAACCACACGGGAGGACACAAACACGACCCCAGATTCCGAAACCGAGGAACGAACACTAAGTGAACATGACTCAGAAGGGATCAAAATGTAAGGAACCAAAACAAACAATGTATGACACTGCATGCCACAACACAGTCACAAACAACACAATAATCATAAAACAAATAAACAACGGCACCCATACTAAGACTGTAGTAATACGTTATTGTCGCTTGGGAGGAGAACGCTCGAAGAACTTTTATTCCGAGGCTCCTCCTCCACAATGGCATTCTACATAGTGTTTAAAGTATACTGCACACAAGCAGTAATGTATTGCTCATCCTACTGTGTGCAGACAGAAGTATAGTCTCTTCTCTCTTCACATATCAGAAATGTATTACGTTATTTAAGGAATAATGCATTCAAGTAGCAATGAACTATATTCTATTTCAACTAACAAGTTACAAACATAACTGTATTTCCCATGTGAAGCTAAAATTCATGTTTTCCATGTATAAAGTGCTGAATCGGCATTTAATCTGTATAATCTGTGTAAACATATATTAGCGCAAACCAATTCAGGTGAGAATAGCTCGAGGTTATACCGAGACCTTCTAATCTGAAATAGATATAGGCCATTACTAACCAACATGCTACTTAGACTGTATTGCTCATCCAAATACAGCATATCACTTCCCTCTACATATTACAAATTATTCTTAACCACGCTCATGGTGTTATATTTTTTTTCTTTGATATTTGCGTTGCATATATTAAACGATATTCTCATCAACTAGGTAGTAACAAATTATATGGAACCATTTTAACAACTGTTAAGCATTGAACTCGCTGTAACCTCAGAGAAATCTTTATATATTATGTTCTTTATACTATTTAAAAATAAACATTAAGAACTGTATACCAATAAGACTGTAACAATGAGAAATCTTTGATACTAGATTCAGAAGCGTCCGACCCACCTTACGTTTTAAGGCGGTGGGCAACTCTGTACTGTTAATGAAATAAATAAATAAAATTGTCCAACATTTTTTCCAGGTCCACAAATACTGTGAGCGTGTCCCCATTTCTTTGTTTCGCATTCACTGTCAACCGCAACATCAGAATTGCCTCTCTTGTGCTTTTATCTTTCCTAAAGCCAAACTGATCGGCATCCAACACATCCTCAGTTTTCTTTTCTTTCGTCTGTATAATATTCTTGTCAGTAACTTGGATGCATGAGCTATTAAGCTGATTGTGCGATAGTCCTCGCACTTGATAGCCCTTGCAGGCTTCGGAATTATGTGGACGATATTTTTCCGAAAGTCAGATGATCTATCGCCAGACTCACACCAACGTGAATAGCCGCTTTGTTGCCATTCTCCCCAATGATTTTAGAAATTCTGATGGAATGTTATCTATCCATTCTGCCTTATTTGATCTTAAGTCCTCCAAAGCTCTCTTAAATTCTGATTTTAATATTGGAACACCTATTCCTTCTAAATCGTCACGTATTTGTTGTCATATCACATCAGACAATTCTTCCCCCTTATAGAGGCGTTCAATGTACTCTTCCAACTATCCGCTCTCTCCTTTGCATTTGACAGCGGAATTCCCGTTGCACTCTTAATGTTACAACCATTGCTATTCATTTCACAGATGGTTGTTTTGACTTTCCTATATGCTGAGTCAATACTTCCGACAATCATTACTATTTCTATTTCTTCACGTCTTTCATTCAGCCGTTTCGTCTTAGCTTCCATGCACTTCCTATTTATTTCATTGCTTAGCGACTTGCATTTCTGTATTCCTGATTTTCCGTGAACATTTTTGTACCTCCTTATTTCGTCGATCAACTGAAGTATTTCTTATGTTACCATGCTTTCTTCGCAGCTACCTTCTTTGTACCTATGTTTGCCTCTCCAGCTTCCATGGATGCCCTTTTTAGAGATGCCCATTCCTCTTTAACTATACTACTTACTGAGCTATTCCTTGTTGATGTATCTATAACTTTAGAGAAATTCTAGTGAATCTCGTCATTCCTTCTCAGTTCCGTATCCCACTTCTGTGGATATCAATTTTTCCTGACTAATTTCTTAAACTTCAGCCTACTCTTCATGACGACTAAATGATGATATGTGTCTGTATCTGCTCCTGAGAATACCTTATAATCCAGTATCTGATTTCGGAATCTGTGCCTGACCATGTTGTAATGTAACTGTAATCTTACCTTATCACCTGGCATTTTCAAAATATACCTCCTACTCTTGTGATTCTTCAACAGAGAATTCGCCATTACGGGCTGAAATTTAGTACAGAATTCAATTGGTCTTTCTTCTCTCTCATTCCTAGTCCCAAGCTCAAATTTTCCTGTAACGTTTTCTTCTACTCTTTCCGCTACAATTGGTTTCTAGTCCCCCATCACTAATAGATTTTCATCTCCCTTTGCGTACTGTATTACCCTTTCAATATCCTCACATACCTTCTCTACCTCTTCATCTTCTGCTTGCAACGTCGGCTAGTATCCGTCAACTATCGCTGTCTATTCTGATAAGAACAAATCTATCACTAAACTGTTGACACTAACACAACCTCTGCCCTACACTGCTATTCATAACTATCGTACTTCCCATTGTACCATATTCTGCGGCTGTTGATATTATGCTATAATCATCTTACCAGGCCGGCCGGAGTGGCCGAGCGGTTAAAGGCGCTACAGTCTGGAACCGCACGACCGCTACGGCCGCAGGTTCGAATCCTGCCTCGGGCATGGATATGCGTAATGTCCTTAGGTTAGTTAGGTTTAAGTAGTTCTAAGTTCTAGGGGACTTATGATCACAGCAGTTGAGTCCCATAGTGCTCAGAGACATTTTGAACCATCTTACCAGAATTCCTTGTTATGGTGTCACCGCCTGACACCACACTTGCTAGGTGGTAGCCTTCAAATCGGCCGCGGTCCGTTAGTATACGTCGGACCCGCGTGTCGCCACTATCAGTGGTTGCAGACTGAGCGCCGCCACACGGCGGGTCTAGTCTAGAGAGACTCCCTAGCACTCGCCCCAGTTCTACAGCCGACTTTGCTAGCGATGGTTCACTGACTACATACGCTCTCATTTGCAGAGACGACAGTTTAGCATAGCCTTCAGCTACGTCATTTGCTACGACCTAGCAAGGCGTCATATTCCGTACTACAAGTAATATCTTCAAGAATGTATTCTGAACAGATAATATTGTGACTCATGTACCGTCAAGAGCGACGTTCCCCATTAATGGATTAAAGTTAAGTATCAAACTAAATACGTCCGCTTTCTGAATTCTAATTCCTTGTCATGTTCCAGACCTCACGTCAGTAGAGTCCTTCCTCACGCCAGCCTGCGTGGGCTAAAACTCGTGCATTTCGTCCTCCGCTAGTAACACGGTGTTGGCTCTTCTGCCAACACAACACTTGTCTTCTTTCCATTTCAGTTGTACTATATCCTGACTGAGCCTTTGCATTTCCCTTTGGGTCTCCCATGTCCGGTTACATTTGCGAATGACTCGTGGGAAGAATGATTGTTGGTAAGCCTCTCTTCTAGCTCTAATTCCTCGAGGTTTCTCTTCGTGGTCACTACGCGATATGTACTCGTATGTGAGAAGAAGTACTAGTTGTCCGACTCTTGGCGGAAAGCATTCTCTGGATATTTCAGTGGTAGGCCTATACCTCTTCGTGGTGCACAGTGCCTCTCTTGTAACGACTGCCAGTGGAGTTTGTTGAGCATCTTAGTAACGGTCTCGTGCTGATTGAACGACCTCGCGACGAAATGCGTCGCTCCAGCTACTTAAGGGCTAGCTGCTCAGGCATACTTGGATATACCGTTTCCCCAGAGTTGATTTTTCTCGTGTGGGTCCGGTAGCGTGGTCCCCATGTCCCCGTATTTAAGACTTCAGTAGTTCCAACCTGCTTTACATATATCTGAAAATCAAAACATCAAAAACATTCTTCCAGTTTGATCAGCACTATCAAACCATTTTAATTTGACTCTTTTAAAATAGATGAGGTGGGATACATGTGAACATAGTGTTTTCAGAGTTAATGTTTTGTTTCTAAAATGATTTGACAGGATGGGAAATGGAAAAGTATAACAAATGAGCATCAAAATTTATTTAATCTCGTGACAATGAAAAACACGAAATGTCGCAAACAAATTGTGAATAATATATTTCTACACTCCGTGATTATTTCTGAGACGTATCCAACCCATTTAACACATTTTGGAATTCATCACTTTCATTGAGGATAGAAAAGTCATCACAGAATCTTATCTTTGATATCCTTTCATCTCGGATTTTAATCCCACTGTTGTATTTCTGTGTTCCTGACCGTCGTTGGACATCCTTATTTCCTTCTTTGGTCGATTAACTGAAGTACTTTAGTACTTATGATTTCTTCACATTTACGTTTCTTGTACCTTTGTTTTTATTTCCAACTATGATGTTTAATAAAACAAAGTTAGTTGCTTCTGGCTTTCTTGAAACGTAGGAGATGTAAGTTTCACCTGGTTTTTCGTAAATTACGCTCATTGCGCCGGCTGTTAACAAAAGCTACTCTCAAACGATATCGATCAGCGTTTTTCTCGTATAATTTGCTATCTGCTTACTATGTCACACGTACGCCCTTTGTAGCTGAAAGTCACGAGTGTCAAGCAAGACAGCTGCTTCCAAACTGACCTCAATGTTCGTAACATAACCTCACAGGTTTTTTCTTCCTCCCCCATTCCATAATAGGAAAGGGAAATAGCAATCGGTTAAAATCGACACCGCTCTTTTAGTTCCGAATAACCGGTATTTTCTGTATTTGTTTGGTCTCGGTTATAATAGGTCTTTATATATCAATTAGCAATGGCTTTTAAACAAAACTTTTTTAAAAAACTGTTAATTTTTATTCCTCAAATTACCATTGCTTTAAAATATTGTGGTATTATATAAAACACAGAAAAGCGATCAGCGTTAGTTTTATAACAATGCCGACGGAAACGATGACCAGACAGATGACATAAGATTTGGTACTGCACTGCTGAGGCAATAATGTGCCTGTTACTATGTGATGTGGTTGACTGAGTGGTCGCAGTATACACGCAGTGTGCAAGACTTGCCCCATCTATATGGTGGTTTCACGCTGTCGACGTTGGACATTAGTTCATTACTAAATGACCCCACCCCTAGCCTGGAAAAATCTTAGAAAGTGCGGTACCGATACAGTATAGTGCTGCGTTTACTTTAAGAGATTAGGAACGGGAGGAGTCACAGTGAACTTGTGATTTGCGGCATCATATAAAGAGAAAAACAATTCACTCAGCGTTTATAATAAGAACTAAAAGTAGTTGATATGTTGCCCTTGCCTAGGTAATATGTCTTTATCTGCTTGTAGCTCTTGAAAATGGAAAAAATTAACACGAAAAACAGAATTATTCAAATTCATTTTACACCGTTTAGCACTATTGCTAATGCCCAAATAGTAATCCTCTATTATAACCCGATTTTTGAGCAGTTCCAAACAATTAAAATTATTAGAAGACTGCTGGTGACTTTTTGTAGTATTCAACTTGTTACCACTTTTCGAGAAAAGCAGCGATATGTAGACGGACTAAATTTCCTGTTCATCTGCATATTTAATTTAGTATTTTTATTCTATGTATCTTGAAACTGCGTAGGTCGATTTCTACGTTTATTTGAGGAAATAAGTTGAAAAGAAAAACGAAAATCGATTTTTTTCAGAAACCCTCATGTTAAACTGGCCTTGAAAAAACCGATATAACCGAAAATCCGTTTATTCCTCAACAACCGCCATCCCTATCTCATACTATGTGATTTTGAATTTCTGCTTATCTTCCTATTTTTGTTTTAGAAGGGCGATTCCTCAACTACGGGTCACCTTGTAAGTAATAAGGAATATATAATACACGGGGTGATTATTATTAATGTTTGAAAAGCTCCGAAGCAACGTAAACGACGTTGAGATAAGTAATTTAACATAAGAGATATTGACCCGCGATTGCTGGGAAATAACCCAGAAGTGGATGACAAATGTTGAACATTGGACGTCACCAGAAGACGTACCGCACCACACATGCAGCAGTTGAGCCTTTCGATCTGTTGCACCTGACTATCCCAAGCCAAGCCAAGCATTCATTCTGTGTGACTCTGCGCCTACATGTAGCCTTTAGCGCTAGGGGCACTATTTTTTTTCTTTTCATTGCATGAGACCTACCGTACTGCGCCAAAAGCAAATCAGTGTAAGCTTTTGAACTGCTTCACTACCATACGTTTTCTCTATTGCATAACGCCCGTACTAAAAGTCACATATACCATCTTTTTCACACACTTTTCGGCTCTTTCCTGGCATTTTAGGCTCCATGTGTCTCATATTAAATTATTTGTGTCAGCATAATCTACGTGGCTACAGGGGTTTTTAAGCGTTAATAAGAATCAATTTGCATATAACATATCAGCACCTAGAAAAAAATTAGTACTTAGAATTTATTGCATCAAGTGAGGGTACTCAAAAAAATGTTTAAGAAGTACAAAAAAATGTTGAGAACACATAGGTGTGTAAAATGTTCGGGAAGAGTCATTTCAACCGTCAATTAATGTTACTATTACTAAAAGATGACATTTGGGACTTATGGGTGCGTAAACCTTACGAAATTTGCTAGTGTTATTATTTTGTCTTTTAAATGCATAAGAGTTTTCCTCATCACTGACGTATTTTCTCAGTATGCCTGAGAGCTGCGTACATAGGTTTTTGTAGGACAGCGCCATTTGGCGATAATTCACGTCACCTCTAGTCTTCTTGACTCAAGCAATGATTGTTTGTTTCCGAGCTGATGATGATAGACTACACAAGAAATTTAAAGAATTACGAAAATGTAAAATTCTCTACTATTGAGACGCTTTGGAACTTCTGATCTATAAGATCGCATATAAATTCAAATAACGAACACTAACTCGGACCTGCAGATCTAGTAAGTTTGATAGCTCTGAACACACCGTAGACCAGTGATCAATACCAGCTCCACACTTCTCGACTATTACCGTACGAGGAGTAATGCTCACACCTATGCAGCAGTTTTAGCTCTCTGGAACATTCGTTTTAGATTTGTGCACTGGACCAGCACTTCCAGTCAGGCCCATGCATACTGCGAACAATTACTGTTAATTTGAGCTCTTCGAAAAATTCTCTAAGAGAATGAATGTACATACGAAAGAGGTGGCTTATCGATCACTCGCTCGAAATGTTCATGAGCTTGACATCTTAGTCTGGGACTAGATCTTAGTCTAGCACCCATTCAGGGTAGGAGTAGTGGAGGAGGTAGATAAGATTCAAAGAAGAGCGGTGCAGTTTGTCTCACGAAAGTGTCTCGGAGATGCCCATTATCTAGAGTTTCAACACACTACAAGAGATGCTCTGTGGTTCACAAAAGAGGTTGTCTGCTAAAATTCCGAGTCCGTATATTCCAAGAAAAGTCGGGTCATCTATTACACAGATCTCGCTATCTGGCCACGAAGAGGAACGTCAGGGAAATTATTTTTTCTACAAGCGTTCCCATCCATTTTCTGTGAATGGAATATAGTAGCGAAAAAATAATTCCAATAGAAGCACATTCTGCAACTCACCGTAATGTGGCTCCTGGAGTATGTAACCTCCCTCTTACTAATCGGCCTATCCTGCTTGCGATATAAAATATGACCGTGGATCGCCTGTATGCCTAATGGATTTTTTCTAATCGTATAAGGCTATCTTTCACGAAGAAGTGACACCGATAAGTAGGAGGAAAGTGTGCAACCGCTCCTTCTGATGGAAAGTCTACTAAAAATAAAAGTAATTAAATCGAACAGGGCTATAATTTGAAAAATGAAAGTTATTTTGTGCATTCACTCACGAACAACACTGGACAGAAAGGGGTACCACTGGTCATAAATCCAAAAGTTACACTAAAGAATGAAAAGGAAGTAATTAACGATCGCCAGCCCACAAGAGCAATTTACATCCAAAATCCTGTACAAGACGATGGGAAAGATTATTAATCACTGACGTGGCAATTAAAGGTTGCCACGTATTTTTTACACTAATTTTATGTGTGTGTGTAATGATAATGAAAGCTGAGAAGTCACTCTTACGTTTTGTTTGGCATTCAATTTTGGAAAAGGCAGTAGAATAATGATTTGAAAATATGTAATTAACTTGTATGTTAGTACTGAACTTCGTTACGTGAACAAAGACTTTCAGTGACCTCAGCATAACGCCATCAAAGAAATTTAGGAAAAAAGTAAGCACTTTTTACTTTGCAGTTACTTATTTTGCATATTGGGTTTCATATTATTGTCTGAACAACTGAGCCTTTTTTACTGACTTGAACAGAATTAAATACTAGAATACGTACCAAACTAAACAGCCACGTGCTCCAAGCTATATGTAAAGTAAAAAAAACTTCTGCACTTTTAATTTGTGCATTTCTTTAGATTTGGATCTTGTCCAGTCATTGATTCTCAAACTTAAAAAAAATTAAGTTGCTTTACTATAGTCATGTACTGAAGCCTCTGTTGTACAACAGTTAATTGAAAGTAGACTGAGGCTAAAATTCTTAAAAGAGAAATTATTCATTTATAAACTAGCTGTAACTATTCAATTTGTTTCTTATGACACTCAGTCAGCATGTTAGGGAAAAAAAGGAACAAGGACCCTGCTTGGTAACAATGTCTCGGGTCAATGAGGACACAATCGCCCTGAGTTAATTTATTATTATTTAAATAAATCTTATCAATCAAATCACATTCAGTTTTGCTGCTGGGTTAGCCGTTAATACTTTCTACCAATGAACAGTCTTACTTCAGTGCTGTGCATACAACGAAACTCAGAGCCGACGACGAACCTGTGTTGCTGGAACTGCTGCTGTTGTTGAAGACGGAAGCACATTGTGGAGCCACAGCTAATTATAGGATCGGGCAATCGTAATTAATACAGCCTCTTCCGCAGGTCCACTGTCTGTACACCTGCTCTAGACATCTGGCCGGCGCATACATGATGCCGCCGAAAATGGTACTCTGTACTGCGAGAGCGTTAATACCACATACTTCCGCACACTACAAGCGCTGGAACCAGTCTCTCGCTCTCTCCACTCGCTCTGCGCAACAACCCCCTACCCAAAGATTTTACAACGCGCAAGCACTGCTATTATCGTTGCTAGTCGATGCAAATAACAATTTCTTTGGCTTCTTCCCAGAGCTTACAAGTTTCACAGTAAAACACAGATAAATACAATGAGACGTCAACAGACTTGTACCTAAATGTACACATACAGTGAAGCAAAGTTCTTACTTGTTAAAAGAAAGCATTTAAATTACAAATATTTACTTACAATTCAGAAAAAAGTTATATTTTGGTAGCAGGTGCCATGCATCCAGCATTTTCAGTGTTACAAGTATACTAAATTATAATAGTAAAAAATTAGATTCGTGCGTACTTTCATAGTGTATTTGTTTTTCATGTTGGTACTCTGATTTGTATGGGTTTATTTCTCGAGTGCCATTTTTTATTTTTAGGTCACTATTGCTATTTGAGTTTAAATATCGCCATTTTCTCATTTGGAGATAGTGAGTGGAGCTGTAGACGCTGTCAATGGAATGCCAACTGGAGAAATCGGAACGTTACCGACATATTCTTTTGTCTGGGGCAATGGAGGGCTAACAAAAGCCGAGGCAACGTATAACATTTTCGCCTTGTGAGGGGATAATGCCATCGCACAAAGCAGGGCCATGAAATGGTTTTCTCGTTTTAAGGAGGATCGTTTTGACATTAGTGACTCTCTACGTTCAGGAACACCTTCAGGGTTTGACAAAGATCGTTTAAACGCTTTCATCTACAAGAATCCACATCATTGTATTCGAGACCTGGGAAGTTTGATGAACTTTGGTCATTCCAACATCGTGTGCGACATTTTCATGCCATGGGAAAGGTCCAAAAATTGGATGTGTGGGTACCACCTGCCCAAAGACAAATCATAAAAATCAGCCGGTGGTCATATGTATGTTTTTGCTTGCTCGCCATTAATTGGCTCGTGAACGACACCGACCATTCCTGTTCTCAACATCTACATCTCCATCTACATGATTACTCTGGAATTCACATTTAAGTGCTTGGCAGAGGGCTCATGGAACCACTATCATACTACCTCTCTACCATTCCACTCCCGAACAGCGCGCGGGAAAAACGAACACACAAACCATTCTGTTCGAGCTCTGATTTCTCTTATTTTATTTTGATGATCATTCCTACCTACGTAGGTTGGGCTCAACAAAATATTTTCACATGGGGAAGAGAAAGTTGGTGACTGAAACTATGTAAATAGATCTCGCCGCGACGAAAAACGTTTTTGCTTTAATGACTTCCATCCCAACTCGCGTATCATATTTGCCACACTCGTTCCCCTATTACGTGATAATACAAAACGAGCTGCCGTTTTTTGCACCCTTTCGATGTCCTCCGTCAATTCCACCTGGTAAGGATCCCACACCGCGCAGCAATATTCTAACAGAGGACGAACGAGTGTAGTGTAAGCTGTCTCTTTATTGGACTTGTTGCATCTTCGAAATGTCCTGCCAACGAAACGCAACGTTTGGCTCGCTTCCCCACAATATTATCTATGTGTTCTTTCCAACTGAAGCTGTTCGTAATTTTAACACCCAGGTACTTAATTGAATTGACAGCCTTGAGAATTGTACTATTTATCGAGTAATCGAATTCCAACGGATTTCTTTTGGAACTCCTGTGGATCACCTCACACTTTTCGTCATTTAGCGTCAACTGCCACCTGCCACACCATACAGTAATCTTTTCTAAATCGCTTTGCAACTGATACTGGTCTTCGGATGACCTTACTAGACGGTAAATTACAGCATCATCTGCGAACAACCTATGAGAACTGCTCAGATTGTGACCCTGGTCATTTATATAGATCAGGAACAGCAGATGTCCCAGGACGCTTCCCTGGGGAACACCTGATATCACTTCAGTTTTACTCGATGATTTGCCGTCTATTACGACAAACTGCAACCTTCCTGACAGGAAATCACGAATCTAGTCGCACAACTGAGACGATACCCCACAGGCCCGCAGCTTGATTAGAATTCGCTTATGAGGAACGGTGTGAAAAGCATCTAGAAATACGGTATATACTTGAGATCCCCTGTCGATAGCGGCCATTACTTCGTGCGAATAAAGAGCTAGCTGCGTTGCACAAGAACCATGTTTTCTAAAACCATGCTGATTACGTATCAATAGATCGTTCCCTTCGAGGTGATTCATAATGTTTGAATACAGTATATGCTCCAAAACCCTACCGCAAACCGACGTCAATGATATTGATCTGTAGTTCGATGGATTACCCCTGCTACCCTTTCTAAACACTGGTGCGACCTGCGCAAGTTTTCCAATCTGTAGGTACAGATCTATCGGTGAGCGAGCGGTTGTATATGATTGCTAAGTAGGGAGCTATTGTATCAGCGTAATCTGAAAGGAACCTAATCAGTATACAATCTGGACCTGAAGACCTGAAGACTTATAAGAAACTCGTGCTAGCAGCTGTTCGTGTTTCAAATTCTGGAACATTCCATTCGTCTTCCCTGGTGAAGGAATTTCCGAAAACTGAGTTCAATAACTCCGCTTTAGCGGCACAGTCGTCGGTAACAGTACCATCGGCACTGCGCAGCGCAGGTATTGACTGCGTCTTGCCGCTTGTGTACTTTACATACGACCAGAATTTCTTCGGATTTTCTACCAAATTTCGAGACAATGTTTCGTTGTGAAACCTATTAAAGGCATCTCACATTGAAGCCCGTGCCAAATTTCGCGTGTCTGCAAATTTTAGCCAATCTTCGGGATTTCGCGTTCTCCTGAACTTCGCATGCTTTTTCCGTTGTCTCTGCAACAGCGTTCGGAACTGTTTTGTGTACCATGGGGGATCAGTTCCATCTCTTACCAATTTATGAGGTACGAATCTCTCAATTGCTGTTGCTACTATATCTTTGAATTTGAGCCACGTCTCGTCTACATTTGCATAGTCAGTTCGGAAGGAATGGAGATTGTTTTAGGAAGGCTTCTAGTGACACTTTTTTAAATAAAATAATTATGCGTTTGTTTCTGGTGGATTTGTAAGAAACGGTATTGAGCCTAGCTACAACGTAACTGGTGACGAGAAGTGTCGTCTTTATGTTGATGTAAGGAAAAGAAAGGGATGGCTGAGTCCAAACAAAGCTGCAATTACCCGTACAAAGACCTGCACGCATACACGAAAGATAATGTTTATCTGGGGGAATAGCGACTACGCACTGTACTGCGAACGGCTACACCAAGGTGTAACCATCACTGCTGACATTTAGCCTCAACAATCGAGACGTCTTGCAGACGCACTCCAAGAACAACGACCAGGAAGACTGCACGAAGCGAAGGTACTCCTCGACAACGCCCACCCACATTCCAAGTCCACTAGATTGATTTATTTGGGCTGGGAAGTCACTCCGCATTCACCTCATTCACTTGATCTTTCCCCCTCAAATTTCCACCTTTTCCACCCTCTGTCGAGCAACATTCAAGTAACTTCCTTTCCTGATGAGAATGCCCACTGAACATGGCTCGACTAGTTCTTTGCCTCAAAGCCATATGATTTCTACAACCGCTGAATCGAAAAGTTACCTCAGTAATGGCAGACGGTAGCAAAAAGTGAAAGAGAATATTTTATGTTGATGACTGAAGTCTCTGTTATGTGTATCTCTTGTGTTTATTAAACTTTGGAAAAATGCTACGAACTTATGCATAAATGTGGTATAACAGATCTCCGAGTTTGTGCCACCCGTTAGAGTTCCGGGACATACATAGCACTGCCTCCAACACTGCCTCCAACATGTAGAGACGGTAATTTTGTTGGTTGCTGGAACATCAGTGTTTGTACTACAGACATAAACGTTCGAAGAAAAAGTTCAGACTTCAAAGTTCATTTGAGTCTTGGCGCATTGGTTTCACAGCACACAAGAGGTTTGCAGATCACCGACAAAGTAAAGTTTTGTATCGTATACGTATAATACTGTTGCAATGTTTATTTTAGAAGGTCTGAAGTTAGTAATTCGGCAACAATCAACTGCATATTCTTGAAATAAAATCATTCTATTATTGCAGATTACTGCATTCTTTCATTGCTTAATCCTATCTTGGATTGAAATTTGTATTAAAAAACGCTCTGAAATAAAAGATAGTTAAATTCGATTAACATTTGCGGCCTACCTTTCTATATCTTTAAGCTGGTGTTGAAGTGAAGGTTGGCTGTTAATATTATGCAAGTGGATTTTACTTTTCAAATCTAGCTAGTTAAATATTGCGCGAAACACGTGTGTATTTTTGAGAAGGAACAGACGCAAGCCTTTGTTGTGTGTATATTGGTTTACGTATGTATAATTTGATGTTAGCTTACATTTCGACTCAGGCGGCAAATTAATATAAAACGTCAGGTATTTTAGAAATTGGTGAAAACAGATGACTAGGAGGTAGCTACTATCCATGTCTATGTCTCATTAGTTATTTAGAACCATTTCATCGACTACATAACGTATGAAAGTAATATACGACTATACGCCCAATTTCTTTCTACGTCCGTCATAACTTTTCCTATATATCTGGTAACAGCAGCTGGAGGCGTTTCCAGGTGATTTCATTAAATGATACAACAGACGGATTTAACGATATCATTTAATGAAATCACGACGACTTCTGCTGGGACCAGCAGAAAAGCAAACACTTGAAATCGTTTCTTGTTCCCGCTTAATTCGATACCAGATGTGTAATGTTTTATCTCTGATAGGGGAAGTCGTGGTATTCTTACTCATCCGTTATATACCACGGTTTGACACAGTTTCGTCCAGGGGAAATGAAGGCAAACTACACCTGATTCGTTTAATTTTCCACCTAACAAGTAAGCAGTAGGGAATTATTGTAAATAACTAAAGAAGTATTTCGGTTGGCTACCGAACTACTTCAAATGGCCAACGCGTTGACTGATCCCTTTACAGTGGATTTGAACGTGCAAGGTTTATATTAAAACTGAACAACTAAATTCATTCTACTGTTGATAATAGTCCAATAGAACATTTTTAACTTTAATCTAGTGCGTCAGTTTTGGGCACTTACTTTTCGTAAATTTTGCATTTTCTAGTAAGTTACCTGTTAGCCACAGCTAATTCGTAGTACATGTAGTTATTTAGGATTCCGTGCAGTATTCCTTGTGGCTTGCTAACTTCCTTGAAAGTAAGTTAGATACAATGAAAGGTACTTTCCTTCCGAGCTAACATCTTTTCTGTACTCATATTGGCTTGCGACCATGTGTCACTTTGATATTTATGCTTAACAGCTGCCACACGCATAATGTTATTCTATGTACTGTGGAATTTGTTCCAACTTTTTTTTTTTTGTCATCAGTCTACTGACTGGTTTGATACGGCCTGCCGCGAATTCCTTTCCTGTGCTAACCTCTTCATCTCAGAGCAGCACTTGCAACCCACGTCCTCAATTATTTGCTTCACGTATTCCAATCTCTGTCTTCCTCTACAGATTTTGCCCTCTACAGCTCCCTCTAGTACCATGGAAGTCATTCCCTAATGTCTTAGCAGATGTACACTCCTGGAAATGGAAAAAAGAACACATTGACACCGGTGTGTCAGACCCACCATACTTGCTCCGGACACTGCGAGGGGGCTGTACAAGCAATGATCACACGCACGACGCAGCGGACACATCAGGAACCGCGGTGTTGGCCGTCGAATGGCGCTAGCTGCGCAGCATTTGTGCACCGCCGCCGTCAGTGTCAGCCAGTTTGCCGTGGCATACGGAGCTCCATCGCAGTCTTTAACACTGGTAGCATGCCGCGACAGCGTGGACGTGAACCGTATGTGCAGTTGACGGACTTTGAGCGAGGGCGTATAGTGGGCATGCAGGAGGCCGGGTGGACGTACCGCCGAATTGCTCAACACGTGGGGCGTGAGGTCTCCACAGTACATCGATGTTGTCGCCAGTGGTCGGCGGAAGGTGCACGTGCCCGTCGACCTGGGACCGGACCGCAGCGACGCACGGATGCACGCCAAGACCGTAGGATCCTACGCAGTGCCGTAGGGGACCGCACCGCCACTTCCCAGCAAATTAGCGACACTGTTGCTCCTGGGGTATCGGCGAGGACCATTCGCAACCGTCTCCATGAAGCTGGGCTACGGTCCCGCACACCGTTAGGCCGTCTTCCGCTCACGCCCCAACATCGTGCAGCCCGCCTCCAGTGGTGTCGCGACAGGCGTGAATGGAGGGACGAAAGGAGACGTGTCGTCTTCAGCGATGAGAGTCGCTTCTGCCTTGGTGCCAATGATGTTCGTATGCGTGTTTGGCGCCGTGAAGGTGAGCGCCGCAATCAGGACTGCATACGACCGAGGCACACAGGGCCAACACCCGGCATCATGGTGTGGGGAGCGATCTCCTACACTGGCCGTACACCACTGGTGATCGTCGAGGGGACACTGAATAGTGCACGGTACATCCAAACCGTCATCGAACCCATCGTTCTACCATTCCTAGACCGGCAAGGGAACTTGTGTTCCAACAGGACAATGCACGTCCGCATGTATCCCGTGCCACCCAACGTGCTCTAGAAGGTGTAAGTCAACTACCCTGGCCAGCAAGATCTCCGGATCTGTCCCCCATTGAGCATGTTTGGGACTGGATGAAGCGTCGTCTCACGCGGTCTGCACGTCCAGCACGAACGCTGGTCCAACTGAGGCGCCAGGTGGAAATGGCACGGCAAGCCGTTCCACAGGACTACATCCAGCATCTCTACGATCGTCTCCACGGGAGAATAGCAGCCTGCATTGCTGCGAAAGGTGGATATACACTGTACAAGTGCCGACATTGTGCATGCTCTGTTGCCTGTGTCTATGTGCCTGTGGTTCTGTCAGTGTGATCATGTGATGTATCTGACCCCAGGAATGTGTCAATAAAGTTTCCCCTTCCTGGGACAATGAATTCACGGTGTTCTTATTTCAATTTCCAGGAGTGTATTATCATCCGGTCCCTTCTCCTTATCAGTGTTTTCCACATATTCCTCTCCTCTCCGATTCTGCGTAGAACCTCCTCATTCCTTACCTTATCAGTCCACCTAATTTTCAACAACCGTCTATAGCACTACATCTCAAAAGCTTCGATTCTCTTCTGTTCCGATTTTCCCACAGTCCACGTTTCACTACCATACAATGCTGTACTCCAGACGTACATCCCCAGAAATTTCTTCCTCAAATTAAGGCCGGTATTTGATATTAGTAGACTTCTTTTGGCCAGAAATGCCTTTTTTGCCATAGCGAGTCTGCTTTTTATGTCCTTGTTCCGTCCGTCATTGGTTATTTTACTGCCTACGTAGCGGAATTCCTTAACTTCATTGACTTCGTGACCATCAATCCTGATAAGTTTCTCGCTGTTCTCATTTCTACTACTTCTCATTACCTTCGTCTTTCTCCGATTTACTCTCAAATCATACTGTGTACTCATTAGACTATTCATTCCGTTCAGCAGATCATTTAATTCTTCTTCACTTTCACTCAGGATAGCAATGTCATCAGAGAATCGTATCATTGATATCTACACACCAACGTGAATAGTCGTTTTCTTGCCACTTCCCCCAATGATTTTAGAAATTGTGATGGAATGTTATCTATCCCTTCTGCCTTATTTAACCGTAAGTCCTCCAAAGCTCTTTTAAATTCCGATTCTAATACTGGATTCCCTATCTCTTCTAAATCGACTCCTGTTTCTTCTTCTATCACATCAGACAAATCTTCACCCTCATAGCGGCTTTCAATGTATTCTTTCCACCTATCTGCTCTCTCCTCTGCTTTTAACAGTGGAATTCCCGTTGCACTCTTAATGTTACCACCGTTGCTTTTAAAGTCACCAAAGGTTGTTTTGACTTTCCTGTATGCTGAGTCTGTCCTTCCGACGATCATATCTTTTTCGATATCTTCACATTTTTGCTGCAGCCATTTCGTCTTAGCTTCCCTGCACTTCGTATTTATTTCATTCCTCAGCGACTTGTATTTCTGTATTCCTGATTTTCCCGGAACATGTTTATACTTCCTCCTTTCATCAATCAACTGAAGTATTTCTTCTGTTACCCATGGTTTCTTCGCAGCTACCTTCTTTGTACCTATGTTTTCTTTCCCAACTTCTGTGATGGCCATTTTTAGAGATGTCCATTCCTCTTCAACTGTACTGCCTACTGCGCTATTCCTTATTGCTGTATCTATAGCGTTAGAGAACTTCAAACTTATCTCGTTATTCCTTAGTACTTCCGTATCCCACTTCTTTGCGTATTGATTCTTCCTGACTAATGTCTTGAACTTCAGCCTACTCTTCATCAGTACTATAATGTGATCTAAGTATATATCTGCTCCTTGGTACGCCTTACAATCCAGTAACTGATTTCGGAATCTCTGTCTGACCGTGATGTAATCTAACTGAAATCTTCCCGTATCTCCCGGCCTTGTCCAAGTATACCTCCTCCTCTTGTGTTTCTTGAACAGGGTATTCACAATTACTAGCTGAAACTTGTTAAAGAACTCAATTAGTCTTTCTCCTCTTTCATTCCTTTTCCCAAGCCCACATTCTCCTGTAACCTTTTCTTCTACTCCTTCCCCTACAACTGCATTCCAGTCGCCCATGACCATTAGATTTTCGTCCCCCTTTACATACTGCATTACCCTTTCAATATCCTCATACACTTTCTCTATCTGTTCATCTTCAGCTTGCGACGTCGGCATATATACCTGAACTATCGTTGTCAGTGTTGGTCTGCTGTCGAATCTGATAAGAACAACCCGGTCACTGAACTGTTCACAGTAACACACCCTCTGCCCTACCTTCCTATTCATAACGAATCCTACACTTATTATATCATTTTCTGCTGCTGTTGATATTACCCGATACTCATCTGACCAGAAATCCTTCTCTTCCTTCCACTTCACTTCACTGACCCCTACTATATCTAGATTGAGCCTTTGCATTTCCTTTTTCAGATTTTCTAGTTTCCCTACCACGTTCAAGCTTCTGACATTCCACGCCCAGATTCGTAGAACGTTATCCTTTCGTAGATTATTCAATCTTTTTCTCATGGTAACCTCCCCCTTGGCAGTCCCCTCCCGGAGATTCGAATGGGGGACTATTCCGGAATCTTTTGCCAATGGAGAGATCACCATGACACTTCTTCAAAAACAGGCCACATGTCCTGTGGATACACGTTACGTGTCTTTAATGCAGTGGTTTCCATTGCATTCTGCATCCTCATGTCGTTGATCACTGCTGATTCTTCCGCCTTTAGGGGCAATTTCCCACCCATAGGACAAGAGAGTGCCCTGAACCTCTATCCGCTCCTCCGCCCTCTTTGACCATGCCGTTGGCAGAATGAGGCTGACTTCTTATGCCGGAAGTCTTCGGCCGCCAATGCTGATTATTTATCAAAATTTAGGCAGTGGCTGGGCTCCAACCCAGGACCGAAGACGTTTTGATTATGAATCAAAGACGCTACCCCTAGACCACTAAGGAATACAAATTTGAACTGAGGTTATTGGGTGGTGTTCGCGTATGTGACTGCATAAAATACTTATGTCATGGCTGATAATCGACGAAATGCATATCAGAAGCTTGATGGTAGATTTTATAGTGTGCTGGTGAGGTTCAATTTCAGAATAACTTATTTGTCTCTTTAGTAAAACCGAACTTGCACTTTGGTGAAGAAGTCTCACTTCCCATATTGACTTCATTAGCTGTGTTGGGATAAGGCAATATTTATTGAGAGAACTATCACCAGGTAGTAAACGATGTGTGAGGCATTATAGTTTTTAGTACACAATGTTACATTTTGAGGTATGTGTGAAACAATTGAAGCTTAAATATGAAATACAGTGATGGAAACAAAATCCCAACACCAAGAAGGAATTCTGAGATGTAAGCGAATGATGGTAGGCGTGTTTCCACACCTCAGAGATGACGTCCATTTAAATACTGAGCCACTCACATAATAGTGGCGCTACTAGTGCCACTATGAGAACGCAAATCAATTTTTATTTAAATACGAATGTCTGTCACGGAAATGTACAGTCGGAATAGATGGCCACGTGCACTGCAGAGAGGGAGACTACCGTATTCGGTGTATGGCTCTGGCTCTTCATATTGGGTCTGCTACAGCAAATCTAACAGCAGTTGGCACCACAGCGACACAACTAACTGTTACAAACTGGTTACTTAGAGAACAGATCCGAGATAGACGCCCCGTAGCTTGCATTCCACTGACCCCAAACCACCACAATTCTCGACTTCAGTGGTTTCAGACGAGAGCTTGGCACACTATACCTACACCTTGAGTTATGGTCTAGGGTACTATTTCGTATGGCACCAGGGGCACTCTCGTAATTAACACACTTACCCTCACTGTAAATTGGTATGTCAGTCTGGTTATTCGACTATCGTGCTGCCAATTATGAGCAGAATGACAGGGGGTGAATTCCAAGAAGATAACTCCCACCCACGTACTGCTGTTCCAACGAAACGTTCTCTACAGAGTGTCCACATATTGCCTTGGCCTGCTCGATCACCAGATCTGTCTCCAACCGAGCACGTGTGTATTACCATCGAACGACAATTCCAGCGCCATCCACAACCAGCATTAATCACCCCTGTATTGACTGATCAAGTGCAATAAGCCTGAAACTCCATCGTACAAACTTACATCTGGTAGTTAGACTGGTTATTAAGGAATCAGCTGTTCACATTTGCAATGGCTTATCTCACGCTTACAATAACCTGTGTGCTTTCAACGTTAAACATTTAAATATGTTATCTGGACAAATGCGTTCCAGAAATTAAGGTAATTATTTCTTGGTTTTGGGATTTTTTCGGCAATGCAGATAAAGAGAAAATAAGGGGAGTCAACAACTTTATTTTGAACCTATGGCACCGTTAGCTCCTCGAGTGAACATTGCAAACGAAACTCCATGCAGTGATCACTTTTCTATCAGGCGTCTAGAAAAACACCAGGTCACAGTTGCACATAAAACTGCACATCTTCAATGGATGGAACAACATAGATACTGGACTGTAGGTGAGATACGTAGTGTGTTCCGACAAATTGCTTTGTGCTTCGTTTTAAGTGACGCAAGGCGTCCATTATATCGGCTTAAAAGGTGTTCATCCTCCAGTGTTCAGAGGGGGCTCGTACTGAGATGTTTTGGGTGTGGTATTCGTAACATCGCCAAAGGCCTTGCCGCAGTGGTAACAACGGTTCCCTTCAGGTCACCATAGTTAAGCGCTGTCGGGCTGGGCTAGCACTTGGATGGGTGACCATTCGATCTGCCGAGCGCTGTTGGCAAGTGGGGTGCACTCAGCCATTGCGAGGCAAATTAAAGAGATACTTGATTGAGAAGTAGCTGCTCCGGTGTCACAAACTGATATACGGCCGGGAGAGCGGTGCGCCGCCCGCATGTCCCTCCATATCGGCATCCAGTGACGCCTATGGGCTGAGGGTGGCATGGCGGACGGTCGATACTATTGGGCCTTCATGGCCTGTTCGGGAGAAGTTTAGTTTTCGTAACATGACTTCGAGCCGCTCGGGTAGGTTACCCTGAACATAAACCAGGATTAATGAAAAGCCGCTCGAGGTGCTTAATTCGAACTTCATAACGTCCACTCATATATCCATCATACACTGAGGTGAGGAAACTCCTGAGATATCTCCTAATATCGCGTCCGAACTCTTTTTGCCCACAGTAGCACAGGCAGCTCGAAGTGGCATGGACTCAACAACTAGTTGGAAGTCACCTTGCATTAAGCCATGTTGCCCCTATAGCCCTCCGCAATTGATAGTGCTGCCGGTGCAAGATTTTGTGCTCGAACTGATCTCTCTATTATGCTCCTAAATTTTATGTTGGAATCAGGTCTGACGATCTGGGTAGCCAAGTCATTCGCTCGAATTATCCACAATATACTTCTAATAAGTCGCATTCAATTGTGGCCAGCAACTATTCCATCGTTGTCTGGTAACATGAAGTACATGAATGGCTGCAAATGGTCTCCAAATAGCCGAATCTAACCATTTCCAATAAGTTACCCGTTCAAGTGGACCAGACAATCCTGTCCATTCTATGTAAACACAGCCCACACCATCAGGGAGCCAGCACCAGCTTGTGCCTTGTTGACAACCTGGGTCCCTAGCTTCGTGGGGTCTACGGCTCAATCTAGCACCACTGCCAACTCTTACCAACTGAAATCGGGGCTCATTTGATCAGGCCATGTTTTCTGGTCGTTTACGGTCCAACCGATGTGGTCACGAGCCCACCAGGGGCGATGCAGGAGACGAGCTATTAGGAAAGGCAATCGGGCCGGTCGTCTGCTGCATAGCCCATTAACGACAGATTTCACCGAACTGTCCTAACGGATGCGTTCTTCGTGCGTCCCACTGTCCCACTTTGTTTTCTGTAGAGTTGGTTGTCTGTCAACGCCGACAACTCTACGCAAAGAGTCAACGGAAGCATCCGATACCACCCGTCTGCTTTAACCCATGACGTGAGGGTGTTGTGGTGAGTGACGTCATTACGGCGCGGCGTTTGAGTTGGTTTTGTTTATATATGTCGTCTTGTTGTGTTTGATGGCGTCTTGTGTGTGTGTGTGTGTGTGTGTGTGTGTGTGTGTGTGTGTGTGTGTGAGTGTATGTGTGTATGTGTGTGTTCTGCGTGTTTGGGATGGCCGGCTGAAATTTGTTGGTGGTAAGCAATTGTTTTTTTGGGTCAATTTTTAATTAAAGTGGTTGTGCCCTTAATGCATAAGATAGGGTGGCGAATTCAGCTGATAACTAAGTTCAAGAATCGGTACTTTAATGTTTGGGCCGGCCGAAATGGCCGAGCGGTTCTAGGCGCTACAGTTAGGAGCCGTGCGACCATTACGATCGCAGGTTCGAATCCCGCCTCGGGCATGGATGTGTGAGATGTCAGGTTAGTTAGGTTTAAGTAGTTCTAATTTCTAGGGGACTTATGACCTCAGCAGTTGAGTCCCAAAGTGCTCAGAGCCATTTTTTTCGCATATGTACAGTGCTATTACAAATGATTGAAGCGATTTCATAAATTCACTGTAGCTCCATTCATTGACATATGGTCACGACACACTACCGATACGTAGAAAAACTCATAAAGTTTTGTTCGGCTGAAGCCGCCCTTCAGGTTTCTGCCGCCAGAGCGCTAGAGAGCGCAGCGAGACAAAATGGCGACAGGAGCCGAGAAAGCGTATGTCGTGCTTGAAATGCACTCACATCAGTCAGTCATAACAGTGCAACGACACTTCAGGACGAAGTTCAACAAAGATCCACCAACTGCTAACTCCATTCGGCGATGGTATGGGCAGTTTAAAGCTTCTGGCTGCCTCTGTAAGGGGAAATCAACGGGGCCTTACCGTTTACAATTGCTACAAGCCCTGACACCCGATGTGAAAGTCAAATGCTTTGAATTTTCGGCGTGGTTGCAACAGCTCATGGAAGAGGATGCGTTCAGTGCGAAACTTGTTTTCAGTGATGAAGCAACATTTTTTCTTAATGTTGAAGTGAACAGACACAATGTGCGAATCTGGGCGGTAGAGAATCCTCACGCATTCGTGCAGCAAATTCGCTATTCACCAAAAGTTAACGTGTTTTGTGCAATCTCACGGTTTAAAGTTTACGGCCCCTTTTTCTTCTGCGAAAAAAACGTTACAGGACACGTGTATCTGGACATGCTGGAAAATTGGCTCATGCGACAACTGGAGACCGACAGCGCCGACTTCATCTTTCAACAGGATGGTGCTCCACCGCACTTCCATCATGATGTTCGGTATTTCTTAAACAGGAAATTGGAAAACCGATGGATCGGTCGTGGTGGAGATCATGATCAGCAATTCATATCATTGCCTCCACGCTCTCCCGACTTAACCCCGTGCGATTTCTTTCTGTGGGGTTACGTGAAAGATTCAGTGTTTCAACCTCCTCTACCAAGAAACGTGCCAGAACTGCGAGGTCGCATCAACGATGCTTTCAAACTCATTGATGGGGACATGCTGCGCCGAGTGTGGGAGGAACTTGATTATCGGCTTGATGTCTGCCGAATCACTAAAGGGGCACATATCAAACATTTGTGAATGCCTAAAAAAACTTTTTGAGTTTTTGTATGTGTGTGCAAAGCATTGTGAAAATATCTCAAATAATAACGTTATTGTAGAGCTGTGAAATCGCTTCAATCATGTGTAATAACCCTGTACATATTGCTATCTCAAGATTTTTGTATCTCACTGTATTACATTTGGCAGTTTTGGATATACGTGGTAAGAGCCCAAAGTAAAGGCCGAAACTGGTCGTATGTGGACTTATTAACGTTCCAAAAAGCAACTGAAGCGTCATCCAGACATGTAGAAACTAATAAACCAGGATGATTATTTTAACTTTCGTGCTGATGAAATGTTGCCGTTTCTTCTACACCTTTATGATAAGTATGCTGCGAACGCACCCGTCTACCAAGATAAGAACGACCTGTTTACAGGACTGCATGCATCCCTTCCTTGTTTGACGAACACTCGGGTTGCCTGTCACAGATTGATAGAAATTGCATAGCCTGATCCAACTACAAAAAACAATGTCTAGGACTATTTGGAACGGCGAGTGAAACGTAGCAGTCAATATTCCATCACTCTGGTTACGAAATCTTTCGCGACGGAGTCCCTGGATAAAAAGTTCTCGGTAATCTTGCCACGTGAAAATCAGATAAAATCCGAATAAAATTCCATCAAAATTTGACATGACAGGCTTACCGATAACTCGGTATGCAATCTCTCAGTTTGGTAACTGTGTGGGATCTAATAATCGGCGAGCGACTTTAGCAGGATGTGTCGTACCTGAAGAAACTTCTTCGCTCTCTTCCTCGTCAAATTAACGCCATTATCAAGGATACAGGTGGTGATTGTCGGTATTAGCATGACGTCACCTGGGGGTCACTAATGTCTTGTCCGACGTGCTCCTTTAATGTAAGCACAGTATTAAATGGTAATGGACTGGAAACAAAGAAAGGTGTTAATCTAGAAACTGTATCCAATGTAACCACTGAAACAATATCTATGTCGAAAACAAGTCGACGGTTCGTGGTACCTTTCGTAAAAAATAAATGTCATGTGACTAGGGCCTCCCGTCGGGTAGACAGTTCGCGGGTGCAAGTCTTTCGATTTGACGCCACTTCGGTGACTTGCGCGTCGAGGTACCTTTCGTGATAATGATGGAATCTGAAGAAAGTTATACATACAAAGCAAGTGATCAAAAACCAGAAATTACAGTTCTCAGTATTAATTCTAATTTCAATGTCAGTAGAAATATTTCTTCACCGTGTAGTTAACTAGCAAATAATCTACTACAGGGATTTACGTCATAAAAGCAAGAAATCAACTGAACCCGCTGGAAAGAAACCTATGGATTCGATGTACAAGACTACAGATATTACTACAGATTTCTTTTTTTTTTTTTTTTTTTTTTTTGTTCTTCATTTATCTGATGCCTATTTGTGATTATTAATTTTGATTGTTAACATAGAATGCGATATAAATCTTGTGAGCCATAAAGAAACTATTCAAATATTTCCAACTGTAATATTACGAGAAATGTGAAACCAATTCTGTACTACTACGTTAACAGACGCACTGGCAATGCCAGGAACCTATTATGTTAATTACGAAGTGGCACATGAAAGCAGAGTCTTTGACACTGTAATAAAAGTCATTGTAAGAGTCGAGTGGTGGTCGCCAAGACAAGTGAAATTTCGAGAGATGGAGAGGGAGAGAGGCAGAAAGAGAGGTGCGAATGTCGCTGACACTGATGTAGCGTAGACAAATACAGAGGGTGTTCGTGACAGCGAGTAGCACTGCAAGGTAAAAGGCGAACAGTACATTGGCTGCTAATTATGACAAGATGCGTGGGCTGAGGAGTACTCCCATGTAGCAATAATCTCTTAGCCGAAGCGAGTACTGCAAGCGTTAGTGTAGGAATGGATGGGATACTGATGTCGCCGAGCTACTGTTTCATGTCTGAAGCAGAAAAACTCTAAGTTCATACCACAACAGACACTTAACTGTGGTACAATAAAAGAAAGTGTTTTGCATTATATACACAAACAAAATAAGTTAGCATGAAATGTAAGATTAGACTGCAGTAATCATTTTTAAAAGTTATCACTACCTGCAAAATTATTAAGTGTTCCGAGAGTCACATTGTGTTAAATAATAAATTATGTCCATTTATGATGACATACAATAAAAGTGAAATTTTCTCAGTGTTATCAGGCTGACTGGAAGTAATTTACTCACTAACTAAAACTTGAATGATTTTTAACAAGAAGAGAGGTTTTGAAACTGGTGGTTAAGTGCTATTGAAACTTGTATGGAACGGCGAATTTAAATAATTTCCATTAAATTTTTAACGATGTGGATTATTTTTATGCATGTTGTAATTATGTGAACTGATGTTATACGTGTCATATTCCAGCGTACCAACAGTTTTCTGTGGCTCACCAGAAAGTATTAATACCTCAATGTATGACTTCTAAAATTATCGTCATAACAGTTGTCAAGTTTTATATATGAGGAATTGTTGCAAAAATGGTTACAGTGATGTCACACACTGTCAATGTTAAAATGTTTTTTAGAGTATCTACCGATTTGTTTAATGTTGTGTTTGTCACCATATTAAGTCATTCTAAATTTGTCACTCTGAACGCTATTATAATTAACTTTTGCTGTTGCCTAACTCCAATTTCTTTTTGCTTACGTATAGTGACTACCGTGATGACTGCCAGTATACCTGGCTGATAAGTGATTCCAAGTATTGCCATAGACAGAAGCAGTTAGTTCACATGCAAGTAGTCCGACATTAGGACTGGACTGTGCTCGTATTCTTTTATAATTAAACTAACACTTTACTTAGATACAAAATTAAGCAGTCATACTTCCAACTATCAAGACTGCGCTATACTCGTGGTTTCTTAATTTGATAGCTAAGACAGAGGAGCAAATTACCTTAGTAGCGATTACTTGGACACTCTATTTCTTGTCACTTATCATTTTAATACTCAGTACTTTGTTTGAAATATTTCGCAGTAAATACCTTAACCCGATCAATCAATTACACTTAATGGATGTCTGATTAATTAATTAGACCGAATGTCACAAAAGGGGATGAATTAAAGAAGATATAGTAAGATTAAAGTGTGCCATGTAACGTTACGTGTATGTAGACGAGCTAATCGGCCGAAATATATTGGCAAGACACGAATTTGCTTGTAAGTTGAACGCTAGCGGGCACAGGTCCCAAGGCACAACGCGGCAGTTGCCGCTACCTGTTGGGAGACATGTGAGTGAGCGTCAGAGACTCTTAAAGATGGCTAAGTTACAGCTTTCTGAGATTCTACAATAACTCACGGTGAAATATTAATGAAACTTCAATGTGTCTGAGATGTCAGAAAAATGAAAGACATCTAATGACACAACAATATTTCAATATCTTTAAAAATTTCACAATGAATAAATATTTACACAATGAAACTGCTGGCCGGAGTGGCCAAGCGGTTCTAGGCGCTTCAGTCTGCAACCGCACGACCGCTACGGTCGCAGGTTCGAATGCTGCCTCGGGCATGGATGTGTGTGATGTCCTTACTTTAGTTAGGTTTAGGTAGTTCTAAGTTCCAGGGGACTGATGACCTCAGAAGTTAAGTCCCATAGTGCTCATAGCCATTTGAACCATTTTTGAACACAATGAAACTCTGAATTAACAACTTATAATCGTGTCATGCGATTTTAATAGACAATATCTCAGATGGAAGCATTGCATTATAGCTATCATACCTGAAGGCTAAGTATCTGTATATATTTTACTTATTGATTTATGCCGTCTTTCGTATCTTTTTCATTACGCAGATGTCTGGCAGAACATCGTATTCTCCACATTTACACAGCAAATGAACACAACATCAGTACCTCATATTTTGTCTGACTTGTCTTTCTATTTCATGAAAAGTTTCCTATTTTACCACAATGTGTATTTAAATGTTGATTGCAAGTGCTATTTGTAACAGTTCTGTCACTAAATGTAACTGGGTTTTCTCTTTTGATGCTAGTCCATTGTCAGGATGAGCATTACTGCAAAGGGCATTTGATTCTAAAGCATTATGTCAGGGTGAAAATACTAAATAAATTAATTTTTCTCTCTTAACAACATGTGGGCGGGGTGGGTTCTTCCTTGGCTCGGGTATGAGGTAGAATGAAACAGCATTTTTACATAAGATAACTTTCATTACAAGTTTCATACAACTGTTTCCTTACTCGATGTTCTGGCTCGGAGAGCGGCAGCTGTATCGTTTGCGAAGCCTTCTGCTGCGGCAGCGGCGGCGTCTGATCACGCCTCGCGGTGTGTATCTCGTGTCGCCGTCTCGCCCAGTTGACTGGAGAGGCGCAGCGCGAGGTGGCCCGTTTAATAATTGCGAGCGAAGTCGTGCATCGGATGTGATACCTTGGATGTGACATCCCAGTGTTTCTCTTCTCTAAGGGGCCGCGTGTGTTGTGTGTCGGCCAGCGGAGCGGCGCGGCGGGGAAGGCCAGTGTCCCGGACTCGAACAACAGACTCCCGCTTGCCGGTCTTTGGCTGTCAGATCTTCATCCCAGCTCACAGGTGACTGCTGATGTGAGGCCGTCTCCTTATCGTCCTCACGAGTCACCCAGGTATATAAAAATCCGACTTCAAATACCTTTTAACTTCTGTCTTCTGGCGCCGAGGCTGCTGCTTGCTATTCCATTACAGCGGCGGACTTGGTGCGTCTGTGCATGATGTAGTCTCTTCTTGCATGACGGTCTTCAGCACCGAAACTGACTGAAAACTACTGCTACTCTTCTTCACTTCTCGTTTCTTCTGTCAGGCTCACTGTATCTCGCGTATTTATTCACTTCAGTTTACTGGAGGTGAACGACTTCACGGTCATTGCCTCTTCTGTCACGTTGAAAAGCTTCTCGAAGAATCTTCTTAACTTCGGTCATTGGCTCTTGGAATGTAGGCGAGGGCCTTTGATCACATGTGACGACTGAGAAACACGTGAGCCGGTCATTGCCTCTTCTGTCACGTTGAAAAGCTTCTCAAAGAATCTTCTTAACATCGGTCATTGGCTCTTGGGATGTAGGTGTGGGCCTTTGCTCACATGTGACAACTGAGAAACACGTGAGCCGGTCGGGCGATGCCCTGACGGCTGAATCGACAACGTCCGCTTATGTGGGGACGGCGATGGCTTCTGAACTTGCTGACTTCACGGTCATTGTCTCTACTGCTCTGCTGCTCTGCCCGCTGTTTGCCAGTGTGTAATTCTTCTAAACTAAACTAAGTTTTTCATTTATTTTCTAATTTCTACTTCACTTTGATTTCACTAATTCATTTACTTATCGTAAGTACCACTCAACATATTATAAGATTGTACTAGTTTAAAAGTTGTCAATCTCATGTATTAGTGGACCCCACGACAGAAAAGAGAACCAAAAGACGCTTTGGTTAAGAAGGCGTAATTAACTGTTTAAAAACATTTAACTATAATTCGTTGTCATTTATCGTGAGCACATTTGCACAAGAATAATAGCTAATATATTTATGAACAATCCTTTATTTATATATACTCTGAATGTTTTGAATGTGACCAAATGTTTTAATATTTCTTTATCCTAATATTGTTGCACTAAATTAGTTTCGTCTGGGCGGTTGTCATGTTGAGCCAGTTCATGCCTTTGGAGCTTGAGAACGAGGTATTTTTTGATGGGGACAAGCTTCAGCCAGTGTAGAAGAAGACAGTGGCGGAACACTACAGCAGAGAAGTGCCGATTCGGACTTTTTGAGCGAAGAGCTCAAGGGAGCGATTCAGGACACTACGTCGAATTCTTGGTGAAGGCAGACGTGCCTGAGGTAACGTGCGTGAGTCAGTCGTATAGGTGATTCTGGTTAGTGACTGATCGCTACCATACCTTAACGTCTGAAGGGACTTCGTATTTCGAGAGGTCTGAATGTGCTGCAGAATATATTTCTACCGTATTTCACTTGTATCATGGAACTAAGGAGAGGCAGAATATGAGTTACTATTCTTTGTATCGCATGATATGATTTGTGAATCATCATATTGAACTCTGAACTGTTCTGAGCTGGTGAGGATTTCGTACATTCTGATGACGAAATGGTCTTAGTTTTCACGCGTCATTGATGACCGTTTTGTTTGAGGATTTTTCTACCATTCTCATAACGCTATCAACGTAACTTCTCTGCATTTTATAAGAGTATCTTCCGTCTCTCCTTTAACTGAATTTAGTAGGACCACTTCCCGTTTATTAGAAATGTCTTCCCTGAACAATCTTTATTCAGTATAATTCTCTGCCATTCACATCCGTAGAGACTTTACAATAGAGCATTTGTTATTAAATGATTCATATAACTTTTATTTGCATTCCTATGTATTTTGTTAACTCGCGCTTCTACTAATGCATAGACCGTTTGACTGGAGGATCACTGCTACAGGTTATTATTTGCATCGCATTAGCTGTGGGGAATGAAAGCAGACATGCGTGGCTCAACCCTATGATTATATCGAGCTGTTCTTTTTAAACAGAGCCGTGCATAGCCCAGGTATCTAAAGTACGAGTAACGGCAGGTTAACACGCAACTGGTTTTGTTCGAATGGACTTCTGTTGCCAAGAGCAACTACTCAAGTTCAGTAACCATTACGTTCAGTCGCAAAAAGTAATATTCACTTAGAAACTATGAATCCGCAAGTAATGTCTGATGAAAATTTCTCTGAGGCCGACGCTAAAGGACAAATTTCCTGTTTTTTGGGAAGAATGATTTTTCACGCACACGTAGTCACGTATAAACCTATTAAAAACCCCTCATATTTATAACACTGCAGGTTCAGTATATATGACTAGTTTCCAATTACATCATGCCACCTCATCGCACTTTTATGTCACAATCATCAAGCCAGCTATTTCAATTGAAATTTGGCTCTTATTTCGTCTCATTTCAGTTTTAAATGGCTCTGAGCACTATGTGACTTAACATCTGAGGTCCTCAGGCCCCTAGAACTTAGAACCACTTAAACTTAACTAACCTAAGGACATCACACACCTCCGTGCCCGAGGCAGGAATCGAACCTGCGACGGTAGCAGTCTCGCTGTTGCGGACTGCAGCGTCTAGAACCGCTTGGCCACTGCGGCCGGCTTCTCATTTCAGTGCTTAGTTTAAATACATGTATGAGATGATTATCTAATAGGCATTCAATTCTAGTTCGAGTTCATCTAGGCCTACTGTCTTCACATGGAAGGGCGACTGTAATATCACCAATCACATCTTGGCAGGCGAAATTTTTGCTTTAACATTTATGGTGATTCTTCGGTAGCGGGAGGACGCAGATTCAAATGTAGCCAGATACACGTTAATTTCATTTAACTGATTTATAGCGTGAACCAGAGCTCTGTGCTCTGTGAATGGGTTTCAGATTTGTACCTACATGGACGAGGATATGCATCCAATCTGTCGTCATCCGTTCCTGTGTGGTGCTTGTGTATCTTGTAGCAGGTAGAAGCTCGTCATTTACAGGTTTCAGTAAGTTTCTGTCGGACATTATTTTAGATTATTCAGGTAAACATTTATAGTGACCTGTCGGTTCTTTGTTGAAGTCCATGTCATACGAATAAAAGGTCTAGTTGTTTCCATGCACTATACACTGTTTGACGAATAACGCGCCCTTTTATCTCTTAACGCCACCATTTCTAATGGTTCTCCACAATCTCTTGGTAGATTTTGTGTAACATTATTCTGCTAGTCCATCTTCACATCTATCACAGTCGTAAAATACACGGTGATTATAATCAAAGTTAAAATTTCAAAATGCTGTAGAAATAACACCACTGGTCAGAATGACGTCAAATTGAAAAGGAATGCTATCGGAGAAGGAGTAAAACGTATGGCATAAGAAAATTGATCAACAGATGGCGCTGTATGTGTCCGAATACGTAAATGAAAACACCTGTCATGCGCACGACCGACTGATGTTGGTGTAAACACGCCAGGTACGCGGCTTTTCCTCCTTTCGCGTACGCGACGTTTGCCAAGTCTGTCTCAGTGCAGGAATACGCTTTGCTTGTAAAGCTGTATTACAAGAATTATGACTGTACACACGTCGCACTGCAGATGTTCCGGACACTGAAGGGTTGGTCCGATGATTGCCGTGGGTCTGGAGAAAATGATTCGGAAATTGGAAGAGACGTGTTCTTTTTGTGTGTAACCTGGTAGAGGGAGGAAACGAATTGATTCGAAGTCAGTGGAAGCAGTGGCCACCAGCAATGCAGGAGGAGACGAGTGGTGGTGTGCAAACGTGTAGTGCATGGAGCATTCCCCGAACACTTAACATACCCGTGAGCACGGTTCGTAAAATCCTACGATACATGCTTCTTTGCTATCCACTCAAAATTACCCATGTGCACAAGTTGTATTCTTTTGATCTACCAGCAAGAGGGACTCTTGCCTTAGAATTTCTTCCTCGGTAGGAAGTGGACAATGACTGGCCGTGGAAGATTCTGTGGACAGAAAGAAGCCCATTTCAATTTCACAAGATATGTCAATTAACAGAATTGACGAGTATGGACAAAGGAGAATTAACATTCAGATCAACCAGTACCACTTCTTCCTGGAAAAGTCATTGTGTGTTTAGGATTTGCGACATTATTCATCATAGGGCGATATTTTTTCGAAGAGCCAGGTGCTTCCATTCTTGTTATCTATACCTTCACTGGTAAGCGCTATAAGTGTCCTTTGCGCAACCACGCCATTCCACCTTACTAACAGCGTGGATGTGTGGATGGGATCATTTTTATGCAAGATGGGACACCTCCGCACATTGCGAATCCAGTTAAGCAGCTGCTGAAGCGCCATTTGGGAAATGTTAGAGTTATCAGCAGCCATTTCCCTATAGCTTGGCCGTCTCGATCGCCTGATCTTAATCCGTGTGACTTCTGGCTTTGGGGTGATCTGAAAAATGTTGTGTTCGGTGTTCCGATTGCAAACTGAGCTGCATTGAAGGCACGCATAGCGCATCACATTCTGAACGTGACCCATAAAATACTTCGATTAGTTGTGGAACATGCTGTTTCTCGATTTCAAGCTGTTGCAAAAAACGGTGGACAGCATATTGAACTGGTTTTGCACCAGTCACACGGAAATTAATAATCGGATTTGATTCTGACTGATGTTTTTTATGCGGTTTTTGACCTCAGGAGGGTTAAAAACCGATTTTTCCTATCCGACTTAATATGACATTGCCGTGGTGGATGGGCTTACGTAACTAACAATATCACACCTGTACACCCATGAACACTGAGTAGTACAGTTTTTTAACGTCAAAGGTTCACCTTAGGCACCGTTGTATGATTCATTTGTCATTCGTTAGTCGACCCATATTAAATTATGATCCATACGCCGCCATCTATTGCTACATTTTGTAACTATTTATTTTTCTTCTGCCTTACTTTTCCCCCTTCTCCGATAATATTCCATTGCAATTTGACGTCACTCCGACCAGTGGTGTTATTTCTACAGCGGTTTGAAAGTTCAACTTTAATTATAATCACCCTGTGTTACTGAGTATCGTGAAACTAACGAGGCATGGCATGGCTAGGGCTTCACACTTTGCACACTCATGCCATTGTTAGTAAGTTGATAAATTTAAACAATGAAGCAGCACTGGGATCAAGTGGAAAACGTGTAAATATATGTAAAATTTTATCATGGGCAGATTGCTGAAAACCGTATCGTTATGTCAGTGAAGAATCACAAATTATTTGAATTTTAATTCAGCTTAATGATTCAAAATTCCGAAAGCTGGATCTGCCGCCATTGTCTTGGAGAAAGTTGGAGGCGCCCACATAAACGCTAGTCAGCGTGATGGGGATTGAGGCAACGGCTTCTGGAGGTTCGAAGGCTGGCATACGAATACGCTATCGAATTGAAAATACTGTGTATTTTGCTTGGGCAGTGATCCCTGAGGTGCGACCTGGTAGAGGAGTTCAAGTGAGGACAAAGGGAAGGTACGGATTGTTGTAGTCAGTAGGTAGGGGAAATTCTGTTTCACTCGGAGCGTCTTCTGAACTGGAGCAATCGATTTAAGCTGTTGTAATATCAGATGCACTAATATTCTTAAAGTGGATGGTGTTAAGCTACTGAGATACTGAAGTTCACGACGGGCTGCTGGGGGAGGGGGAGGGGATGGGGGGTGGGGCAAAACGCCGTAGTTGGGAGACTCGGACGTACATCGAACGTCAGCTCTGCCTTTACGTATCAATGGGCTTTGTTTCAGCGAATGTTAACAACGTTTGATCAGGTATAGTTACGTCGGAAGTCGATTTGATATTTTGTAATCGTGTCAATCTACATAGAGTGTTCAGTCGACCGTGGACAACACATGATTCTGAAAAAGATCCCAGCAGAGGGATCGAAGTATGACGCGGCCCAACAACCCGGAAGTTTCTACCTTCAACCTTCGTACACTTATACGATGGTAGATAATTAACAAAATATATGCCAGGCCTTACGCCGTCTCTTCAACTCTTTTAGGTAAGCAGGATGCAGTTTCAGTGTTCACTGTCTCAAATGGCTCAAATGGCTCTGAGCACTATGGGACTTAACTTCTGAGGTCATCAGTCCCCAAGAACTTAGAACTACTTAAACCTAACCAACCTAAGAACATCACACACATCCATGCCCGAGGCAGGATTCGAACCTGCGATCGCAGCGATCGCGCCGTTCCAGACTGTAGCGCCTAGAACCGCTCGGCCACACAGGCCGGCCACTGTCTCATTATTATGATATTAGCGTCGCTCACGACCATTTGGTTGCGCCAGTGAGTTTAGATTATTTATGTGACTCGTAGAATATTGGGCTATTAATGTCCAGCATATCTTGAACTATCCTGGCATTGTGGTTGAAGTCCAGAGTGACAGACAGCATAAATGACACGCTGCACAGCATAGCAGAGTTGTGAAAGCTTAGAATTGAAAATTCATTTACGAGTATCATTAGTGACATGTCGAGGGGAAGAAATTACAGTAGCGGGAGCTCTGTAAATTCTGATAAAAACCCTTGTAATTTTGTACAATTAATGTAAAGACCGCACACCTACAAAATTGGATTACACTGAGAGTCAATCTCATATTAAGATTTTGCCATTTACGGATTAACTACCTTCCCCAGGGTCTGAGAATAGGTTAATTCGTTATTAGAATTTATTTGGTGGAGTGGAACGTACTAGCAACTGCACTGCAACTAAAATCAGGTAAATGTAACAGGTCGAAGACACACGCATGAAATCCAAAGATGCAAAACTAGCCGGAACATCTGGGAGTCAATTGAGTCATGCACGCCTGTTACCCTTGCACTTTCTGCAGCAGTCGATTTCTTCGTCGTATGTTGTTGGTTAGTGGTTGGACTTCTGTTATTTCCGATTGTTGTAAACCAATGTGTTTTCTTTTAAGGGATACCAAAAGGTCCTGATCAAATTAACGTCGGATACGACAGGAACTAAGGGATAATGTTTCAATAAGAGCTCATTCAGATGTGAACTTTCCAGGGAAATTGTTTCGTTTACTTCACTTAGCACTTGTCCCATGTTGTCATATATCTACAATAGGAGGTGACAAACGTGTGATACCAATTTTCATTCAAAATTGTACTCCAAATGTCTTGAGCTAAAAGCTACGTTGCTAAGTGCATTAAGAATAAAATGTTGCATATAAGGCGATAAAGAAGGGGGACATAAAACAGAGTAAGGGCAGATAATGGAGGTAAAAATACACTGACATGAAGACGTTCATGGGGGGACAATTAAAAAAGTCGATATAAAGTTAAAAACACAGTTGGCGATTCGTAGAACACAAAAAAGACTCTGAAGTCACAAGCACAGGTTAAAAGATGGCCAAAGTATTAAAAACACTCCAGAACAACACAGTTTAAACCCACTTCCAGGACACACGATGAAAGATAAAACCGCCAGGTGGGACATGTCGAGGGAGAGGCCGGAGAGGATGGAAAAGGAGGGGAACCCGCTCCAATGCTCGCTTCGTCTCTTTATCCTCTTTTACCATACTACTGCACGTGCGGCCACAGATACAAATGTTCCAGAGACGTTGGTCGGCGGCAGAGACGTGCACAACGCGCGAGTTACATCTATGACTCCGCAGTCGATCTGTGTTGGCATGTCGATATATCATTGTGAGCTGCACTGTGACGACGCCTTTGTGCGTTTACTACACCAAGTGCGGGGTTCCATGATTTATCAAAGTTGAAACCACTATCTCTATTAATTAAATTCGTCGTCAAGTGAATCTCAATTGCCTCCTTCACTATCGACTCCCAAAAAGATGATGTAGTTGTCAAAATTTCGACGTTGTCATACAACATACTGTGACCAGGGTCAATACAGTGCCCTGGCACTGCCGACTTGTTAGGTTGTAAAAGTCGTGTGTACCTCCGGTGTTCTGTACATCTTTCTTGGACAGTACGAGTTGTTTGTCCAATGTAATAAACACCACATTCACATGGAATTTTGCAAACTCCCGATTTTCGGAGCAGCAAATCATCTTTGACGGAGCCCACTAGTGCAGCTGTCTTGAGTGGTGGACGAAAAATCACTTTTACTTTGTGTCTGCTGAGAATCCGCCCTGTTTTTGATGAGAGGCTACCCACATATGGCAGGAAGGCCATCGATTTAAAGGTTTCTTCGTCTTCTTCTGCTTTCTTTGTGGCCTCTTTCCGTCATTTTTTGGTGTAAATGGTTCAAATGGCTCTGAGCACTATGGGACTTAACATCTATGGTCATCAGTCCCCTAGAACGTAGAACTACTTAAACCTAACTAACCTAAGGACATCACACACATCCATGTCCTGATCAAATTAACGTCGGATACGACAGGAACTAAGGGATAATGTTTCAATAAGAGCTCATTCAGATGTGAACTTTCCAGGGAAATTGTTTCCTTCACTTAGCACTTGTCCCATGTTGTCATATATCTACTATAGGAGGTGACAAACGTGTGATACCAATTTTCATTCAAAATTGTACTCCAAATGTCTTGAGCTAAAAGCTACGTTGCTAAGTGCTTTAAGCAGTGAAAATTCTCTGACCCATGAGGTAAGGTGACTACATATTGCGCAGTCCCTTGATTCAGAAACAAGTAGCCTCTCTTGATTCCAATGTATATTCCTGTAAGTTTACATGTTATACAGATTTAGTTACGTGTACATGTCACAGATTATTTCACTAACGAAGAATCCAGTTATACCGATGTTCTCAGTAGCTAGTTACGTGTACATGTCACAGATTATTTCACTAACGAAGAATCCAGCTACACCGATGTTCTCAGTAGCTAGTTACATATTATAATGGACAGAAAGTTTTATTCTCACCCTGCCGGGTTATTTCAGCTAGTGAATTAATAATATTAAACCGTAATCTCTCACAGTGATCCGCGAACGTAAGGCACGGTCCTTTAGAGATGCTGTTCCCACATACTTCTAGTAGTGGCAGTTGCTTTCGGAATTAATAAATGGAAATATGAGTGACAATGCGTTTTTGTGTCATCGCTGATAACTCGCGTTCAGTCGCCGTCTTGTCACACATTCTTCTGCTGTCATAGCATATAAAAACACAGTTTTCATTATTTTCGTACGTTATATCGAAAGAAGAGAGTTGCTTTTTAGTTTGGTGTCGTTTTCTTATTTTTAACGAATCCATGACTATCCTCCCGACACAATTTCACGTTTAATTTGAGGCAGCCAGTGTTCATCTAAAGAGTTCTGTTGTCATTGTAATGAATCTAGGTCTGTTAGGGAACAGGTGTCTGAGGATTTTTTGAAACAGCCAATTAAGTAAAGTAGCTTTTCGTCCGTATCTGGCGCAATAATGTACTTTGGTATGGCGTAGCGGCATTTAAATGATGGGAAAACGATGGGCGCTCGCAAAGACAAAAATTTAATATCCGGATTTTACCGGAAATGATGGCAAAGAATGAGTTTCTCTCACACCACTTCTATTCCAACTCTGTCGACGGTGAGGCAGAGAGAGAGAGGGACCACCAACGTTAAACATCGCCTCAGACTACGCCTTTTCTATCACTCCTACCCCTGCGAATATCAATCAAGGGCACAACAACAGTCTCGTTCCCGCGTACGTTTCACTGCATTTCCCGATTAATTCAGGTACCTTAGTCAGAACTTTGTATTTATCCCCCGTGTTGATGCAGCTAGAAAAGAATGAAAAAGTTTTGCTCTGGAGAGCCGGGCAGGGTTCCGAAAGTGTTTCACAGATAAGATGTGCTATTAACTGCAGCCTAAGTTTAGAGGCACCAAGGAAAGCTATTTCCGTGTGTATAGAATACTAGGAATATACTCCGTTCATAAATATTTGTAGACTGACCCTTTAAAAATTCTTAGTACTTACGTACATAATGTAGTGTAGGTGCTTTTTTTCATATGTCTCTCTTTCCTCCGAAATAGTCTTAGTTCCATAAGAATATTCTGGAATGAGAGTTTCTCGCTTTGCAGAGGCTTTTCCACAGTAACTACTTTTTCTGGCAAATTAGGATATTGTTCGTGACTAGGACTCGAACCTACAGTTGGACAAAAATATAGTTACATTGTTACTGTGAGGTAAACCTGAAGGCCTACCCAGATAGCTCCGGCAGCAAGAACACTACAAGCAATAGGCAAGGAATATTCTTCCGGACCTAGGTACGACAGAATTTAAACCGGCACTTTTCGTTAACAGTTAATCTGCAAGTACACTGCGCAACAGAAAGGATCACTTCTTCTAAACATGGCGACGATTAAGTTTGAAAATAGGCTCAAAGCTGCATACAAACTTCATCTGTAAATGTGCAGAAGCTTGATTCACCGCTAAGTTACCCGCGGACTTCGAACAGCAAGATGTCGACACATCCGAAAAAAGGCCATTGGTCGGAAGTTGATGTGACTTGAAAGGTAGGTAAATGACGTCACATTGGCACAAAATTTCAACACAGTTCTGATCAAGGCCACCGCGTAAGTGTCACACGATGCGAAGGTTTTTACACCATTTCTTATGCACATTACACCCCTTTTTTTAGCTTCTGTGATGGTGGGAAACGCGACGTCCAACACTGAAATCAAGCGGTTTCCTTATGAGTGGCGCCGGTCATGGTGGCCGAGCGGTTCTAGGCGCTACAGTCTGGGACCGCGCTACTGCTACGGTCGCAGGTTCGAATCCTGCCTCGGGGATGGATGTGTGTGCTGTCCTTAGGTTAGTTAGGTTTAAGTAGTTGTAAGTTCTAGGGGACTGATGACCTTAGAAAGTAAGTCCCATAGTGCTCAGAGCCAAGCCTTATGAGTGGCAGAGCAAAATATTCTAGACACACAACCGCTCAGAACCGGTATGGAAAGGGCTGAGGCGACGGTGTATCAATGGAGTGAATGAAACCAAACCTTTCCGTGGGGCGTTGATGACACACATTTCGCAGTGTGGTGAGCAACTGGAAGACGATAAGCTTTAATACCTTTGACGCTATTGGGAATTTCAGCTCTTTTTCTATGGACATTGTGAGTCTGCATCCCCAACGAACGTGGTAACACCAGTTTGGAGCGCAGCGCGACCACAACTTTTACTCTCATGCACAGGCTGGAATCACCAGGGACTGTTTAAAACCTTTATATGAAATTTGAACATGATCCGAATCAGCTAAGGGTGCTGTGCTTATGCATTTTCAGTGCTTCCGTTTTGTATCTTACTGTGGCGTTATCTAGGAAGATGCAACTTGGACACACTCGTAAATAAAATAGCAAACGGTCCCTCTAATACCCTCCAGTTCGACAAAACCCTTGATGGCACATTTTAAAAGTGTCTTATACAGAGTGGCAATTCTAACGTTGCGACTGATAATAGAGCAAGAGTAAAGTAAATGTTCATGGGATATGTCGACCTGGGAAAAGCGTTCGACACTGTCAAATGATGCAAAATGTTCTAAATTCTGGGAAAAATATGTACAAGAACCAGGAGGTAACAATAAGAGTGTAAGACCAAGAGCGAAGTACTCGCATTAAGTAGATTGCAAGACATAAGGCAAGTATTTAGTCTTCCGCCCCCTGTTGTTCAACATATACATCGTAGATGCAATCACGAAAATAAAAAAAAGGTCAATAGTGGAATGAAAATTCGAGGTGAAAGGATATCAATGACGACGTTCACTGATGACATTTCTATCCTTCGTGAAAGTGAAGAGGTTCAAATGGCTCTGAGCACTATGGGACCTAACTGCTGAGGTCATCGGTCCCCTAGAACTTAGAAATACGTAAACCTAACTAACCTAAGGACATCACACACATCCATGCCCGAGGTAGAATTCGAACCTGCGACCGTAGCGGTCGCGCGGTTTATAGACAGTAGCGCCTAGAACCGCTCGGACACTCCGGCCGGCGAAAGTGAAGAGGAACTCCAGCATTTGCTGAATAGAATGAAATGTCTAACGAGTACAGAATGTGTACTGAAAGTAAATCGAAGAAAGAAGAAAGTAATGACAAATAGAAGAAGTGAGAACAGCGAGAATCTTAACATCATAATTGGTGATCACAAAGTACACAGAAGCGAAAAAGAAACTGGTACAGGCATGCGTATTCAAATACAGAGGTATGTAAATAGATAGAATAAGGAGCTGCGGTCGGCAACGCCTATGTAAGACAACAAGTGTCTGGTGCAGTTGTTAGATCGGTTACTGCTGCTACAATGGCAAGTTATATACACTCCTGGAAATGGAAAAAAGAACACATTGACACCGGTGTGTCAGACCCACCATACTTGCTCCGGACACTGCGAGAGGGCTGTACAAGCAATGATCACACGCACGGCACAGCGGACACACCAGGAACCGCGGTGTTGGCCGTCGAATGGCGCTAGCTGCGCAGCATTTGTGCACCGCCGCCGTCAGTGTCAGCCAGTTTGCCGTGGCATACGGAGCTCCATCGCAGTCTTTAACACTGGTAGCATGCCGCGACAGTGTGGACGTGAACCGTATGTGCAGTTGACGAACTTTGAGCGAGGGCGTATAGTGGGCATGCGGGAGGCCGGGTGGACGTACCGCCGAATTGCTCAACACGTGGGGCGTGAGGTCTCCACAGTACATCGATGTTGTCGCCAGTGGTCGGCGGAAGGTGCACGTGCCCGTCGACCTGGGACCGGACCGCAGCGACGCACGGATGCACGCCAAGACCGTAGGATCCTACGCAGTGCCGTAGGGGACCGCACCGCCACTTCCCAGCAAATTAGGGACACTGTTGCTCCTGGGGTATCGGCGAGGACCATTCGCAACCGTCTCCATGAAGCTGGGCTACGGTCCCGCACACCGTTAGGCCGTCTTCCGCTCACGCCCCAACATCGTGCAGCCCGCCTCCAGTGGTGTCGCGACAGGCGTGAATGGAGGGAAGAATGGAGACGTGTCGTCTTCAGCGATGAGAGTCGCTTCTGCCTTGGTGCCAATGATGGTCGTATGCGTGTTTGGCGCCGTGCAGGTGAGCGCCACAGTCAGGACTGCATACGACCGAGGCACACAGGGCCAACACCCGGCATCATGGTGTGGGGAGCGATCTCCTACACTGGCCGTACACCACTGGTGATCGTCGAGGGGACACTGAATAGTGCACGGTACATCCAAACCGTCATCGAACCCATCGTTCTACCATTCCTAGACCGGCAAGGGAACTTGCTGTTCCAACAGGACAATGCACGTCCGCATGTATCCCGTGCCACCCAACGTGCTCTAGAAGGTGTAAGTCAACTACCCTGGCCAGCAAGATCTCCGGATCTGTCCCCCATTGAGCATGTTTGGGACTGGATGAAGCGTCGTCTCACGCGGTCTGCACGTCCAGCACGAACGCTGGTCCAACTGAGGCGCCAGGTGGAAATGGCATGGCAAGCCGTTCCACAGGACTACATCCAGCATCTCTACGATCGTCTCCATGGGAGAATAGCAGCCTGCATTGCTGCGAAAGGTGGATATACACTGTACTAGTGCCGACATTGTGCATGCTCTGTTGCCTGTGTCTATGTGCCTGTGGTTCTGTCAGTGTGATCATGTGATGTATCTGACCCCAGGAATGTGTCAATAAAGTTTCCCTTCCTGGGACAATGAATTCACGGTGTTCTTATTTCAATTTCCAGGAGTGTAGATTTAAGTGAGTTTGAACATGTTACACTCGACGCACGCGCCATGGTACACAGCATCTCAGAAACAGCGATGAAGTGGGGATTTTTCCGTATGACCATTCCACGAGTGTACCATGAACATCAGGAAACCGATAAAACATCAAATCTCCGACATCGCTGCGACCGGAAACAAATTCTGCAAGAACGGGGCCAGCGACGACTAAAGAGAATCGTTCAACGTGACAGAAGTGCAATCCTTCCGCAGATTGCTGCAGATTTCAATGCTCGGCCATCAACAAGTGTCAACGAGCGAACCATTGGACGAAACTTCATCTATATGGGATTTCGGAGCCAAAGGACCATTCGTGTACCCACGATGACTACACGACACAAAGCCTTACGCCGCGCCTGGGCCCGGCATCACCTATATGGGAGTGTTGGTGGCTGGAAACATGTTGACTGGTCGGACGACTCTCGTTTCAAATTGTATTGAGCGGATGGACGTGTACGGGTATGGAGGCAACGTGCTGTTCAGAACCCCACCCCCTCGTACTCTTACGGATTTATGGACAGCACTGCAGGATTCATGGTATCAGTTCCTTCCAGCGCTACTTCAGACATTACCCGAGTCGATGCCACGTCGTGACTCAGTACTTATGCGTGCTCGCGGGGGCCCTACACGATATTAGGCAGGTGTACAATTTTCTTTGTCTCTTCAATATATTTCACAATTCTGTCATCGTGTCGTTTCTTCTTGATTGCGTTTTACAAATGATACTTTCTCCGACGATTCTGGAGGTAATCCCTTGTTCCTAGTATTACCAGTCCACTTGATTTTCATCATTCTTCTGTAGCACCACATCTCAAACGCCTTGAATCTTTTCTGCCCCTTCTGTCTCACTGACAATGATTCACTGCAATACAGTGCTGTGCTCGATACTCATATTCTCAGAAATATCTTCGTCAAATTAAGGGCCATGTTTGATACCAGTAGACTTTTATTGGCCACTAATGCCCTTTTTGTCTGTTTAGTCTTCTACTTATGTCCTCCTCGCTCTTTCCGTCATGGTTTATTTTGTTGTCTAGGTAAAAGATTTGCTTAACTTCGCCCATTTCGTTATCCTCAATTCTGATGTTAAGTTTCTCACTTTTCTCTTTTCTGCTACTTCACATTACTTTCGGCTTTCTACAGTTTACTCTCAGTCCGTATTTTTTACTTATAAAACTTTTCTCATTTCTACTACTTCTCATTAGCTTCTCATTACTTTCGATTTATTTATTTTGTTGTAAATCCATATTTTGTACGTATTTGACAGTACATTTGATTCAACACATCTTATAATTTTACATCACATTCACTGACTATAGCAATGTCATCAGCGAATCTTACCATACTATCAACTCAACCCTGAATTTTAATCGCATTCTTGAATCATTATTTTGTTTCAGTCATTGCTTCTTCTATGTATAAGTTGAACAGTAGAGAGCAAGAGACATACCCTAATTAATCCATACTTCGTCGCTGGCCATCAATTATATTATTCCCTGTTTATTCTCGTACACACTGTGTGGATCCCGTATTACGCTGCAGCTACTCTCAGAATTTCTGAAGCGTTGCACCATTTCACACTGTCTACTGCGTTTTTTAGATCTAAAAATGCCATGAGAGTATCCTGATTTTTCTTCAGACTTTCATTCAAATCAAGCGCAAACTTAGAACTGTGTCTCTGGTGCCTTTAACTTTCCTAAAACCACACTGATCCCCTGCAGCGCCTCTCCTAGGTTCGTGACTGTCGGTTAGATTCTAGACAACTGGAAAACCTTGGCGTAGTCGTTTGACTCCCGGTTTCAATTGGTAAGAGATGATGGTAGGCTTCGTGTGTGGCACAAATCACACGAAGCCAAGGATCCTAGTTGTCAATAAGACACTGTGCAAGCTAATGGTGTCTCCATAATGCTGTGGCCGTGGTTTCATGGAATGCATTGGATCCACTGGTCCAGCTGAACTGATCATTGACTGGAAGTGGTTACGTTCGGCTACTAGGAGACCATCCGCATTTAAATTATCGTTCTCGGCGCTGGTTTGCTCTCGAATCTGATAAGAATAATCATATCAGTGAACGGCTCACACTAGCTTACTCTCTGCCCTATTTGCCTATTAATAACGAATCCTACTATTTGCTGATGGTTTTGACATTACCCTGTATTCTTCTGATCAGAATTTCTTACCATCTATCCTTTTCACTCTGTTGACGCCTATTACATGTAGATCGAGTCTTTTGATTTCTGTTTTCAGATCTGATAGCTTTTCTGATACCTTCAGACTTCTCATTTTCCGTGCTCCAAGTCGTAAAATCTTATCCATTCGTTGGTTATTCTATATTTTTCTCGTCGTCACCATCCCTGTCAGTCCCCTCCCAGAGATCCCAATGCAGGCTAATCCGCATCTTTTTCCAATAGACCCGTTTCAGTTAAAGGCAATACGTCTTTTGAACACACATTATGTGTTTTTAGTGGAGTAATTTCTCTTGCTTTCCGCATCATCATGCCGTTGATCATTTCTGTTTCTTTTGCACTTTTTTGCGTAGTTTCCCACGAGAAGAGCAAGGTTGTTGGTTACTTATATGTGTCATATCATTTGAAGCATTTTTTTTATCGAAATGATGTGGAACGAGTGGGATTACAGGTTATAATACGTATTTAGTGTTATCATTGATGAACACATTATTGTTTTATTCCTGCTTATACAAGTACACTTTAAGAAACGTTTATTATTTTATTCTTTACTTATTTTTTTACTAGCTACCAGTTTTGAAGTAGAAATTCGTTAGTGGAATAGAAGGAGTCGTCCAAGAGAAATGATTTCAAAATTAGATTTAAAACCTGCTTCTCTTGCAGTCTGATATGCTGTGTTATTGGGAAAATGATCAAAATATTATATTCTTGAATACTGGATTCCTCCTCTGTGATTCACTAACAGCTTTAACAATGAGTAATAAATGCCATTTTTCCGTCTAGTTTTGTAGGTATGTGCATCATAGTTCTTCTCACATTGTGCTGGATTATTTATGATGAGTTTCAATATCGAAAACCTGCATTGCGAAGGCACAGTTAAAATGCCTAGTTCGTTGAAGAGGTACCTACATGACGTCCTTGTATCAACTTCACATATGATTCTTAGTGTTCACTTTTGTGCAATCAATACTTTGGTAAGTTACCACAGAAAATTAATGTGACAATGCAATATGTGTCAGGAAGTTGATGCTTTTGTTTCCAAGACTAATCATTATTTGATGAGCAGAAGTAGCTGAGCTTCATTGTTTGAGAAGCCCACCACTATACTTCTTCCAATCCAAGCTTTCATGAATATGTATACTCGAAAATTTGGAGCGTTATATTATATCCTAGTTACGGACTCCTGCTCAAGCGCTACATCTATTTTTCATATAACTACTTTTGAACAGAATTCAATATAGTATGTTTTTTCAATAGTAGAGGTGAGTCGTTTACTAACACTTGTGTTCCTTTCTCTCTGATGGGACTTATTACGTCACTAGAATCATCTGCAAAAAGCATCAGTATTGCTAGTTGAATATTAAGTGGAAAGTCCTTCACATATATAAGCAAAAGGAATGGACCAAAAATTGAAGCTTGTGCGAATCGATTTGCAATTCTTTTTTGTCCCAGAAAAAAAACCAGGTGTTGTATTATAATTTTCTGCTTGTACTATTTGATGAGTGAATGTGTAGAGAGCGTTCTCTGTCGAGCAATCTCCTTCGGTGCCACCTGAAAGCGTATTTTGAATCGGCAGAAGAGCCCGCTGATTTTCTGCCATACTATGGGACAAAGAACAGGACGTTAGGACGTGTGCTGGAGAGACACAGACTAAGACCAGTGTTCCCGCCGCACGCCAAGAAACGAGATATTCAGCGCCCTATTGAAGATGACATAGCTCTTCGTGTGCCCGTTGTGTATGGTGTCCCTTGTGAATGCCGCAGCATCTGAATGTGTCAGAGAATACGCACTGTTGAAGAGCTTTGTACCTAGCAAAAGCGACATATTAGACAAAGGGAGGTGACAAGTCGATCATAGCTTGGAAAACTGACGCAAAATCCAGTTTCAAAACACGAGTATTGCACTTGAGTCAACGTACTGGGATTACGTTATAAAAAAGGCGGAAGAGATAAGAATGACAAGCAAGAATTTTAACATACACCAGGACTACACACGTAGTAGGTTGTGGGGGAGGGCTGCATATGCCGAAACTGGCGACAACGAACGCTTAGCGCTTGTAGGGAGCCGGCAGCGGCAGTTTCAAACGTGGCGCCGGCCCCTCGCACCCGCTGACGTCACTCGGTCCCGCGACGCGCCGGAGCTCCTAAGAGCTGCCCAATCAGCGTCGGCATACGCGTCGTTTCGGCCCTCTCTGACGGCTGCCACAGACCGCAATCGTGGCTATTAAAGCGGAGAACAGTGCCAACCCCCGCAGTCAGTTGTTTTACTCCTGACAACGGTGGCGGAGATCATCATCGAAAGCTTGAGAATTTTATTCAAATTGGCGTAGCTTGAAATTCGAGAAGATTTTATTCAGACGTGACGTCGCGAATGACTCCGACGACACAGAAAGCCAAATTCTAAATAACTCTTGATCTCTCTTTCCCTTATTTTCGCTTTTCAGACATGTGTGTAAAACCAGCATGTTTCCTAGCAACATTTACTGAAAATAAGTTGCACTGCTGCTCATACTAGCACAATACGTCGCTTAAACCACATTTTGAAAACGATTTCGTGTGTCGTGCTCAATCTTACCTAATCATGGTTCAATCTGCGATTCCGAATTCTACTACTTTCTTGTTACATCTTCATCATATACGTTGATAGCCCAAATAACAGAAGTCTTGACTGATTCTGATGGTGTGATCTTCACGACTATTGCTGTTGTCATACGGTCTCATACAAATGGTGGTTAAGAACGAGCACCGGTTTTGAAACGGCTGGTAATTTTTTGTTTGTCGATGTGAGCCGTTGTTTTGTTTCTTTTCTTTCTCCAGGAACATTCCGATTGTAGGCTCTTTTTGAATTTCTCGTGTCCGAAGTCTAACCATGGAGCTAGTGGTGAAAAAGTTTTATCAGATTGGACAGAGTTGTGCTGCAAATGTCGGGCGACTCGCGTGATTTTAGAGTATAATGAGGCACCAAATGAATCAGTAATTCGCAGTCTTAGGAAAAAGTTTATTGAGACAGGTTCAACAGCAAACCTTAAAAATCCGTGGCATCGTCGTTCTGGCCGAAGCAAGCAGAACGTTGCGGTGGTTCGCGTCAGTATAGCTGTTAGCCCGATGAAACCAATTCGTCACATTTCCCAGCGATTGGGCTTAAGCTGTTCTTCAGTACGAAAATTTTCCGGTGTGATCTCCATTACCACACTTATGAAAATCACTTGACGTAGCAGCTGAAAGAGACGAACACAAGAAGAGACGAAATTTTGTTCATTGGGTCCTGAGAAAACAGTATGAGGACAACAGTTTCGCGGACAAAATCATCTTTAGTGGTGAAGCTTATTTCCAGTTAAATGGTTTTGTGAATGAGCAAAACTACCGAATCTGGGGGTTGGAAACTGCTTGCAAGATCCAACAAAGGGAACGGCATCCACAACGAGTGACAGTTTGGTGCGGCTTTTCGTTGGGCGACGTCATCGTCTCTCTCTCTATCTCTCTCTCTTTCTCTCTCTTTTTTTTGGGGTGGGGGGGGGGGCGGGGAAAGAAGTGGTAGGACAATCTGTGACAGTCAATTGAGACTGATTCCGTACGATGATGAGGTAGTTTTTGTGGCCTTATTTGGATGGAATGGACAACGAAGAGTAGTGATTTCAGCACGGTGCCACCTGCCATACTTCCCGCCAAACAATTCAAATGGTTCAAATGGCTCTAAGCACTATGGAACTTAACATCGGAGGTCATCAGTCCCCAGAACTTAGAGCTACGAACTAACCTAAGGACATCAAACACATCCATGCCCGAGGCAGGATTCGAACCTGCAACCGTAGGGGTCGTGCGGTTCCAGACTGAAGCATCTAGAACCACAGCTGCCGAAGGCTAAACAGTTCATTTGTTCCACGAGCGGTGCCCGGATCGCATCATTTTTCTCCATGCTCATCATCAATGGCCACCAAGGTCATGTGAGTTAACTCCTTGTGACTTTTTTTTCCTTGGGACATCTTACATCATTAGTGTATGCCAATAAACTCCAAAACATCCACGACTTGAAGAAGGAAATTCGACGAGTTATCAGTGAAATGAACGTGGTGCACTCATAGCGAATTTCACGGATTGAGTTCTTTCCCGCCAGCTTAGTAGAGGATTTCATACGCTTCACATTTATCATAAGTGAAATGAGATGGTTAGACGAACATGTTCATGTATTTTGTAAAAATAAATTTGTTACTTTGATATATGCAAACCGGTGCTCATTTTGTTTGTATAAGATAAACCAGATCTCCACCTATAAAGTTTATTCAGAGGTTATAGAAGGACCATTTCTGAGTGCTTAGGTGCTTAGGTGTAAAATTCCCATGGTCTCCAGCACTTCTTTTGGACAATAGTGGACTGATCACGGTGGTCTTTGTCCATGGCCAGTTCGGTCATTATAGACGACACTAATGGAATTTTTCTCCATGTGGATGTAAAGAACATAGTTTACGAGACTCCGGTTCATAATAGCATGGATCTACATCTACATCTACATACATACTCCGCAAGCCAACACATGGAGCTAGGCAGGGGGACGTTGTACCACTACGAGTAATTTCATTTCTTGTTCCGCTTGCAAACAGAAAGAGAGATGAACTAGCTTTAAGCCACGTCAAGTGGTTTAAAATACACGAGCTCGGCAATTGTCGAGTGGTAACTACTTTTTGGTTACTACTACCACCCTTACATAGCTGAGCTACCTTCTGTTAACGTCCCCGGTACTCGCTCCAGCACAGCCTATCCGACGTAACTGTCCACATCCACACGGTACTTTATATACTCCTGGCGTTCTGAGGCCTACATCTTCTTTCAACGGCCTCGTGAGCTGTTGAACTTTTGCTGGAAACCTGAAGTTCGAATCGAACAAATCAAATGAGCGTATGGCATCGTTGGCTTGGCCAGGAGACCCAATCCGGGGGAGTTGGGCCACCAAGTGCAAGTCTTATTCCAGTCGCCGCCGCATTGGGTGACTTGTGCGGCGGTAATGAGGATGAAATGATGATGAGGACAGCACAACACCAAGTCTCCGAGCGGATAAAATCTCCACTAAGACCGGCGATCGAACCCGGGACCGCTTCCATGGGAGGCGAGCACGTTACCACCCAGATATGCAGGCGGACAAGGGATCGACGTTTTGTCTACAGAGGAGCCGACAAATTTTTCCTGTTTCTGAATCACAAAACGGCAAAAACTCAAGCTTCTTCGGGTTCTCCTCTGGGTCATTCTGATTACGTGTTTTCAGAGTCGCGCGGAGTGTCCGCGCGGTTTGAAGCGTCACGTCACGGACTGTGTGTGTGTGTGTGTGTGTGTGTGTGTGGTGTGTGTGTGTTGTTTGTAGCATAAGTTAGTTTAAGTAGTGCGTTAAGGGACCGATGACCTACGCATTTTGGAAGATGTTCAAATGTGTGTGAAATCTTAAGGGACTTAACTGCTAAGGTCATCAGCCCCTAAGCTTACACACTACTTAACCTAAATTATCCTAAGGACGAACACACACACCCATGCCCGAGGGAGGACTCGAACCTCCGCCGGGACCAGCCGCACAGTCCATGACTGCAGCGCCCTAGACTGCTCGGCTAATCCTGCGCGGCTAGCAGTTTGGACCCTTAGGAATTCATACACATTTGAACACACATTTGTTTTCGGAAAGAGGGCTTGTGAAATATGGCAGTTACTGTGGCCGTTTTCTTTAAATACTTTCCATACGAGCTCAGTTTCTGTGGCAGGTTTCCAGCGTCTGAGACGGCCTCCGCTCGATGCACCAACGTCCTCAGAAAAGAATATGTCTGCGACGCTTCCTGAGAATTGTTAGCTTGCAGATATCAGATGGTATGGGTGGATTCCTGGGAAATAATATGGCTGACACAACCATCTGTTTCACAGTGGACGAGGACGTCAAGGAACGGCAAGGCACCATCTGTCTCTTCCTTCATCGTGATGTTGTCATGGATATTACTGATGTGGTTCGCTAATATCCAGATTTTTCACATCCTTGAGACCACACAACTAACTTGTCATCGAGAAACGGTAAAAGCGCTGGGCTTTGCAGGTGCCGTGTCCACGCCAATTTCCTCAAAGTCCTCTATAAACTGATTGCCTAAAACTGGAGCTAATGGGTTCCTCATCGCGAAGTCATCCGTATGGTTAAAATATTCTCCGTCATACAAAAGATACGATAGTGTCAGTGTGCGCTTAAATAAATCTGCAAGAGTGTCGCCAAGTACATGGGATGAAAGATCAATGAAATCTTTGATTTTAATACGAATGATTAATGACATTTCGCCAAACTTGACGATAATTTTTCCTTCTCTACCATGCGAGCATTTACTTCGGCTGATGAAGTCGGTCGTATTCTTGATGTAGTGCACACAGTGTAAGGAGGCTGGCTTGTGTATCTGTATATCGAACAGACGGGGTGTCGAACGAGAGATGTTTTACTTCGGTACCCTGAGGAATCAGAGGTAGAAGAGCATGCTCCAGAAAACAGACATCATACTGCATTCGACGAGACTACGTTATTACACTATTCTGGGACAGCGTCATAAAAGAAGCGATCGTGATAAAAGTTTGTGACAACACCCTCAATAAAGACGGTGGAGTGCAGCTAAGCACGGCTTGGGATCCGGACACCGGAGGGCTGAAGCGGGAGCGGGGGCGCATCGAAAACGTTCCTTGACGCGACTGGGAGCTCGATAGAATTTTTTCAGTACATATCACTGCGAAACCATGCACTTGTATCCGTGGTCCTTACGTGAAATGTATGTTTCCACCAGTAGAATGACTTTTTTGTCACCGTTAAATGCCGGTTCTCTACATTTTATCATTTTCTGTGGAAAGAACGTCGCCTTCCCTTCAAGGATTCTCATTTGATCTCTGTAACACTCTCGTGATTATTCAATTTACCGGCAAAAAATTTAGCAGAACGCTGCGGCATTGTTCCGATATGTTCCTTTATTCAGACCTGCAGGAAACCCCAAAGACTCGAGCAGTATTATTGTTTCCATTTAATTTTGACAGTCTGATGCAGCTACCACTTATGAATATTTTTGAATCAACGTAGTTTCGGTTGCAGCATTGTTTCTATCAATAAAAATTACGCGTTAACCCTTCTAAGGCATCATCAGATTATCGGGGAACAATAGAGCAAAAATTAATATGACAAAACGGTAAACAGAATGAGCACTACAACCATGCTTACAAGTGACAGTGACACACTGATCAACCGGAACACTATGACCACCTACCTAATAGCCGTTACGTTGACCCTTGGCATGGATAACAGTGGCAACGTGTCGTGGTATGGAAATAGTGAGGCCTTGGTAGGTCGTAGGTCACTGTTCTAGTTGGCACCACATCTATACGCACAAGTCACGTAATCCTCGTAAATTGCTAGAATTGGGGGGGGGGGGGGTAATTGTTCTCTGAATTGACATACCATGTGCCATGTGCGTTCGATCGGCTTCAAATCCGCTGACCGGGAGGGGGGGGGGGGGGGTCGCTGAGTAATCAATTGGAACTCGCCACTGTGTGTCTCGAAACACTCCATCACACTGCTGGCCTCGCGACATGGCGCATTATCTTGCTGAAAAATGCCACTATTGGTGAATATGATAGTCATGTACACCATTTGGTCGTCATAGCACCACTGGACCCGTGGATGCCACGTGAATGTTTCCAAGAGCGTCATGGAGCCGTCGCCAGCTTGCCCCGCCCCACAGTGTAGGTGTCGAGGAGCCGTTCCCCGGCAAACGACGGATTCGCGCTCTCCCAACGGCATGATGAAGAAGGCATTGGGATTCATCAGACCATGCAACGTGCTGCCACTACACCAGCGTCAAGTGCCGATAGTCACATATCCGTTTCAGTAGCGATTGCCGATGTCGTGGTGTTCAGATTGGCACGTGCGTGGGTCGTCCTCTGCGGAGGCCCAGCATTAGGAGTGTTCGGTGCACTGTGTGTTTAGACACACTTGTGCTCTAAGCAGCACTGAAGTCTGATGTCAGTTCCGCCACAATTTGCTGCCTGTCCTGTTTTACTAATCTCTCCTTCCTACGACGTCCGATATCTGTAATGAGCGGCGGTCGCCCAACCCCAAGACTTCTGGATGTGGTTTCATCTCAGTTTCGCCACCGGTTGAAGACATTCACCTTAGCATTCCTCGAACACCGACAAGTCGTGTAGCTTCGGAAATGCTGGGAAATGGCAGTTATGATGTCCGAAATACGTCCTTACACAGTAGATTGTCAGTGAAGCCTGTAAAACCTCAGTATACACATAGAATGGTGAGAGCAGCAAGCGGAGCAATAGCATTCATTACAACGTTCTGGAAAGTTCTGCTGTAAGAATGGTATGCAAGGCTTCAGAAAGCAGGGGAACGTCATAGAATGTGGCTAAAAGATATCAAAAGGAATGAGATAACCGCCGCTATATAAAAGAGATTCTCATACCACAAGGAAGAACATGACTTTCACAGGCGAGCAGAAATATTTTGAGCTGCAGCGTCTTAAAAAATTTCCGAAATATCAAAGTCACTGGAGCAGGTGACTAAAACGGACCAGGTGCACAATGGCCATGAGTTTTCCATGCATAATATTTATTAAGACTTCCACATCTGATTTTACAGAGAGATAGAAGTTAATCCACTGCCAATGGACAAGTACAGAAAAATGTTTCCAACACTTAATACGTGTTTCGAGCATACCACAAGTTACACTTGTCTGAAAGAGAATAACTTCATCTAATATTTAAGTAAGCACATTAGTAGTTAATGAAACAAGTGTTCTTAAAAAATGTAGCAACTTGAGAGAGACACAAACACTATGTTGAAGATTTCTTTCGTTGTTCTAATTGAGATCATGATTCTACAATCATTTCCGGTAAATGCTTTTGTATAATGACAGCTAAATATTACACACTTGAGTGAAATACTGTACAAAGTACGTTAAGCTGGAACTATCTAAAATGTTGAAAATTTAATCTGTTTTCATTGTTAGTTTAATTATTTCAGAAAATGTAAATAAATAAATGAATTGTATTTATTTCGTAGCGCACTTCCCAAAAGCAAAACAAACATGGTACCCACATCAGTAGGGTTAACTCAGTAATGTATCTAGTATACCATCTGACTGATTAGCATTAACCTGTCTCCTCATAAGCATATGAAAAGATCATATTTTTATGTAGCATACAGGTTTCTCTCATTTTTCTCAGAAGTACTAACTTGTGGGTTACCATATTCTTGCTCACAACCGTAAATTTCAAATATATTTTAACCATCTAGGCCACTATTTCGTACTGAAGACTGTCTCATGTAGCTACGCATTCGCAGTTATCTGGAAAACACACACTTTGCGCTCCCAAGTCCACAGAAACGTTTTCGCTTCTGTTATTGTATATCACGGTCTTCCACCGAGTATATTCCTTCAGATGTGTTATTTTTATATACCCTTAGGTATGATCCCTATCAGTGGTGTTCTGAAACTCGTAACATTATGAGTCAGGCGTGAAAGCGTGCTCAAACAAGGTTATGACTAATAAGGGTACAGCTCCTGAGATGCAGGAAATCGATATCGATCGCAGTTTCGGAGAACTTTTCATTTCTCACTACGTAATCCATTACAGACACTTAGTGAATAATAGTACTGATTCGTTTTGACAAGTTAATAAAGAGATTATGTATAAAATCTTACCTGTAGATGGCGGTCTTCTCATTCTTGAACCAGATGACGAGTATCACGGAGTCATTGTGTGAAGGCGGCGTCAGGTCACACGGCAACCTGGCCGTACCATTCACCACGGACCGCACCTGCACCACTCGACCTGAACAAACAACAGAATACAGTCATCAGTGTGCGGTCGCCACCAGTGCCTGTGGGGAAACAAATCAGAGTACAGTACCTACACAAAGTACTTCATCCTTTATGGGAAGTGCTCGGAACGTATTTCGAACTGAATCTTCTATACAGGTAATCAGATCAGTTTTATGACATCCTCAGTGCCGCATTAAGACCAAGAAAAGCCCAAAGACTGATTACCAGCCGGGCCCCTCTGTAGTTCTCCTACATTTTTAAATTTTGCTTTATTGGCAGTGAGGTCCTTCACATGAGTACTCAGAAATTTCAGTTACAGAATAAATTATACATATATGAAGCTTGTTGGTTCAACAAAATACCTAGAATTTACAATTACAAACAACTCGAACTGGAACCATCACACTGAAAATTTTACTGGCAGAACACTTAGAACGTGTAGTAACAAATGTGGCAAATAGACTGCTTTCAACAAGCTTCTCCGTTGTCTGCTGGCGTATTGCTGGGCTTCTTATCAGATATGACATAGAGGGCACGCAAAAAGTACAAATAATGAAAGCTCTTTTCGTGCTGTGGTGAATCAGGGAAGAGAGCATCGTGGATATGAATAGCGAGTTAGAGTGTCAATCTTTAAAACGTATGCTTTTTTCGTTGCGATGAGATTTGTTACGGATTTCAATTACCAGCTATCTCTTCCGAATTCCAAAATATTTTGTTGACTTTCAGGTACACATGGACAAGAAAGTATTGTAATGAAACAACGGCAATAAGAGCTCACACCGAATGATTTAGGTCTTAATTTTTCTCATGTGCTGTCGAGACTGAAACTGCAGAGAATGAAATTGGATGTATAAACCATTTTCAAAAAATAAAAGAAAATAAAGTTAGAATTGCTGGATTTGGTGTAGATGGATTTGAAGGTAACGTATAATGAAAGTTTATTTTATTAATTTAAGAGTTATAGGTGCTGTGGATCTCAATTTTTGAACAAATACAAGAAATATAATCCGCTTCTCTTAGCGCATTAAGATTACAAGTCGATGTCGATCTTATTACGTCCACTCATATAGCAAACAGGAATCAGTGTTTATCAACCACAGGCCTCTATAACAAACATGAAGTAAAATTTATTGGTCACTTCATACTTATGTGGCGTATCCGCTGAAACAGACCCAGGAAACACGGGACTCTCGCTCCAGCATTCGCTACGTAGGAAGAGCAAGGCAGCCACTGTAACCGGATTTTACCTTCACTGAAATGACAATTGTCCACCATGCAGGAGTTGACCTGTGCCGACCTTATCGACATTGATTAAGAATTGTTACAAGTCACGTTAAGAAAATGTATTTTATTATAAACGTACAGGATTTAGAGGGAATTAGACTAGGAAATGAGACACTAAAACACGTGAATGATTTGTTATTTGCTACGGTCGCAGGTTCGAATCCTGCCTCGGGCATGGATGTGTGTGATGTCCTTAGGCTAGTTAGGTTTATGTAGTTCTCAGTTCTAGGGGACTGCTGACCTCAGATGTTAAGTCCCATAGTGCTCAGAGCCTTTTGAACCATTTGAACCATTTGTTATTTGACAGAAAAGTAACTGTTTACGGCCGAAGTAGGGATGATGTAAAATGCAGACTCGCTACAAAAAGAAAAGCATTTCTGGAAAAAAGATAATTTTTTAAAATCTTTTCTGAAGGTATTTGTCTGGTATGAGGCCTTCCACAGAAGAGGAACGTGGATGATAAGCATTTTAGATAAGAAGGAAATAGCAGCTTCTGGAATGTGGACCTAGAGATGAATGGTGAAATATGAGTAGATCAAACAACAAATTATGAGATCCTGATTAAATTATGGAAGAAACAAATTTACGGCATACCGTGACTAAAACTAGAAATTTTATAAGAGGACACTTCCGGAGGCATGGACGAATCGTCAGTTTTGGAACAGACAAGTGTGTGGCAGTTAACAACTGTAGAGGGAGACAAACAGAGTAATGTAGTAAGCTGGTTCAAATGTATATAGGTTGCAGTAGTCTTTCAGAGGTGTAGAGGTTTGCATGGAATGGACTAAAGTGAATAGGAGCATCAAACCTGTACTCGGAGTGAAGACCACAAAAACAGTAAGATTAGAATCTCAGGATGGAATATAATTTCGCGACATAGTCCACAGTTTTGCGCCACACAGTAAAGCGCCGTGAAATACATTTTGGGAAAACATGACCTACGTTGTGTCAAGTGGTGAGCGCTCGTAAGCGAACTGTGAGCTTTTCGGGTGTAGAGAAAAGCACCCGGAAGTATCTAAGTACGTTAAATAGTGGAAGCATGTATGAAAACTTTACCGAAACGCGAAAAAAAATTAAGAAGTACACGGACATAGAACTCAGGATTATTGAAAGAAACATAAAACAGGTTCGTACTAGCAGCACGTACTGAGCTAGAGTATCACAAACATTAGCACTAACGAATATCTCTATCAGACTTGAGTGTTCAGATTGTTGTACTATATTGCTGAGCGGTCTAATTGTTTCGTACGAGACGGTAGCAACAAAGGAATTTTAGGCAAGTTCTACTAACAAGGTGTGGCAGAAAATCTCAGGGGATAATACTGACGTGTCAGGCTACAATAGTGCTCAGTAGATCGCAATAGAGCAGAATATACAAATAATACTACTTAACGATTATTAACGCGGAAAATGTCGTTTAATGAAATACAATATACTGTTGGAACATTCTGTTATTCCTAGAGGTTTGAAGTTACTTTCCAGTTATGTTCACGTAACCTAAACAGTAGAACCATTATAAATTCAGATATGCTAACCGTTTATTTTCCTCCAAAAATCTAAGCATTGCAGCTGTGGGACCACCTGACAGCGAGGAGGCGGTAGCATGTTGCACGTGCTATGGGGTTATTAGGAGCATTTTCACTGGTGTTTCAACATATATTTGAAATGTCGTTTTTGCAACGTGAAGCTGATATCATTCCAAAGAAATCCTAATCATCACCTCTTTCATGTGACACCCATCCTCGACGGAAAGAATCGGTTTCATTCCCATTACATACAAAATGATTCTTGAAGCGGAATTTTAAATGCCCCAATTAGTCTAGCACGATATTCGTTTCACCGATGTGTATTAACAAGAGTAGTAAAACGCGAGGTTCAGTCGCTGCTGCAGTACTTTTTTACTGTTCCTCTTAATATTAATCGATAAAATGAATAACGAAGTAGACTAATCTAGGAGGTCTCTATCGAACGGGCTAATAAAACACCAATTTAAAAATAATTTTGTGTGTAACGAGAAACAAACCGACACTTTCCGTCGAAAAAACGTGATGAACGGTATTCATTTGGGCTGTCACCAGCTACACGTTGCAAAAACGAAATTGGAAATAACTTCCGAAACACCAGAGAAAATGGCGGCCGTGTGGCCGAGCGGTTCTAGGCGCTTCAGTCCGGAACCGCGTGACTGCTATGGTCGCAGGTTCGAATCCTGCCTCGGGCATGGATGTGTGTGATGTCCTTAGGTTAGGTTAGGTTTAAGTAGTTCTAAGCCTCTATGTCCAGGTGATTGATGACCTCAGATGTTAAGTCCCATAGTGCTCAGAGTTATTTGAACCATTTTTGAACCAGAGAAAATGCTCCTGAAGACCCATAGGACAGGCATTAGGTATGTGCTACTCTAGACGGGTGGTTCAAATGGCTCTGAGCACTGTGGGACTTAACTTCTGAAGTTATCAGTCCCCTAGAACTTAGAACTACTTAAACCTAAGTAACCTATGGACATCACACACATCAAAGCCCGAGGCAGGATTCGAACCTGCGACCGTAGTGGTTGCGCAGTTCCTGACTGTAGCGCCTAGAATAGCCACTTCGGCCAGCGAGTGGGTGGTGGATGGGGGGTGGGGGGAGGAGTAAACAACGCGCAGGGCAAACGCGTTTCTGCTGTTGTGCACATGACGACACTAAGGTACTCTTAATGCCCATACTTCTATGTTGGAAGACATTTGTTTAGTGTATCATTTTCTCTTGGTTGCTTCGGTTCAGTGTGTGATCCGTAAGTATATGTGTTCAGATGTGTGTGAATTCCAAGGGACCATCGGTCCCTAGACTTACACACTGTTTAAACTAACTTATGCTAAGATGAATACCCACACACCTATGCCCGTGGGAGCACTCGAACCTCCTGCAGGAGAGGCCGCGCAATCCGTGACATAGCGCCTCAAGCCACGCTGACACTCCGCACCGCAAGTAAAAGTGTTTGGAGTACGTATAAGGAATAGAATACTGTGCTGTTGTTGCCTATAATCGTAACAGACTGAAGTAATTCCTTTGCACCTTTCCTCGCAATGCAAGTGTGCAAAAGATCTGACTGTCGAAATGAAGTAAAAAGGGCTATGTAAGGAGTAAACTCTGGAATATGCTCATTTCGAAGAGAGTTATTGAGCCACCTCGGCTCCCTTTTACAAGCTGCTCGCCTCGTCCGCATGAGTTCGCAGCCGCGGTACAGAATGTGCTGTTTATCTGGGGGGTGTGGTGACGGCGTTGCCATCGGGATGCGAAGCGTTACACGGGGAGCAGTGAGTGAGCTGGGACCGGTGGTGCATTAGCGGCGACGTCCTATCTTGGTGTGAAGGGGGTCATGTGGCTCGAATTTGTGACGAGGCGTACGGACTTCAGGCTTTGGGAACTATGTATATGTACAGAGAGTGTAGATGGAACGAGATGGTACAGTGGTTAGCACACTATACCCGCATCCGCATCTGGCTATCCTGATTTAGGTTTTCCGTGATTCCCCTAAATCGCTTCAGGCAAGTGCCGGGATGGTTCCTTTGAAGGGGCACTGTCGATTTAATTCTCCTTCCTTCCTTAATCCTAGCTTGTGAAATGTGGCCGGGAGTCCCCCATTCGGGGAAGTTCGGCAGCCGAGGGCAAATACTAACTGCATTCGACGTCACATTGGGCGAATTGCGCGTCGGAGATGGGGATGAAATGATGATAAGAAGAACACAACACCCAGTCCCTGAGCGGAGAAAATCTCCTGCCCCAGCCAGGAATCAAACCCGTTCCCCTTGCCGTGGCATTCCGCCGCGCTGAGCACTCAGCTAACGGGATCGGACTACGAGCTTGTGCTCCGTCTCTAATGACCTTGTTGTGCGACGGGACGCTAAACACTAACCTGCTCCTCCTCCTCCACTTAGTGTAGAGTTCATTCAAGTCCTAAAAAAAATGGATTAATTTCTCGTGTGATAATATAGTTGGCCTTGGCAGTTGACTCACGGCTGAGGAATTAATCCACCTTGCTACTTGTTCGCCTAGTGTGAAATTTTGCTTCGAGAAACTCACTTCTGCTCTGAAAGTGTAGATCAAACTTTTGTAAGTAAGCGTGATTGTCCCGGCCGTGTAAGAGTTTCAGTGCCCCGTTTGTCACGTTCCGGTGCCCTTGTAAATCGGAGAGGAGTCTAGATGAATTGCAAATTTCTGGTCGTTTAGGTTTGTTAGTCAATGCTTGGCAATACGTCTGCAATTACTTTTAATTCTACCATCTTTTTCAGTACCCACAGCGCTGAGTGCTGCAACTGTGGAAGTGTTGAGCGTGTGTTTGTGGTCCGGACTTAGACGCGCCTTTAGTCTGTTCTAGTGTCACGGACAGTATCATGCGAGAGCTATTCGGAATGTAAGGGACGAAAGGTCGCGAAATGGAAACCACAGTGAAAATCAAAACTGTTTTATTTGCAACGGTTAGCTACACCTTCCACCTACTTCTCTACACAGTCGCTGCTCAGACTTAGACATCCGTCGTAGCGTTCTACCAACATTTCAGTTCCCTCTTTATAGAAGACAGCCGCCAGTGCTTTTCGACAATTTTTCCCTCTAGACTGAAGCTCGTTGTCTGTGCCAAAATATTGTCTTCATAGCCAGCGGTTCATTTGAGCTGAGATGAACCTCAGGGGTAGCCAGTTACGGGCTGTATTGAGGGTGATGAAACACTTCCCATCGAAAACGCTGCAAGAGCATCTTCATTGCCCCTGCGGAGCGCGGCCGAGAACTAACTGCATGACAGTTATGTTGTCAGGATTGCATAGCTTCAGGCGAAATCTTCACCAGCCATCTTTAAGGTCTCCCTGTGAGCTCACAACTGAAAAGAGCGACATGAAGCGATCGATGGGCGAACTAGACACAGTGCCAAACGCGTCTGTGCGATGCTTCATCAGATTTTCACTGTATTTTCCATTTCGCAACCAATCATTCCTTACATTCCGAATAACCCTCGTATGTTGCCTATGGGACTCATGGACCGTAGTGCCTTCGCAGCTGTTTTTTTTTATACTTCACGCTGGCTTGTACCACATTCGCCGAGAAGGCCGTCTCTCGCGAATTTACTTAACTGTAAATTGGCAACTGTTTCATGTAACTGCAGTTTTCTTCGTTCTAAAGCCCTAAGCGGTCAGTGGAGGTCGCCACTCGCAAACTTTCGTAATTCTAATCTAGTAGCTTTTTAATGTAACTGGTGTTTTTCTCATTCGAATGCCAGTTTGCTATCCCTCGTTTTAGCAGCGTAATATATTTTTAAAGTTCCTCAAGTTCTTTGAATTACAATGGGAACGTAATCCCGTTGTTAACTGCTCATTCTTTTGGTGTTGTAGGAAATTTTCCCCCTTTTTTTCTCTTAATGCCGGGCCGTGTAACGCTACTGGCTTTAGGGACCTCGTGTTTGGATTGGCAACATCTGACTATATTTCGTGGACGCGATGCCTAGATGCGAACAGATTGCTTTTAGGTATCCTTTATTTTGTCAGCTCTTCGCCCTGTTAGGTTCTGTTTATTGCGTTTGGTGTTACCAGTCAGACTTGTAACTGGAAAATCATATAATTTTAATTTTGTAACTTTATCCTCGTGCTTGAGGGATTTATCTCTTCCGAATACTTTGGCCGCGCATTTTTAACTTTGACCAGTGTGGCACATTGTAGAGTTCCTTGAAACCGCATTACATAACAAAAATTGTCGCATAAGATATAGAGACGGCGTCTAGTCCTGACATTCGATATTTCTTACTTTTTTCTTTCAATTCTAAAATGCAGGCCGTTGCGCCTTACCTTCATGGTTACATAAAATGCTGAGTCAACCCAGTGGTGCAAGCTTAACTAATTTGCGACCGTTACACTTTTCCCAAGCTGTACCCTTTGTTAAAATGTATACAGTACGGTTTAAATGATCATAACATTTGATCGTGATTTCACATTAAAAATTTCCAGTTTTACGACTTGTCTATGAAAAGTTATAATTCGATAAAAGGCCTTGTTTGACTTTAAAGCTGCTGTTAGTATTCAAAATGTTGTTCCCGTTTTAATTGTTGTTTAAAATGAATGTTACTAATCTCAGAAATTAATAAATACATAGTGTTGTTTTAATGGTAATAACCTAAACTGTGACAAATGGTCAATATTTTCTACTTGTAACCCCGGCTCAGTTCTTTCGCTTGTTTTATTTTGCTTACGCTGCAAGATGGCGTTTAACTTATTATGTTTGAGACTTGCCATATTTCATACCACGCTGTAGAGTGCTTAAACCTGAAGCATTTCGATCGTGCAATTTGCCTTGTGGTAGTGCGAATGATAATTCACCATGTATTACGGAAGTAAAGGAGCTAATCTTTTAAAGAAGGTGGGATAAGTTGAAAAAGCCTAGAGTCTTTACAACAGCTTTCAGCACGCACGAATTACGCTGATAAATGCTAATTTCGTAATCAAGTTGTACGTTATCACACAGATAAAGTTAATTAACAGAACCCCTAGAGATACTGTTTATCCAGAAATAATTGAAATTTGTCTTTGCGCTAGGTATCGTCAAAAGACAAGGCAAAACAAACACAGTGACTTTTCCTTCGCGAAGCAGGGAATTGGTATATTTTATGGCCTTAGGACAGAATGAGTAATATTTACGTAAATTGTGTTATCTAATAATGGAAACTTCACATCGCACCCCGCTCTGATTTAGTGGTAAGATGGCTCAGTCGATAGGCCACCAAGGACGAAAACAGGAATAAGGTGTACTAAACTGTGGGAAAAAACCAGCAAAATCGAAACAGTCAACGGGCCGAGCTCAAAATGTGCAACATCGAAGGAGTTCGGTTAGTCACACCGTCGCTTTAATGTGGTCACAGTGTTGGATAGCGAAGATGAACATACGTGTTCAAATCTTCTTCGTCCCCCGTATTTGTTTTTTTCACAAAATTATGAACTCTCCAGCCGGTCATTGACGTGTCTGTTCGCTGTATTCAAATATGTGTCTGTGTCATGGTGTAACGTCCGTTTTGCAACAGCGAGGTGTGAGGAAGGGACCTCCAGACGTACGTACCTTGTAGTTGTTCTGCAAGAATATCACATGTTATGACTCTTCCGTTCCGTATTGGAAGTCTTGGCTCTTGAATTCCTTTGTTGTAACATAGTTCACACCTGTTTTTGTTCTTTTCATTTCCGCAAGGGGTCTATCCGGCATCTCGCCTGCTCTCACTATCCATCACATTCACTTGCGCTAATAATATATTCTTGCCTGATGATTCATTTTCTGTGACCAATTTTGTGAAAGAAGAGGGGCACTAGGGAGATCTTCCACTCTGTAGTGCCACACGGTAACCATACAGTCGAACGCCGTGCTTCGTGAAACTGTCTCGATGTTGCATGTCTTCAGCTTGGACCGTTCACTGTTTCTATTTTGCTCCTTTCTTCGCGGTTCAGTATACCTTCTGCTGTTTTCATGTTTTATCTACGTTCAGTTTTTGACTGGTTATCTACTGGGCCATCTTACCACTAAATTGTGAGGAGGGTGCGATGGGAAGTCTCCCTGGTAAGAATTCTGACAGTGTTCGTCAACATTGGAACACTTACTACAAAGCAAGATTCCAAAACCGATGGTTCCTAGATTCGTCTTATTATAGGAATGCTTGGTGTCTGTTCTTTCAGATGTGTCCGAAGTAACAGACACCACTCGAAATCCACAGCTGTGATACATGTTGTATAAACTGTAACAATTCTGCTACTAAATGTAACACTTCTGTCACTAAATGTAACTGGGTTTTCTCTTTTGATGCTGTCAATTGTCAGGATGAGCATTCTCAAGCATTCTGTCAGGGTGAAAATATTAAATAAATAAACTTTTCTCTCTTAACAACATGTGAGCAGGGTGGGTTCTTCCTTGGCTCGGGTATGAGGTAAAATGAAACAGCATTTTTACATGAGATAACTTTTATTGGAAGTTTCATACAACTGTATCTTACTGGGACGTTCTGGTTCGGAGAGCGGCAGCCGTGTCGTTTGCGTAGCCTTCTGCTGCGGCAGCGGCGGCGGCGGCGGCGGCGGCGTCTGATTACGCGTAGCGGTGTGTATCTCGTGTCGCCGTCTCGCCCAGCTGACCGGAGACGCGCAGCGCGAGGTGGCCCGTTTAATTATTGCGAGCGACGTCATGCATCGGATGGTGATACCTTGAATGTGGCGTCCCAGTGTTTCTCTTCTCTAAGCGGCCGCGTGTGTTGTGCGTCGACCAGCGGAGCGGCGCGGCGGGGGAAGGCCAGTGTCCCGGACTCGAACCACGGACTCCCGCTTGCCAGTCTTCGACTGTCAGGTCTTCATCCCAGCTCACAGGTGACTGCTGATGTGAGGCCGTCTCCTTCCCGTCCTCACGAGTCACCCGGGTGCGTAAAATCAGACTTCAAATACCTTTTAACTTCTGTCTTCTGGCGCTAAGGCTGCTGCTTGCTATTCCATTACAGCGGCGGACTTGGTGCGTCTGTGCATGGTGTAGTCTCTTCTTGCATGACGGTCTTCAGCACCGAAACTGACTTAAAACAAATGCTACGCTTCTTCCCTTCTTCGTCTTCTTCGTCGCTCGTCTCCGTCTTCGTCTCTGTCTCCGTCTTCGTCTTCTGTCTTCGTCTTCATCTGTCGGGCCCACTGCGTCTCGCGTATTTATTCACTTCAGTTTACTGGAGGTGAACGACTTCACGGCCATTGCCTCTTCTGTCACGTTGAAAAGCTTCTCGAAGAATCTTCTTAACGTCGGTCATTGGCTCTTGGGATGTAGGCGAGAGCCTTTGCTCACATGCGACAACTAAGAAACACGTGAGCCGGTCATTGCCTCTTCTGTCACGTTGAAAAGCTTCTCGAAGAATCTTCTTAACGTCGGTCATTGGCTCTTGGATTGTAGGCGAGGGCCTTTGCTCACATGCGACAACTGAGAAACACGTGAGCCGGTTGGGCGATGCCCTGACGGCTGAATCGACAGCGCCCGCTTATGTGGAACTTGCTGACTTCACGGTCATTGTCTCTTCTGTCCTGCTGTTCTGCCTGCTGAATGCCAGTATGTAACTCTCTTAATTAAACCACGTTTTTCATTTATATTCTAATTTCTACTTCACTTTGATTTCACTAATTTATTTACTTAAGTACCACTCAACAAAACTGAAGGTGGGCTGGAGAAAAAGGAAAAGTCCCGGGTTCGAGTCCTGATCCGTCACACATTTCCTTCACTCGTCGTCGCCGCTTCCTCCTACAGTCCCGATGCTGCTTTTATTATTAGTTCCTTCACACTACAACCCATTTTCGCTGAAAGGAAGGAATAGTGTGCGAATTCTCTTAAATTTCCTGTGAATCTTATTTTACAGCCTCTTACGTTATAGAGCTTATTCCCATTAACGAATAAATTTAAACAGTTCGTATCAACGTTCTGTACCACCACTCAAGATGATGTACTAAGAATATCACTGTGACTAAAAGCATATAAAAAGTGTGTGTAACAATTAGATAATCTTTTAAAACCGTCTCTGCATTTAAGTCATTTGAAACGACAGCGGCTACCTATTAAGTTACTTAAACTTATGATGCATACAGAATAAATACTGCATTAATTAGTGGCTATTTTCTCACTGAAACTTCTCTCAGAGCCAACGTAGGAAGTTGGGCGCTCATTTCCAACATTCACTTTGAAAGAAACGTTCAAAAGAAACTACCTGTATAGCTTGTAGTTTTTATGTTCTGTACTTGTTTCTGTGTGATAGCTGTCTGATTTCTTTACGTCACCTGTGGCTGTTTAAAAGCTAGGCAAGCAGTAGCGTTCCAGCATTACCGTAATAGCAGCTTACATTTCATTATTTCAGCAGTAACTGAAGTACTCAACAAATGCATCGCGGAAATGCGCTGTTCCCGGGGCAAAAGCCACGTCTAAGTGACGTCACAGCGTAGCTGATAATATGGCAGAATCCTTGCTACTAAACTATACTTTTTGTGCTCTACTTTTTGTACGGATCTTGGTGCAATATGGATAAACCGTCTCATCTCGTACCACACAAGGAGCACATGACTCTCAGACAGGATACCAAAGGTAAAGACTAAAGTTACATTCCTTTTCACACGTTGGGTGAATTTCATGTCGCCATTCCATTATTGGCCGCACAGTATACGTAGCAGCTTCCCAAGTACTCGCGTTGTTATTATTTCAATTACTTTCATTGCGTTTAACTAAAAGTTACATCCCTTTTCACACGATAGGAACATTCCTTTTCACACGATAGGAGAATTTCATGTCGCCATTCCATTATTGGCCGCACAGTATACGTCGCAGGTTCCCAAGTAATCGCGTCGTTATTATTTCAATTACTTTCATTGCTGTTTAAGTAAAAGGTGGTACTGATTTTGTCGACTGAAGTGCAGCGCGATGAACCTCGTAAACTGGCAGGGGAGCAGGAACACCAACTAGCAGCGGGGCTCCACAGCAAACGTGCAACCCGTGCAGTCGGGAGCACAGACCTGCGAGCAGCGAGTACTGTAGGCCGTACCAGCTCCATCATCAGCGGGAATAGGCTGGAAAAGCGGGAGAGCCGCGGAGAGCCGTATGTGAACGAAAATATCGATCGCGGCGGAAAAGTTTAGAGACATCTATATCGTCTACATCTTCCACCCACGTAACACTTAGTTTACTTCAAGGTATGTATCAGCGCAAAATTTATACCGGAAGCGTTTTCATTTTCCCTTTCATTTGCGCTACAGATCATGATTTTTCCCCTACGTTACCAGTGATCAGATTGAAGGAATACAAACTAACAAATTCGTTATTAAACTCACGTTTTCTACGATTTCATCAACGCTGCTAAGAATCTCACGTGTACCTTGCGGTATCTGCTCTTAAACAGAGCGCTATAGAACATGCAAGCTGGCCTTAATCACGTCTGCCATGTCCTGTGTTGGAAGTATGACTGTCATGTTCGATAACAGAACCACGCGAAATTACACTACTGGCCATTAAAATTGCAGATGATAAACGGGTATTCATTGGACAAATATATTATACGACAACTGACATGTGATTACATTTTCACGCAATTTGGATGCATAGATCCTGGGGAATCGGTACCCAGAACAACCCCCTCTGGCCGTAATAACGCCCTTGATACTCCTAATCATTGAGTCAAACAGAGCTTGGATGGCGTGTACAGGTATAGCTGCCCATGCAGCTTGAACACGATACCTCAGTTCATCAAGAGTAGTGACTGGCGTCTTGTGACGAGCCAGTTGCTCGCCACCATTGAGCAGACGTTTTCAATTGGTGAGAGATCTGGAAAATGTGCTGGATAGGGGAGCAGTCGAACATTTTCTGTATCCAGAAAAGTCCTTACAGGGCATGAAACAAGCAGCCGCGCATTATCCTGCTGCAATGTAGGGTTTCGCAGGGATCGAATGAAGGGTAGAGCCACGGGTTGTAACACATCTTAAATGTAACGTCCACTGTTCAAAGTGCCGTCAATGCGAACAAGAGGTGACCGAGACGTGTAACCAATGCCACCCCATACCATCAAGCCGGGTGATACGCTAGTATGGTGATGACGAATACACGCTTCCAATGTGCGTTCACCATGATGTTGCCAAACACGGATGCGACCATCATGGAGGTGGAAACAGAACCTGAATTCTTCCGAAAAAATGACGGTTTGCCATTCGTGTACCCAGGTTCGTCGTTGAGTACACGATCGCAGGCGCTCCTGTCTGTGATGCAGTGCCAAGGGTAACCGCAGCCATGGTCTCCGAGCTGATAGTCCATGCTACTGCGAACGTCGTCGAACTGTTCGTGCGGATGGTTGTTGTATTGCAAACGTCCCCATCTGCTGACTCAGGGATCGAGACGTGGCTGCACGATCCGTTACAGCCACGCGGATAAGATGCCTGTCATCTCGAGTGCTAGTGATACGAGGCCGTTGGGATCCAGCACGGCGTTCCGTACCACCCTCCTGAACCCGCCGATTCAATATTCTGCTAACAGTCATTGGATCTCGACCAACGCTAGCAGCAATGTCGCGATACTATAAACCGCATCCCCGATAGGCTACAATCCGACCATTATCAAAGTCGGAAACGTGTTGGTACGCATTTCTCCTCTTTACACGAGGCATCACAACAAAGATTCACCAGGCAACGCCGGTCAACTGCTGTTTGTGTATGATAAATCGGTTGGAAACTTTCCTCAAATCAGAACTTTGTAGGTGTGGCCACCGGCGCCAAACTTGTGTGAATGCTCTGAAAAGATAATCACTTGCATATCACAGCATCATCTTCCTGTTGGCAAAATTTCGCGTCTGTAGCAATTTTAATGGCCAGTAGTGTATTATACTTGATATGGACTTAAATTTTCAACTGCAGTTAGTGCGTATGCTTTTATTAAGTCACTATCTGTTAAAAAATGTTCAAATGTGTCTGAAATCTTATGGGACTTATCCGCTAAGGTCATCATTCTTTAAGCTTACACACTACTTAACCTAAATTATCCTAAGGACAAACACACACATCCATGCCCGAGGGAGGACTCCAACCTCCGCCGGGACCAGCCGCAGAGACCATGACTGCAGCGCCTTGATCGCTCGGCTTATCCCGCGCGGCAGTATCTGTAATACGTCCGAAGAAAGAAAGATAAAACTAATGAGTAATAAAGGAAATAAAATTAACAATAAACTTAGCATCAAAATTGATCTCCACGTAAGTTTAAGATAGGAAGGAATTCCTTGGAAGCAAAGTAACACATTTCGAAGCAAAGAGCACAAAAAAGCAGATTAACACAGCCAAAGAGGGCAATCGCGGTGAAGAAAAAGTGTACTGATGTCAAAGGTAGACCATCGTTGGAGAAAGACGCAGTCAATCCACCTTTCATATGTGTATTGTGTATTGTGTATTGAACTGGGGATCTAGAAACGACGGAGAGGCTTCATCCCCGCCATAGCCCTCACTGCTTCACAGTTCCACAACAGGCTACAGCAGTCCACTCACACCGCCTCCGCCCCACACCGAACCCAGGGTTATTATGCGGTTCGCCCCCCCCCCCTCCACCCCAGGGAACGTCTGAAACCAGACCAGTGTAACCACAAATGTTTGCGGGGTAGAGTAATTATGGTGTACGCGTACTTGGAGGCAGTGATTGCGCAGCAATCGCCGACATAGTGTAACTGAGGCGGAATAAGGGGAGCCATGCCGCATTCGCCGAGGTATATGGAAAACCGCCTTAACAACCATCCACCGGCTTGCCGCCGGCGGGCACCTTTCATGTACTTTTGTAGTTCTACCCTGTTCTGCAGAGTGTTTGTCTCAGTTCGTATTATCTGCTGTGTTATCCCGCCAGGAAGGGGAAAGATCACGCTGGGAATGGAATTGATTGAATAATTTAATTTTATTTTACCCTCTAACACAATAAACAAACAAAAAAAAACACGCAACACGAATGAATTGTGTGTGTGCAATGGAAATCCGTAGATGTCATGTACTCCTACATATAAAGACAAAGAAATTATTATATTTCACAAAAACAGCATAATTTGTTCAAGAAACACAGCTTCGCCGCGCGGAGTGGCCGCGCGGTTAGAGGCGCCATGTGACGTACTGCGCGGCGCCTCCCACCGTAGGTTCGAGTCCTCCCTCGCTCATGGTTGTGTGTGTTGTTCTTAGCATAGGTTAATTTATGTTAGTTCAATTAGTGTGTAAGTCTAGGAACCGATGATCTCATCAGTTTGGTCCCTTAGAAATTCACACACATTGCAACATTTGAAACACAGCTTCACAATCAGAGAAAGTCAATAGCGCTTTGGTCCACCTCTTACCCTTATGTTCGGTATGCATTGACTGACAGAGTTGTAGCACATACACATGAGGGAGATCGTGCCAGATTCTGTCCAAATGGCGCGACAGACCTCTACAAACCGAAGCTCGTTGGAGGACCCAGCCCATAATGTTCCAAACGTTCTCCATTGGGGAGAGTTCTAACGACCTTGCTGGCAGACGTTATCTTGCTGAAATGTAAGGCCAGGATGGTTTGCCATGAATAGCTACAGAACTGGGCGTAGAATATCTTCGATGTACCGTTGTGCGGCCAGGGTGCTGCAGATGAAAACCAAGAGAGTACTGCTATGAAAAGACTATCACTTCTTGTTGTCGGGCCATATGGCGGGCAACAGTCAGGTTGGTATCCCATAGTTGTCGCATATCCAGACATGTCTTCGGTCTACTGTCCCATTGACGGCTGGAATACGTCCAGTGAAGAGTGCCGCTTCGAATGGAGACGCCCAAGAGAATATTGGGACTGTCGCCCACCATACGACCTAACAGCCAAGAGTGATGGTCGACTGTGACATTTCTTTTCATAGCAAGACCCAACTGAAGATATTGCTCGTCCCCATACTGAGTGAGGTTATAATGTTTGTCTTCGGATAGTTAAAGCCTCTCTTGGCCAGGAAGGTCACATAGTCACTCCCAAATTGAGAATGTTTCGAGCACTATGGGCAGGGTCCTCAAACCATCTAGGCATTTTGACTATCTAACGAGCCCATTGGAAACAATTTGGCTTAGTATCCCTCAGGACATCCAACAACTGTTGCAATCAATGCCAAGCCTGCTTGCATCAGGGTCAGAGGTGGACCAACTCGCGCAGTTTGTGAACCTCATTCTTTTAAAGAAATTATAGAATTTTTCTGAAATTACTATAATTTTTTGTGCATGCGCGCTACATCCATCGATTCCTGCCCCATTTGGATGATTCCTTCGAGGTGTACTGTTCCTTTTTTTTGTGCAGTGTATTTTATATTTACCATCTAACTCAATGGTCTATTGGTCTATTGCTAGATTGTATGAAAGCAGGTATAATTGCAAACGTATGAATACTGTTAACTGTAGGTGGATTTTCTCTTTATGACAGAGCCTGAGGAAGGTCGTTGAGTTAAATTTTTCAAAGCTGGTTTGGGTGCCGGGCACGTCCGTTGGCCCAGGCTTTTTAACGCACGGCCTAACGATTGGTTTCGTCAGACCCACGCAAGAGGCAAGCTCTTATTCGAGTATCTGACGTTAGACCGATGGAAATTTTTGGTCGGAGGAGACGCCTGGTATCACTGGATAATTCCTCTTGTCGACTGGTCAGTTCGCACCCTTGAAGTCTGTTTCTGTCTGTGTCCACGGAAGCGAGGCAGCTTGGATTTTGTGCATTATTAAACATTTACTGTGCTTGGACCTGGTGAGTATGAGGTCTTTTTTCTGTGCTCACATGGAAGGTGACCGTGGATATTCTATAAACAGTGGGCTTTTAAACTTCTTGAGAATGTGCGTTTTGAGCACAGCATTGTTTGAAAGTGAATAATGGTCTGTGAGAAGAACGGAGGGGAATAGAATCGAAGCGTTTAATGTGTGATGATAGAAGTATGCTATAAATAGAGTGAACTTACGAAAAATAAGGAATTAATCTGCAGAATTGGCAGCAACGTAATATATATGTGAAAACTGAGAAGAAGGAAATAATTTCCAGATAGTAGAAGGAGCTTTAGAGGATAGAAGCTGTAGAGGCAGAAAGAGAATGGAATTTATCAAATAACTGAGAACATTCGTAAGCAGTGGTACGCCGAGATTAAAAAGTTGACACAGGTGGGGAAGTCGTGGTAGTCGAATCAGACGTCAGGAGATATGAATAAATCATTTTGATTATTAGGATATGTCGCTATAAAAGACTAAAACAACTGAAATGCCGACGTTTCGATCGACTTTGCAGCGATCGCCCTCAGATGGAAACGTTGGAATTTTTGTTATTTCTTTAATAATGTTGCAGAGTACAACGCAAAAGATTTTGTTAAGATTGACACTGACCTTCAAGGCTTTCTAACTTTTATCAGTCGCTAGGTGATAACGCAAAAAATATTACGCTCCGCCTGTCTTTTTCCGAATGATAAACCATGGCCTGGTTGGACTACAGTGCACTCCACGTAGGACTCCATTTCGTATGCTCGTTGTAGTTCGTCTTACCCGTAAGGAACTATATAACTTCAGATGCGTGTTTTCGGAGCTACCACTACGACTAACAGTCACAAAGAGATCAGTAATAATCCCTCTACCTTAATAGCGACAACCGCCTCCCTAGCTGATCTCACTAACGAACTCTTGTGCAGTTGAGCTCGACTTGCTGTTGAGTCGGTTCGGAACCCGATGATGAAGAAATTTCACTGCTGGTATTTCCACGGTAATGGAAGTTCCTGATCGCAAGTATTTGCATCCATGTCCTGACTTAAATTCCAATCCTTTTCGCAGTATCTAGTGAAGGGGGAGATTGTGACACTGTTACTGGTGATCTGTCCGTCAGGTGGGGACGTTAAGCTCCGTGGGATCGGGTTTCAATCCCTCCTGTTTCGTCTCCCGTAACAACACAAACCAGACTCTACGTTGTACTAGCACATAATCACAGTCATCCACAAGACGCAGTTAGACATTTAACACTTCATAACAATTCGGGGGAAAGCCATTCATACTACCTTCGCTAGCGGGTGGTACCGCATTCGGCAGCACAAGAAAACAACATCAAGAATATACCAAGTTTATGAAACAATACCGTATGCGTCGACGGTATGAGAACAAACGTCAAGAATACAATAATAAGAGTAACAGAATAGATAGAAAGGTGATGGCACAGATACTGAAGAAAAAAATGCGGATTACAAGGACAGATTGGCAACAAGCACGGAGGGCACTAATCGGAGGCTAAGTTCACACAAACAACACTGGCGAAATTCTCCGTTCGGAACTAATCATTACCCAGAGCGAAATCTGGATGAGTACTTGCAGGTGCTAGGATCGTTGTTTGTGAGTCTGAGTCCGAAGACGACGGCTGTTCTGGGTTAGATCGAATGAGATAGCGCCTAGGGTTAGGAGCCGAAAGCCGGAACGTCCATTTCAGTCCAGTTGGATATCAGTCGGTGTAAGAATCCGGAAAAAGAAACGACGGTATCTTCTGACAGCGGCGTTTGCCCCTGACAGTGGACTTCAAGAGCAAACCTTATTTACGAGGTGAGTAGTACCCGTCACTTGCACCGAAGCGTGACTGAATCGTACTGTCCTGGCGCTGCCGACTTACACAGCTATCTACGGCGTAATACTATTTGAACTATTTGCCTGTCACGTGGTACACGGACGGTAGGAAGTTCCTTCTTAGTGGTGGCCTCTGCAAACGTCTGCTTCACCACCTGTTGGCCTGTCTTGATGGCGTCGTGCTGCACATTCAATGCTGAGGCTTGCAGGGTCAGTAGTGGCTGCAGGCGTGGTGGATTTGACTGGAGGGTTGCTTTCTATTGTACGAGAGCCTCCGACATGGCACCTCACCCAGGATATCGATGAAGGATCCCAGAGTTTGCATCTCAAACACTCTTTCCTGAGTACAGGGCTCTATGTTTTGTTAGCGTGTAAGATGTCCATATTTTCGGTCCTTACGTAAGCTGCATCACGACGATACCCTATACCGAATAAAATCCCGAGAAAATAACGATATTATTGACAACAGGAAATAATTAGAGCCATATCATGTACGGAATAACAAACGATTTACCCTTTTAAAGACAGGGGCATGAGTAATATAGCATTGTGAACGCAGTTTCGAGACGGACAGGGAAGGTGGCTAATGACGTTTGAACGACTGAATTAGCTTTAACAAAAGAAAGCCCAGGTGCACTGCAGAAAGAAATAAGGGAAAAGCAATATAATACCTATCAAAATAAACACGACCGAGAAGCAAGTAAGTGGCCAGAGTACATCAACGAGTGGAGACCCGGGAAGGAAAAATAAGAATTTACCTTTAAGGTGCGAGTGGTCGGCTGAAACCAGACGTGTGGCGTAGTAGAATTAAGGTGGGGATGATAACTTCATACAAAAGCACTTGGAGAACTCAATTAAGATACAGAGACAGAGGCAGCGGACGCTCACGTCTAGCAGCGGGCCACACACCTTCATGTGGTAAAGGCGCGACTTTGACTCTATTTTACGTTTGCGAAGTGAGGGCGATACGCTTCACGTATCGTGGCGACAAACGTGAAGCGATACTTAAACATACCCGTGAGAATCTTTTCTGGCTGAATTTTGCGCACGTCGCTTCAACTCAGAGTGAGTGTGCAATTCCAATTAATTTCGACTAGGGAAATTTGATTGTTCCACGGAACGCATAGCGTTTGAGACTAATTACTTTCAGTCAAGGCCAGAGTGGGGAATTAGCGATTTCAGATGTAGCACGGGGACAGTGCCGCCGCAGTTGCCGTTTGGTAATGTACGAAGAAATTTTGGCGAAATTAAATGTTGAGTCCAATTCTGCGAGAACTGCATACTCCAACATGCGAACGCTTTGAATAGAGAAATTCAAGCGCTAATTAGTAACCTACCCTCCAATGAGTACATGAGAACAGATTGGATAAAGTCATCCTCCCCCATCTTAGTTCATTGTACAGCTACGACGTAGGTGTGATTTTCACTGCTAAAGATTTACTTGTTTCAAAAAGATTTACTTGTTTCAGTTGATAACATTTTCACATATAGAGATATAGTTTGATTAAATACATATTCAATGTTGAAATATTTATTGATTTATTGTGAGAAATAGTAATTAAACTTGCTTATTGATTATAACTTGGTTCTTGGGAGCTTTGGTAAATTAAATGTAATATGGGAAAAGGACAGACTGTGGTGTCATTTCAGGTTAAACACCAAGCTTGTCATTAATATCAATTTATGTGTTCTTGGAACGTCACAGTAGGATTTTTGATTACTTTGAGATAGGGCCAGAATTAATAGCTATGTGGAATGTCTGTTTACCACCATTAGATTGAGAAGACGGTCAGAACGTTACCCTGTGGCACACTCAAAATTAAGAAATCGAACGACACATTACAAGCATCGACAACTGCTCTGACGTATCTGTTTTTAGTAGGTACTGTCTGTGTGGCTGGGAGAGGGGTTGGTTTAAGTGCATGTTCTGCCACAAGTAACGGCTACCCATACGGGGCATCATCCAGATTATCTCACACGTGGTACAAGTGATTAATCGTGTGTTGCTCAGAAGCCAATATCTCCATGGGCAGGATGTTCTCTAAACTCAAGTATCGATTGTTATGTGAGCTTACTTGATCCAGTTGAACGCAGCCATGCTCATTTCAAAAAGGAACACCATTCCAAGAAGAACCTCTCCATCCGTTAAAGACTGATGCTGTACTGATGTCGAATAGCAGTATAATAATCGATCAGCCGACGTACTACCGTTAATTTTTAACGTTTCAGTTTTAATTTCTGCACATGGCGTTGAGCAGCTGGTACAGCACGTCAGTGTGAAGTATCAGATAGTGCACCGACTTTTCTTCAGTTTTATTTCCAAGGCCGATTCGAATTCGTCTACTTAACTCTCAGTTAAATCTACTGCACACTCTATCACACTGCCTGAGTAATGTGGATAGAGCTTTGGTATCACTTACCAATACCACCCCACTTGCGTCGTAGCGTTGGCAAGTTTCCATTAGACGCCTCCAGTGGTTCCGTACCACAACCGACCACTGCCGCCGCGATACAGGATAGTAGGTGGCAGAGACACACTCGCACTTGCGCTTGCAGCTTCTTCGCTATGAGACGCAGCCGCCGAGTGGCACCTCCGACTCCATAGTTTGTGCTTGGTACAGAGACATCTTTGTTGATACGAATAAACCTTCTGTTCGTCGCGCCAATCATTTCCGCTATGTCCAGCTCTCCTATGACGACAGCTGCCACAGCACTCTGAAGAACACCTCTCCTTACCGTTCTGTACGAGGAAACGCCACGAGACGTGCATACGTGACTATAAATGCTAACGCTTGTGAAGCGTGCAGGATGCGCTGTTGTACTGGGCCACGACGGCAACTGTGAAGTGTTCTTAGTATGCTGCAAGTGTCAGTAGTGGTAAGAAGAGTATTCTGTGTAGCTGAGAATGCTCTCAGTGTGTTGCAAGTGTCAGTAGTGGTAAGAATAGTATTCTGTGTAGCTGAGAATGCGTTATGGCGACACTAAGTGAATTCGAATGTGGGAAAACAGTTGGTGTTCGTATGGGGGCTAACTAAGGTACCCGAAGTTCTAGGTACATCAAAAGGCACCTTATTAAAGGTTTATACTGCTTATAGAGATGGCGGAAAAATATCATCAGCTACGTTAAAACGAGGGCGGAGGTGTGTCTTACGTGATCGTGAAAGACAGTCATTGAAGAGAGCTGTGGCGAAAGATTAGCGGTGGACATCTGCAAAATTGACTGTAGAGCTAATTGTTGCACTCGCGAATATGTTTAGCACCAAAACAACACAAACAGAGCTCCATGAGGATAAGGCCACAGGGCGACTGGAATTCCGAAACCACTCATCACTAATGAAAATAGTTTTATTTAATTAAATAAACTTTCTCTGTTTTAAACCCAATCTTAATAAAGAAGCAGAAAAAGATCAATTGAAATAAAGATCCTAACCCGAAAATGATAACAGATTTATTCTCAACATGTGACCCATGCTTGACCGGAAAACTTCGTGCCGAAGCCATAAAATCTCGACTATGGAGCAATGGAAGTAAGTCATTTGATTTGACTCCTGTTTCATACTGTTTGCATCTTCTGCCCGAGTTTACGTCCCAGGAATGGAAAATGGTGGGGGTTTGATGACGCTTTGGACAGCCAAATCATGATATTCCATGGGCACCATAATTACTATGCAATATTGCAGAACTGCTCAGTGTTCGGTGACCATTTCAGCTTAACACTTACAATGTTTGTTCCCCAATGGGGCTGATGTGTTCCAAGACGACATCTCCCTTGGCCACCACTGTCTCTAGACCTCAGTATCATTGAGCCTTTGTGGTCTGCTTGGGAGAGAAGGGTGGGTGCTCGCTATAGACCTCCATGATCATTTCCTGAATCTGCCGCTATTTTTTGGGCTTAACAGTATAATAATCCCCTGAAACCCATACAAGATCTGTATTTATTGATTTCTAGACGACGGGAAACTCTTTTGAATATTAACGATTTTCCTGCACCGTCAGGCATGGTAATGTGGACTTTGCGTTTTTGGTGTTTCCGAACATTGTCCACCCATTGTACGTAACTAAAGAGGCGTGACTTCAGCGTCACTGGTTCCATTGCAACGAAGAACTCAGTGATTGCGTTGCACTCGAAACACAGAGAACGTTCATGTATGGTGAGGTGGAGTATCCAAGATCAACTATATTGTGCTTCGGTTATTTTGTTGGCATTGATAGTGTTCACAAATCAGTACAAACCTCCATCGATATGAGCCAAAGATGTTGATGCAAAGCTGAGTTCAAGATATATGTTCTCGGAATCTTTCTATGAGACAGTTACTTATATGGTATTACGTTTTAGATTTAACTTGTTATAGTCCAAATAGTAAGACAAAAAATAGTTTAAAAAATCCTGTCCTCAACTGTACGATGTTTTCGTTGTATTTGATTTAAAGATGGAAATTTTGAGAAAAACAAAATGTTTGGGTAGCTCAGTTGGTAGAGCACTCGCCCGCGAAAGGCCAAGGTCCCGAGTTCGAGTTATGAACATTTGCATGTGGTACAAATTAGGAATCTACTTTCCTATTTGTGCTAGTGGATGCATAAATTATATCACGCTTATAAACTCTGTTACTGAGCGAGAAGATATGTACTTGTCTAACTTTAACGAAATGTTCCATATTTTAGTTCTTACGTCAAATGTTTCATATTTTAGTTGCTACGTCAATATCCTTCCCCCATTAATCATGGACCTTGCCGTTGGTGGGGAGGCTTGCGTGCCTCAGCCATACAGATAGCCGTACCGTAGATGCAACCACAACGGAGCGGTATCTGATGAGAGGCCAGACAAACGTGTGGTTCCCGAAGAGGAGCAGCAGCCTTTTGAGGAGTGTTAGGGCAACAGTCTGGATGATTGACTGATCGGGCCTTGTAACATTAATCAAAACGGTCTTGCTGTGCTGGTACAGCAACGGCTGAAAGCAATGGGAAACAACAGTCGTAATTTTTCCCGAGGGCATGCAGCTTTACTGTATGGTTAAATGATGACGGCGTCCTCTTGGGTAAAATATTACGGAGGTAAAATAGTCCCGCGTTTGGATCACTGGGAGGGGATTACTCAGAAGGACGTCTTTATCAGGAGTAAGAAAACTGGCATTCTACGGATCGGAACGTGGAATTGTAGACCCCTTAATCGGGAAGGTAGGTTAGAAAATTTAAAAAGGGAAATAGATGTAGTGGGAATTAGTGAAGTTCGGTGGCAGGTGAATACAGGCTTATAAAAACAGAATCAAATAAGGTTAATGCAGGAGCAGTTTTAATAATGAATAAAAAAATAAGAGTGCTTGTAAGCTACTACAAACAGCACAGTGAACGCATTATTGTAGCAAAGATAGACACGAAGCCCATGCCCATCACAGTAGTACAAGTTTATCTGCCAACTAGCCCCGCAGATGACGAAGAGATTGATGAAAGTATATGAAATATAAGAAATTATTCAGGCAGTGAAAGGAGACGAAAATTTAATACTCGTGGGTGTCTGGAATTCGACAATAGAAAAAGGAAGAGAAGGAAACGTAGTAGGTGAATATGGAATTGGCGTAAGGAATCGAAGAGGAAGCCGCCTGGTAGAATTTTGCACAGAGCATAACTTAATCATAGCAAACCCTTGGTTCAAGAATCATGAAAGAAGGTTGTATGCGTGGAAGAGGCCTGGAGATATTGGAAGGTTTGAGATAGATTATATAATGGTGAGACAGAGATTGAGGAACCAGGTTTAAAACTGTAAGACATTTCCAGGGGCAGATGTGGACTCTGGCCACAATCTATTGGTTATGAACTGTACATTAAAACTGAAGAAACTGCAAAAAGGTGAGAATTTAAGGAGTTGAGACCTGGATAAACTGTAAGAACTAGAAGTTGTAGAGAGTCTCAGAGACAGCTTTAGGGAACGACTGACAATAACGGGGGGAAGAAACACAGTAGAAGAAGAATGGGTAACTTTGAGCGATGAAATAGTAAAGGTAACAGGGAATCAAGTAGGTAATAAGACGAGGGCTAGTAGAAATCATTGAGTAACAGAAGAAATATTGAATTTAATTGATGAAGGAAGAAAAATAAAAGTGCAGTAAATCAAGCAGGCAAAAAGGAATACAAACGTCTAAAAATGAGATGGCCGTTAAGTGCAAAATGGCTAAGCAGGGATGGCTAGAGGACAAATGTAAGGATGTAGAGGCATATCTCACTAGGGGTTAGATACTGCCTACAGGAAAATTAAAGAGATCTTTGGAGAAAAGAGAACCACTTGTAAGAATATCAAGAGCTCAGATGGAAACCCAGTTCTAAGCAAAGAAGGGAAAACAAAAAAGTGGAAGGAGTATATAGAGGGTCTATACAACCGCGATGTACTTGAGGACAAAATTACGGAAATGGAAGAGGACATAAATGAAGATGAAATGAGAGATACAATAATGCGTGAAGAGTTTGACAGAGCATTGAAAGACCTAAGTCGAAAAAGGACCCAGGCTTAGACAACATTCCATTAGAACTACTGATCGCCTTGGGAAAGCCAGCCCTGACAAAACTCTACCATCTGGTGAGCTAGATGTATAAGACAGGCGAAGTACCCTCAGACTTCAAGAAGAATATAATAATTCGAAGCCCAAAGAAAGCAGGTGTTGACAGATGTGACAATTACCGAACTATCATTTTAATAAGTCACGGCTGCAAAATAGCAATACAATTCAACCTTGCACACTTTCGATGAACCCTCATTTTGCATGTCGTGCGAAGGAAGACTTTTTTTTTTTCAATTTCCTATTTCTCGCACAACTCGGAATACCATTCCCTAAAGAGTTTCTGTGTTGGCTTCCGCTCAGTGGCTTCCACTCAGAGGCTCCACAGCACATCCTTTATGCAGGCAACGCTGTAGTTCTACATTCCACGCCCTTCGTTTCCGTTAGCTCGTCAGTTCAAAGGCTCGTTAGATAGGCCTCTTTTTCTTGGAACTTTCTTATATCTGTTGGATGGACACTTTTAGCTCAGTTACTCCTTGCAATGGCTTCTTCTGGATTGAAATTATGGGGAAATCCTGTTCTTTCTGTAATGTCGAAAGCAAACGAACTACTTCTCTTCGAATGCAAGAATATGCCCTCCAGCTCATTTTCGTTGGAAAACAGTTCCTCTGCGACTAATATTTTTATATCCCGGTATGCATTTTTAGTTTTATTTTCATCGCACCTCTTCTCAGCTCAGGCACATCTGGGGTGCACTTACATTTAATCGATGATCCCTGTTTAGATATAGTGTTAGAGTTAAATGCTATTCATCTATGCTCTACTTTTCACAAGACCTTTTTATTGCCACACTGTAACACAAAATAATTACTTAATAAGTAATTTATGACAAGGGAAGCACTAGAAAATTCTGTCGCTGAACGCATTTCTTAAACCTTACTATACGAGCAAGTTTCTTAAGCTGTACAGGTACAATATCGGAAACTTATAGCGTTACGTTATAGTCAACGTCGCCAGTTTCTCTTTGTCATTTTCCTACAAACGAATCGCAACAAATACAGATTCGTGCCTGACTGAATTGTAAGGTTATCTCATGTGTATTGACCCATTAATAAAATGGTAGGTTGCCACTCGCCTAGAAATAGTAAGTCTCTACGCCACTTCCACAAAATGTTAGATGAAAACCAAAACAAAAGGAATGCCCTCTTCAAACGGTATGTTCCTCAACACATACAACTCACAGTGGACCATATGACTCCAAGAAGCGTGTAGTTCACACTGACCTCTCCAAATGTCGCGTAATACAAGAGGTACGAATAGCAATGGTGTAAATTAGGAACCAACTGAATGTAGGCAACCCTCCTCTACTACTTGATATAGTTGAAACATAGCACCTTCAACCAGTATTGAAATGTGTTCAGTAAGAACCACTCAGAGTTGAACAGTCTTTCCTAAAAGCAATCACAATGAAATGAATACCCCTAGCTGCATACAGGCGTTGATATACGTCAACGGGGGAAGTTGAAAGCGTGTGCCTCGACCGGGACTCGAAACCGGGATGTCCTGCTTACATGACATTACTATCCCTCTGAGCGAGTGAGGACACAGTGGATAGTGAGGCTGCAGGGACTAACGTCTGGCACACCTCCCGTGAGACCCACACTCGCAACTTATTGTCCCTATATTCATTGTGCCCCTGCACATTATACTCATTACTCGCGGATTTTTTCCGATTCCCGTAAGAGTTCGGGAATCCGCATAGAAGAAGATAGTCAAATAGCAGGTGAGCCTTATATATACATATATATAGTGAAGGCTGCATAAAGGTATCTTCAGCCGTGATTAGGACAGACGATGAAAATCCCAGCAACTTGGTAGTCTGTGCACCGAACCAGCTACGAATGCATAACCATGGAGGCAAGTCCACATGTGTACGGGGCAGTCAAGTAGAAACGCGAGAGATGAATAAGAATTCAGCAACCTGTTTTTTTTTATTTGAATGATAATCACCATAACTGTTAATACACGAGAAAAGATGATCAATGCCTTCACAGAAAATTCTTCGCGGTGGCCAATGGAACCATGTTGTACCCAGGCGTGCACCTATTCGTCCGAAGCAAATCAACGCCGCCTAATATCTTCCTTCATGATGCTAAAAATAAGGACATATTCTATAGGAAATATGTAAGCGTTTCCTCTACAAAACTTCCGAAGCGTAGTCGAGGCTGTCTCAGTAACATGTGAACCCGTGGTCTGCAGATTGTCTGCTGGTGTAGAGGTAAACCATCCAGCCAATAAAGATTATTCTTAACTAATTTATGTTTGAGTACAGCTTTAATAAACTAGACTGACTTCGGCAAATAGGACACATAAGTGCTGTATTAAAGTTGGAGAAGCTTTCTTCGCGACGACATCATCACTTTAGGGCGTACATGCAAGCAGTGTCATTCTGACAGTGCTGTCTTTGGTATGTACGTTATCTCGTATTTCACCATCTCGACAAGTCCCAAGAAGTTGAGGCTTGCAAAAGCACGCAGTCAGCCCTCAGTCATTGACTAGGTAGAAATTTATGTGTGTATCTCGCATAGGTTCAGAGTAGCAAAAATGCTTAGGCAGCAGGTGCCTAATCGACAAATACGATGTAAAGTGAAGCTTTTCGAACAAATGAACGCCAGCCACACTGTCTACCGCAGTTGCTAATGCATATTCATTCCGCCCGAATATTTACTGTAGACGGACGAGAGGAGGCAGTGTAAGATGTGTTTCTTAGTAGTAATGATTTCAGAATGAGATTTTCACCCTGCAGAAGAGCTTCTGTGAAGTTTGGAAGGTAGGAGACGAGTTACTGGCAGAATTGAAGCTGTCAGGACGGGTCGTGAGTTATGCGTGGGTAGCTCAGATGGTAGAGCACTTGCCCGCGAAAGGCAAAGATTCCCAGTTCGAGTCTTGGTCCGGCACCCATTTTTAATCTGCCAGGAAGTAGTGATTTATCTTTCGTGCTCAGAGGAGGCATTTCTGTAACAAAAGAAGAAAAAAAACGAGCTACTATTACTGAAAAACTCCCTATACTCCGCTGCTAATTGTGAGATTCGAAACTGGAAAGCACTTGTCAGTTACGGTAATACTGAATGGCATTTTTAGAGGCATGGCGATCTGTGGCACAAAATCCGCCAGAGGATTAATATTTATTTTCCATCATTTTTGGGACATTACCATTAAATTATACCCTCACTGTAATGATAAAGTATTTTACGTAAATATTTGCCGCTATTTACATATTTTACTAACACATTGTAATATCAAAGTGTTTTACGTTATTATTGAAAACCACTTTTTATAAATCTATTGCTAACAGTAATCTCACTACGGCGTACAGACCTTGACATGTAATTGTAAGATAATTAAAATATTTTTTAACGAATAACCACACCCTGATCTTCTCGCTACAGAGAGTAGGCTTAGAATCGAAATCTAATTGGTCAAGAGCAGTGGAGCTATGGAGAAGAGGAGAGAGAGGTGATATGTGTTTTTATTAAGTTCAGATATGTTTTGAGCACAGCATGGAATGTTCCATACAGACACTTCAACTTCAAGGTGTCTTACGCAAGTAAATGGAGAGCAAAGAGGCCCAAAGCATCACGATGTTAACTTGGCATCGAGTGCAGAAGGGTGAAACAAGTATAGTTGGAATAATAATGTAATCGATTTGTTATTTGTAACAAATACCCAAACAAACCTGATCCTCTCACTATAGGACACAGTTTCAAATGGTCTGAAAGCAGTGGAGGCCACCGGCTATTGGCCAAGGGCATTTTATCATGATGACGCTCGCGCAATCAAACTACGGTAGTTGGACATCAGCATTATGTTGATGCACAAGTCGTTCAGATACTATTCACCACAGTGGAGAATATGCCATACACTCGCTCTAATCAAAGTTTCTTACATCAGTTATTCGGAGAGCAACAGCGCCGATAGTTCGGATACTTTCGAGTATGCTACCCTCAACACGCAGTAAAGGCAGAAATGTTGAGCACTAAATTAATTGTAGGCGTTAATTTAGCATTAAACCGGTGTGTTTTATGTGACATACAAACATTATGCTAACATGACAGATGTGTGACGCCATCAGATTGTTAGGAACCCATAAGCAAAAATACTGATAAGTCGCTATTTGTTACGGTGTGGAGGTGCAATTCGTTGTTAGGGTATCGTCCCTTTATTGGCCTTATTAAAATGCTAAATGCGGGAGGATATGTTCCAAAAACTGTTTTCAGTTCTGATTGTAATGTTGGATCCCTTACGTCCTCTATATCAAAAGCATTTTCTCTTTCTATCACGACATTAGCCAAGTCCCATCCCCTCCCATTCCGATCATAGAGGCCCTTACTCCATCTACCTATCCGCTCTCTCCTCTGTGTTTATTAGTGAAATTCCCATTGCAACCTTTACTATCCTTCCTTTTAAAATCACCGAATTTTGGTTTGACTCTTCCATATGCTGAGTCAATCCTCCCAAAGGACACTTCCTTTTCGATTTCTTCAGATTTTCCCTTGACTCATTTAGCTGCGGCTGCGCTGCATTTCCCATTTATTTCATCCCTGAGGGATTTATATTGCTGTATTTCTTTCTTTCTCTGGCCGTTTTTGTGCTGCCTTCTGTCGTCGACCAAGGGGATAGTGAATATATATTAGTAATCAACGGTTGAGGTAACATCAGCTCTGCCCCTCAGATTTTTGATCACGGAAGAAACAAATTTCAAAGCAGGGTCAATTTCCAATGTAATCTTAATTGCTTCCATAGTAACACTATCTTCATAGCTTGAAGTGCATGCTACAATCCACTGTAATATTCCACAATATGACCGATGCAAAGACAATGTGCCGAAATAGCGGATCTTCTCGGCTTTTCTAAACGTATATTGCGCTTATGTTAAGGACACTAGTCGTCAACGATCCTGACGGTCTCACAAATATCTGAGATGTCACTACTGGGCGGAATACAATTAACACTCCCCTTATGCCAATCAGTATCACAGTTTACAGATCCTATTATTGCCCGAATCTTAGATGGTGGTCGAAAAACGTTAATTCAACATTAAACGTAATCTCAGTTTACCGTAAGCAATTAGAGAAATGCGAGTGAACAGAAAGACCAAATTCGATCTTATTAAAATATCAGATTCATTCAAATGCAATCCCCCTTATCTATGTAAGAAATCCCGCCAAATTATTAATACGATTCACACTCAGACCTAAAGTCAGCTCAGCAGAATAGCGCAGTATTTTGATGGATGGTATGTCAGAGCACAAATGTCACTGACAACAGGCGCAATAGGAACACCTTCCTCGTGGATCTTTGGGTGGCCATGTAATGTAGGGAGGGGACTCAACAGTTCGAATTAAGATTGTTGATAGTCTCTTGTAATAAGAATATTTTCTTCGGGATGTGCTTAGTCTTTCTCTGAAACCATTATGCTTGAATTCTGCTTGGGAATCCTACTTTCTCTAGCATTAAACAACTGAGAGACAGAGGTAACGCTATTTCAGCACTTCATTATTAATAATCTCTGTCGATAACATTTTGACATTAGTCATCTTTGGTTGTGTGGTGGCACTAGTGTTTATGATGTTTGTATGATATATTTCGGAATATGGTCTGCAAATGGGGGATTAAGTTTAACATTTTCCTGTGCAGCTTTCTCTCGCTGGAAATGCCAGTTGAATTTTGTACCTTGAAAACGGCATATTGTGCAGCTGTAGAAAAATCGACGGTTGTCGAAGACATCACCTGGCTGCAGCTCTTTTGAAGAATCAGAGATCGAAAAATTCACGTAGTTCGCCTTTTCCTGTGGTGCCATAACATACTAAATTCACTCTTGTTTCTTTCGCAAATTTCATTTATTGGCATTTTTATGAATAGCTTCACGGTTTCGTCAGTGATCACTGTGGTTTAGGAGAAATTTGTATGCATTTATCGGTTTTTAATGAAAAATGTCTCAGGTTTGAATACACCGTGACATTCGATGTGCCTCAGGTGACTGGGCCCTGTAGGTGACATATTTAAGTTGATCATCCTCCAAAAAAGTAGATTAGGAATCTTAGGTAGGCGTTGACAAAAAGCTAGATGCCCCAAAAATAATGAACTGGGAATCCAATGAGTAGTAAATGAAACAAGAATGACCATCTCGGTTTATTGCGGTAAATTTTTTCGTAAAACAATTGACCAACAATGGCAACATTAATATTATAAATCCTTGGAATATCTGATAAAGGGGATCGATGGGGGATGGGAGGAGGGAGGAAGATTATAATAATTGTGTAACTGAAATACTTGTAATCACGATATAACTGTTGTGATGTTAACTGAAAAGACAGATAATGCAACAGAAGGGAATACATTGTATCAGTGTACCCCCGCAACTGCAAATTTGTACGCCAGTCTAATTCATTTGACCTCTTGTGCTACCATTCGTGAACATCTTTCCAGGGGGTGTTTCCCAATAGGAATAAACAGCATTAGTCATCCCTGTACTGACCGACCAAGTGGAACAGACATGGAGTTCTATCCCACAAACAGGCATCCAGCGCCTGTGTAACACAGTGCACGCACGTTGGCATGCTTGCATTCAACATTCTGATCGTTAGATCGGTTATAAATGTACCAGCATTTCACAATTGTGATACATTTACTCTTGATATTGATATAGTAATCACTTAAATATGCTACCTATACAAATGTATTTCGGAAATTTCATTACTCTTAGTCTTTTATTTTTTCCGTCAGTGAACGTAAAAAAATTATTTACGCATATTTTGTGAGTGTATCCATAGAGTTATGCTTGAAAGCGGTTATAATTACTCAAATAATATAAATTATTTTAATGAGGTGCTAGTCACTGCTAATCTGGCAAATTAATTGTAGCTCAATAATTTTATTAGTTCGAAGTTGAGATGTAAGAAAAATTAGAATTCAAAATTAGATGAGTTTACCACTAAACGGGAAAGAATGGAATGATCTTTTACAGAAAGCCATGGTTCAAGTAATGGTTGTTGTGCCGCTGATGATGATGAAGACGACGTTTCACCACATTCGTCATATATACGTATTTAATGAATATTAGAAGAAGTGAACGAGTTGCTAAACTATGCAAGTAGCCATTACAAGACGGTTCGCAGTCAGCTGCGCACGACGCAAACAATTACCGCGCTGGGAGGCGGAGACCGCAGCAGCCGCCTGCCGCCTGCCGCGCTCGCCACACGACGCCGACGCCGCCCGTCGCGTCGCTAATCGACCTGGCGGCCGAACCCTGCCGCGCCTAATCTTTACGAGCTTCCACCGCGTTCTCTACAACCCACACGCTGCCGCTCCGCACGCAGATATATTTTTCAGGGTTCGTCGGCCCGAAGTCCGCCTCGAGTTACGAGCAATAAAAATTTAAATTCCGCGCTCCGCTCGATATGTGCGCGCCAGCAGGAGCGTTGCATGCATAAGGAACGTGGCCGCCAACCACGTTCCCGCGACGTGGCGAAAGGTCGCGCAGCGCTCCTGTCGAACGTCAAACACGCTGCGCAGAATCAGAGGCACGCCGCCTTGCGTTTCTGGCTTTCACGGGAACATAAATCAGTGCTAATGGTCGCGCTGGATATGCTATTCGTTTTGGAGAAAATGGAATGTAAGAGGCGTCACATTCGCTACGCAACAGTAATTAAGCCGAAAGCATTATAACACTGATTCAAAGTGGTGAACAACACGAACTGGAAGAGAAAGGTAAGAAAATACTGAGAAAAAGTTTAGGGACGCAAAAGAGCAAAGAATGATAACATGTGGACGAAAAGGAGAAATGAAAATTTATACAGAAACTTGGAAACAATCAAGGGAACAACAAGGTAGAGTAGATTAACTGTCATATTTACAGAATGAGCTACAATAGGCGAACAACGAAAATTTTTAATTTCATTTCCTAATTAAGAAACACCTCGAGACAGTTCGTAGAGACAGGAAGAGTCTGAGAAATGGCACAGAAGACAGCTTGCAGGACGGGGAATATTTCAGGGTAATCATCAATGCTGCGGAATTTCATATCCCATAGCAAAAACCACGACCTAAGGGGGTGACGTAGAATGAAAAGAGGCATGCCATCAGGTAATGAGAGAAGAAGATACCGGGAGATCAGAAGAAAAAGATTGTGCTTTAGTCTCAGGTTCTAAGCGGTCTAGAATTGGAGAGATTTTGTAATAAAAAAAGACATATTTTTTACTGGATTTCTCCAGTTTTATGGTACAGACTTTGTTTCTTATTTTCTAGGGCTTCTTAGTGGAATGGTTGATGTCCTGCCTCTGTTAATTTGACATCAACCTTCAAGATCGAGATTTTTGTTGTTGGGTTGGAAATTTAGCAGTGCCTGAAATGTTCTCTGTCCTGTATGTCGTCTTCTGTGATGTTTCCTCTGATCCCTTCCTGTCTTTTACAGCCATCCTGTGGTGTTTATTAATTTGAAAACGAAATTAAAACTTTTTTTACATTCGTCTGTTTCATTCATCCAGTAAATATGACCATAATAGTATATTTAGCTTTATTTGCATAGAGTATTCAAAAAAGAAAATTTATACACACCATATAAAAATACGGAAGTAAATCTTACTATTCCAGTATTTGAATTACTCATCGCGTTTACTATGTTTCACACTCAAATAATCCTTTCAGTTTTCGATTTTACTTTGGGAGCTTCTTCCTCTTCAAAACCAACCACTTTATTTCTACGTGCAACTTTGAGGTGGGACAAAATGAGAATTATTCGTCATTTAAGAAAGTATCCTCTACCTTCCGTACAATTAAACATTACGCTGATTACTAACAAAAATTTCGTCGCCTGAATAATCCGTAATGGATATTGAGTTATATGAGTTATATATTGAGAACTAACGTGAACATTTTGCTATGTGGGTCTCCCACAACGTAAATTCCGTTTGTATTTCTATCCGCGGAAGCGCCACGATCGCAGCTCCGAGCATGCGCGGCAGTTACCATAGTTCAGGCAGAAGACACGTACGCCATTTTCAAATCGCTGCTGCCGACGTGTGCTTTGTAGTGCTTCTTTATTCAGACTTAATTGAAAAAATAAGTCATATAGCACTAGGGGTAAGATAGATACTTCCTACAGGAAAATTAAAGAGACCTTTGGAGGAAAAGGGAACTACTTGTATGAATATCAAGAGCTCAGATGGAAACGCAGTTCTAAGCAAAGAAGGGAAAGCAGAAAGGTGGAAGGAGTGTATAGAGGGTCTATCCAAGGGTGATGTAGTTGAGGACAATATTATGGAAATGGATGAGGATGTAGATGAAGATGAAATGGGAGGTATCATACTGCGTGAAGAGTTTGACAGAGCATTGTAAGATCTAAGTCGAAACAAAGGCACCGGTAGTAGACAACATTCCATTAGAACTACTGATCGCCTTTGGAGAGCCGGCCTCACAAAACTTTATCATCTGGTGAGCTAGATGTATGAGACAGGCAAAATACCCTCAGCATTCAAGAAAAAAATAATAATTCCAATCCCAAAGGAAGAAGGTATTGACAGATGTGAGGATTACCGAACTATCAGTTTAATAAGTCACAGCTGCAAAATACTAACGCGAATTCTTTACAAACGAATGGAATAGACGGTAGAAGTCGACCTCGGGGAAGATCAGTCAGTATTCGTAGAAATATTGGAAAACGTGAGGCAATACAGACCCTACGACCTATCTTAGAAGATAGATTAAGGAATGGCAAACCTACGTTTCTAGCATTTGTAGACTTAGAGAAAGCTTTTGACAATGTAGACTGGAATACTCTCTTTCAAATTTGAAGGTGGCAGCGGTCAAATACAAGGAGCGAAAAGCTATTTACAATTTGTACAGAAACAACATGTCAGTTATAGGAGTCGAGGGGCAGGAAAGGGAAGCAGTGGTTGGGAAGGGAGCGAGACAGGGTTGTAGAATATCCCCGATGTAATTCAATCTGTATATTGAGCAAGCAGTAAAGAAAACAAAAGAAAAATCGGAGTATGAATTAAAACCCATGGAGAAGAAATAAAAACTTTGAAGTTCGCCGATGACATTGTAATTCTGTCAGAGATGGCAAAGGACTTGGAAGAGCAGTTCAACGGAATGGACAGTGTCTTGAAAGGAGGATATAAGATGAACATCAACAAAAGCAAAACGAGAATAATGGAATGTAGTCGAATTAAATGGGGTGATACCGAGGGAATTAGATTAGGAAATGAAACACTTGAAGTAGCAGATGAGTTTCGCTATTTGGGGAGCATAATGACTGATGATGGTCGAAGAAGAGATGATATAAAATGTAGACTGGCAATGGAAAGGAAAGCGTTTCTAAAGAAGAGAAATTTGTTATCATCGAGTATAGATTTAAGTGTAAGGAAGTCGTTTCTGAAAGTATTTGTATGGAGTGTAGCCATGTATGGGAGTGAAACGAGGAAGATAAATAGTTTAGACAAGAAGAGAATAGAAGCTTTCGAAAGATGGTGCTACAGAAGAATGCTAAAGATTAGATGGGTAGACCAAACAACTAATGAGGAGGTATTGAGTGGAACTGGAGAGAAGAGAGACTTGTGGCACAACTTGACTAGAAGAGGGGATCGGTTGATAGGGCATATTCTGAGGCATCAAGGGATCACCCATTTAGTATTGGAGGGGAGCGTGGAGGGTAAAAATCGTAGAGGGAGACCGAGAGATGAATACACTAAGCAGATTCGGAAGGATGTATGTCGTAGTAGGTACTGGGAGATGATGAAACTTACACAGGATAGAGTTGTATGTACAGCTACATCGAACCAGTCTCTGGACTGAAGACCACAACAACAACAACAATTGAAATGCCACTACGTTGTTGTTGTTGTGGTCTTCAGTCCTGAGACTGGTTTGATGCAGCTCTCCATGCTACTCTATCCTGTGCAAGCTTCTTCATCTCTCAGTACCTACTGCAACCTACATCCTTCTGAATCTGCTTAGTGTATTGATCTCTTGGTCTCCGTCTACGATTTTTACCCTCCACGCTGCCCTCCAGTGCTAAATTTGTGATCCCTTGATGCCTCGGAACATGTCCTACCAACCAACCCCTTCTTCTAGTCAAGTTGTGCCACAAACTTCTCTTCTCCCCAATCCTATTAAATACCTCCTCATTAGTTACGTGATCTACCCACCTTATCTTCAGCATTCTTCTGTAGCACCACATTTCGAAAGCTTCTATTCTCTTCTTGTCCAAACTAGTTATCGTCCATGTCTCACTTCCATACATGGCTACACTCCATACAAATACTTTCAGAAACGACTTCCTTACACTTAAATCTATACTCGATGATAACAAATTTCTCTTCTTGAGAAACGCTTTCCTTGCCATTGCCAGTCTACATTTTATATCCTCTCTACTTCGACCATCATCGGTTATTTTACTCCCTAAATAGCAAAACTCCTTTACTACTTTAAGTGTCTCATTTCCTAATCTAGTTCCCTCAGTATCACCCGACTTAATTTGACTACATTCCATTATCCTCGTTTTGCTTTTGTTGATGTTCATCTTATATCCTCCTTTCAAGACACTGTCCATTCCGTTCAACTGCTATTCCAAGTCCTTTGCTGTCTCTGACAGATTTACAATGTCATCGGCGAACCTCAAAGTTTTTACTTCTTCTCCATGAATTTTAACACCTACTCCGAATTTTTCTTTTGTTTCCTTTACTGCTTGCTCAATATACAGATTAAATAACATCGGGGAGAGGCTACAACCCTGTCTCACTCCTTTCCCAACCACTGCTTCCGTTTCATGTCCCTCGACTCTTATAAGTGCCATCTGGTTTCTGTACAAATTGTAAATAGCCTTTCGCTCCCTGTATTTTACCCCTGCCACCTTCAGAATTTGAAAGAGAGTATTCCAGTCAACATTGTCAAAAGCTTTCTCTAAGTCTACAAATGCTAGAAACGTAGGTTTGCCTTTTCTTAATCTTTCTTCCAAGATAAGTCGTAAGGTCAGTATTGCCTCACGTGTTCCAACATTTCTACGGAATCCAAACTGATCTTGCCCGAGGTCGGCTTCTACCAGTTTTTCCATTCGTCTGTAAAGAATTTGCGTTAGTATTTTGCAGCTGTGACTTATTAAACTGATAGTTCGGTAACTTTCACATCTGTCAACACCTGCTTTCTTTGGGATTGGAATTATTATATTCTTCTTAAAGTCTGAGGGTATTTCGCCTGTCTCATACATCGTGCTCACCAGATGGTAGAGTTTTGTCATGACTGGCTCTCCTGAGGCCATCAGTAGTTCTAATGGAATGTTGTCTACTCCCGGGGCCTTGTTTTGACTCAGGTCTTTCAGTGCTCTGTCAAACTCTTCACGCAGTATCTTATCTCCCATTTCATCTTCATCTACATCCTCTTCCATTTCTATAATATTGTCCTCAAGTACATCGCCCTTGTATAAACCCTCTATATACTCCTTCCACCTTTCTGCTTTCCCTTCTTTGCTTAGAACTGGGTTGCCATCTGAGCTTTTGATATTCATACAAGTGGTTCTCTTCTCTCCAAAGGTCTCTTTAATTTTCCTGTAGGGAGTATCTATCTTACCCCTAGTGAGACAAGCCTCTACATCCTTACATTTGTCCTCTAGCCATCCCTGCTTAGCCATTTTGCACTTCCTGTCGATTTCATTTTTGAGACGTTTGTATTCCTTTTTGCCTGCTTCATTTACTGCATTTTTATATTTTCTCCTTTCATCAATTAAATTCAATATTTCTTCTGTTACCCAAGGATTTCTATTAGCCCGCGTCTTTTTACCTACTTGATCGTCTGCTGCCTTCACCACTTCATCCCTCAGAGCTACCCATTCTTCTTCAACTGTATTTCTTTCCCCCATTCCTGTCAATTGTTTCCTAATGCTCTCCCTGAAACTCTCTACAACCTCTGGTTCTTTCAGTTTATCCAGGTCCCATCTCCTTAAATTCCCACCTTTTTGCAGTTTCTTCATTTTCAATCTGCAGTTCATAACCAATAGACTGTGGTCAGAATCTACATCTGCCCCAGGAAATGTCTTACAATTTAAAACACTACGTGTGAAACAGATTTTTGATTCGTTTTCTAAATGCAAAGATAGTTAAACCAAATGAAATTCATCTGCAAATCTGCGAAGTTTAAGGACAAAATGCTATGAGTGATTCAATGGTTACAGTATGGGTTAGAGTGTTCAATGAATGACGCGATCACGTGCACGATGAAGAACGAAGTGGACGCCCGGCTGTGGTTCCTGATGAAACGGTTCACAGAACTGAAATTTAAGCACAACCGTAAGTTTGCACTTAATGCTCCTGCTATGGAAGTTCCGCAGATCTCACGATCACTAATTCACGAAATTATTACTGAAATACTGAAATTTCGAAAACTTTGCTCACGTTGGGTACCAAAAATTCTTACTGAAAAACACAAAAAACAACCGATGGGCAGTGCACTTCAGTTTTAGAAGTGCTGCAATGAAGAAGGCGATGGTTTTGTTTCTCGGATAGTCACAGGGATTGAAACTGGGGCATCGTACGACACCCCTGAAACAAAACGGCTATCAGTGGAATGGAGACAATTTCATCCCCAATTAGGGTTAAGCCTAAGGAAATCTTGACACCTCGAAAAGTCATGTTCACCGTCTTTTGGGACAGAAAAGGCGTTTTGCTGATTACTTTCTTAACACGAGGCCAAACAATCAATGCACATGGTTACTGCGAGACCATTACGAAATTGCGCTGCACAATACACGACAAGCACCGATGATTACTGTCAAAAGGTGTTGTTTTTTCCCACGATAATTCCAGACCTCACACGGCGAATGTGACCAAACAACTCATACGGGAATTTTACTGGGACTCGTTTGATTATCCTCCGTACAGCCTGGACCTCGCTCATAGAGACTTTCATCTCTTCTTACACCTAAAATCTGTCCTTGGTGGTCGACACTTCAACGATGACGACGAGCTGATAGACATGTTACCACATGGTTGAATACACCGGCGGCAACCTTCTATGAAGAAGGCATACGAAAACTTGTGCCACGCTGTGACAAGCTCCTACAAAATTTCAGAAGCTATGTAGAAAAGTAATTTAACAGCTGTATATTTTTGCACAATAAATACTTTTTCTGTATCTGTACATGTCTGTTTTACATAACTTTGTAGACATACCTTGTATAACGTTACAGAAGTTTATGGGAGGGAAAGGAGCTCCCTGCTGATCCGAACTGACAACTGCTGGAGTGTGCTCTGTGGATGCCAAGGAACACTCACAGCATCACAGTTGGTCGCCGCAGAGCTTGTGCAAGGATGACCATTAAATTCAGGCGAGCGTTGTTAAAAAGTGTAGCTAACGCTGTTATGTTGATTTTTTAAAATTCCTCTAAATAATAAAAAACATTTTTAACAGTCAGTAGAATTTTAGGTTTTGATTTGACTAGGTATATTGGTTGGTAGGAAAATCTAATTGGTGACAGGAATAACCATTATCTTTGGAATAAATTGTCTACATCTTTCTTTTCAGTAGATCAGTTTCAGTTAACATTTGATTCGGATAAAGGAGGTCAAATAGTGATCATCAGTCCTAACTTACATGGGGACATGCCTACAGTTGTTGGACTGGTAACTGTAGAGATCAATGTCCACATTTCGCAGCTAATCCACGGCCGGTAACGTGTCTAGTGTGAACGGTGACTGGTTCTATCCGTTGGTGTTATGATAGTATGTTATTTTGAGTGCTACATGGATACAGCGTATTTGGCCAATGAAATTAAAGGTGCTGTAAATGGTTTTTCCAATTTATTGGAATATTTATCAGCAGCGAGTCGCACGTTTTCGAGGTGGATAACATTTTCTTGGTTCAGTGTTCTCGAATTAATGTAAAAGACGTGATGGAAAATAGATTTTTTTGTCTTTCAGGAAAGGTCAAGATTACTTTAAGGTAAGGAATACCGTGACATCGAAGGCAGCGAGATATGCCTCAGAAAGAAAAATAAAAATTTGATATTACTTTAAGAAAATAACTGAAAAGAATTAAATCTTATTTTCTCTCTTGTTAAAGAACCGAAAGAAAGTATAGTATTTATCTAAAGGAGAATTGTAGGAGGATCAATTAAACTGAAATACTATCGAGATTTTAAATATAGTGTCAGTTTTATGATAAAAATCATTTCGTAAAGCAAGTCTAATTTTTATTTATGAGAAGTTATCTTAAAAATTAACAAATAAAATGTTGAACATAGCTTCACTATAATCAGTATACTGTCTGCATGTCGAACTCCAGTTGTCTGAACGTGCCAGCCAAATATGCTCGTATTTCATTTATCAAATTACAACATGGCTGCCACGAAATGTCACAAAAACGGAAAATAAAAATACATTACACTTTGCTCCCACATCAGCCTATGGCATCGCATATTCATGTAAAGTCCACAGCCAGAAATAAGTAGAATTCTTTATAACAAAGATTTTTTTCCATAAATACCGCATCGCAGGCTATGCAGATGACAAGAATCTGCAACAATGCACACCAGAATATTAAAACTACAAGGGCCAAGTTACGGTACGGAAACAGAGAACATCAGAGCTCCTAGTGGAATGGCAGTGATCTTTGAATACGAGAAAATACGGCACGAAAATTCATGTTTTTAATTCGAAATACGCGATTTACATGAAGATATTTTTCATTTATACTTGCAGGATGGACCTCGTAGTCGAGTAGTAAAGTGCATGCCCGAAAACCGAAAGGTTATTATGACCATGCAATGTAATGTATTCGAGAAAGTCAAAAACTAAGATTATTTTCTTGTAGCTGGGATTCACAGACACGGAAAATTTTATAGACGACGTCGTGATCTCCTTTTAACTGTAAAGTTATTTGTTTGTGAAATCCTATATCGTAAGTTCGACTATGTGGCCATTATCATGGGAAATAAGTATTAGCATACATCAAAATCCAAAAATGATCTGACATGACACGGCAAAGAAGCTGGTTTCGCTGCATTGCGGTCCTGTTTATGTTTTATTGTGTATATTGTAATCTGTGGGTAGCCCTGTGAATGTGTTGCTCGTATAGCACTTTATTTTTACATAAATCCTTAATATTGGATTCCACTTTTGTTTTTGTTTCATATAAAAGAGAAATTATTTTTGTCGTATAATGTTCTGAGATCATTTGGTCTGTCTCCGAATCCATATGTAAACTGCTCGATTTAAATGCGTCATAAGTATTTTGTTCCAATGCTATTTTTTTAGTTCACACCTGTTTTTCGTACTTTCTCGCATTTAACGGGTAACTCCATGTTATCAGCTTTTCACGGTGTTGGTATGCAGCTGTATTACGTCTTGTTACGGAATGAGTAGACCCTACATATTTCTGAATTGAATGGTGTTGCTACTAGTAAAATCGTATTCTTTGTAATCCTAATGGCTGTGGGATTCATGCTCGGAATTGCTTAACCTGTCGGTACTAAAATCGATATATTTTAACAAAAATCATTGTATTCGTAATTCTTTCATTGTCATGAAAATTTAAAAGCAAATAATAACCACTTCCGTGCTTTCATCATTGGATCTACTAGCAAATTCTGTACAGCTAGAGTTCACAAAATGCAGCAGCATTCAGTTTGATGGAAGTACGTTCACACTATACCACACAGCCCCATGTATAAACACGCATTTTGATGTAGCCTATTTTTGTCACATAATAGTACTTGGCACAATAACCCCTTACTCGTCACTAATACTATAAAGCATGCTCAGCTGCAGAAAGCAACATAATTCAGAGTAGCCTTTCCATGTCAACATGCAATATATTTGAATTTCAATTTTTTCTAAAGCTGATAACATGAAGTTTTGCATTAAATGCGAGAATATGAGAGAAATGTATGCAAACTTAAGTAAAATTCGAACTATATACCTACAATATAGTTAAGTATAGCAGTTCCCACACGTATTCCTCGGCAAGTACAAATATCCACAGAACAATATCCGGCGAAACTATTTGTTTTATTTGAAACAAAAGAATGAACTCACTCACTCCACCCAATACCACGGGTGTGAGAAACATTGAAGCATAATACAAGTCACATGGTCAAAATGCAATTAAAAAAAGTGAAATAGACACAATAAGTCGTAATAAGGAACACAATGTACTGACAGCAACTACTCTTTGCTACGAAACCAAAACAAATATTGACGACGTTAAATCACCTAAGAAGAAATAGAGATGATGGACTGATAAAAGTGCAGCACGAGATGTCCCCCCAGCGAACCAATGTTGTATTAGTGGAAGTCCGTCTGTGGGTTCCACCCCTATGATCTATAGGCACGCCGAAGTTCCCAGCTCTGCTATCAGAGCTCCACAGTCAGGTAGTACCGATATTACTGGAACTTGATACAGAGCAAATAATCCATGGAAGAAGAAAGAATAATTAGGAGAGTTGTTATGAGGTCACTAACTTGAAGGTGACGTTCGAGACGTTAGTTGATACAAATAGCTTCTGGTGAAGTGTTTAGGTAGAAATGTGCCAGCTTGCGTCTTCTATCGGTATACTAATCTTTCTTATTATGGTATAAAGTGTAAAGGAATCACATTTAATTCGTAAGTGAACTCATTCAAGGGATATTTTCATTAATGCGGATGAATTTTCCTGCGTTGTCACTTTTACTGTCGTGGCTTTATTTCTGTCATTTGACTTTAGATTATCTGTCAGTCTAGCCCGAAAAGATCTCTGGACGAGCGCTGTGAGAAGGAGATGTTGGAAAACGACCAAACATAGCAACATATGTTCTCAGCTGATTCGGGAAGACAGAGAGAACATCAGTCTCGTCAGCCAGTATTAAGGAGAATTCAGGATTCCGAAAGCAGCCCTTCCACATCAGATATTAGTCTTCTTGGTTATTTGAAACGCATAACTAAAAGAAAGTTACAGTAACGAGGCGAAATTCGTCTTATTACTGGATGAAATACGCATTTAAGGCCAGACGAACTTCTGAGAATGCCATCCTGATGTGTTATTCACAAAAACTCTGCAGAATATTCTGTTTAAAACAGATCTTACGTGCATACGACAGAAATTACGAACAAGCAGCAATCGTAAACAGTTGTCTGATAATGTTTTGGGGCTTCTAACATGGCAGCGCCGTACTCAAATCAACGTACAGCTTAAGACTGTTGTGGGCCACAGTCTAATCAGTCGCCCCACTCTCTGGTGCGAAAGATGTATCCGTTTGACAGTTGGAACGAAACTAGTGCTCCAGGCGGTGAGAAAGAACTTGCCCCCCCCCCCCCTTCTAACAGCCGTGTACCGCAAGTCTCTAGAGGAACGTAAGGTTCCAAATGATTGGAAAAGAGCACAGGTAGTCCCAGTCTTCAAGAAGGGTCGTCGAGCAGATGCGCAAAACTATAGACCTATATCTCTGACGTCGATCTGTTGTAGAATTTTAGAACATGTTTTTTGCTCGAGTATCATGTCGTTTTGGGAAACTCAGAATCTACTATGTAGGAATAAACATGGATTCCGGAAACAGCGATCGTGTGAGACCCAACTCGCTTTATTTGTTCATGAGACCCAGAAAATATTAGATACAGGCTCCCAGGTAGATGCTATTTTTGTTGACTTCCGCAAGGCGTTCGATACAGTTCCGCACTGTAGCCTGATAAACAAATTAAGAGCCTACGGAATATCAGACCAGCTGTGTGGCTGTATTGAAGAGTTTTTAGCAAACAGAACACAGCATGTTGTTATCAACGGAGAGACGTCTACAGACGTTAAAGTAACCTCTGGCGTGCCACAGGGGAGTGTTATGGGACCATTGCTTTTCACAATATATATAAATGACCTAGTAGATAGTGTCGGAAGTTCCATGCGGCTGTTCGCGGATGATGCTGTAGTATACAGAGAAGTTGCAGCATTAGAAAATTGTAGCGAAATGCAGGAAGATCTGCAGTGGATAGGCACTTGGTGCAGGGAGTGGCAAGTGACCCTTAACATAGACAAATGTAATATATTGCGAATACATACAGGGTGTTTCAAAAATGACCGGTATATTTGAAACGGCAATAAAAACTAAACGAGCAGCGATAGAAATACACCGTTTGTTGCAATTTGCTTGGGGCAACAGTACATTTTCAGGCGGACAAACTTTCGAAATTACAGTAGTTACAATTTGCAACAATAGATGGCGCTGCAAGTGATGTGAAAGATATAGAAGACAACGCAGTCTGTGGGTGCGCCATTCTGTACGTCGTCTTTCTGCTGTAAGCGTGTGCTGTTCACAACGTGCAAGTGTGCTGTAGACAACATGGTTTATTCCTTAGAACAGAGGATTTTTCTGGTGTTGGAATTCCACCGCCTAGAACACAGTGTTGTTGCAACAAGACGAAGTTTTCAACGGAGGTTCAATGTAACCAAAGGACCCAAAAGCGATACAATAAAGGATCTGTTTGAAAAATTTCAACGGACTGGGAACGTGACGGATGAACGTGCTGGAAAGGTAGGGCGTCCGGGTACGGCAACCACAGAGGGCAACGCGCAGCTAGTGCAGCAGGTGATCCAACAGCGGCCTCGGGTTTCCGTTTGCCGTGTTGCTGCTGCGGTCCAAATGACGCCAACGTCCACATATCGTCTCATGCGCCAGAGCTTACACCTCTATCCATACAAAATTCAAACGCGGCAACCCCTCAGCGCCACTACCATTGCTGCACGAGAGACATTCGCTAACGATATAGTGCACAGGATTGATGACGGCGATATGCATGTGGGCAGCATTTGGTTTACTGACGAAGCTTATTTTTACCTGGACGGCTTCGTCAATAAACAGAACTGGCGTATATGGGGAACTGAAAAGCCCCACGTTGCAGTCCCATCGTCCCTGCATCCTCAAAAAGTACTGGTCTGGGCTGCCATTTCTTCCAAAGGAATCATTGGCCCATTTTTCAGATCCGAAACGATTACTGCATCTCGCTATCTGGACATTCTTCGTGAATTTGTGGCGGTACAAACTGCCTTAGACGACACTGCGAACACCTCGTGGTTTATGCAAGATGGTGCCCGGCCACATCGCACGGCCGACGTCTTTAATTTCCTGAATGAATATTTCGATGATCGTGTGATTGCTTTCGGCTATCCGATACATACAGGAGGTGGCGTGGATTGGCCTCCCTATTCGCCAGACATGAACCCCTGTGACTTCTTTCTGTGGGGACACTTGAAAGACCAGGTGTACCGCCAGAATCCAGAAACAATTGAACAGCTGAAGCAGTACATCTCATCTGCATGTGAAGCCATTCCGCCAGACACGTTGTCAAAGGTTTCGGGTAATTTCATTCAGAGACTACGCCATATTATTGCTACGCATGGTGGATATGTGGAAAATATCATACTATAGAGTTTCCCAGACCGCAGCGCAATCTGTTGTTGAAAATTGTAACTACTGTAATTTCGAAAGTTTGTCTGCCTGAAAATGTACTGTTGTCCCAAGCATATTGCAACAAACGGTGTATTTCTATCGCTGCTCGTTTAGTTTTTATTGCCGTTTCAAATATACCGGTCATTTTTGAAACACCCTGTAGAAAGAAGGATCCTTTATTGTATGATTATAAAATAGCGGAACAAACACTGGTAGCAGTTACTTCTGTAAAATATCTGGGAGTATGCGTGCGGAACAATTTGAAGTGGAATGATCATATAAAATTAATTGTTGGTAAGGCGGGTACCAGGTTGAGATTCATTGGGAGAGTCCTTAGAAAATGTAGTCCATCAACACAGGAGGTGGCTTACAAAACACTCGTTCGACCTATACTTGAGTATTGCTCATCAGTGTGGGATCCGTACCAGATCAGGTTGACGGAGGAGGTAGAGAAGATCCAAAGAAGAGCGGCGCGTTTCGTCACAGCGTTATTTGGTAACCGTGATAGCGTTGCGGAGATGTTTAACAAACTCAAGTGGCAGAATCTGCAAGAGAGGCGCTCTGCATCGCGGTGTAGCTTGCTCGCCAGGTTTCGAGAGGGTGTGTTTCTGGATGAGGTATCGAATATATTGCTTCCCCCTACTTATACCTCCCGAGGAGATCACGAATGTAAAATTAGAGAGATTAGAACGCGCACAGAGACTTTCAGACAGTCGTTCTTCCCGCGAACCATACGCGACTGGAACAGGAAAGGGAGGTAATGACAGTGGCACGTAAAGTGCCCTCCGCCACACACCGTTGGGTGGCTTGCGGAGTATAAATGTAGATGTAGATGTAGAAAGCGGGCAGTCAAATGCGACGTAAGGATAATGTTAATTTTTAATTATTTTCTACTTAATTTACGGATAAGTTTTTCTATTTTTGCGTTCTATTCGTCAGTAAATTACTGACACACATGAATTATCGTAAAATACATGCAGAAACAAATCGAATCATACTAATTCAGTAACATAAGCTACAACATTTCCATGAATAGGTACACTCCTGGAAATGGAAAAAAGAACACATTGACACCGGTGTGTCAGACCCACCATACTTGCTCCGGACACTGCGAGAGGGCTGTACAAGCAATGATCACACGCACGGCACAGCGGACACACCAGGAACCGCGGTGTTGCCGTCGAATGGCGCTAGCTGCGCAGCATTTGTGCACCGCCGCTGTCACTGTCAGCCAGTTTGCCGTGGCATACGGAGCTCCATCGCAGTCTTTAACACTGGTAGCATGCCGCGACAGCGTGGACGTGAACCGTATGTGCAGTTGACGGACTTTGAGCGAGGGCGTATAGTGGGCATGCGGGAGGCCGGGTGGACGTACCGCCGATTTGCTCAACACGTGGGGCGTGAGGTCTCCACAGTACATCGATGTTGTCGCCAGTGGTCGGCGGAAGGTGCACGTGCCCGTCGACCTGGGACCGGACCGCAGCGACGCACGGATGCACGCCAAGACCGTAGGATCCTACGCAGTGCCTTAGGGGACCGCACCGCCACTTCCCAGCAAATTAGGGACACTGTTGCTCCTGGAGTATCGGCGAGGACCATTCGCAACCGTCTCCATGAAGCTGGGCTACGGTCCCGCACACCGTTAGGCCGTCTTCCGCTCACGCCCCAACATCATGCAGCCCGCCTCCAGTGGTGTCGCGACAGGCGTGAATGGAGGGACGAATGGAGACGTGTCGTCTTCAGCGATGAGAGTCGCTTCTGCCTTGGTGCCAATGATGGTCGTATGCGTGTTTGGCGCCGTGCAGATGAGCGCCACAATCAGGACTGCATACGACTGAGGCACACAGGGCCAACACCCGGCATCATGGTGTGGGGAGCGATCTCCTACACTGGCCGTACACCACTGTTGATCGTCGAGGGGACACTGAATAGTGCACGGTACATCCAAACCGTCATCGAACCCATCGTTCTACCATTCCTAGACCGGCAAGGGAACTTGCTGTTCCAACAGGACAATGCACGTCCGCATGTATCCCGTGCCACCCAACGTGCTCTAGAAGGTGTAAGTCAACTACCCTGGCCAGCAAGATCTCCGGATCCGTCCCCCATTGAGCATGTTTGGGACTGGATGAAGCGTCGTCTCACGCGGTCTGCACGTCCAGCACGAACGCTGGTCCAACTGAGGCGCCAGGTGGAAATGGCATGGCAAGCCGTTCCACAGGACTACATCCAGCACCTCTACGATCGTCTCCATGGGAGAATAGCAGCCTGCATTGCTGCGAAAGGTGGATATGCACTGTACTAGTGCCGACATTGTGCATGCTCTGTTGCCTGTGTGTATGTGCCTGTGGCTCTGTCAGTGTGATCATGTGATGTATCTGACCCCAGGAATGTGTCAATAAAGTTTCCCCTTCCTGGGACAATTAATTCACGGTGTTCTTATTTCAATTTCCAGGAGTGTATTTTCGAGTACGTGTATATTTACAGGTTACTTTGCTGAAAGTAAGGGTGTACAAACGCATATCTCATGCACGAGAAGCATATATTTCTCTTGTTTTCTATTGTTATTATCACAGACAATTACTTGACGTTTAAAATGTTTATGTATTCTAATGATTTGCTTATTCCTACGATTTACTCGGCTTTCTATTACACGAAAATATTTGTGAATATGATTACTTTTGCTTCCAAAGTGAATGTGTTGATGATTCTTGTCGTTGGAGGCTCAGATATAGCAAAAATTGTGTATCTTTCTATAAAGTCAGTACCACCATTAAACTTTTTAATTTTGCTGTGTTACATTTATGCGATCATGATTTTGGCTTTACAATGCCATTATCGAGTGTTTTAATGTTGTACGGTGCCTAAGATGGCATACTGTCATACTTAAAATACACTATTAGACACTATTAGACACAACAGTGTATTTTAAATACGACAGTATGCCATCTTAGCCACTATAGAACATTAAAACACTTGATAATGGCATTTTAAAACCGAAATCATGATCGTGTAAATGTAACACAGCAAATAAAAAACAGCCTAATGCCGGTATTGACTTCAAAGAAATGTATGAGTATTATGACTGTGACCCTACGTTATGAAAAGGTTATTAATTGTGTATCTGGTTTCTTCTAAGCTGGGGAAACGGTTAACTTGCATTTGACCATTTTGCTACGACATCTTAGTGGTTTTTCCTTAAAGCTTCGAGTGGTGGTTGCTAATTTGGTACGTTCAATAATGTAGGTATTACATGCCGTACAGGCTTCCTGCGTTCCACATTCACTGATTTGGCTCAGTATAGCGAACAGAACACCGCTTTGTTGGGTGGATGTACGACGTCTTTCTGCAAAAGGTCTAGTCTCGTGGTGTTTACTTGATTTTTTTGTTATTAAAGAAAAACAACTTTATTCAATAAATATCTGCACGTTTCAAGAGAATCATATACAAACTGTCCTGTAACATACCACATCTTACCTCGCACCGTCCTTGGGTAACTAAGGAATGACAAATGTGGTGACATATTGTAGTTATTGCCGATTTTGTAAAAACTACGTTAGAAATCAATATAAACGTTAGTATTCGCACTCACCCGGTATCGTATTCAGAAATGTCGCTTGTTGGCCGCTTTGCCAGTGCTATCGCTGTGGGTAACAAAAACGAGAATAGTGTCGCGACCGTTATATTAGACTGTGGTACGCCGTTTCCCTTTATTGTACTCCCGTGGAGTTACATCTGCATGAAATAACTTCACTGAACTGTTGCTTCAATTTAACAAAAGATAGCCGATGAATGGAAAAAGGAGCTTCCTATGTAACTTACGGAAGAACTAAAATTTTATTAAGTAATTCATTGATTTTAAAATAACGAATGGAAGCCGTTCTTAGATGTCATATATGTGATGTGGTTGGTTAAAGTTGATACATTTTTTCAAAGGTAGCACGAGATACCCTGCCGTCCGCGGTGGCCGTGCGGTTCTGGCGCTGCAGTCCGGAACCGCGGGACTGCTACGGTCGCAGGTTCGAATCCTGCCTCGGGCATGGGTGTGTGTGATGTCCTTAGGTTAGTTAGGTTTAAGTAGTTCTAAGTTCTAGGGGACTTATGACCTAAGATGTTGAGTCCCATAGTGCTCAGAGCCATTTGAACCATTTTTTTGAACGAGATACCCTAAAGCTATTAGTACACCGAAATGGTAACTTCAGATTGATAAATCCACAGTATTTCTGCAGCGTTTGAATATATTATTTATAGAGAAAAGTAATATTATTAATTTCTTTGTTATAAGTTAAAAGACTCTTTAATAAACCAAACATACGCACTATATACACCACTGGTCATTAAAATTGCTACACCAAGAAGAATTCCAGATGTTAAACGGGTATTCATTGGACAAATATATTATACTAGAACTGACATGTGATTACATTTTCGCGTTATTTGGGTGCATAGATCCTGAGAAATCAGTACCCAGAACAACCACCCCTATCCATAATAACGGCCTTGATACGCCTAGGCATTTAGTGAAACGGAGCTTGGATGGCATGTACAGGTACAGCTGCCCATGCAGCTTCAACACAATACCACAGTTCATCAAGACTAGTGACTGGCGTATTGTGAGGAGCCAGTTGAACGGCCACCATTGAGCAGACGTTTCCAATTGGTGAGAGATCTGGATAATGTGCTGGCCAGGGTAGCAGTCGAATATTTTCTGTATCCAGATAGGCCCGTAGAGAACCTGCAACATGCGGTCGTACATTATCCTGCTGCAATGTAGGGTTTCGCAGGGATCGAATGAAGTGTAGAGCCACGGGTCGTAACACATCTGATATGTAACGTCCACTGTTCAAAGAGCCGTTAATGCGAACAAGAGGTGACCGAGACATGTAACCAATGGCACCCCACACCATGACGCCGGGAGATACACCAGTATCGCGATGACGAATACACGCTTCCAATGTGCGCTCACCGCGATCTCGCCAAACACGGATGCGACCATCATGATGCTGTAAACAGAACCTGGATTCATCCGTAAAAATAACGTATTGCCATTCGTGCACCCAGGTTAGTCGTTGAGTACACCGTGGCAGGCGCTCCTGTCTGTGATTCAGCGTGAAGCGTAACCGAAGCCACGGTCTCCGAGCTGATAGTCCATGCTGCTGCAGACGTCGTCGAAATGTTCGTGCAGACGGTTGTTGTGTTGCAATCGTCCACATGCGGATAAGCTGCCTGTCATCTCGACTGCTACTGATACGAGGCCGTTGGGATCCCGCACGGTGTTCCGTATTACCCTCCTGAACCCACCGATTCCATACTCTGCTAACAGACATTGGATCTCGACCAACGTGAGCAGCAATGTCGCGATACGATAAACCACAATGGCGATAGGCTACAATCCGACCTATATCAAAGTCGGAAACGTGATGGTACGCATTTCTCTTCCTTACACGAGGCATCACAACAACGTTTCACCAGGCAACGCCGGTCAACTGCTGTTTGTGTATGAGAAATCGGTTGAAAACTTTCCTCATGTCAGCACGTTGCAAGTGTCGCCACCGGCGCCACCCTTGTGTGAATGCTCTGAAAAGCTAATCATTTGCATATCACAGCATCTTCTTCCAGTCGGTTAAATTTCGCGTCTGTAGCACGTCATCTCCGTGGTGTAGCAATTTTAATGGCCACTACTGTATTTATTTATTTATTCGACCTAAGGTTTTATCTTCTTTTGGTTAGCAGTACGATCCATTTACGTTTTGTATAACAAGTAGGAGAGGGTAATAGTTATTATAAATTAACACATCATTACTAGAATAAGTAATTTTAGCTACCATAAAATGCATGTGTGACTCACAATTTCTGAGGTCATATCAGTGCCGCGACACGACCATGGATCATCTTTGCCTACACCCAAGTATTTCTTGGATGTATTCCGCTGTCTGTCTTCACTTACAGTTTTAGTCATCCACATCTCTTTAAGGCTATTTAATGCTGTCCTAAGATGTATCAGTCTGTGTGTGCGAAACATGTGTAACTGAGTGCTAGTAATGATTTATGGTCTGCACTAAATTCTACCCACTGGCTTCCTCTTTCATCACTTTCCCTCATTCTAAATTTTTCCACTATTTTTTTTCGGTTCCTCTTCCTACCACAAACTTCTTGTTCCCCATCATAGTTGAATTTTCTTCTCTTTAAACTATCTGAATAATTTCTTGTATCTCAACATACGTTTCTTGAATATCTACATCTACATGGATACTCTGCAAATCACATTGGTAGAGGGATCATCCAACCACCTTCACAATTCTCTGTTATTACAACTTCGTTTAGCGCGCGGAAAGAACGGGCACTTATATCTTTGCGTACGAGCTCTGATTTCCCTTATTTTATCGTAGTGATCGTTTCTCCATATGTAGGTCGGAGTGAACTAAATATTTTCGCATCCGGAGGAGAACCTTGGTGATAGAAATTTCATGAGAAGATTACGTCGCAACGAAAAGCGCTTTTCTTTTAATGATGTCCAGTCGAAATTCTGTATCATTTCTGTGACACCCTCTCCCATATTTCGCGATAATACAAAACGTGCTGACCTACTTTTAACTTTTCCGATGTACTCCGTCAGTCCTGTCTGGTAAGGGCCGGCCGCGGTGGTCTGGCGGTTCTGGCGGTTCTGGCGCTGCAGTCCGGAACCGCGGGACTGCTACGGTCGCAGGTTCGAATCCTGCCTCGGGCATGGGTGTGTGTGATGTCCTTAGGTTAGTTAGGTTTAAGTAGTTCTAAGTTCTAGGGGACTTATGACCTAAGATGTTGAGTCCCATAGTGCTCAGAGCCATTTTTTGAATTTGTCTGGTAAGGATCCCACACCACTCAACAGTATTCTAAAAGTGGACGGACAAGCGTAGTGTAGGCAGCCTCCTTAGTAGATCTGTTACATTTTCTAAGTATCCTGCCAATAAAACGCAGTCTTTGGTTAGCCTTCCCAAAACATTTTCTACATGTTCCGTCCAATTTAAGTTGTTCATAATTGTAATACCTGGGTATTTAGTTGAATTTACGGCTTTTAGATTAGACTCATTTATCGTGTAACCGAAGTTCAACGAATTCCTTTTAGCGCTCCTGTGTATGGCCTCACACTTTTCGTTATTTAGGGTCATCTGCCAATTTTCGCACAATTCAGATATCTGTTCTTGATCTTCTGATGACTTTATTAGTCGATAAACGACAGCTTCATCTGCAAACAACCTAATACGGCTGATCAGATTGTCACCCAAATAGTTTATAGAGATAAGCAACAGCAAGGGGCCTATAACACTACCTTGGGGAACGCCAGAAATCACTTCTGTTTTACTCGATGACTTTCCTTCTATTACTACGAACTGTAAAGTCTCAGACAGGATATCAAAAATCCAGTCACATAACTGAAACGATATTCCATAAGCACACAATTTCACTACAAGCCGCTTGTGTGGTACAGTGTCAAAAGCCTTCCGGAAATGAGAAATATGCTATTGATCTGAAATCCCTTGTCAATACTACTCAACACTTTATGTGAGTAAAGAGCTAGTTGTGTTTCACAGGAATGATGTTTTCTAAACCCATGTTGACTGTGCGTCAATAGACAATTTTCTTCGAGGTAATTTATAATGTTCGAACACAATACATGTTCCAGAATCCTGCTGCATATCGACGTTAATGTTAGGGGCCTGTAATTAAGTGGTTTACTCTTACAACCTTTCTTGAATATTGATGTGACCTGTGCAACTTTCCAGGTTCTGCAGAGTAATCTGGCAAATAAACATGTTGTACTGTGATGGGCATTCGTTTCATGACTGTCTTGGCTACGATATTGAGTTCATTATGCTGGTTGTAGTACCTTATTCAACATTAGACATACTCTTGCATTACCACTATTTGGTTTGTATTTATAACTATGTTCTCAGCTGACTAGAAGCGCTGTTCTTCCTCTCATCGTAGTTCAATAATTCCTACTATATTTTACTTCCACCAATCCATTCCCTTTTTTAAATTCCTTACCTTCCCTGTGCAACTAAGGGATTTAACATTACATGTTTTGACCCATAGACCGCCAGTTCGGTTTTCATGATGACGACATCCTCCCGAACCACTACCACCAGGATATCGGAAGAGTGACTATTTTCCCTCTGGAATAATTTACTCAGGAGCATACTACAATCATTTAACCATATAGGAGAGCAGCATGCTCTCGATACAATTAACGGTCGTAGTTTCCCCTTGCTTTTAGTCGTTCACGGTACTAGCACAGAAAAGCATGTTGGCTTATGCTACACGGCTAGACAGTCTGTCATCCAGACTGTTGCCCATGTAACTACATAGAAGTCTGCTGCCCCTTTGAGGATCCACGTATTTGTCTGGCCTCGTCAGTCAAACCTATGTGGTTGCAACTATGATACGGATTTCTGTACCGCTGAGGCACTATGGTCCGAAACTTGGCCAAGATCCATGGATCAGAGGTAGCTTTCAGGCACATTTTGAATTCTTTGCAGATTGGTGAGTAATTTTTCTACACAGTCAGTCGTAAAACATGCAGTCACAATTAATAATACGGGATTGATTTTAATTTAAATTGAAACAAATTTAAGTATGGTTGCATGGTTCTATTGAAGCCATAACAACTATATCGGAAGGTAGCTTTATGTAAGAAGCTTCCACACCTGGTGACAGACTATGATTGGCCTGAAAGCAAAAGGGCAAGTTGGTACCTAGTAAGTATCACTTGAGATGTAACTGTGTAGAAGTTTTCAACTGTTCTTCGATGTAATCACCAATGAGGACTATTTGGTGTGTTACAGGCCTACGTTTTCCTTTCTGATGCTATTTTATAGTACTAACTTAAGTTTCATAGCGCAGTTAAGAGCTAGAGATCAGAAGGGAGCGCCGCATGCTCGCTTTAAGCTCACCAGCGAGACCTGCGAAGTCATCTCCAAACTCACCGTCTCTGTACACCCAGACACTCGACTTGCCAGTCTCCGCCACTGACCGGTGATAACCGTAAAATCGTCGCTTGATTCTTGTCAGGTACAAGTGGACTACGCCAACGAAGAAAGAAGAGCGAGTTCACAAGTTCGCTAGTATAACCAGTGGCGGCTGTTGAGTAAAAGCACGTGAACACCTTATCACACCTTGCAGATTTGTTGATTGTTTTACTTTGAATGCTGTTAACCTTAGCCGCCGGTGTCGCCGAGTGGTTCTAGGCGCTTTAGTCTGGAACAGCGCGACCGCTACGGTCACAGGTTCGAATCCTGCCTCAGGCATGGATGTGTGTGATGTCGTTAGGTTAGTTAGGTTTAATTAGTTCTAAGTTCTGGGGGACTGATAACCTAAGATGTTAAGTCCCATAGTGCTCAGAGTCATTTGAACCATTAATTGAACAACAGCTAGGGTATCAACAGCATCATACAAACATAGAAAAACTAATATCATTATAATTTACTTAATTTTCATACCTATAGCTATTAAAACGAGCATTTTTATGGATTGATTGGTACCTCCAAGTACATATTGTAAGAGAAAAACTTTAATGGTTTTTAGTGGGCATCATGTCAGGTATTGAACTGAAGTCAGCTGGACACAAAACGAAGAGTGTATATTGAGAGGTGTAGTCCACTCAGTGATGCAGTTGCAACCACGTAGAAAACATCAGATAATAAATTATTTGTCGTGTTTGCGGGAAGACTGTTAGATGCGGAGGAAAAAAATCTAACAAACTGAAATGGGTACATATTAAAGTACCAGTGATCAAAAAACAGCACTTAAAACCCTAACACCCTAAATATCGTACACTTGCTGTAAAGTTATTTCAGTGTTGAACCTCTGCTCGGAGAAAGTCTAACAGTTTCATTTACTTACATATGTTTTCGACACGATACCGAGTATGAGACCAGAACAGCACAAAGAAAGCAACATACAAGGATGAAAAGTGTGCTCTAAATAGTGATTAATTATTAAAATATATTTTGGGCAAATGTTACAGATATGAGTGTAAGCTACACAACTCTCTAGTAGCCAATAAACGCAAGGTGACATGACAAAGAAATACACAAATAGTGCGCTTTTCGGTCGCCGGTACATAATAGTGACGTTGTTCCGATCTGCTGTCGTTTGACATAGCACATGTTTTTCATTGTGAAGGTGAAATAAACATGATTCTAACCGAAACTCCCTGGCAGATTAAAACTGTGTGTTGGACCGAGACTCGAACATGAGACCTTTGCCTTTTGTGGACAAGTGTACTTCCGACTGAGCAACCGAAGCACGACTCAGGACATAGTCTCATAGCTCAGGTTCCGGCAGTATCTCGTCCCCTACCTTCCCAGGTTCACAGAGGTCCTCCTGCGAACCTTGCAAGACTAACACTTGTGAGAGGAAGGACATTGCGGAGACACGGCTTGGCCAGAATCTGAGGGATGTTTCAAGAGTTAAATAAGTAGAGCTGTCACCGACTGAGTTACACGAGCACGACTCACGACCTGTCCTCACACCTTTTCTTCCAGCAGCACCTTTTTTCCTACCTTTCCAACTTTCATAGGAGTTCTCCTGCGAACCTCGTAACATTTGCTCTCCTGCAGGACTACCACTTTCCTGCGAAAGCAACGGTCCTGAGTTCGAGTCTTGTATGACGCAAAGTTTCATTCTGCCAGGAATTTCCACATCAGCGCACATTCCGCTGCGGAGTGAATCTTTCATTCTGTAAACATTCCCCAGGTTCGCAGGAGAGCTTCGGTGACGTTGGGGAGGTAGGAAACCAGGTACTGGGGAAGCAGGGCTGTGAGGACGGAACGTGCTTTGGTAACTCAGTCGCGAGAGCACTTGCCCACAAAAGGAAATGGTCTTGAGTTCGAGTCTCGGTCTGAAACCAAGTTTTAATCTGCCAGGAAATTTCACATTAGCGTACACTCCGCTGCAGAGTGAAAGTTTCATTCAACACTATAATCATCCTGTTCGCACTGGACTAAATATGGACTGAAGGGTGGACTACATCATCGCTCTTTTCGTGACACAGCTCGTCCTGTAATGGAGCCCATCTGCAACTGTATACACTGTATCTCTTAATTTTCGTCTCGAACCCTCTACAGCCTTTTAGAGCACAGCTTCGTTAGAGACCATGTCATCCTGGCAATCAGTAATTTCGCTCTGTCAGTGCTACAGTGCAAAAGCAAGCTCGAAAAATCATCTGGCTTGCTCCAATACATGATTCACTAAGGGGGAACGAGTCGACGGGCAGGAAGAGATCGCAGTGCCTCAGTTCTGACTCGTCATACTCCCCAAACTACAGTGCGGATAAGAGAAGCTAATGTACCACTGACGTAACAGCAGCAGCTCGAATTCACATGTATGCAACACTGAACGTTAGACTCGTAGTCGGCTTCGTTTCTGATCTCTTCTAAGAACCTATTGCTCTGGACCAAACGACATCAACAAAGACTAGTACAGCAAAGTGCACTGTTGTATTTTGGTTCCAACGAACGTAAACTCGCCCCGATTATTTTCCAAGAATACGCGTAGATGAATCTCATTGTGTTTGCAGACTGCTTGTAACACATGAACTGACCATAGATAAGAAATTTCTGTTGTGTGGATAGTGGAATGCCTGTCTTGATTTTCAGTAATTGCCCAACCACTGTACAATATTGTAAGTAAATACGTAGCTTGAAGTCCACTTAAATAATTGGTTTTAATCTCCAAATAGGTAAAGAGGTAAAATGTCTGATGTCAGCTTTAAAACAATTTCCCAAGTCATGCATCATTTGCAACAAATATAACTTGAAGGATCTCTATATATCTCATTTTAGTGCTGTAATTTTATTAAATCTTGTATTCTTCGTGTTTGTTGCTCTTCTAGACGACCCATTCCTTCTGTGACTTTCATAATTGCAAGCAGCTCATTTACTTAAGCCACAACAAAATATAGGAACTGCTTACAGTAAGGCAATGAAAACGGAATTTTTAGCTCGACAACATGTCTTCTGTATAATCCTACGTAAGTTACATGAATATCAGTAACTCATATGTCTTTTATTTCTCTGAAGCAGAGAATATACCGAAATAATTACAAACAGTAGATTTCAAGTAATTATAAGCTATTTAAATGATTTTTATATATGCACCACACGATTTTTACGTCTGATATAAACTGTGATTTGCACTTTGTTAAACAGTTTGTTAACATACTACCAACTGAATATGAATTAACGAATTTCTTCAGTTGCTTACTGGCAGCCATTTAATCTAAATATTCAGTTAAGCACCACAAATTGTACAGAAATTAAAAGGAAAAAAGTAAATGTTGGAGCACATTTCGTGACATGATACTGATATTTAACATGTCTCAAGATTGATGTTAGCTGACATTTCTAAGATGTCGCATATATTGTAAACATAGAAAATAGTTAGACTTCACGTACTTCTCTACGTAGAACATAAAATAAATGAAATTTTTGGAAATATTTATAGCTGACAGTAAACAGATTTTAATGGGAACCTAAGCTGCTCTATCATTTGAAAAAGAAAGTACTTTAACAAAATTACGTCACAAGGAGCTTTCAATTTTGTTAATTTATTAAGACCCATTTTAGGTTAGACATTGTTGGAGCTAGTTTTTTATAGTTCTCCCTGGCAAAATGAACTTGTTTCGTGTACCCTAGTGTATCATTTTCGCCGAGTGTTTCTCGGAACACACGATGGTTACTTCATATAAAGGCGGAAAGATGATTCATTGGTCTTGTGGCGTCGATCAACGAGTCGCTGCCGTATTTAATCGTTACCATTTGTTTTAGTTTTAGGAGAGAGCGAGCAGATGTGTATGGTACAGCGCCGCCGTTCTCGGAAACATTCTTCACCTGTGGTTTCAGTTTCAATTAATTAAAATCTGTTTTGACCGATTTTGATTTACTGTGCGGGCAGCATATTTCAAATAAATGTAAGCCCATATATAACAAACATGCACGCAAGAACTGGCGAACAGTTTTAGATTGTGTCGGTAAATTCTAATAGACGCGTAAGGAATTTACTGCTTTAATAAAAGCACAATGGCGAGAGGTCCGTAACAACGGCAGTTTTTCCTGAGCCCATGAAACTCAGTATCGGTGATGTGGTGGAAATACGCTACCAAGTCCAGGCAGTGCTGTTGAATTTCAGCAAAGTGTTTTGCATCGCAGTTCAGATACCTGCAGTACGAAGACAATGTTAACGCAAATATTGCAACTGTCTTGACCTGAAAGTTTCACATGCAGTCGGTGATGAATATATTAGTTACGAGCAATTCGTTTTCCATCATCGGGTCCACGCAATACGTGTGGAACTAGACAAACGAAGATTGGGATGTAACAGCCCCCGACCGACGATTTACTTAGCGGCAAAAAACGACAGACGTCTATCAAGCCAATAGCTCTAATTCATTTGGTAATCCAGTGAAAACGTAAATTCAGAAACGTAGGGGCGGATTTGAACCGTAAGCCTCCAGAACCCATGTCCAGCGTCTCAGCCGCTGTGAGTTATCGCTCCGCCAGTGTGGAACAGTAGAACAATCTGTAGCTTCAATACTACTTCGCATAGTTTACATAACATCATGTAAAACAATATATGAGGAAGAAATCTGAAGCTCTGAGATAAAATGTAAGGCACTAGCTCCGTCACACGCCGAACAAGTAACGTTTTAATCGCACTTGTCAATCGAAGAAGAATGGGGGCCACAAGTCCTAATGTAAGTATAACTTTTAGTTATCCCGGAATCTTCATGACGTAGACAACAATGAAGTGCGCTGACAATAACTGGTTACTGACAGATTATAAACATAGCGAGTTTCAGAATAATAACATACGTGAGTATTTCAATGCTGTAAGTTAGATTATTTAGTTGTCATATCACATGAACCACTTCTTCAATTATAATGCATTGATACATAGGCTTAACATGTACTGGCTGCGCTGTTACTAGATATGTTAATCTCATAATTACGACATAACGGCGTGCGAAATTTTCGTGTAATAATTCAACATTAAGTGCGACATTACACATTCCTCGCGGTTAGAAGGATACGTTTCCCAGCATATTCTCGTATTTCACTTCATATACGTCTGGTTAAAAACCACACGTACTATAACAGTAAATTCTAATGGGGAAATCTTTATCAACAACGCGTAGGCCCACCACGAACTTCCTGCTTGTGCCATTCCCTTCATCTTAGAGTAGCACTTGTTCGCAACGTGTTCAATTATTTGCTAGATGTATTCGAGTCTCCGTCTCTACGTACTGTTTGTACCTTCGAAGCTCTTGTAATACCATGGAAATTATTCCCTGATGATTTATACCAAGAGTTATCATGTTGCGCCCTATTTTGTCAGTATTATTATATGTTGTGTTCTTTTACAATTCTGTGATGGACCTGCACATTCCTTACATGATCAGTCCATCTAGTTTTCAACATCCTTCAATACCAAAACATTTCAGAAACGTCGTTTCTCTTCGTCTCCAGTTTGCTCAAAGTCCACGATTCACTTCCATACGACGCTGTACTCCAACCGTGCAATCAGCGAAAATATTTTCTCACTTAACACGACATGAGTTCTTGTGGCATCGACTGCCCCCATTGTCTATGCTAGCATGCTTTTTGTGTCCTCCTTGCTTCGTCTGTGATGTGTTATTTTGCCTCCCAAGCAGCAAAATTTAGCAGAGATCTTTAACTTTGTCAACATCGTGGTCCACAATTTTGATGTTAAGTTTGTCTTTAATTTCTGCCGATCATTACTTTTCTTTATCATCATTTTGCTTTCAGTTTGTAAGAAATGGTAGCAGACTGTTGATTTCACTAACGATGTCCGGTAATTATTCCTGGCTTTCACAGGTGATAGCGTCTGGTGGCTAACGTTGCTGCCTCTGGATCATTGGGCCCGGGTTCGGTTCCGGGGAGGGTTGGGGATTTTCTCTGCCCGTGTATCGGGTATTTGTCTTGTCCTCATAATTTCATCTTCATTCGTGAAAGTAGCTAGACTGGATTGTGTAAAGATTGGTACTTTGTACGGGCGGTGATGGCCGCGCAGTTGAGCGTCCCACGAACCGAACATCATCATCATCACAGATGATAGCAATGTCCTAAGCGAATCTACTCATCGATATCATTATCCTGAATTTTAATCCTGCTGCTGTACGCGATTCATAGTTTCGTCTTTGTTTCTTAGACATACAGACTGCATTGTAGAGTAGAAAAACTGCATACCTGTCTTACAAAGTTCTTAATCCGAGCATAACGTTCTTCATCTTCTACTCTTACTACTCGTATTTCTTCTTTTTTTTTTGTACTTATTGTGTATCGATTAAACCTGTTTTTCTGACCACTAAATAAATTATTAAGTGCAAAAATCTCTAAAATCATTTATTCGTATAGATAATTGGTTTCGGCAGTTCACTGTTGCCATCTTAGATCCATGTTTACATCTTTACACAATCTTCTCCTTCAGTACAGTGAAATGTAAAATGGTGATGAACGTTGCACTTGTAATCGACGAAATAACATATGTGTACATAGCTTTTATTTTAAAACTGTCACGCCAACATCTAGTACAGCTCACGACGCGAACACGGATGTAATGTAAACATAGATCCGAAGATGGCAACAAAGACATTGTAGAAACCGGTTATCTATAGGAAAAAATTATTTTAGCGTTCTTGGATTTTGAAACTTTATTCAGGGTTTATAGTTCTGCAGATTGCTCCCAGACTAAAGATGTTAGAAGTGTATGCACATTTTTTTGAGAATTTCGAACATCTTGCACCATTATATGTTACCTATCTTTATTTCAAGATCGACAAATCTGATTAAAGTGGCTTGAATTTTCTAAACTCTTGCTTCCATTATCAGGCACAACTCCACATCTGCATCTGTGGTGCTTCCACCTCTCCTATGGCCAATCTGATCGTCAGCAACGAAATAATCAGTTTTATTTTCCTAAAGCATATTCTGTGCCAAGCATGTTGTTGTCCATTCCTCTCAATAAGTGCTAAGTATTTCTCACAACTGTTCCCAGCTGCTGTGTCAATTGTGAAGCTTGGCAGAATTAATGTTTTGAAACAACAAATGGAATTCGATAGTTATCTTCTGCTTTCACGGCTTCCACATGATTTCACGCGATAGCTGCAATTCTCCAGGAAGTTGCGTGATAACCGACCGTATAGGCAGCTAAAAGTGGGTCTCATTATGCTCGTGAGCCTACCGACACGCGAGAGCTACCGTACTAGCTTTCCGCGAACCGCGTTTTATATCCCTAAACGAATGATCCTGGAATTCTTCATTACTATTGTCTCATTTTTCTGTGGATCAGTTTTAAACTGATCTGCGCACTTCATTTTGAATTGCCGATTGGCCACAATTAAAAGTGTTTGCAGTACAATCAAAAAAATGGTTCAAATGGCTCTGAGCACTATGGGACTCAACTGCTGTGGTCATAAGTCCCCTAGAACTTAGAACTACTTAAACCTAACTAACCTAAGGACATCACACACATCCATGCCCGAGGCAGGATTCGAACCTGCGACCGTAGCGGTCGTGCGGTTCCAGACTGTAGCGCCTTTAACCGCTCGGCCACTCCGGCCGGCTGCAGTACAATCAGTAAGAATCACATGCCGTATTTGTTGTTGATTTTCCATAAGAAGGATTATTACTTTTGAATGTTTCCTTTAACGTTCGTGTGGACTAGCCACTGTCAAAAAGAGTAAATCAATAGTTTTGCATGAGCACAAACGTTGTGCCCACTGCCCGCTGTCCACTAAAAGATGAAATACCACTTTCTGGTGAAACATATACGTGATGCGGTGAGAAATGTATGTTCGTGGGGGTGTGCAAAAAAAAAAAAAAATATTTTTTCAAGCTATGTATTTTCAAATTGTTTACAAAAAAAACCTTATCCCCTACAAAATACTCTCCATTACGACTAATACATTTGTCTTATCGGTACTTCCACTGTTCGAAACACTTTTTGTAGTCGTCTATAGAAGTGGCTGACTGCACCTCCATCGCTTTATTTTTCCTTGACTTTTACAATATTGTCAAATCGGCGACCTTTCATGCCCATTTTCATGCGCGGAAATAACAATAAATCACACGGAGCCAGGTCAGGTGAGTAAGGTGCGTCGGGCAGCGCAACCATGCAATTTTTTGCCAAAAATTGTCTAACAGAGATGTCTGTGTGTGCAAGCGAGTTATCGTGGTGGAGGAACCAGTCCCCTGCGTGCCACAAATCTGGTCTTTTTTGACGAACACTGTTGCACAGTCCTCTTAAAACTTTCAAATAAAAGGGTTTGCTTAATGGTCTGATCTGTAGGAAGAAACTCTGAGTGAACTACACCCGTGGCATCAAAAAGGCAAATTAGCGTTGTTATGCTCTCTGAATTGGCTTGACGACGTTTCTTCCGACTTGGTGAGAATGAAGTCTTCCATTGGTTTGATTGCTGCTCTGTTTATGGGTCGTTACCATAGCACCAGTAATGACCCTTGTCAGAAAGTCAGAATCAGTTTCAGGCTGTTGTTTCAAAGCACGGCATGTTTCAGTTCGACGTTCCTTTTGATTATCAGTCAGAATCAGAGGAACAAACTTGGCAGCAACCCTTTTCATTCCCAAATCTTGAATTCAAATTCGCTGAACCGAACGCCAAGATAATCCACCAGTCTCTGACAGTTGATCAGGTATCTGTCGACAGTCTGTGAGCACAAGCTCTCGAATTTTTTCAATATTTTCGTCGGGTCGGGCAGCTAATGGACGTCCAGGACGAGTTTTATCATTAATCGACATGTCGCCGTTGTTAAATCGAGCAAACCATTCGTACGCTTGAGTTTTTTCTCATAGCGTCACCTTGGTAAGCTGTTTCCAACAATAAAACAGTTTCAGCAGCATTTTTACAGAGTAGAAACCAAATTTTCGCAGCTGCATGTGGTTCACTGGAACTTTCCATCATAAAAAAACTGAAGCAAGAACAAAACAGAGCTAGCAAAACAATCACTGAAGGTGAACAGAAAAAGCCAGGTCGACAACACAGGCGGCACTGAACTGGCAATGAGTTTCGCTATACACGCCTAGTGGCAGAAAAATGGCTCTGAGCACTATGGGACTTAACATCTATGGTCATCAGTCCCCTAGAACTTAGAACTACTTAAACCTAACTAATCTAAGGACAGCACACAACACCCAGCCATCACGAGGCAGAGAAAAATTCCTGACCCCGCCGGGAATCGAACCCGGGAACCCGGGCGTGGGAAGCGAGAACGCTACCGCACGACCACGAGATGCGGGCTAGAGGCAGAAGTGCGTACTACAAAAGCTCCGCCCACGGGAATGTAATCCCGGTTTTCTTTAATGGCATTGAGACGAATAGGGAATCAGTCTAGCGACGATAAAGAAAACCCATTGACATAAGTGACTTTGACAAAGTGCTATGGCCCAGAGCGTCAGTAAAAGCATCTCGGGAACTAAGAAGCTGATAGGCTACTGCTATGGTACTGTTGTGAGCATCTATGGAAAATGATTGAAGATATGTGAAACGACAAGTAAATGACGGTATTAGACATCCGCAACTCATCACTCAACGTGAAGTTCGAAGATTTCCCCGCTCCATAAAGCAAGACAGACTACGATTCGTGGCAGATCTATGGGCATAAGTCGTTCAGGCACAAATGTTTGGAAGCACATTGTTCAGCACATGTAGCTAAACATGGGCGTCCACAGCAGACGACCATTGCGTGTTACTATATTCAACATTTTAATCTGCGTCATTTGTTTTGCAGTCAAATAACATATGTAAATTTCACTGAAAACGCATTCATCTCTCGCAGGCGACTTGACGTACTAACTAGCCTGGATTTCGCATCGTGTAGCGTGAGCAACGCATATTTCCTTCCAAAATTTAATATTAACACAGTTCTGTTGCCCTGCACTGAGAGTTCAGTTCAGTTGCCAGCCAGACACATACAAATACGAGCTGGTATCTTACCACTTTCAATAAAAATGCTTCAGTAGCACACAACTCGCGATGTGCAATGCGAGTATGCATAAACGTAAAGAATGAAAAATGAGGAACTAAACGTAATGACCGAGAACTAGGCTCCAAATAAAACTATGCCTCATTAAGCCAGAAAAAAATACAAATTTTCATAAAGTTGTCACAACTAGACAAATTCGCAAAATATTTCTTAAATATTTTCCTGTGCACGGCTACCTTTCCTAGACACTTGTTTCGATTGTAAGACAAAACCATGTACTGCATTATAAAATTTCTACACAAAACTTCAATGATACGCCATGTTCTAACAATAAGAAAATACACAATTACAAATATAAGAAATCTTGATTACCTTACACGTGGGCTTCCGTAATTGGTCCATTAATACACACAAAAAATGTTTTGCATCACCCCGGTTCCCAGAACACCTGAAGATAGACAATGACTGTGGATATTGTATCACAGACACAGTCCCTTTGCCTGTTCAGAGATGTTACTAAACCCGACCAAAGGTATAAACAACCACGCATGAGCAGAGAATATTAGACGGAGGAGGGTCCGATAGCCGAACACTTCCAGTCATTCCACCAGGAAGGAGTTACACGGCTCGTGCTGTCGCGAGTGACCGAGCAAAACATTTCAGACACATCACCGCCCAGAATCAAAATGACAGCGACAATTCCTTAAGTGATGAGCGAGAGGACAACGTTCTTTACAACTTTTGATGCTGCTGACACCCCCTGACTATTCAAACCTTATCTAAGAACATTGTACGTCTGTAACTTTCGCTATCGACCGCGAAATGTGTGGGAATCAAAGCCCCAAGGAAAGAGGTGATTTCATTGATCCCTTTCGTGTCGATCCTGAGCGTTAGTGTATCAGCAATGTTTTCCTCGGCCACCCACGAGAAAACTGCACGATTTCAACGTTGGGCTTAACGGTTCTGACCTCCATCGCTGGGGAGTCAGAAGTAGGGATAAAATGTGTATACGAGGACGTGCGACAATATTTCCCTCATGTGACTCGACCATCGTGGAACTGGATAGACATGTAGTGAAAATTGGAGCTAATGTGACCTTAGACATCACACGAACATCTTAGATCTGGTCTAATTTTCGCATGTGCCTACATTTTCCAGTTTGAACAGTTCGAAGCATCGCTGGGACCTCGGGTAACGTCGCTGGGTGGCACGCTTTTGTACTGCTGACAAAGGTTTCAATTCAAGTAGTACTTCTTATGTAATGACCTTCAGCTGTCACTTCTAGTTTCAGTTTCATGGGTGCTGTCGAGTGCTTTGCGAACGAAATACTCAATTACTACTGTTCTGTACTACGGCCACTCAGAAACCCGATCTCAGTTGAAGGTGGTTTAACGTCTTCGAGAGGACACAAAAATTTCATTTTCAGTATTTCATATGCACACATCAAAAAAGTTTTGCATCACCCCAGTTGCCCGAACTCCTGAAGAGAGACGTTGACTGTGGATATTGTATCACAGACAAAGTCCCTTCGAGTGTTTAGAGATGTCACTACACCTACCCAGAGTTGAAAACACCCATGCATGAGCTGTGCCTATTAGACGGAGGTGGTCTGACAGCCGATCAGTTCCTTTCACTCCAGCATGAAGGAGGTACACAGCTAGTGTTGTCTGTAGTTCAACGATGCCTAGACGGTCAATACCGTGGTTCGATCGCGTCCGCATTTTTAATTTGTGCCAGGAAGAGCTCTCAACAAGCAAAGTGTCCAGACGTCTCCGAGTGAAGCAAAGCGATGTTTTCGGACATGGAGGAGATACAGGGAGACAGGAACTGTCGATGTCATGCCTCGCTCAGGTCGCCCAATGGGTACTACTGCAATGGATGACCGCTACCTACGGATTACGGCTCGGAGAAACCCTGGCAGCAACGCCACCATGTTGAATAGCACTTTTTGTGCAGCCACACGATGTCGTGTGACGACTCAAACTGTGCGCAATAGGCTACATGATGCGCAACTTCACCCCCGACGTCCTCGGCGAGGTCCATCTTTGCAACCACGACAGCATGCAGCGCGGTACAGATGGGCCCAACAATACGATGAATGGACCGTTCTCTTCACCGACGAGTGTCGCATATGCCTTCAACCAGACATTCGTCGGAGACGTGTTTGGAGGCAATCCGGCAGTTTGAGCGCCTTAGACCCACTGTTCAGCGAGTGCAGCAAGGTGGAGGCTCCCTGTTGTTTTGGGGTGGCATTATGTGGGGCCGACGTACGCTGCTGTTGGTTATGGAGGGGCCATAACGGCTGTACGATATGTGAATGCCATCCTCCGATCGATAGTGCACCCATATCGGCAGGATACTGGCGCGTCTCCATCGTGCACATCTTGTGAATGACTTTCTTCAGGACATCGCTCGACTAGAGCGACCAGCATGTTCTCCAGACATGAACCCTATCGGTCATGCCCGGGATAGATTGAAAAGGGCTATTTACGGACGACGTAACCCACCAACCACACTGAAGGATCCACTCCGAATCGCCGTTGAGGAGTGGGACAATCTGGACCAACAGTGCCTTATTGAACTTGTGGACAGTATGCCACGAAGAATGCAGGCTTGCATCAATGCCAGAGGACGTGCTATTGGGTATTAGAGGTACCGGTGTGTACAGCAATATGGACCACGACCTTTGAAGGTCTCGCTGTTTAGCGGTGCAACATAAAGTGTCTGGTTTTCGTGAGCAATAAAAAGGGCGGAAATGATGTTTATGTTGATCTCTATTCCAATTTTCTGTACAGGATCCGGAACTTTCGGATCTGCGGTGATGCTAACCTTTCTTTAATGTTTGTACATTCTCACTTACTTAGTGCTTTCATCAAAACATATAATTGCAAAATCCTTTCTAAATGCTGCGTCCACTGTGCGGCAGGACAGCTTCCATCCTTTTCAAGGTAAGTATACTGCCAGACTGTCTAAAACAGACTGCCTAGTAGTCTCTTCAAAAGAAGTAACCTCTCTGACCAACATTTGTGGTTTCAAGAAGAGCCTTACAAAGCATATGGCTATATCGATACTACAGAAATTGAGTGCACCTGTCAAATTCGCAGCTTCATTCACAACTATGGCCAAAACTTCTTCAAAATGGACATGGCAAATCGGACAGCCAATTTCAAGAGGATCATCGAGATTTGACTGTGGATAAGTGTAAATGTGTCGCTTGGCCATCAAATCATCTTTCTTTGCGCTCCCACTCAATGGCCTTGTCCGTATAGACTGTCACCAAGGGGAACGGCTGCTAGAAACAAACACTGAGCCAGGGCTATGGCCGGAGGATAGAGGGCTCTCATGTATGAGGAGGGTCATAGTAAACTGTGAATGACGTCTGAGCTTCAAATCCTCACGATAATCACGTTATCGAGTGCCAGATACACATCCAAAAACCACTGAATGAATGGGAACTGATTAACCATTTCATGAACATCTGGTGGCACGTAACATTCGGAACGCAGAATCACATTTCTATTGCTTTCCAATGAATGTAAACGTTCCCTGCGTATTAACTGATTATGTTGTAGTCAGGTAGCTAGATGTTATAGTTATAATGATTGAGTGATCTAAACGCAGCCCCAACAAGACGAACAGTCATATAATCAATCTTTAGCTGTTACCGTCTCGTCATCTTCTAAATCATGTAACATTTATTTGCAAAGGAACTCTTTTTATTACGAAACCATATATTAATTGTTCTGCCGTACAAAAATACGCCCGCCTGTGTGTTCTTTGATTTGTTCTGGGAGGCGACTTAGTGGAGCTATAATACATAAAACATTAGTTCACTTTATTGCAGTATAGTTTCGCAGATTTATTTACCATTGTACAATCCATTTTCACAGGAATTTTATGAGTATTTACAACTGTCCCTGAATATTAAGTACCACTTGATACAGGTAATTTTACACGACTCTTTACCTCAAGAACAACTGACATAATGTCCACATTCATGTCATGCCTAAAACACACTGATAGCCTATCTACGACGATGCTATCGTCTTGGTCATTAACTGTGAACTGGGCTGTTGATACAATATCGGTATATCGATCTTTTTTTCCAAAAAATATTGATGTATATCAGGGTTGTTTTTTTCCCTGATGACATCTAAACGGCAATATATTGTGCCTAATTTTTAGTTTACATCTTTTTCGCAATTTTTGGAAAATATTTGTAATTGTTCTTTTGAAATTGTAATAGCACATAATTTTACTTTCACTGTTTGAAGGAGTCTTACTACTTTTTGAGCTTTCATCACGTCCAGTCTTTCTCTTTCACTGTGTGAAGCAATATATTTGGCTCAAATAAGCACCGATTGCACTAGGAGATGTAAAGCACACCAGTTGTGTTAAAAACAATTTTTAACGCAACTAGTGTGCTATTTCTTCACATCGACATTCTTCACTAATAGTTGCAGAAAGCACCGATTGCACTAGGAGGTGTAAAGCACACCAGTTGTGTTAAAAACAATTTTTAACGCAACTAGTGTGCTATTTCTTCACATCGACATTCTTCACTAATAGTTGCAGAAATGATGAGTACAGTTCTAAATAAGAAGACTGGTCGTTGTGGTGGGCGAAGGTGTGTGAGGAAAAATGTTGCCGTAATCGGCGCCCGGCGCAACCAACAGAAACTGCAACGTTTAGCTTCACCAAGCAAATTTGACATTACATCTGTTAGGTCGCTGGTGTTTGCATAAATGAAAAAGGCAGGAACTCTACATGAAGTGTTCTGGACAAATCCGATATGCGACGAAACCGAACAGTGGACCCATCAGAAACCTTTTATTGTGTCACTTACAGTACATGCAGTTACCATTTTTAGCAAAGTGGTTATCGCCAAACGCTAACGTGTATGGTTTTCCTTTCAATCCTTGCACTAAGGGGGATAGACAGGCTGCTAGCTCGTTGATTTACAGAATATCTGGTAATGCTTAAATATACTGCTGTCAATTCAGCTGCGTATTTTCATACTGTAGCCGATATTTTTATAGGTAGGTACGTTCGCATTTTTTTCCGCTGGTATATCGATACTTTCTTTCGATATACCGGGTTGCCAATATTTTTAAAAGTCTTGCTCTACTCAATCGCAACTACACGGGCCGTTGTGGTGGCGAAGAGAAGCTCTTGGAGGCGTGGCTACGCCAGCGTTTCTCATTCCTTGGTGCAGCGTGCAGCGACTTCAGTCTTCTGTGGTTGCAATGCCAGTTGTTAACCTTGTTATGCACCCCGTTCTTCGGACGGCACCACATTTTTATGTGCTATATATGTTAGACCAGAAGCCATCAGTGATCTGGCGCAAGACATAGGGGGTGGTCCGAAACGCCAGAAAAGCTTGCGAGATACACTCCTGGAAATTGAAATAAGAACACCGTGAATTCATTGTCCCAGGAAGGGGAAACTTTATTGACACATTCCTGGGGTCAGATACATCACATGATCACACTGACAGAACCACAGGCACATAGACACAGGCAACAGAGCATGCACAATGTCGGCACTAGTACATTGTATATCCACCTTTCGCAGCAATGCAGGCTGCTATTCTCCCATGGAGACGATCCTAGAGATGCTGGATGTAGTCCTGTGGAACGGCTTGCCATGCCATTTCCACCTGGCGCCTCAGTTGGACCAGCGTTCGTGCTGGACGGGCAGACCGCGTGAGACGACGCTTCATCCAGTCCCAAACATGCTCAATGGGGGACAGATCCGGACATCTTGCTGGCCAGGGTAGTTGACTTACACCTTGTAGAGAACGTTGGGTGGCACGGGATACATGCGGACGTGCATTGTCCTGTTGGAACAGCAAGTTCCCTTGCCGGTCTAGGAATGGTAGAACGATGGGTTCGATGACGGTTTGGATGTACCGTGCACTATTCAGTGTCCCCTCGACGATCACTAGTGGTGTACAGCCAGTGTAGGAGATCGCTCCCCACACCATGATGCCGGGTGTTGGCCCTGTGTGCCTCGGTCGTATGCAGTCCTGATTGTGGCGCTCACCTGCACGGCGCCAAACACGCATACGACCATCATTGGCACCAAGGCAGAAGCGACTCTCATCGCTGAAGACGACACGTCTCCATTCGTCCGTCCATTCACGCCTGTCGCGACACCACTGGAGGCGGGCTGCACGATGTTGGGGCGTGAGCGGAAGACGGCCTAACGGTGTGCGGGACCGTAGCCCAGCTTCATGGAGACGGTTGCGAATGGTCCTCGCCGATACCCCAGGAGCAACAGTGTCCCTAATTTGCTGGGAAGTGGCGGTGCGGTCCCCTACGGCACTGCGTAGGATCCTACGGTCTTGGCGTATATTCGTGCGTCGCTGCGGTCCGGTCCCAGGTCGACGGGCACGTGCACCTTCCGTCGACCACTGGCGACAACATCGATGTACTGTGGAGACCTCACGCCCCACGTGTTGAGCAATTCGGCGGTACGTCCACCCGGCCTCCCGCATGCCCACTATACGCCCTCGCTCAAAGTCCGTCAACTGCACATACGGTTCACGTCCACGCTGTCGCGGCATGCTACCAGTGTTAAAGACTGCGATGGAGCTCCGTATGCCACGGCAAACTGGCTGACACTGACGGCGGCGGTGCACAAATGCTGCGCAGCTAGCGCCATTCGACGGCCAACACCGCGGTTCCTGGTGTGTCCGCTGTGCCGTGCGTGTGATCATTGCTTGTACAGCCCTCTCGCAGTGTCCGGAGCAAGTATGGTGGGTCTGACACACCGGTGTCAATGTGTTCTTTTTTCCATTTCCAGGAGTGTAGTTGCCGCTTAGGTTGATCAGTGAAATAATTATTAAGAAAACTATTCGATACTTTGCGCCATTTCCGAGTTAATGAGCACTGAAGTTAGCCAATCAGGTCACTGCGCCCTGAAATTCAAGTGAGCCTGCCAGCCAAACACAGTGTCAGTTACTCTCACAGTGTAGATGTTAACGCACGACACTGCTCAGACTTTTGACTCGGCATCGATCCTTAATACAAACCCATGTCCAATTTTTGTATCGCTCTCTGGTCCGTTTTCAGGATACTAAATGAACACGTTTGGTGACACCATCTCTGAAAGGGCCATCTGAGTTTGCGTCCACAGTCGCCCGATTGCCTAACTTTCATGCCGATTAACTCGGGAACGGAGCAACGTTTCGAATTTTTTTTTCAATCAATTACTTATCAAAACAACCTAAGCTGCAAGATCCTTGCAAGCTTTACAGACCACACAGTATACGGCGTCTCCTATTTATCTTGACCACGCAAAACAACATTTTGGCCAGAAGCAAAATAAAAAAGTAGCAAACATACGTTGTTTAGCTACCAGGGGAACATTGTCCAGTGTGTTGGCCTTCCTTGTGCCCGTATTAGTTACGGAAATATGAAAAGCAGCGAGTCTTTTTTTAAACAGTACCCCGCACTTTTCGGTAACCTTTTCCTGAAGGCCTGTTCAGAAACATTTCACAGAACACCATTCACATAAACATGACGTCATTAGAAAGGTACCACAAAACTGAGAGTACATAAACATGGTGTTCTGTAACTCGCCCACTTGTGGGACCTCACAGTCAACAAATGGAAATGGCAGGAAAATGCTCCCCGATCGTAGACAATTAGCACGTCTACCTTCTGTTCGTTAATGTAAATTGTTCTCGCACTAACCTTCAACTGAAAACGGCGTCTCAATGACCAGTGTGCTTTTTCTTCAACTTCAATTTGCCCACTTCAGCAAGTGGGCGAATTCCATTATGCTGTGATCATGCACTGTCTGGTAGTACATGAAAGTCAAAGCCATTTTTGTGTTCTGTAGTAAGTAAGGCCTCGTTTACGTCAATGGTAGAGTTAGATACATTTTGAGGAGAAGAAATTGGTCACCAAATAGAAACATAGGATGCTGTAAAAAAAGAAAAAAGTGCTACCATTCAAACGTTCATAATGCACTGAGTTACAAGAAAGACAATCGTGTTGGTTACTATCCCTCTGGTGGCTAATCAACTGTTCCCCTACAATTTCTATTTATTTTGCTTCTGGACAAATTCCCTTGTTGTTGTTCAAGTAGATAAGACACCCTGTAGATTATCCGATACGCGATGTCTTAACCGATTTTATCAAAACAGCTTCGCAATTGTAACTGATGATCGGCTATTTCCTGAATATGGATAGAGTTTATTTACAGCATGGCTGCACAGACTCGTACATAATTGGTTCACATCATTTATTTCACAAAAATTTACATTCTTCAGCAAATCTAGTTACAACAATGTATTCTCAAAGATCTAAGTTCTGCAAGGTTCTGCTCTCTCCTTTACGGGATGGAATGAACGATAAGCAATAACCAGTTTCAGACACGGAAGATGAGGATACATCAAATCAATGCCGGGCCGCGGTCTGTCCATCCCTGACTTACAGAATAAAGACGACTGAAATTGGCTGTGATATCACTCTGCATTGATTTTGTGATGCAATGAACAGATACGCTAGTCACGTTTTTGTAAACCGGATAACTTATTATTAAATGTTTCGTTGAAGGATCTCGAGCCTATTAAACTTTTGTTTAGTGTTATCAATAAGTACTGCCTTACTGTATATGTAAATGCACTATAGAAATTGCTTCATAAAGATTGAACCGTTTTTACGAGACTGTATCTTCCACATGAGTGAAGATAAAAACACGGGGAAAAATGTTATCTTACGAATCGAATGTGTTTACCGTGGCTTCAGTTGTCAGCTGCAGATCCATCTGATTTGCGATGAGACTGTCCCTCGCTTGAATTGCTCGCTCAGTCGTTCATCTCACTTTGTTGTGCATCCCTTGGAGCTCACACTAAACATTTGACAAAGGCAGTTACTTTTGCCCTACAAGAAAATGTGAGGAAAGCTCCAAGGTTTACGTGCATGCACGGACAATCAATGGTTCTGTTGAAAATATCGTACTTGTTTTTTGATGATAAGGTATCTGTTTTCAACATATTCCAGAATGTCAAATAGCAGCCTAACTATTTCAGCCGACAGTAAAATGATTCCCTGCTAAAACGAAGGAAATTTGTACCAGATGAGTGAGAGCAAAGAGTCTACATAGGATATCTGAGTAGGTATATACTGTAAGGTTCGAGTTTTACAATGATCAGCCAAAACATTATGACCACCTATCTTATAGCCGGTATGTTCACCTTTTGCATGGATAACAGCGGCGAAGCGTCGTGGCATGGAAGCAATGAAGTGCTGGGGTCGGTGGAGGGGGTTAACACATCTGTACACACAAGTCACCCAATTCTCGTAAATTTCTAGAAAGAGCTGGAACTCGCCACTGTGTTCCTCGAACTACACCACATTCCTGGCATTATCACATGGCACATTATCTTGCTGAAAAATGTCACTGTCATCAGGAAGGGGTCTAAATGTTCTGCAACCAGTGTGCTATATTCCTAGGCATTCATGGAGATTTACAAGAGCTCCACTGCCCACTGTATGTCTACGTGAAAGTTTCCAGGGCATAATGGAGACACCGACAGCTTATCTCCATCCCGGGGTACAGGTGTCAAGGAGTTGTTCCCCTGGAAGACGAAACGTTCGCGCTCACCCATCGGCATGATGAAGGAGGTATCGGGGTTCATCAGACCATGCAACGCTCTGCCACTGCGCCAAGGTCCAGTGCCGATGGTCACGTGCCTGTTTCAGTCGTGGTTGCCGATATCGTGGTATTAACATTAGCACATACCCACACATGTACTCTGCTGAGCATTAAAATCTGATGTTATTTCGCCCACGCTTTGCCGCCTGTCCTGTTTTACCAATCTATCCACCCTTTGACGTCCGACATTTGCAGTGATAGAAGGCTGTCCAACCCTATGACGTCTGATTGTTGTTTCACCTTGTTTCCCCATGTACTGAACATACCACTGCATCTTCGAACACCAGACAAGTCGCGTAGTTACCAAATGCTTGTGTCTAGCCTATTCCACACACAGCACCCTCACTGATATACATGCACCGAGCATGTGTCTGACTATAGTGGTCGGCACGAAAATAGGACTTCAATGTCATCTCGCTGTCTAACAGCATTACCAGTTTTTTTATAGTGATAATGTCAAATGTTCATAAAAATTCAAAAGAAATATTAGGCAACTCGATTTTTAGTCTAGATTATGAAGTAGGACTTTCCAATTCTCACTAGGTGCTAGAAAAAAAATGAAAACTAACGTTACTAGAAATTTGGAGGAAAATAATTTTTTACTTCAATCTGTGGTAGTAGCAGAATCACTAATGTAATGGGACTAAAAAAAAAAATGAACATCCTCAAAGTTTACAGATGCATATGCTGCATCTTTTATTTCGGAAACATAAAAGTATTTTGAGATAAAAAATCAAATATTATAAGAGGTGTGAAAATGTGCCGACTGCGTAGCGAAAAATGTAGTCACTGATGAATTTTAGTTCAGTGGGACTGTGAAGAAACATCCCATGAGGCAGTTGTTAAGAAAACTACAGAATTATTTTTGGTACCATTTCAGTCCTCATTATTGTATCGTATCACGTACAGAGGCAATTTACTTCCGCGATATTCCACGCGCAGCAGCTCTCGAGTCGTTTTAGGCCGTCGCCAAGACTTTTGTTCAGACAGGTCGCTTTAATGGGACCGAGAATATTCCCTACTTCCCGAAAATATTTTACTGGCTGATAATACATATCTTTCATCATTGCATCCATCACTCAAAACGCCAATATACGCTACGCAAAAGTAATTGTACTTATTTTGAAGCCAATATTTTCACTGAAGTCGAGCAAAATACTTGTTCGAAAGGTTTCGCGAAACCCAAGTTTTATCGAAATATGCTATAAGCCTATTAATCTCAGCACACAATACATGCTTTTTACGCAAATACCTCGCTCTTACTACTGCAATGTCCCTGTCTTGTGTTACAAATTTCGTCCATCATTAAAGTTTCTGAATTAAAAACCAAGTGGGCGGAGAAGACAGTGCATTAAAGTGACTGGCCGGAATAATAGATTTTATCACGTACATTACCCTGTATTTCCCTAGCCATCAAATACTATCATCTTTCATACTAAAGTAGCACAATTTTATGTTCTAGCTTATGTAAAAGTCGTCAAATGTCATATATTTCTATGATCTTCTCGGAGAATCAGAATAGGTGCTGGAACTGTTCTGATGTTACTGCACCGTTTATATATACAGTCGATACAGAAGCACCGCAATGTTTTGTCATTTTATGAACGGCGTTACCCTTACTACGAAACAGCCAGTAAATCCTTCTATGATAAGAAAGAAGCTAAATTACGAATTTACAAGGAAACCGAATGCATTAAGATTATATCCAAATGTAAAGACATTCGATACAGGATTTTAGGAAAAACTGTTGTTAATTAATGCAGAATTGACAATGTTATTTTAATCGACAGTAACTTTCGAGTAAACCAATCGCCACCACTCGTAATAAATTTATCAGACGTCTACTTTAAGGGAAAAACGTTCGCAGTAAGTCCTCTATAACTGAAATGAATAGACAAACATTTAAATCAAGTCAGCTTATTACATACACCGCACTTACTTTAACTGAAGGATCTTCTGGATCCATGTCTTCAGATTCACTGTCGCCTGTTCCAGCCAGATGTATCGTAACAGGTTCCACTATGGTGTCTCTTAAACCCTGGTTCAAGAAATTAGTTTCCTACAATACTTCTGCTTGTTTTACGCACCTCTCCCAGTCCTGCTGAGTAACATTGTCAAGAGCTTCGTGTGTTAGCTTCTCGACGTCAGCTAGTTTGAAAGTAGTATTTCTTATCGTTACTTCTCGCTTTACTTGGGCCCATATCAGTTCAATGGGATGATACTGGAAGTGATATGGTGGTAGACGTACCACTTGATGTCCCATTTCGTTTGCCAGTTGATCTAATTGGTAAGTTTTTTTGGCACCTACAGTTTCTTCTTCACACAGGAGTTCAGCCTTCGTTTCATCGACTGAAAATGAAATATTCTTTCTCTTTAATCACTCCGTAATATCTGCCTGCTCCAATTTGAAAATGGCAGCTTTTCTATGTGAAAAGTGTGGTAGCTGGCGTTATCCACCACGATAATTGACCTTCCTTCAAGTGCAGACAACAGTCGAATAAAACAATTCTTAAAAACTTCTCCATTCATTTCTGAATGGTAATCGGATTGGCAAGAGCTTTTCCCACGACGAAAAAGAAGTATAGCCTGTGGTATAAAGCCTGTGGTTAATAAACCAGCGTGGGCGATGATTAATCGGCCACCTCTACCAGTAGTCACTTTCACAACGTTTTTTCCATTGTAGTCGTGCCATATATACATATTGGTGTAGTTCTGTGAAACCCAAATTTTATACTTTCATACTAAAGTAGCACAATTTTATGTTCTAGCTTATGTAAAAGTCGTCAAATGTCATATATTTCTATGATCTTCTCGGAGAATCAGAATAGGTGCTGGAACTGTTCTGATGTTACTGCACCGTTTATATATACAGTCGATACAGAAGCACCGCAATGTTTTGTCATTTTATGAACGGCGTTACCCTTACTACGAAACAGCCAGTAAATCCTTCTATGATAAGAAAGAAGCTAAATTACGAATTTACAAGGAAACCGAATGCATTAAGATTATATCCAAATGTAAAGACATTCGATACAGGATTTTAGGAAAAACTGTTGTTAATTAATGCAGAATTGACAATGTTATTTTAATCGACAGTAACTTTCGAGTAAACCAATCGCCACCACTCGTAATAAATTTATCAGACGTCTACTTTAAGGGAAAAACGTTCGCAGTAAGTCCTCTATAACTGAAATGAATAGACAAACATTTAAATCAAGTCAGCTTATTACATACACCGCACTTACTTTAACTGAAGGATCTTCTGGATCCATGTCTTCAGATTCACTGTCGCCTGTTCCAGCCAGATGTATCGTAACAGGTTCCACTATGGTGTCTCTTAAACCCTGGTTCAAGAAATTAGTTTCCTACAATACTTCTGCTTGTTTTACGCACCTCTCCCAGTCCTGCTGAGTAACATTGTCAAGAGCTTCGTGTGTTAGCTTCTCGACGTCAGCTAGTTTGAAAGTAGTATTTCTTATCGTTACTTCTCGCTTTACTTGGGCCCATATCAGTTCAATGGGATGATACTGGAAGTGATATGGTGGTAGACGTACCACTTGATGTCCCATTTCGTTTGCCAGTTGATCTAATTGGTAAGTTTTTTTGGCACCTACAGTTTCTTCTTCACACAGGAGTTCAGCCTTCGTTTCATCGACTGAAAATGAAATATTCTTTCTCTTTAATCACTCCGTAATATCTGCCTGCTCCAATTTGAAAATGGCAGCTTTTCTATGTGAAAAGTGTGGTAGCTGGCGTTATCCACCACGATAATTGACCTTCCTTCAAGTGCAGACAACAGTCGAATAAAACAATTCTTAAAAACTTCTCCATTCATTTCTGAATGGTAATCGGATTGGCAAGAGCTTTTCCCACGACGAAAAAGAAGTATAGCCTGTGGTATAAAGCCTGTGGTTAATAAACCAGCGTGGGCGATGATTAATCGGCCACCTCTACCAGTAGTCACTTTCACAACGTTTTTTCCATTGTAGTCGTGCCATATATACATATTGGTGTAGTTCTGTGAAACCCAAATTTTATCCAAGTACATTATAGGCCTGGTGTCTTCAGCGCACAAGAAGTGCATTGTATGCAAAAACTTCGCTCTTGCTGCTGCAATGTCTCTGTGTACCGTTAAGAATTTCTGTCCATAATTAAACTTCTTGAATGAGAAACCAAGGGAGCGGATAAGACGAAGAATGGGGTCTCTGAGCCCGAATAATTGATTTTTTCACAGAGGTCAGCCTGTATTTTTTAGGCGTTGGATATTCTCCTCTGTCATAATATCCAAGTACAGTTCTACCCACGAGCTCTTTGTTAAAATCGTCAAAGTTGGTTGATTTCCGTTTACGTTCGTATCGCTTTCTTAGAGAATCGAAACACTCGTTCATGTCTGGAGATTCTGCCAATGACACAGATTTGCTAATACAGCCTATAGTTGACATGGAGCAGTAAGTTTATGAATTGGTGCAAAATTAAGTTATTCCTTGGTTCTTCATTGTCTGCAAGATCAGTAAAAAACTTGAATGCATTTGATATGATAATTTTCTATTGTTTATGAATGTATTTCCACCCTTTACGCACAACGACCAGAGGAGTACAACAAGTAGGCTCTTGCTCCTGCATTGTTGTTCACCACTGAACACACATCAAAGTACCATTCTAAAGACAGTAAGACACTGAGATCAGAAGTGAACACTCGATATAGCATGGTAACACTGAGCTTCCAGGTGCTCTGACCTACCACACCCCTAACGGTACCTATACGGCAACAAAGCCAAGAGGCGGGCGAATCACAGCCGGCAGCCAAGCTGACCGCAGGCAGCGGCCGTGACCTTGAGGACTCTTATTTCGTGCCAGCCACTATAGCTGATCTTTCTCGACAGATGATGGTGCTATCACCTGGATGGGCTTGTATCGATAGTATGTCAGTGATCTAAATGTTCTGACTGATCAGTGTATTTCCACAGTCTGGTCCGCCGCTCGTGGTCTCGCGGTAGCGTTCTCGCTTCCCGAGCACGGGGTCCCGGGTTCGATTCCCGGCGGGGTCAGGGATTTTCACCTGCCTCGAGATGACTGGGTGTTTGTGTTGTCCTCATCATTTCATCATCATCCAGGAAAGTGGCGAAATTGGACTGAGCAAAGGTTGGGAAATTGTACGGGCGCTGATAACCACGCAGTTGAGCGCCCCACAAACCAAACATCATCATCATCATCATCATCATCCACAGTCTGGTTTTACAGCTGACAACGATTAAGTCGAAATATTGCCACTCTTGTAGCAATGGAATTGGTAGAAGTCAAATAACGTACTTGTCTATCATTTCATTGTACATACACATATCAAGTTATTAACAAGAAACACATGTATACCACTTCCATAAACTGCCCATTCTTTTGTAACCACAGATAGTAGAACCAAAAAATGTAAATAAACATCATGTAAAGGACCAAAATTTGCGTGTCTATCATGAAAAAAACTGGGGCCCAGCTTCATTTACTAATCAGCGATAAATGTCTAACGATACATAGAATTTGATGTGTTTTATTGGTGTAAAACCTTATATTACATATGTTCTAGATGAAAGGAAACAAGAAAGTGCCAGAAGACGTTGACGCCGAGAGTAGCCAGCTATGCTGGAACTCCGTGGAGGCAAAGAGTATACTACGAGCTGTAAGTCGACCAATACACTCTTTGGCGATAGTCGTCCAACACAATTCACAAACTGCTTGAAACTACTAGTAACACTGTTATTTTGTCGAATTTTAGTTGTTGCTGAGCTTTAGTATGAATTTGATAGCAGTTGCATGATAGTGTTGCATAAGGAAGTTCCATGAGACAGTTCTGCGTGGATGTGATGTGCGAGTCGACTTTACAGAGTTGCTTACAGTCATAACCGAAACGTTTTCACGGTCAGGTTAATGCATTTTTCTAGACTGAAGGCCTTACATAGCTGTAGTGAGTAACACATATGATCATTTTTTAGATGAAGTGGATTCATTTGTCCCTTTAAGTGTCTTGTACATGCTAGGAAATTAAGCTGAGAAAACGGTTGATGGTCATGAACTGATCATTTCATCGGTAAAATCTGGAATTAAATTATTAATGTCGTGTAGAATAGAGAATTGCGATCGGCGTAGTTTGGATTAACTTCCTGTGCGAAGTAGTTGACCTTTGCAGAAGCATGTCAGTTGAGAGGGATTGGATTGGACTGTTTGAAGGAAAAAGACCAAACAGGGAGGTCATCGGTCTCATCGGATTAGGGAAGGACGGGGAAGGAAATTGGTCGTGGCATTTGAAAGGAACCATCTCGGCATTTGCCTGGAGCGATTTAGGGAAATCACGGAAAACCCAACACTGGATGGCCGGACGCCAGTTGAGAGGGGATTATGTTTTTGTTGTGGTGAAGAACTACGGTGTTGTTACCTTGAGTGTTCATGACAAAATGTGTTAGCAAGGACTCCTGCCGAACAACTGCGATTTATGAGTTGTTACCGACTATACAGGGTGAGTCACCTAACGTTACCGCTGGATATATTTCGTAAACCACATCAAATACTGACGAACCGATTCCACAGACCGAACGTGAGGAGAGGGGCTAGTGTAATTGTTTAATACAAACCATACAAAAATGCACGGAAGTATGTTTTTTTAACACAAACCTACGTTCTTTAAATAGAACCACGTTAGTTTTGTTAGCACATCTGAACATGTAAACATATACGTAATCAGTGCCATTTTTTGCATTGTATAATGTTAATTACATCCGGAGATATTGTAACCTAAAGTTGACGCTTGAAACCTCCGACGTTCAGTTGCGTGTTGTAACAAACACGGGCCACGGTCGGCGCGCAGCATCTGCAGGGCCAGCCCGTTCTCCTAATCTTACACCTCTGGACTTCTTTCTGTGGGGTACGTTAAAGGAGTATGTGTACCGTGATGTGCCTACAACCCCAGAGGATATGAAACAACTTATTGTGGCAGCCTGCGGCGACATTACACCACATCATGCGGCGTGCACGACGTTCATGACGCCAGAGATTGATATTGCGTGCAGCAAATGATGGCCACCACATTGAACATCTATTGGCCTGACATGTCGGGACACACTCTATTCCACTTCGTAATTGAAAACAGAAACCACGTGTGTACGTGTACCTCACCCCTCATGGTAATGTATATGTGCGTCAGTGAAAAAGACCAATAAAAAGGTGTTAGCATGTGGACGTAATGTGCTGTTCCAGTCTCTTCTGTACCTAAGGTCCCTTTGGATCCCTACGTAATTCGGTGCTCTCCGATACACACGATCGAACAGCGGAGGAGTGGTACTCAAGCGTCAACTTTAGGTTACAATATCTCCGGATGTAATTAACATTTTACAATGCAACAAACGGCACTGATTACGTATTTGTTTATATGTTCAGATGTGCTAACAAAACTAACGGGGTTCCATTTAAAAAAACGTAGGTTTGTGTTAAAAAACATACTTCCGTGCATTTTTGTATGGTTTGTATTAACCAATTACACTACCCCCTCTCCTCACGTTCGGTCTGTGAAATCGATTGGTCAGTATTTGATGTGGTTTACGAAATATATCCAGCGGTAATGTTAGGTGACTCACCCTGTATACAGTGTAATGAACCATTTGCTCACTTGAACTTCGCAGCGCGTTTCCTCACATACTACCGTTACAAAAATGTCTCTCATAAAATATCGATCTTCCCATATTTCGGGCAGTAAATGGACGTTATAGATTGGCAACACTGTAATTATGTGCCAGTAACTACCTCTGTCAGGAAATACCAGTTGTACTGTGCAGAAGGTGTAATGGGTTTCGTTTCTTGTTAGCATTCAGGAGGCCGAGAGTTCGATTCTGAGTTAAGGATTATTTGTTGTTATTTGCTAAATATCAAATACGTGGTACGGTACCTGCAGTCTTAATTGTTTCCTCTAACGCCTCTTCATCGTGCTGGATAGGCTGCACCGAAAAGCGCACCTGGAATGGTGAATGGTGTATAGTTGCAGTGTGTGCGAAGAGGAAGGATTCTGCAGGGGCCACTTCCGGAGTGTATCGGGTAACGACATACGTGATCAGTAAAGGACATCAAGACGTGGGAGCTATAGGCCACAAGAAAAGTATGTGTCTCACAGAACATGACCATAATAAGAACCATCCCGAACATCTTATTCCGTTCCGTTTGCTCTTTCCGTAGATCAATGACTGTGTACTAATACCTTAACCGATCACGCGCACCCAGATACATCACGCGCTCCGGTTGCCATAACGGTTAGCGGGACTGTTCCCCACTAAACCATGCTTACGCTAACATAACTAGATCAGTTTCTAATACACTTGCAAAAAACCTCATTCAAGAGTGACTGCAGTTTCAGGAGACTTATTTTTCAGTTTCCGCCAGTGAGTAATCATAGTCCGTAATTTCATACAATCAAATTTTTGGCTTAAACAGGCTGTGTCAGTGAATCAGCCTATATCTCTTCACCACTTAAAACAAAAAACAACTGAAACACAAAAGTAATGAACATGCCAATTAAAGAAACAAAGACTGAAACTTAAAATTACTAAACAGAACTACTTCAAGACCCATGGCTGGACGCATTGCTTCCGCATTCGAATTGACGGAATTCGCTTAAAAATAAAACGCCGTAATTAACAAGATTTGAAATAAAACGCCGTGATTAATGAACTGCTCAGTACTAAATCAGGTTCGGAATAAATAGCTCTGATTAATGAACTTCTCTCTGCGAAACGGGAAAATAACATACCGATGTGCAGGAACGATGCAGTTGTGTGAAGCGAGGAATATAAATCCTCTCCAGCTCTTAGGCATCTATTTCAGCCAATCAGGCGGTTGCACTCAGGTACTTATTGACTGATTTCTGACAAATACGTAAAATTACAGAGCAGGGAAAGTTTAGGACTGCCAGGAGTATGTAATGTAAGGCTGCAGATGTATGCAGATTGGAGAAATGTATGTTCCTCTTCATGAAGGAATCTTTTTAGGCTAATGACAGAAACATTAATAAATCTCTATAAATCATGGATAATTAAATTACTGAACACGTACTCAATGTCCTACATCGTGCAGGTTAATGAAGCCATGTGAAGAGGGTGGAAACTGTTGAAAATCTTTATTACTGAGCAATAAATTCGTTTAATACCGCTTGTAATATTAAGAGAATCTGAATTGAAAATGCTGGTGAACATGAAACAATGAGCAGTGAGAATCGATTTGAGGACGTGAAATATATATTGCTATTTTACTACACTCGAACAACTGCTTACTAAAAACAAGGAGATTGTCACAGAAAATGGCGTTTACTGAGTTGATCACGGATAGTAACAATTGCAGTCCTTGGATTTCACACTCCGTAATGTTGTTGCCCTATATGGTTTACAAACGAATAGGTTCCAATGAAAATAAGCAACGAAAAAAAGAGAAAAAGAAATTCTACAATGGAATAAATATGCAAGAAAAGTAGCAGGAGATCATAAGGTTGAGGTTAGCGTGCCTGGCAGACATACGCGTAAATAGCATTTTATAATAAAATACAAAGCAAAATGATGACGTTCTGAAATACACTCTCGAAGATATGTACCGCCCGAAATTTTAATCAGTCTCGTCCTGACGTTTTTACAACGTCATCTTCCCTGTAGCGTTCACCGTGAAGGGGGTGCTTCCTGAAGTACAGTACCAAAATAGACTCACTGGTTAACAGGTAAGGACTATAAGGAGAGTGACATTACTTCCATGCGACGTGATGAGACTTGACTACGTTGACCCTTGAGTGCGTTGAGCCATGCGGGGATGTGTATGGCCACGCAGTAAAACGACCCCTTACTGAGCATGCCATGCCATGCTTAATTTTTTTATTTATCCTTTTATTAGTTAATTTCAGTATTTCCTGTGCTATGTTAAGCCTTACCATCTTAACGCAAATCCTCTGTTGTCTTCCCTATTTCATCTCTCATACGTTCCTATTCGTCTTCTATAATAACACTTTCCCGAATTTCAGTGCCACGTTGCCTAAAGCTATCTCTGAAAGGCTCAACATTTTGTTCCTTCAGTTGATCCAAGATCCATCTCCTAAATTTCCTACCTTTTTCCAATTTCTTCAAATTTAATCTGCAGTTCTTAGCCAATTAATTATGATCAGAATGCAAAGCTACCCCTGGAAATGACATAGAGATTAAAACGATGTTTCGATATCTTGAGGTAAAGAGGTACTAAACAATAAATCTATTACACTTCTGTGTCATGGATTCGAACGGCTGGCCTGTTGCGACTTCTTGACCCATCCATCTTCTCTTCAATGCTCTGAAGTAGGTTTCTTGGAATGCGTTCATCGCCCATTCTTTCTCTTTATTCTTTCCATGCTTCTCTGTATTCCTTAATCTTTTCATTTAAGTTGTACATTCCTACAATATTCCGGATGGCCTCCTACTTTTTTTTTCTGCTGCACTGGTCTCAAAACTCTCAACTTGGCTGCTTTGAGGCTACAGTGCGTTGAAGAGTTTACAGTCAACTTTTCGCTTACATGTCGTTCACTGGGACCTGCCACAGATTTACGAAAAATTTTGCACTGTCTCCTTTGTACTCTTCCTCTATTTCTAATACGAATTTAGATCTTAAGGGTAGCGAGCCTTGCAATGCATTGGATTTGGGGTTTTATTATCCGATATGTTTAGAGTGTGTCACGTTTGTATTTTATATAGTTACCTTCGTTATCCGAACCTAGAATCTTCTCGTAAACACAGAGTATTAATAAAATTTCTACATTAACTCTTACTATTCTTTCTCTCTATTCCGCTTTAACGTTATCAAAATATAATAAAAAAAGTATCGGAGGATACAGCACTGGTGTCTTAATTCTTCATTAGTATTTCATTGGGCAATATTTCAGGGAATTATCTGTGTGTCTATATTTAGGCTGCGGATAACGTCGATTATATGTAGTGATATTTCTCTTTTTTCCATGATTTCCACAGTTTTCCTATGTAAATACTGTCGCAAGTTTTTAAATTGTTATCTCTTCCTGTTACTATAAAGGAACTATTGTTCGAAGAACTTCTTCACCAACAGACAAACCTTTGTAAAGTTTCCTTCCTGAGAAGCTACTAATCCAGATCCTAATGAATTCAGTTGCTCATTATAAGCAATTGTAATGTGTTGTTCCAACCACAGCTGAAATCTTCTGCGAATTTTCTCGTCAATTTCTATTCTCCCAGTCCTCAGTTCAAAACGTTCATCACTCGAAGCCGAAAGTTAATTGCAGAACTGTTCCAGAGCTTTACACATGTGATGGGCTATTGATATACCGCAAATCTAGCGGTTCAAGACACTATCGGTGAAACTTCTTCCATGTCAAAGACCTGCAGCACTCTTCAGGTTATTCATAAGCGTTTGTTACATCGTCATGTCGGTCCATACTCCACACCAATACTTATCAGAGTGTCGAATCGTGAAGAAGCTGTCCTTGGTGAATTTATTGCACTCCACGGGTTTCATGGTTTCCTTCAGTTTTTCCATGTCCTGTAGGTACAAATGACACCCCTTAGCATAAGGAAAGTGTCCAGTTGCATGGAATATTGGGAGCATAATTCTCACACACTCTATATGGAGCGCCCAACTCTCCATAGGCTCTGCTTGGATGAAATGCAGTGCCAAGGTGACAAGCTGAATATATTGTATCCATCACTGAGAAGTTTCCCCTCTTTGCATAATATCATCCACTGTGTTGACAAATTTATTTTTCAGCTTTTCAAGCACTTAATGTTTCTCCAAATCGCCGAAAGATGCACCGTTTTCACTCATATCAGAAATACAGTGTTTAATATGTTGCCTCCCCTCCTCCATGACTGCCATTTCCTCCATTATTATGGTGGAAAGAGCACACATGGCTGCAGAGTGAGCTTGAATTCCCGTGTGTATGCACGACCAGAAAGTATATGGGGAACAGAAACTGGAGCATATACACTATACAAAAGTTGAGGTTGTCCACAGTCTCTCATTAAGAATCCTATTGCTCCTAGAAAAGACATTATCAAGTGAAAGCCTCCTAATCGAATAACAATATTAGTGAATAGCTCATTCGCTCCATTAGCTTCCGCTGCAACTATATCTCCAGCTTTCATGTAGAGTGGTTGACCAAACGTCACAATAATGTTTGCTGTGTGCTCCTCTTACTCTCCGTGATGGCATAAGTTAAAGCAGTTGAAATAGTGCTATAATCTGTGGGCAGGTTGTTAATGAATGGAAGCGCTAATACATTTGATTCCGTATAAGGCTCTCCAGTTGTGATTTTCTCCATAAAACCTTGCCATCCAGGAAAAGAAAGCAGTAAAGACTTTCCCATCATCCAAGTAAAATCGTGATTGGCAGGCGCTGTTGTTTTAGTGAATGATTGTTCTGAGTAGACTTTTGCAGAAGAGTTTCTTCAATTCCAACTCTATTCTGCCTTCGGAATGTTAGCGACTAATTTTCTAGGCACTTCCTCTTTCACTAGAGCTCGGCATTACAGACTGGTTCGTTACTTTCTGATGTTCTATCTCTCTCCCTGTAGTCACACATCTGATTCCTCCGATAGCATGGAATGTACCTTTGCCCGTCATTGTTGCAATAGTGAAGTCAGCTTTATCGAAAACGAACTGTGAGAACGAATCATTTGAAATATTTCGTTTTCAGAACTGAACGGCAGAAGCCTCAAATATAGCCACAGTTATACATTAAGAGCAGAAATCCATATTGGAGACAATTTCAACCAATGTTTTTTGGTCCCACTTTACGAAACTAGAACACTGCAAGACCAGGTTGCAGTGGGGAGATAAATGAATGTGTCATGGTAGCTGATACAATCACGTGGGATATTGCTGTACATTTTTTTTAAAGAGGACTGTTCACTATCTTTCTTTTTTGATAAAATCACATCTTTCACAAATTCATGTAAAGTGTCAGGAACCATAACTTCAGTATTCTCTGTCAAGTCATTGATATCTGGATAATCGGCAATACTGTAAGGAGTCATTCTTATCTTGACGGATGATAGTTGCTGCTGCTGTACTATTCTCTTTCTCTCATCTTTGTCATTAACAGTTCGTTCATTGTACCATTGATTCAAAAGTTTGCGGCCACTACTACGAAAACGTAAAACTGGGGGAGTTTTTGGCATTGTGACAGACAAAAACCAATCACCAATGTGTTCAGTCAGTTTATTTTTCAGAGTTTTTGTAGTCATTGTCTCTCCTTCTGGGAGGCAAACACTAACATTCTGCAACTAATCGAGCAGGTAAATTGACATTCCTCGGAACTTTCTACAATGTTGCATGATTCTTAAACAGCGGAATCAAACTTGGTTTCTTGAGGGAGGCCTCGTTTTGGAACAGAGGAGTAGTTGGACACTAATTTAGCATAGCAATCTTGATGATAACGGGATTGTGCAGCTACTAAACAAAAAACACTGATGATGCACTCGGCAACCTTTCTGCCGAAATCATGATCTCATTTCTCTGCTTTATCAAGCAGCATACGTCTCATAGTTTCTCATAGTTAAGGAGTGAACTTCAAACTCTTCACGGCGTTTGTGGAGCGATTTTTTTTTTTGTTTTCCCCACTATGTCACACTTTTCAACAGAAATGAAATAGACATCTCTGAAATTGAATGGATAAGAGGCTGAGGATCTCAAATTTCTATCATCTTCTTGTGCAACATTCTGATTAATTAGTTTCCTTATATTATCATTCCTTAATATATTCACGTCGACATACCTTCTGCACTTCAATCAGTCTAGCCTTTTGTAGAAGATTATGAGCCCCATCTTTCCGTTCCTCACTGACGCGTATCAGAGTTTCTAAGCTCTTCGCCGCTATTGATGTCTCTCCTTCCGAAACAGATTTACTACAAACAAAACAGGTAGTAGGGTCGAGTATTATTGTTTTCTTGTTTTCTCAGTCCGGACCAAAGGAATGAGACTGAGAAGAAGCACTTGATAACACCACAAACTGATGAGTACTGTCACAAAAACTCTCTGGCACTACTTTGACAGTTCACAACATTAAGTCAACTGAACTGGACACTGGGTAGAAAGAAACGGCAGCGACAAAAGTGGTTGGGGAACACTATGTGAATGGTAAGCGGAACTTGTCTTTTTCCTTGTTGGCACGTACTCCTGATTTCAACAACAACGATCGTAAGAGAAATATCATCTAGTAGAGTATATAGGCTTCGAAATATTTCCATACACTTTACTACGCTTTTCATTTAAATACTTTGCTATGAAACAAAAACTGCAAACTATTACGTTAACAGAATTCTATTCCAATTCTTATACCTCAAATACCATTCGTTTGAATGGAAAGATGCACAAGATCCTTTTAGTATATAATTTTGCGAGGAATGTATTTACTAATAAGAGCTCTGTTCGAAAAATGAGCCCTTTTGCTTATAAATTTAAAATATAGAACAAATTGACTTTTGGTGGGGATAAAAGAGGGACGCCCTCTTCCCGCCAACCCCCCCCCCTCCCCCTCCACCTTACGAAGGGGAACTTTTCTGTTTCTTATTACTATACCACACATGAGTATTTTCCCGAAGTTTCAAAACTTTATAAATGTTTCCCCCATTTGCTGATTTTCTTACTAATTTGCATGGGGTATTCCGAACTGTTTGTTGTTCGGGTAATATGATGTCTTCGATGTTTCTGATTCTGTTTGCTGCCGCCTTGGCATATAATAATTATAATGCGGTACAACAAACCAGCGACCAATAAGTCTCTTGCTACATGGAACTGCATATTTGATCGTTATCCTGTGGTGATATTCCTTCTAAAATGCTTCATTAATTCTCACTAGATTACGGACTTTATCAACCGCGAATCATCCCCACACGATTTTCTCCTGAGTTTGTGTACGCATTAAAGGAGTTTTGGCCCCTGTACACCCTTTTACACGTCGTTCAGGGAGACGTCGGTGTACTGTTGAGACAGAGGTTGAAGCTGCTCGCATACTATTTACATTCTCGAGGAATTCATGTGTAGTGCGACGTTTAGTCTGTACGAATATTAACTGATCTTCCTTGTATGATGTTACTTGAAGTCTTCCAGATCTTGACACAGTTGGCTTGAAACTTTGCAATGTATATATACAGGGTGGTCCATTGATCGTGACCGGGCTAAATATCTCGTGAAATAAGCGTCAAACGAAAAAACTACAAAGAACGAAACTTGTCTAGCTTGAAGGGGGAAACCAGATGGCGCTATGGTTGGCCCACTAGATGGCGCTGCCATAGGTCAAACGGGTATCAACTGCGTTTTCTTAAATAGGAACCCCCATTTTTTACTACATATTCGTGTAGTATGTAAAGAAATACGAATGTTTTAGGTGGACCACTTTTTTCGCTTTGTGATACATGGCGCTGTAACAGTCACAAACGTATAAGTACGTGGTATCACCCAACATTACGCCAGTGCGGACGGTATTTGCTTCGTGATACATTACCAGCGCTAAAATGGACAGTTTACCAATTGCGGAAAAGGTCGGTATAGTGTTGATGTATGGCTATTTTGATCAAAATGCCCTGCGGGCGTGTGCTATGTATGCTGATCGGTATGCTGGACGACATCATCCAAGGGTCCGGACCGTTCAGCGGATAGTTACGTTATTTAGGGAACCAAGAAGTGTTCAGCCATATGTGTAATGTCAACCACGACCTGTAACAAATTATGATGCCCAAGTAGGTGTTTTACATGCTGTCGCGGCTAACTCGCTGACAGGCGTAGTCCACTTTCTTGGTGCAGTGCGACCATGCAGGAAACATCAGGTCCTAAAGTTTGTGACACTTCTGTGGGAAGACAATTCGACACAAAGAGTACATATGAAGGCAGCACATATAATAACATCTGCACTTATCCCCGTTACACCGTCTATAAACTATCCGTTCCAAGAGCTTTTCGGATCTTACAGCTTTCTACGGCCTCTTGAAGTACACTTCCCTTCATAAGTTAGGAAGCACGAAGTGATCACGGACAACGGATAGGAGCTACAGTACAAATCAACATTTTTGTTTTGTTTTGTAAATATTCATTAAACTCGAACAGTACAGAGGTATATGTAAATGTTAACTCTGCCTCGTGATGGCTGGGTGTTGTGTGCTGTCCTTAGGTTAGGTTTAACTAGTTCTAAGTGACTTATGACCACAGCAGTTGAGTTCCATAGTGCTCAGGGCCATTTGAACCATTTTTTTTAAATGTTAACTGTAAATTCCTCAAAATAGTCATCCTTTGCTGTAGTCACTGCCTTGCATACTCTCGGATGCGATGGACCAATTATGCCGGGGTTTCAGTTGGAATTAATCTCCATTGTTGCTGAAAGACCCCCCGCCCCCCCCCCCCCTCCCCACCAAAGTGTCTCCTACTCCTGATTCCCAGTTTTCAGATGCTCCTACCTCATCCCATAGTCAGGTTACACTCAGGGGACTAGGGAAGCCATTCCATGTTTTCCAAAATTTTCTGAAATCGTACAAATGGCTCTGAGCACTATGGGACTTAACATCTGAGGTCATCAGTCCTCTAGAACTTAGAACTGGTTAAACCTAACTAACCTAAAGACATCACACACACCCATGCCCGAGGCAGGATTCGAACCTGCGACCGTAGCGGTCGCGTCGTTCCAGACTGAAGCGCCTAGAACCGCTTGGCCACACCGGCCGCCAAAATTTTCTGAATTTCTAGAGACTTTACATAGTTCTGACACATGCGGGATGTACGTTTCGGGTTGTTGTCTTGCTGTAAGACAAATCCTTTCCAAATCAGACTCAAATAGGGTGTTTTGGCATGCCGCTGGACTCGGTTATGATTATTGTTTTTTTTTTCATTTTTGCATCAACATTCATAAAATCTTTGAGTTTATTGCCTAAAAGAGATTGACATACCATAAAAGAATCCCCTCCATACACGCACTGAGAATTCAAGTGTTGGAGTAAACGTTTGAACTGATGAATTTTACTTCCAAATTTTCCGAACTTCAATTCATCGGCGATTAAGACACTTTCTCACTCTCCTGCTATCCAACGGTGGTTTGTCGTAGCCCACGGAAGCCTTTTATTCTTAAAGGATGCAAAAATGGTTTCCTATCCGCTACATAACTATGGAGGTAGTTTTGAATCTATTACGCTTACTGGTCACTACCAAATACTTTTCCCAGTATTCTGACATTTTACTGGGTTCTCCTGAGCGAGGACTGTCATGATAGGAGTTTGTATCTTGATGCCAATGTGTGGGCTTGACAACTCTGCTGACGGAAATAAAGAATGTCTTCGATATTTGTCGAACACTATTGCCCTTTGGTGCAAAGTGATCAACTGTATATGTAAATCATAAGGAATCTCACACTTTGGAGTCAATTTCGGTTACTTTTGCTGAGTTTACTGTCTTATTTCCCGGCGTGTCCTACATTCGTACAAACGGAATTGCAACTGAACAGAACTGTAAACACTGTACCTCTACATTACAGACGGTGAAAACCTCGTCTCGTGCTCCGTGCCCTGGCGTGGGTGCTAGAGTGTCCAGCTAAGCCGCACATATTCCGCACTGTCACACTAGGCTGTCTGAGCAGGGGAAGGAGGAAGAGAGGAAACAGCAAATACACCACATTAAGTGGTAGTGTAGTCGCACCCCATACGACTTGGTTTTATATTTGACTATTCTCAACAATATAGGTCACAAACAGAACGAATTTTCAGTAATGTTTAATTATTTATGGCACGCTGAATATATAATCTTTACCTGATACGAACTGCAGGCATACGGACAGACGCAGATAATTACACAAGTTTTCGCACTCATGTTACCACGTAATCGTGACTTACTTAGTTTCATAAACGAGAAAAACGTTTTTCATGCAAATAATCAATCGGTCATTGTAAGAGCTTTGCAGTCTCATTTCGGAGATGTGGAAACTCCATGCGATGAAAGCAATGTAGACGTCCTGAACAGATTTCTCATTAAAACGAAAATTATCTAGTAGGTCAATCAGTTACATTTGCACATGCAAAGGGGCGCTTTCCGCTGAAACGGAAATCGGTCTCGAAAACAGTTTTAAAGCAGATCGAAAACAAATGTAAGATTGGCTGTGTCCTCAAAACGTATAGGAAACTATTTTTGCAATTCTTTCAAGGTCACAATAAATTCACCAAACCTCAAGTCGCCTTTAACGGCAGTGAGCTTAGAGAACTCGACCGTGTTCGTCAAAATGTGTCCCTTGCATAGCGCGATTTTCTTTTTAAATGCATCCACATCAAATCAAAAAGCAGTTGTTCCTCACTTTGCAATATCTTACTGTGGGAAGTGTGGGGTCAAATCCATTTGAAATATGAGGTCTGCAATCCGGATGTTCAAATTTTCGTTCTTGGACTCTTTATTTTTTTCATAAATTCAGCAATAGCGAGTCTTAAATCGCAAAATTGTTCTCTGTTTTCCTCTTGACTTCAAAAATGGTTCAAATGGCTCTGAGCACTATGGGACTCAACTGCTGTGGTCATAAGTCCCCTAGAACTACTTAAACCTAACTAACCTAAAGACAGCACACAACACCCAGCCATCACGAGGCAGAGAAAGTCCCTAACCCCGCCGGGAATCGAACCCGGGAACCCGAGCGTGGGAAGCGAGAACGCTACCGCACGACAACGAGATGCGGGCTTTTCCTCTTGACTTCACCAATGTTCTTTGCAGTAAGGCATAGAGTCTCCATACTCCAATTCTATCTAAAACACTTGCAGCTGACAGTGAAATAATGTGTGCGACTTCACATATGTATGTTACAATTCATTTGCATGCCGGCAAATTTAGAAGAACGTGATTCTTGATGTACTGAGCAATAAAACTTACTTGTCGATCGTTGCAATTATTTGCTCTCTCATTGGCAACTAAGTCTTTAAATTCTTTCAGCATACCGCTGTAGTATCGTTTCCTAGCAAATCTGCAGTACCCGTCGCATAAGTGCCTGCGTAATAGATACTGAGAATTCCCATCCTTCTCTTCTGTCATTCGCATTCATTTTTAAAGGCTTGTGGCGATAGATCCCTAGACTGCCTCTCTTTCTGCAAACATCCAGTGGACTTGTGAACGTCCTTGATACCAAGAACAAATAGCAGAGGGTAAATAGAGCGACATTAAGATTCTGCCGAACTGAAGAGATTTATCGTCCGGTGTAGCCGAGCGGTTCTAGGCGCTTCAGTCTGGAACCACGCGACCGCTACGGTCGCAGGTTCGAATCCTTCCTCGGGCGTGGATGTGTGTGATGTCCTCAGGTTAATTAGGTTTAAGTAGTTCTAAGTTCTAGGAGACTGATGACCTCACATGTTAAGTCCCATCGTGCTCAGAGCTATTTGAACCATTTTTAAATAGATTTGTGCCAACCGAAATATCGCACGCTACCAGATACCTCCAGGAATGTTGGAGCACAGCCGTCACGGGCCTTGGCTCCCCCCTGGCCCGTAAACTACTCCGCATGAAGTTCGTCTCTCCGCGGCCAGCACTGCACTGCACAGTTGCACTGCTTGGCCTAACCGGGCATTGTGGCCGAGCGGTTCTAGGCGCTTCAGTCCGGAACCGCGCCACTGGTACGGTCGCACGTTCGAATCCTGCCTCGGGCATAGATGTGTGTGAAGTCCTTAGGTTAGTTACCGATGTGTATGCACAATACTGTGTCATTATTAATCGTTATTCGGGCATACTACTCCGTATTCTAACCAATAACTGACAGAGATAACTCAGACTTTGCTCTTTTGTATCACGTAGTATGGTGTTTCGAAACATGTGTAGGGACATCTGTTTATTCTTTCGACTTTCTCATTCTCATCTTCTTGCTCTTGTTGAATGTACATACGGAAGTAAGTGTACAAAAGTAAACAGATGGGACAATAGCAACTAAACCTCGGAGACGCTTAGTGTGTAAAATACGATGTGCTCGGTATGCCGGTGAGGTCTGCGGCACAACAGTATTTTTCTGGGGTGACGCACGGAGTGGGAACGAAAGGGACAAGGGAGTGAATAACTGCATACGAGTAGAGACGGTGAACTTGGGCGAGAACGGCAGCGCGGACGAGATTGCAAAGCCACAATATGGACCGACTGGAGCCGGCTGTGGGGTGCTGAGCAGTTGGACGGGTGTTGGCGGGAGGGGAGGGGAAGGGTGCTACCCCCGCCCCCACCTCCGGGAGGAAGAGTATGGTGGGGGATGGAGAGAAGGGAGGGGGGCGCCTTGCTGCTCACGTCCGGCGGAGTTTTGGCGGCAGACAAGTCCGCTGCCAAGTTGCATGAAATGTAGTCCGTGTTCCCGGCGGAAATGCAGCTGGCCTCCGCCGAGCTGCCCGTGATGAACGTCCGGGCTGTCTGGCCTGCCTTCTGCCGCCCGCCTTCTACGTCGAAACTCTGCGCGGTCAGGTTAAATTTCAGTCTCGCAGCAAAGAGAATTTTTTTTTTTTTTTTAAATATAACAAACATTCTAGCAAAAGCTAACTAGCACGTGTAACTCAGTCGAAAAGTTATTATCCATTTTTTTCCATTTCAGCCTGAGGAGAGAATAAATTGCTCTTTTCGAAATAGGCACCTGCTGCGACGACGGTTATGAGTAGAGTTTTATTTACAGCGAGATTGACTTTCCTGAAATATACAGTCACCACCTAGCCGCAACTAACCGCGTTCGGAACATTTGTTGTTACAGTCATTCCACTTTCAGCACCCAAGCAGATCACTAACACCCATACAATTCCTAGATGTTAACTCACGATAAGTAACTTTATTGAGGTACGATTATTAATAACTAATTTTATTAAAAGAATAAATTAATTTATACATATAGGGAATTAGACTGAAACTGAAACATATTTCATTACTATTCGGGGTACAATGTATAGAGCTAAAGTGCGTTTACGACGTCTGCAGCTCTTTCGTTGCTTGCTTTTAAAAGATAACTCGCTCCGTTTCTGCATTACGACAACGACTGCGCTGTTTCCTGCGTCTTCCCGACACTCTTTATACAGGGTGTTACAAAAAGGTATGGCCAAACTTTCAGGAAACATTCCTCACACACAAAGGAAGAAAATATGTTATGTGGACATGTGTCCGGAAACGCTTACTTTCCATGTTAGAACTCATTTTATTACTTCTCTTCATGTCACATTAGTCATGGAATGGTAACACACAGCCACAGAATGTACTAGCGTGACTTCAAACACCTTATTACAGGAAATGTTCAAAATGTCCTCCGTTAGCGAGGATACATGAATCCACCCTCCGTCGCATGGAATCCCTGATGCACTGATGCAGCCCTGATGAATGGCGTATTGTATCATAGCCGTCCCCAATACGAGCTCGAAGAGTCTCTACATTTGGTACCGGGGTTGCGTAGACAAGACATTTCAAATGCCCCCATAAATGAAAGTCAAGAGGGTTGAGGTCAGGAGAGCGTGGAGGCCATGGAATTTGTCCGCCTCCTCAATCCATCGGTCACCGAATCTGTTGTTGAGAAGCGTACGAACACTTCGACTGAAATGTGCAGGAGCTCCATCGTGCATGAACCACATGTTTTGTCGTACTTGTAAAGGCACATGTTCTAGCAGCACAGGTAGAGTATCCCGTATGAAATCATGATAACGTGCTCCATTCAACTTAGGTGGAAGAACAAGGGGCCCAATCAAGACATCACCAACAATGCCTGCCCAAACGTTCACAGAAAATTTGTGTTGATGACGTGATTGCACAATTGCGTGCGGATTCTCGTCAGCCCACACATGCTGATTGTGAAAATTTACAACTTGATCACGTTGGAATGAAGCCTCATCCGTAAAGTGAACATTTGCACTGAAATGAGGATTGACACATTGTTGGATGAACCATTCGTAGAAGTGTACCCGTGGAGGCCAATCAGCTGCTGATAGTGCCTGCACACGTTGTACATGGTACGGAAACAACTGGTTCTACCGTAGCACTCTCCATACAGTGACGTCGTCAACGTTACCTTGTACAGCAGCAACTTCTCTGACGCTGACATTAGGGTTATCGTCAACTGCACGAAGAATTGCCTCGTCCATTGCAGGTTTCCTCGTCGTTCTAGGTCTTCCCCAGTCGCGAGTCATAGGCTGGAATGTTCCGTGCTCCCTAACACGCCGATCAATTGCTTCGAACGTCTTCCTGTCGGGACACCTTCGTTCTGGAAATCTGTCTCGATACAAACGTTCCGCGCCACGGCTATTGCCCCGTGTTAATCCATACATCAAATGGGCATCTGCCATCTCCGCATTTGTAAACATTGCACTGACTGCAAAACCACGTTCGTGATGAACACTAACCTGTTGATGCTACGTACTGATGTGCTTGATGCTAGTACTGTAGAGCAGTGAGTCGCATGTCAACACAAGCACCGACGTCAACATTACCTTCCTTCAGTTGGGCCAAATGGCGGTGAATCGAGGATGTACAGTACATACTGACGAAACTAAAATGAGCTCTAACATGGAAATTAAGCGTTTCCGGACACATGTCCACATAACATCTTTTCTTTATTTGTGTGTGAGGAATGTTTCCTGAAATTCTGGCCGTACCTTTTTGGAACACCCTGTATAAAGAGTGTCGGGAAGACGCTGGAAAACAGCGCAGTCGTTGTCGTAATGCAGAAACGGAGCGAGTTATCTTTTAAAAGATCATGATATTTGGCTCTCTGGACAAGAGTGGGAGTATCTCTGAAAGGGACAAATTTGTAAACTGTTCGCCTGCTGCCGTGGTTAAAGCATACCGAGTGTGGCAAAATGGATACATCCAAAACTAGCGCCCAGACACCTGTGATGCTCCAAGGGTCATAGATCACAAGGGTGAACGACGGCTGCGGAGATGCGTGCGGGTGAACAGATGTGCAGCTATTGAGCAACTGTCCGATCAGATGGAGCAAGGGGCTACCAACAGCCTCCTCAGCGACTGTTCAGCGAACTTGCTGGATGTGGACCTTCGGGTCAAGCGCCTGGTTCATGCAACCATGCTAGCTGCATTTCATCGGTGTCGATATCTGGAATCTGCAAGCCAGTACAGCAACTGGACGTCCACTGAGTAGCAACATGAATCCTTTTCAGATAAACTACGTTTTATGCTCCAACGGATAGATGGCTGTAGGCGTCTACGGTGTCAATCGTCTAAAAGCAAACACCTCGCCCCAGTCTTTGGAAGGGAGAGTTATGGTGTGCGGAATGTTTTAGTGGCATTTGCTGGGTGATGTCGTCATTCTGAAAGGCACAATGGGTCTACACAAGTATGCATCGCTCCTTGGGGATCATGGTCAACCTTACAGTTTGTTTTTCCTCGGGGGATGGCATCTACCAGTAAGATAGTTCAGAGTGTGACAGAGCTCTTAGTACACGTACATGGTTCGAAGAACACCAGGATGTTTTCCGTACATCACTGACCTCCAAACTCCCCGGATTTAAACCATATCGAGAATCTGTGGGATCACCTATAGCGGGCTTTTGACGCCATGGAACCTCATCCGATAAATCTAGTGCAGCTGGCCACTGCGCTCCAGTTGTCATGGCCCCAAATCCCTGTCGGTACCTGCCAGAACCTCTTTCCTTCATGTCTTGATCTGCAAAAGGTGGCTATTCAGGTTTTTGACAGATGGTCACATTAACGTAGGCTGTCACAGATATCCTTCATGCGGTCGGGCTAGAAATAGTCACGCGAGCGCTCGCGCGGGCGGTCGGCCGACCGCCCGAGAGTTTTCATCAATCTCTTGACGTTTTCCGTTTTTAAAGGTCATATTTACGTAAAATATCGACATAGGAAATCTCACACAATATTGCAAACATATTTGTAATCAAAATTATTTATTTAACAATAAAATATGCAATGGAATACAAAAAGGAAGCCATATACCCAAATTTAATATAAGAACAATTTTTTAATTGCAATGTTTTGGGACTGTATAATGTAATACTTAAGACTAGAATTATTCACTGTCTTAACTCGTCACAAGAAAAGCTAATTTTGCTTTGAAAAAAGAATTTTTGATAGAAAACGTCACAAACATTTCTGTCAGATGAAAAATGCTGATCAGTCTGTATGCATTTCATTTTCGTTTTGAGGCTGACAACAATTATTGCACGTAACTGTCGTAGAGAGACGTTTCTTCCACATTCACCGCATTCTCCCTTTGTTTTTATATTATTTTTGAGACAAACAAATAACATATTCATCTCCTTGTAGAGGTTGATACAGCTCGATAAACTACGTCACTCTCTCTGTAATTTTCCAAAAATACTAACAAATCTTTTGGCAAATGCTTCAATTTAGCTCTTTCTTTCAGGTTTTCGCTCATCATTTCCAAAGATAACGCATGTAAGAATAGTATTCTCGTTTTTTCTTTCAAATTACATGTGTTGAATTGAAAAAATGCGTAACGAATTAATTCCTGCCAAGTCAAGTAAGCGAAAAAATATACATGCAGGCCACCTTTGTGTTCTTCTTGATGTTGAAATTCTGGAGCATATGCACATTTACTGGAGAATTGGAAGAGTCCATGAAATTGAGGAATTATAGGGGAATTACAAAAAGAAATACTTACATTTCGAAGTCGCAAGGCGGTAATTGACCGTTTTTGTAAGTGCCGTAAGTGCTTGCAAGGTGGTAAACTGACCGAGTTTGTAGGTGCCGTAAGCGCTCGCAAGGTGGTAAACTGACCGCCGAACGTATTCGGACCTATTTGCCTTGGAGGCAGAGAGGTGCGACTGGGACGAAGTTTGAGCAGCTTCTGCCGGAAAAAGGTGCAACTAGAGAATACATGTCCCTCCCGCCGCCTCGTTACCTTTGTGGAGTACATATGGCGCGAAATTGCAACAAGGCGGTCACTTCACCGCCCTCGCGAGCGAGTGAAGGATATTTGTCCCTCCTTTCTTTCCTCATTTGTGTCACGACCTCCTAGGTTGCGATTATCGCGATTTCCGAGACTGCGTTTGGTTTGGGACGTACTATCAGAAGTGAAATTTTCTGTGAGTGAAACAAAATACCAACTAAATTCACTTACAAATAGTTGGAAGTTATGACCAAGCTGTGTGACTGGCTACACATATCCGACTCACGATTCGTCGTTATGACTTCACATCATTAATCTCTAGAGTCATAACCGACAGGAGCAAGCAATACAAAAGCAGCAGACAACGGATGCACTTTTCCGAGCTGCAGTTTTCAAACTTCTTCATTCAAATAAACTGTATTGCGGATTACTCCATCTAGGCAATGAACACAAAGACTTGAGCACATATGCGCGGTTGCTAAATGAAACATCTCGCCGTCATAATCTCCTGACTGTACTATGGGATGGTGTAATTTACGGGGTGTCACCCCATAAGAATAGCCAATTGGACACGTCTTACTCGTACTAAGGTTCCAGTCAAACGTCTCCATCAAAGTCTAATCGTTGTTTCATTATTCATAGAATGCCAAAACCACTGTAGCACTATGGCTGTCTAAAAAAACCTTTCTCCACAAAAGAAAAGAAGGAAAACTACCGTTGGACTAAAATTACTAGAAACGAAAACATAGAGGCTATGCCCATTGACCGCAGTTCACGCCTATCCACCCTATCTGACTCATTCTCACCCTCTCCAACATTGTTTGAAATTCCACTCAAGTAAAATTTTAGGAGTTCTTGAATTTCATACATTCTACCCTGTCATTATTTAATAAAATTGCAGCCAAATAGCCACATACAGTTACTTTGCTTAACATTTGAATTTACATTTTACATTTTTGCATATTCATTTATCGATTTCACTCTTTTACTGCACAGTTCTATGTGATATCGCTCACAGGCTTCGTTACACAGTTCACATACACATGTTGCGGTTGGGTCGTGATAAGTTTGTTGAAATTCTGGAGCATATGCACATTTACTGGAGAATTGGAAGAGTCCATGAAATTGAGGAATTATAGGGGAATTACAAAAAGAAATACTTACATTTCGAAGTCGCAAGGCGGTAATTGACCGTTTTTGTAAGTGCCGTAAGTGCTTGCAAGGTGGTAAACTGACCGAGTTTGTAGGTGCCGTAAGCGCTCGCAAGGTGGTAAACTGACCGCCGAACGTGTTCGGACCTATTTGCCTTGGAGGCAGAGAGGTGCGACTGGGACGAAGTTTGAGCAGCTTCTGCCGGAAAAAGGTGCAACTAGAGAATACATGTCCCTCCCGCCGCCTCGTTACCTTTGTGGAGTACATATGGCGCGAAATTGCAACAAGGCGGTCACTTCACCGCCCTCGCGAGCGAGTGAAGGATATTTGTCCCTCCTTTCTTTCCTCATTTGTGTCACGACCTCCTAGGTTGCGATTATCGCGATTTCCGAGACTGCGTTTGGTTTGGGACGTACTATCAGAAGTGAAATTTTCTGTGAGTGAAACAAAATACCAACTAAATTCACTTACAAATAGTTGGCAGTTATGACCAAGCTGTGTGACTGGCTACACATATCCGACTCACGATTCGTCGTTATGACTTCACATCATTAATCTCTAGAGTCATAACCGACAGGAGCAAGCAATACAAAAGCAGCAGACAACGGATGCACTTTTCCGAGCTGCAGTTTTCAAACTTCTTCATTCAAATAAACTGTATTGCGGATTACTCCATCTAGGCAATGAACACAAAGACTTGAGCACATATGCGCGGTTGCTAAATGAAACATCTCGCCGTCATAATCTCCTGACTGTACTATGGGATGGTGTAATTTACGGGGTGTCACCCCATAAGAATAGCCAATTGGACACGTCTTACTCGTACTAAGGTTCCAGTCAAACGTCTCCATCAAAGTCTAATCGTTGTTTCATTATTCATAGAATGCCAAAACCACTGTAGCACTATGGCTGTCTAAAAAAACCTTTCTCCACAAAAGAAAAGAAGGAAAACTACCGTTGGACTAAAATTACTAGAAACGAAAACATAGAGGCTATGCCCATTGACCGCAGTTCACGCCTATCCACCCTATCTGACTCATTCTCACCCTCTCCAACATTGTTTGAAATTCCACTCAAGTAAAATTTTAGGAGTTCTTGAATTTCATACATTCTACCCTGTCATTATTTAATAAAATTGCAGCCAAATAGCCACATACAGTTACTTTGCTTAACATTTGAATTTACATTTTACATTTTTGCATATTCATTTATCGATTTCACTCTTTTACTGCACAGTTCTATGTGATATCGCTCACAGGCTTCGTTACACAGTTCACATACACATGTTGCGGTTGGGTCGTGATAAGTTTTGTTCTTGCAGATTAGATGATGAAAGCCGTGATTAGAAAGTCTAGTTACGACATGTCACTGTTCGAAGTTTGGTGCTGTCCATGAGCGGTTCGTCATTGCTTCGGTGCCATAAAACTCGGGCCATATTTTTTCTCATTTGTCCTCCATGATCTTCAGTTGCTTTCTGGAGGCCCTGGTGTGTGGCATCATATATCGAAGTCTGATGTCTTCAATTAGGAAGTCTCTCTCGCTAGCAGGTACACTAGTCTAGATCTTGTTGTCTTTGAGAGAAATAATCCTCTTTTTAGATAGGTCGATTTTACCTTTTCTAGTGTTTCCAGATTTTTTTCTGTCAGGTGGTCCCATATAACCTCCATCCCATAGGCCAGGATTGGCAAGATTTTTGTGTTGAATAATTTCATGGCTGTTTCTAGACTGAGTAGGCGGATGTTTTTGATGTCCTGTATTGCTATTATTGCTTGAGCTGCACGATGCTCTAATAAACATTCAGACCAAAATCAGCAACGTATTTCTGTTTAAAATCGACTGCGAGAAAGAAAATGGTGTGCTGTGAAAATATGCGGCTTTCCTCTTCCCAGTTAGTTACAAGGGTATTTAAAATATTATTCAAATGGTTTCTTCCACGTATATTCCATTTCCTCATATACAATTTTAATCACGAATTGTATACCTAACAATCTTAAGAGGAAGAAGGGATGTTGGATATATGGTCATATTATACCGGTTTTGAGTAAGTATTCATCCGAAACTTCGCAGTCTTCCCCGATCAAAGATAAAAAAATGAGAAATACTGTCACTGAATCTACAGTCCTCACAGACCCAGCAATTGGAGAGATATCTTCTATTAATGATATCAGCTGATTTTTCCATTCATTTTAAGTGACTTTATTACCAGATCAATGTTTCGTTTGCAAGAACAATAAACAAGTCTCAAGGTCAGAGTTTGAGGGTAAAAGGAGATTGACATAAAGGGACAGGAAGAGGAAACGGACAGAGGGACAACAGTTATAGAAAGAGGGGTGAGGAGGAAACTGAGAGGAATTGGTGATGGAGAGGAGGAGGTGGAAAATGCGAGAGGGAAGGTGGAGGAGAAGGACAAGCGAGAGTGAACGAGGAACATGGACAAACAAAGGGGAAGGTGGAGAAGATCAGAGAGAGGGGGAAAAGAACATTAGAAAGTATACACAATTACAACACATATCTGGCAATTACAAAGCATTGACAGGCTCACTAGGCGTCTACGTTTACTTCCTTCCCTAATCTATACATTAGTTAAGTCTCAGTTACCACCCCTTCAACTAACACTCCAAATTCGTCTGCTGTGGCAACTCCATATCCAGTGCTCCCACAAATTTAACTCCAAGATCACAATTAAGCTCCTAAACTTCTCTTGGGCGCATTAATCGATCCACTTACAAAACTAAACAGATGGCTATTGATTTCAAAGCAGTACATAACATCCAACTTGCAAAATAGAAGCATTTCAATCATTAGATTCTATACCTTTTAACACTAAATTTTAATCAATTTTAATACTGCAAAATATTATTATACTTACACTAAAAATTCTCGTCCACTAAATACCGCAGTTATGCCTACAAACAAAGAACGAATGTCGAGAATGAAACGATCATTAAACAAAAAAATGGTTCAAATGGCTCTGAGCACTGTGGGACTTAACATCTGAGGTCATCAGTCCCCTAGAATTAAGAACTACTTAAACCTAACTAACCTAAGTACATCACAAACATCCATGCCCGAGGCAGGATTCGAACCTGCAACCGCAGCGGTCGCGCGGTTCCACACTGAAACGCCTAGAACCGCTCGACCACAGTGGCCAGCAATCATCAAACAAATTGATTGCTTTTTACATTGGGTAGTACTGATGTCACACACGGGATCATTGTTGAAATTGAATGTCGGAACTTCATGCCAAGTCTTATCCACCTTCTGGTGGTAGTGTGAACAGTCAAAATTTCTTGGGTGCAACGTTCCACAACAGTAATCAAACCGAATTTGAAGGGAGGATATATGCCATTTTGTAACTTATTAATAATGCAACTGTACATCAGTAAGCTTTTCAAAATCGCGAAAGCAAAAGATAAACCCAAGTTTCAGAATGATACAAAGATAATTTCGCGAACATACGAGGTTCACTCCAAAAGAAATGCACATTATTCTTGTAAAAATAAAGTTTTCATTCTGCATGTGTGAAAGATTCTCAGTGTGTAGATACATCCTTCCCGCTTGTATTCAAACTTAGTTCAACCTGTTCCCGTGATTGGCGCCGTCACAGCATGTCTTCAAGATGGCTGCTACACTTGACGTTCGTCAGAAGCAACGTGCTGTCATAGAATTCCTGTGCTGTGAAAGCGGGACAGTGGGAAACATCCACAAGAGGTTGAAAAAGCTGTACGGAGATGCTGCTGTCGATCGCAGTACAGTTTGTCGCTGGGCAAGCAGGTTACATGATGCAAGCGGGCACGGAAATATTGAGGATTGCCCTCGCAGCGGCAGGCATCGTACTGCACACACTCCACACAATGTGCAGAGAGTTAACGAATTGGTGACTGCAGACAGGCGCATCACAGTGAACGAATTGTCACGCTACGTTGAGATAGAGGAAGGAAGTCTTTGCAGAATACTGAAAGTGTTGGCGTTAAAAAAGATTTGTGCGTGGTGGGTTCCCAGGATGTTGAGAGTGGCTCACAAAGAAACAAGAAAACGGTATGCAGCGAACTTTTGGACCAGAACGAGAATAGTGGAAAGGAATTTCTTGGAAGAATTGTGACAGGTGATGAAACATGGCTCCATAATTTGTCACAAGAGACGAAGAGGCAATCAATGGGTTGGCATCATGCAAATTCACCCAGGAAAAAAATATTCAAAAACACAACTTCTGCTGTAAAAGTTATGGCTACGGTATTTTTCGATTCCGAAGGACTTTATGCCAAGTGGAACCACCATAAATTCTGATGCATGTGTGACGACACTGAAGAAACTTAAAACTCGACTGAGTCGCGTTCGACCACATCAGCAAAAGCAGGATGTTTTGCTGTTTGCACGACAATGCATGGCCACATTTCAGTCAAAAAACCATGGAAGCGATCACAAAACTCGGATAGACAACACTGAAACACCCGTCTTACAGTCCTGACCTGGTTGGCTCTGAGCACTATGGGACTTAACATCTATGGTCATCAGTCCCCTAGAACGTAGAACTACTTAAACCTACCTAACCTGAGGACATCACACAACACCCACTCATCAGGAGGCAGTGAAAATCCCTGACCCCGCCGGGAATCGAACCCGGGAACCCGGGCGTGGGGAGCGAGAACGCTACCGCACGACCACGAGCTGCGGACTCCATGTGTCTATCACCTCTTTGGGAAACTGAAAGACTCTCTTCGTGGAACAAGGTTTGAAGATGATGACTCCCTTGTGCACGCTGCCAAACAGTGGCTCCAACAGGTTGGTCCAAAATTTTACCCTGCGGGTAGACAGGCGCTCGTTCCAAGATGGCGTAAGGTAGTTGAGAGGGATGGAAATTATGTGGAAAAATGAAAATATTGTTCCTAAAGGATGTATCTACACGCTGTAAAACTTTCAAACATGTAGAACAAAAGATGAATTTAAAGAGAAATAGTGTGCATTTCTTTTGGATTCACCCTCATACATAAACTCTGAACAACTATTTTACGATGAACAAAGTGCTTACGTTAACTGATTCCCAAAAATTACGTTATGTTTATATAAGGTTGTAACGAACAAAGTTGTAGCGTGAGTAACTTTATAACATAGTTACAAGTACGTTAGATTTCCTATAAAAATGTTCCCATTTTTTTCTCTAGAACTAATAGTTTCCGCGTTACAGGGCATGGAGAAACCGCTGATTATTATAAATATTGTTTTAATGCGGTAAAAGTGATGTTTATCGTTAAATGAAGTGAATTAAAAAGTATTAAATGTGTGTACCACATCTAAGTGTAATAAATCCGTATTGAGGGACAAGCTGTGTTGGGAGTGTAGCAGCTTGCAAGGGGGGGGGGAGCGATGATGTGTGCGGAAGAAGTGCCTGCCAGACAAGGTAGGAATACAGACGCGCATTATTAATAGCACTAAAGCAACTATTTCATACTGACAGAATCTACATAAATCTCAGCACACTACTGTACACTGCTGTAGAAGAACTGTACGGTAGCTGTCGTGTTCTTCCGAGGAAGACAAATTTCCCACAATGAATGGTCCTTGGTTATCATTTTACAGACAAAGGCCAGCACTTCCCGTCAAGTTCTCTTATGTGAGTAGCCAAAATAACTTTACTGCACTCCTGTCTATATACTGGAATTATTTTCAGTTTATTAAGCTAGTACTTACTTGCAGTTGTTGAGTGATCCATTATGTAAAAAACATAAACAGCTGGTGGTGCCATGTGTCTTCCACACTGAAGGGCCTATCCCAAGCGTAACGTGATGTCAAACTGTATTTGACAATGTCAGTTTTATTGTCTCCATTATCACTACCTGGAGTACATTTCACAGCACAAGGGCTATCAAATGCGTCACTCCAGCATCAGATCTCCAAAAATATGAAGAGACCAAGGTGGTTTACACCTGCTACAGAAGTAGGTCACCTAGACATTATAAGACTACAGGTATTTCATCGTAAGTCCAGCATTGCATTACAGCAGATTACTCTTATATACTTGAATATGATCTGTGTCAGTCTATCACACACATTCACGTCCATCTTGAAAGATGTACTGTGACCATGTGGTAAGTGGCTCCGCTCAGTGCAGACCACTCTATAAGTACCATCAATTCATGAACAGAAGAGATTTATGCTGTTTACCAGTAACACGGTAAATCGTGGTAGAAATGCAGCAACTTTCAGTCATTCAGTAATCCACTGTAAAGTGACTAAAACAGAATTGTATTGTTGATTGGCGACTCCATGTTGCCTTGTGCACTACGACCAGATAACAGGTATACTTGAAAAAAGAGACAGCATTGGTCGTATATTTTTTACTATCGCAAAATCGATTTTCTGTCACTGAGTGATCATCTTCAGTGCTATATTGTATAACTTAAATTAGGATGCACTGTTGTCACTAAGCTTACGGCAATCAAGATGGTCACTCAGTGACAGAAAATCGATTTTGCGATAGTAAAAAATATACGACCAATGCTGTCTCTTTTTTCAAGAATTGTATTGATTTCCAATACGCTGTCAACCATAAACAGTAGCAACGTGTAACCGCAGCCTCATTCACGTCAGCGAAGATACAGCTTTGCCAATTCCATGACATGGACAGGTCAGTTAGCACTGTAGCGTCGCCTGCCACATCTGTTGACCGACGGGAAAGCTATTTTTACGGTTGCCTGTTCGACCGTAAGGACGGTCAATCTGTTTCGTACGTGATCTGGGGTGTCACATTCACCAGTGCAAACCTTTTCCATCAACGCTGCGTCGGGCGTGGACTGCATCACACAATTTTAACACACAGGACCGTATTTTTCATAAAACTTCAGTCAAAAACGGAAAAAGAGCAGCCATTCAAGAAACTGGAAGTACCGCCACTATATAAACATATGTTCAGTGAAACTATTTTGTCTATTCATTCATGAAAGTACGACACAAGAAAATCTTGGGAGGATTGTCTGTCTGTAACTGAAAATCGAGCAGCGCTCGTAGGTGAGGAAGTAGCCTTTCCCAGAAGAACACTGCAGCTGCCATACAGGACAATTAAGAGCCAATTTCCCCTCTAGCAGCGTATAACCGTGTGCAGAGCTTTAAATAGATACTGTCCACATTCGTTACTCCTGTTTATATTATTATTATGTATTAATAACTGTAGTTGCTTCTTCTGGTGCAGTGGGGCAGACAGAATCGGGAATCACCTGATCGACCTTCAGCTTACAGAGTTATGAAGGAAGGAAGTGCCTGAAAGCAATGCGGTCACCTACCTTCCCTTGTTGTTCCAGCCCAAACATTTCCCTTCTCCACCACGTTACGCGATGTTCATTCATTTCTTACTGTCAGTCACTGCACACATTACACAAACAATTTTTGATAATGTAGCACTACACGCAATAAACAATGATGTGCCAAAGAAGCTGGGATATGCATGTGTATTCATATACAGAAACATGTAAACAGGCAGAATGCTACAATGGCAGGTTATCAAGATTTAAATGAGTTTGAATGTGGTGTTATAGTCGGCGCACGACGAAGGGACACATCTCCGCTTTAGCGATGAAGTGAGGATTTTCCCGTACGACTATTTCACGAGTATGCCGTGAATATCAGGAATCCGGTAAAACATCAGCTCTCCGACATCTCTGTGGCCGAAAAAAGATCCTAGAAGAACGGGGCGAACGACGACTGAAGAGAAGTGACAGAAGTGAAACCGTTCCCCAAATTGCTGCAGATTTCTGTGCTGTTCCATCAACAAGTGCATCATGCGAACCATTCAACGAAAGATCATCGATATGGGCTTTCGGAGCCGAAGGCCTGCTCATCTACCCTTGATGACTGCTCGACGCAAAGCCTTACGCTTCACCTGCGCCCGTCAGAAACGATATTGGACTGTTGATGACTGGAAACATGTTGCCTGGTCGGACGAGTCTCATTTAAAATTGTATCGAGGGGATGGGTGTGTACTAGTATGGAGACAACCTCAGGAACCCATGGACCCTGCACGTCAGCAGGGGACTGTTGAAGCTGCTCGAGGCTCTGTAATGGTGTGGGGCATGTGCACTTGGAGTGAAAACGGACCCTTGATATGTCTAGATACAATTCTGATACGTGACACCTGCGTAAGCATCCTGTCTGATCACCTGCTTCCATTCATATCCATTGTGCATTCTGACGGACTAGGGCAATTCCAGCAGGACAATGCGATATCCCATATGTGCAGAATTTCGACAGAGTGGCTCCAGGAACTCTCTTATTAGTTTAAACGCTTCCGCCAGCCACCAGACACCCCACACTTGAACATTATTGAGCATATCTGGAAAGCCTTGCAACGTGCTGTTCAGAAAAGAACTCCACCCTCTCTTCCTCGTACGGATTTATGGACAGCCCTGCAGGATTCATGACGTCAGTTCCCTCCAGCACTACTGCAGACGTTAGTCACGTCCACGCCACGTCGAGTTGCGGCACTTGTGCGTGCTCGCGGGGGCCCTACACGATGATGTTACAAAGTGTACCAGTTTCTTTGGCTCCTCGGTGTATGTTGAGATCAGGATCATAACACAACTTTTGAATTCCATTTCATGTACTGGAAGATCCCATTTCCTAACCTGAAAAATTACGTCAGCATCTCTCTATAAAAAGTGAAAAATTCAACTCAAAAGATGATAAGTTGTTAGTATTAGAGTAGCAAATATGTACTTTCACAGTAATGTCTTGCAGATATGAAGAAGAGAAAAAAGGAGGGAAACATAAAAAGTTGTGAGAAAGTGTTACGAGAAACACAGATATTTGATTATTATTATAATTACTTGTGTTACATTTCTTACAAACCACCTATTCTGTGTTATCTAGATAATGCTGCACTGTATAGAAGCTATTGCTTAATAAGTACTTCTTAATTGTCTTTTTAACAAAGTTCTTTTTAATTTCCTCTCCAATCACTTTGGGTAATTTTTTGTACATTTACTTGGTAGAAAGTCCTGTTTAGGGTTTAATTTTTATTCTTTCTCGGTGAATGTAAACTGAGTCCAGATCTTGTTCCATGGAGTCACTATCAATGTTAATTTCGATGTACGTAACTGACTGGTAATTGTACCCACATAGCACAGTTTAAGGTCCCCAATTTTCTGAACAGACCTTTACGAAGAGCTCGATTACTATCTTATGAGATTAATCTTATGGTATTTTTCTGTAACGAAATAGGTGCAGTATTAGCAGTCATATTGGAAACTAAATTAGTTTCCACATCTTGTAACGCGCATAGCGGTGGAAAACGCACCTGCTCAACCGGCGAGAAATGCTCCGCTGGGGATGTTTCGATCGTACTGCTGCTCACAGATTTGTCTCCTGCGAAGGAGGGATTTTTCTTTTCCCTGCGAGAGAAGCAAAAGATCCGTCTTTAAGGCTTAGCGTACGGAGGGCCTTATCTCACGAAGAGCGGGCCTGAAAAGCGCCAGCGACCCGGTTTCAAGATGTGTCGCAGTGCTTTTTTTTTTCACACAGCTGTCTTCTTAAGGAAATGCAGCTGCCGCTGCTTGACAGCTATATCAACTCCGCATTCTGGTGTCACGGCGTTTGTCCATTTCAGTGAAAGGAATTTTACATTTCAACACTGAATAAGGCATAATTTGTTATGAAAGAGATCTTCATCGTTTTGTATACTGTATTCAGACATCCGCTTGTTCCCCCTTAACAGATATTATACCCACTATTTCCTTGATCGACACATGTCCCTCTCTATCTTCTGACTCTGGTAGTCTTTCAACGCACCTTGTGTTAACATTTTGGTTTTAACTATATTGCCCCCATTTTGCTTTCACTTATTACCATATTCTGTTATTTCCTTATTTTCTTATACTACACTCGTGTTTATTTCTAATTTATAAATGATATACATTTTTTTTCTTATTATAGATTTGATTTATTGAATGACTCTGTCAAAGGACATTATTACAAGAATAATTACAATTAGACAGAGAAATGAATGTCGACAACACGTAAGATTTCAGTGCCATGTTAAAGAAAGCACGGGAGAATTTCTTCCTGATTTAAACCTTACACTACTCAAAACAAAAAAACTAACCACACACACACACACACACACAACAGGGTTATGTAGTTACTTGCACAGTGCTAACAAAACAAAATACAATTTCCGTTTTATATCATATGGATCTGCATTCCAAAATTCTGTTCTGTGATATATTCATATATTTTTTACTCTTTTATGTTGTATAGAAGTTTTATCCTGAAAACAGCCTTACAAACCCTTGAAAACATTGTAATATTTAACCCTGCACTGGGTGGTTTGAAGCGCAAGGGGAGTAGTCTGGCGTTAGCTACGCTAAATATCTAGTGGTAGAGATCTTCTTATTTCGATTTTCTAGTAGACAAAAAGTACGTGGAATACTCAGAAAGAGTAATGGGAATATATTGGTCACATTCAAAAGAGTCTTGATAGTAGACTTCGTTGCTTGCTAAAGGGAAGAAAAGCTGATTTGTCTGAGGATGGGAACATGTAAGAGGAACAGGCAGGAAAATTCTTCGGTTACTCTGCTGGAGATCCTTTAGAAAAAAGCAATTTTGAAGTAATAAATCGTGCTGCGCAGGAAATTCATTTTAATAAACTAGCAACTGACAAAACACCAGTTTCTAAATGCAACAATCATGGAAACATCTTCGCCTAAGGAATCACTACATCCGACAGTCAAGTTTCTGGCAAACAGTGATTTATTAAGAAGTGACTTCATGAAAAAACGCATTGTTTGTATGAAAACCTTAATAATATAAATTTTACTAGATGTCTAAGAAGGAAAATTCTATTAATTTATTCGCTTAAAAATCGTTGTCTTGGATGTGGTTCTATGGTTGTCTGAGGGAAACCCAGATGTGTTTATTTCAAAAGCATTTTACGCAGTTGATCAGAGCACGACAAACAGATTTGAAATATAAGTGGAACAGATAAGCAGAGGAGAGAAGAAATACCTTGAGGACGAGCATTGTAAGTACGAACAAATAGCTCTATTGAGTGCTTGAAACATACCTAGCTCTGAACTCTGATATTAGGTTAATGGCGCTGAATAAATTATTTGTTTACGGTAGAGGTATCGCAGAAGTTGAAGCGCCTACGGCGAAACAGATCCAGAAGCTCTTCGATGTACGAAATTTTCTCTTGTGTAACCATAATCTCGGCCTCCGTACGAGTTCTTGCCTTAGGTAGCACGAATTTCGCAACGGTGTTACAGATAATACGATAGGAAGCACTAAAACATCCATTTCCATTGCTACAAGAGTGGGTGTAGAAGATGTTTGCATGTCTATGGTTATGCAGTTACCATTCTAAACTCAATCATATGTGGTTTCATAGCTAAAACCTACAATATGTGTGTATATGGTTAGAATACACTACTATGGTAAATCGTCGTAGTGGAATGGACTTTGTACAAATAAACTTCTCATTTTACGTCTATAATCAGGAAGCAACGCAACTATGTGTGGTGCTGGCACTCCTGGGGCAACTTTCATACACCCCCCCCCCTTTCACTCCCTTTTGTGTTTCAGTGGAGAATGTCGGAAGGAAAGGCTGATTGTCGGAAGGGATCGGCATGAGCTCTCATTTTTTTTCGATTTTTACACCAAGATCATTTCACGACACTCACGTGGGAAACAGTAATTCGTTGCCCGATGAACTGTCTTTTAGTATCAACTGAATACCTACACGAGATGCTTAACGAGACGATACATGCCATTCTTCGTTGGACCACAATTTCTGGGTTACTCACAAAAATCGATCGAACGATTCTTTTGTAAGTAATTTTTTTCGTGGATGAATCATGTTTCCCGTAGATTCTCGCCATGAATCTCAGTGCAGGATTCGCTTTTCCTAAAGTTAATTTTATATAGTAACTCCAGGTTATGTCATTTAGGACGATTACTCCTAGGTATTTTACGGCAATTACTGTTTGCAATTATTTATAGCCAATATTATAATCGAATAGTAGCGACTCCTGTCGGTAATTATATTACGTTCAAGACCAGCTGCCGGTCCTTGCAACATTTTTCTTTAGCGAGTATTTGAACATGGAAAACACGGGCATTAAAGTGTGAATTTCGTATCTGATTTTACACGAACTACAACTGTTATAGTAAAAAATTCATACTTATCTGTCAGTGACGTAGGTGCGGATGTACGAGGGTTGAATGAAAAGTAAGGCCTCCATCTTCGTTAATTGGGTTTTAATGGGAAAATTTTAATAAATCAAACGCAGAAAAAATCCTTAGAATGTGATCTTTAATTACCAATATTCACTTTTCCACTTAATCTCCTGCCAGTTGGATACATTTCTGGCAACAATGAACAAGTTTTCTGAAGCCGTCTCAGAAGAAGTCGACACTCTGTTTCCTCAACCACAGTCTCACGGTTCTCGTAATGGTGTACCCACGTTTCTTCTCCTGTCGCAATTGAATGGAGAAAGGCGTCACCTTCACTCTCGTAACGCAAGAGGAGTTTCTGGCAAATTTCAAGTCTGTGCGCTTTCACTTCAGGAGACAGCATCCAGGGTGCCCATCGTGCACAGATCTTCCGACAGCCAAGCAAAGCAATAATGTGACCCACACGTTCTTGTGAAATGCCGATTGTGCTTGCAATTTCTCTCTGAGTGATACGACGATCGTCCTGAATCAGTCTGTCAACGTTTTGCTTGTGAAACTCGGTGTTGCTGTCACAGGAAGTCCAATTATTTGTTTGTCATTCGGGTCAGATGGTCCCGCCTCAGCATCTTTAAACTTACTCGTCCAACGACGCACAGTACTCACATCAGTACAATCACCATAAACTGCTTTCATTCTCGGATGAATCTCCTTTGGAATGACACTTTCTGCTGTCAAGAGTTCAATGACTGCACGTTGCTGAAATCTGACTGACCGATCGTCTGCACAGGGTTCCATGCTTTACACTGCAACAACACAACCGTTCAATGCTAAGGCTTCACGCCAATTGGAGCTGTAAAAATGATGATGATGATGATGTTTGATTTGTGGGGCGCTCAACAGCGCGATTATCAGCGCTCGTACAAATTCTAAACCTTTGGTCTGCCCAATCTTACCATTTTCATGAATGAAGATGAAATGATGAAGACAACACAAACACCAAGTCATCTCGAGGCAAGTGAAAATCCCTGATCCCGAGCTGTAGAGAAGCGGCTACGGAACAAGCCAGTATCTACCGCATATCAGTGCTGCCAATTGTTGAAGAACTATGAAGGTGGAGTCAAACCTCGTAGTTGTCTAAGAGAGCGTTAATCGGTGTACATTGCATTGCCCGAAGACACACTAAGTGTTTGACACATTTACTAAGGTCGTATTAGACATGTTTGTGGTGGTCTCACAAAAGAAGCGTGTACAATACGAATACAGCTAACACCCATGAAAGCTCACTTTTCGCAACTTAACAGCAACTTCTGTGATGTGTGCCTTCCATCGGAGTTTATGATGATTGAAGAACCTAAGGTATTTCACTACTGTCGTTGAAGTAGCGCACACAGGCGAGGCCGCAGTGCCTGCTCTAGCGAGACCAGGTGTTCCGTAAGCAACACAAAGAAGAAACTTTTGAATTGTGTTGTATGTTAATCGGGGAGGGGGGGGGGGCTAGAAACGATGGTGAGGCTCCGTCCCCGCCGCAGTGGTCCACAACCCCACGACGACTATCGCAGTCCACTTCACCCCTCCGACGCCCCACACCGAAACACTCTTTCAGGGTTATTGTGCCGTTCGGCCCCCGGTGGACCCCCCCCCCCCTCCTAGGTAAGGTCTCACACTAGACGAGTGTAAAACCTATGTTTGCGTGGTGGAGTAATGGTGATGTACAACGCCGCTCTTCTAGTAGCTGAGGCAGAATAAGGGGAAGGGGAATAGAGCCTCGGATATGGATTTGTGTGATGTCCTTAGGTTAGTTTGGTTTAAGAAGTTCTAGGGGAATGATGACCTCAGAAGTTAAGTCCCATAGTGCTTAGAACCATTTGAATTAACTCCTGTAAATAAAATATTTCGAAGCGTTGTGGATATTGCATCCAACGGAGACGATTGTACTCTAATCAAAATTAGTTTTCTTTAGTTAAAGTAGTACATTCTCATAAATCTCACAAGAAAGCAAAAAAATTTTTCCTTAGTAGCATGCTCTTTGCTTATCACATTAAATAAACTGATGATAGAAACATAACAATAGAGTTTTCTCACTTAGTCTGAGACGATCGAAATGGGAAATCCGTAACTCTTCGTCCTTAAAAGTCTGTTATGTGTTGTTTTAGACTGAAGATTCCAAAGCATCCGAAATTTTAAATGAAATATTTAAATGTTTAAGTGTATAGAAGCCCAGGTCTAGTGATACATATGGCACTACGCTCACTCACATTAACCGTGTATCATTTTATCTACTGACGTAGTGTCATATCGCAGAATTCTAGAAACTATACAAAAAGACAAGCATTACGGAGTTCTTTGGATGAAAAGTAGATCCTTAGAAATAACTTGTGTGGTTCTGGAAAAACAAGGGTGTGAAAATTAGTTCGATTTGCTCACACACACACACACACACACACACACACACACACACACACACACACACACACTGTCTTGCAAATAATGGATAACGATAGTGAGTTAGGATTCGATTCCCCACTTTTCTTAACATCATTCGATACAATATCACATTGTCAACTAACGATGAAGATAAAATCGTACACAGGATCATCATAAACATGTGAGTGTCCCAAGGAAGTGACGTACGACTGCTAAAGTTCTAAACATACAGAGTCAACCCAAACTCCAAGAATTAAATTTAAGAAGTTTAGAGATGTTTTCTCTGTATTTTGATAGGAGGAGCCCGGGGTTTGTGGAGGCTTGACAGAGAGTATTTGCATTTCGTTTGCAATCTTAGCCTCAAGTACTTTTGTATCAGTTTTACACTGAAAATGTCGGAGCAACAGTGAAAATCTCCATGGTATGCACTGTGTGTATTGTTTGGGAACAAACATGTTTTATTTACTAAAGTCGCTCGCTGTTGTTAACGGTAGGGCCCACGGTACATTTTGCCTTCAAGTTTCCATTCAGAATTGCTCGGCTCTGTTGAAATGCGGCGGCAGCTTTGCATGGCAGTTTCCTTGACAATCTGTAATTAGGGAATGGTACTGGACCACGCTCCTTGGGGAATGTCTTTATTTAAATATACAGAGTCACAGTGCCTGCAAATTTAACTCTTTGTAACTTCATTTCGTTTCGTTTAACATACTGCTTAACTCAATACTTCCTAGATTATTTTATGAGCATCGGAAGGCACAAAGCATTGGGTTTGTGACAGGATGGTCAGAGAATGCTACGAAACAACGGATCTTTGAAGTGAGAGCAGGCCGTTACCTCAGGTGTTGCCTTTGCGGTAGCGAGGGTGCCAGGGCACAGCCAGGAGTAGTGGTAATTATGTATTTTTACTGCCCCGCCTTGCCCAGTGGCCGAAATGGGGCCATGGTGGTGACATTAGCCAGAGGAACCCGCAGCCCTTTCTTCTTTGGAGGGCTTTTGGCAAATAGCCATCTGACACTTTTCGGAAGAAATCACGGCCTGCAGAAAATAATGGCCCAGCCTCGTCAGCTGCTCTTGGGATGTCAGATGATGTCTGATGCAGTGCTTAGTTGCTGGTCACGAAACTGTGTGATGTCTATGCTAGGTCATTGACATCACAGAGACTTCGCTAAAGCAGCTATTTTTTTGGAAATACGAGAACGTCTTGTGGTGTGACTGCCTTCAGACGGGGAAGCGTTGCTCCTGCCAGGATTTCCTACGTAAACGAGCTTCGCTATTGGACCGCATTGTTATATATTTTCCACTAATGGTGGCAGTCACGGTTTAGTGAGAAAAGGAAGTAGGGCGTTAGAATCAGCCAGAAATCTTGAGCCTCCTTGCGGAGATGTGGAGGAGAAGTGCTTGTAGTATTCATACGGGGATGCAGAGTTGAGCAAATCTTGTGCACATCAGTCGGATATGTGAGAGACGGAGATCAGGATATTTTGACAGACGGGCAGGGAGCGGAGTTGCAGCAGTAGCAATCCGCCCTCGTGTGCAATCGAGAGCCATTGGTTCGGTGGCAGTGTTCACTGCGGCGGTCGTATATAATTACAGTGAGCATACGTAATAGTACTGGCATAATCGCGCATTCTTTGTCGGAACTTGCGGAATTCTGCACGAGTACCTGTCTCGGATTCAGCTTTGGTGTGTTGATGTGTGAGCTTTGCAGTTAGTCACCAGATGGCAATCACTGTTTTTTCGTGAGGGATTGAAAAGTTCTTTGACTGATTTTATAAACGACTTCGTACGTCAAGTAACGCTGCTACCAAATTAAAGCCACAAATTAGAATGTCTAGAATTTTTGTCTGAAAATATCCCGTATTGTCTCATAATTTATGCATATTCTCGATGGTCTTAATGAGTGAATCAACGTATTTAAATGAAACATTGATTCTGATAGACACCTTCCTTCCAGATGTGATTTTTGTAAGTTGCCACTTATGCAGAGCAGTATTGATTAGTTTACAGATTTAAAGTCGATCCATATGCTCCAGCGTATGGGCTCTGTAAATCCAATGGATGAACGGCAGAGCAAAGCTTTGTTGCTTTACTTTCACAGTGGCAGTCACCACATCAAATTACTTCTGCGTCGGAGGGTTGTTGTATAACTTCATGTTTTGAATTGTACGTATTGATGATAACATATTATCTACATCTACATCTATAGCTACATCTACATCTACATGGTTACTCTGCACTCACACTTAAGTCCTGCCAGAGGGTTCATCGAACTATTTTCGTACTACTTCTCTACCATTCCACTCTCGAATGGTGTGTGGGAAAAAGGAACACCTAAATATTTCCGTTCGAGCTCTGATTTCTCTTATTTTATTATGATGATCATATCTCCATACTTAGATATCGCCGCAAAGAAAACCGCAATTGTTTCAGTGACTGCCGCCCCAACTCGCGTATCGTATCAGTGACACACTCACTGATAATGCGCGATAACACGATACGATCTGTGCTTCTTTGCACTTTTTCGATGTCCTCCGTCAATCCTACCTGCTAAGGATCCCATACCGCGCAGCAGTATTCCAGCAGAGGACGGACAAGTGTAATGTAGGCTGTCTCTTTAGTGGGTGTGTCACATCTTCTAAGTGTTCTACCAACAAAGCACAGTCTTTGTTTCGCCTTCCCCACAATATTATCTATGTCGTCTTTCCAATTTCAGTTGCTCGTAATTGTAATTCCTGGGTATTTAGTCGAATTGACAGCCCTTAGATTTGTGCGATTTATCGTCTTTGATGACATATCTGTTATGTATTTTCATGTGTTAAATGACATCAGTCGTGATTACTACGCTGTAACGAGTCACCAGCGATCACATGTGTAGCAGAATACTCTGAAAACATCCCTTACCAACTTTAGGAATATTATTGGTGGAGTTCGGATTCATTGTGTATATAATCAAGTTGTCAGTTACAGGTAAGAACTCTCTGAGATTATACACTATAGATGCAGATTCGCTAGGTAAATTGTAATAACAATATACAAACTACTTAAATGACGATCAATGGAATTTAATGATCGTGAGATACACATAGATCCGTAATATGTAATTGTGAGATTAGATGGAGTTGACTTTTTGGGCTTATCGTTTAGGTTTTTTCTTGCTATGTTGTTAAGCGATGCAGAATGTGATGAACACTTAATATTTGTAGCAGAGACTTAGATATGTGGGCAGATTGTATAAAAGTGCAGTATATCTGGCAATCTGGAGAGGAAATCGCATTCAAGACGTTCGTACGACGTACGTAGTGTTTGTAGTTTTAATCATCATGACAGCATCCATCGAGAGAATTGAGGGTTAAGCACAGATAATTTTCATAGTTCAGTGTAGTGGACACTATACTGCAAGGGAAACATGTAGGAAAATTATACTGGATTCTCTGGGTGGAAGACGTCGCTGTCCTCGAGAAGTTCTGTTTGAGTAATGAGAACATAAGAAAGACTAGGAAGCTTACTGAGAGGTAGAGACACGACATCTTCCTTAAATGTGGGTAAACAGGAAATATAGTATGTGACATTATAATGCTGTACTCCACACCATGCACTGCAAGTAGACTTCCTTGTCGGTATAGAACGTTTGGATACCGAGACAGTAATTTAAATTAGAAGAATTAAAATTTAAATCTGTCCCGTTACTTGTTAGTCTCAAGTTCAGACAATCAAATTCCTTGAATTAACGCTGGAAAATAATTGACTTCCATCATAAATAAAAGTTGTCCGATCTTCTTACGAGCTACTCTTTCTAATATAAGAACTGCATTATTCCAGAAAAAGCACACTGAAGACATAAAAAGTGAAACGCAAATGGACTGCAAATGAATGTAAAACAGCAGCAAGAGCAATGTGTTTGTAAATATATAACTAAGAACACAAATATGTAACTGTGAGATAATGTAACAAAACTGTAGCAAATTTTTGTTGTGTTGTTGTTATGGACTTCAGTCCGAAGGCCGCTTTGATCCGGTTCTCGGTGCTAATCCATTCTGAGCATGCCTGCGTAACCACTGCAACCTCCGCCGAATGAAGCAATTTACTATAGTCTACCTTGGTCTCTCTCTACAATTCCCCCCACCCACACCCCCACCCCATCCTCGCTTTCCCTTACATCATCAAACTGACTACATTCCTTTATGCCCCCAGATGTGTCATGTTAACCAATCACTACTTTTAGTCAATTTCTGGCAAATTTCTTTCTTATATTTCTTCTAATTATGCATGCCTAATTGTCCACCCATTCCTACTTTGCGTTTAGCCCTTACAATTATCCTCTTTCATTACATGCCTGTATTCCCTTTAACATTCTTCAAATACTTCATTTTTACATCTCCTTCCTTCGACAGTTTGATTCAAAATATCTTGTGTTGTGCAAGGATTACTATTGGACCTCCATATTTGGTAAAGTTTTTCAACGAAGTGAAAACAAGACTTCCTAGAAAACGACTTTTACCGAATTTTAATTGTCGAATTAAGAGTGCGGAAGAAACAAATGGGGCATAATACTGACCAGCGTGAGATCTGGTTTAATAAAGAAAGATTTAGTTGTTTGAAAGAAATGAAGTTTATTGCGGAAAGTGGTTTGAGAAAAAACTGAAATGTTGCATTAGTTGTTTAAACGAAGTGTCAAAAATATCAAATCAAAGTTCATTTCGATACTCCTCTGCTTTCTCTTGATCTATAAGGTCTTTATAATAGTGGAACACTGCCAGTACTTAAATTTTTAGTACTGCATGTTTCCTGACCAAAGCTTGAAACTAAAGAAAATTTTGGAGAAAAGTGAAATGATTTGTCTAAAAGTAAGACAGAGTAGATAAGAGAAGCGTTTGACGCACCTCGGAATGACAATCGAAATCATGTACAGGAAATGAGGTGGCAATTGAGAATTTGAAGTTCAGTTTTTAACTATGCTTTTCAGAATTTTGAAGAGCACTTGAAGATATTTTTCTGGTGGAATTTCATTCACTGGTGTCCTTACGTCACGAATATATGAGCATATCATCTGTTGTATATCATTTCACAAAACATTTTATCGTATAATTTTTACATTTAATTGCCAACCTACCCCTTGCTACCATCACTACTCCAACTGTCAAAGCTACCAGCACGTAGTATTGCAACGTGAGTGTCACATGTTGCTGTCTGATATTGTTTCATTTCCTGCCACTATTTAGTCGTTATTTTATGGAGTGTACTGCACACGTTTGCGTGGGAGGAAAGTTCTGAGTTTTCCGCAGTGGGAAAGTGCACTCCTGGTGTGGTCTCAGTTCTCGTTTTTCGGCAGGTGGCACGCAGTGAGTCGTATTAGGAGCAGCGAGCATCCTCGGGAAGTTGGGACAGTTTCAGCCGAAACCGGGCTATGTCCTTCTCTGTGTCTTTGTTGAAAGAGCAGGTGCCTGCCTTCCTCAAGGCAGATGACGCATTGTCGCCAATGCCGTCGCGAGTACTGTCCTACAAGCTTATCATGTTTAGGCAACCTAAGCTCTAGATCTCACCGTGACAGTATTTTCGTAGTGTACAGGTGCCGAACTCAATGATCAGTCACTTAGAAAATTGAGAGAAGGGAAGACCCGTCGCACTCATTCGTTGTGTATGATTATATATTGGGCAGAGAGTGGTTTAGATTTCACCTTGATCTATAACTTGGCGTCATGTGGTTTCATGATACTACGACTAACGCAGTTTATGACAAACATTCAACATTTTTAGTACGAGATAATGTTGTTGTTGTGGTCTTCAGTCCTGAGACTGGTTTGATGCAGCTCTCCATGCTACTCTATCCTGTGCAAGCTACTTTATCTCCCAGTACGTACTGCAGCCTACATCCTTCTGAATCTGCTTAGTGTATTCATCTCTTGGTCTCCCTCTACGATTTTTACCCTCCGCACTGCCCTCCAATACTAAATTGGTGATCCCTTGATGCCTGAGAACATGTCCTACCAACCGATCCCTTCTTCTAGTCACGTTGTGCCACAAACTCCTCTTCTCCCCAATTCTATTCAATACCTCCCCATTAGTTATGTGATTTACCCATCTAATCTTCAGCATTCTTCTGTAGCACCACATTTCGAAAGCTTCTATTCTCTTCTTGTCCGAACTATTTATCGCGCATGTTTCACTTGCATACATGGCTACACTCCATGCAAATACTCTTACAAACGACTTCCTGACACTTAAATTTATACTCGATGTTAACAAATTTCTCTTCTTCAGAAATGCTTTCCTTGCCATTGCCAGTCTACATTCTGTACCCTATCTACTTCGACCATCATGAGTTATTTAGTTCCCCAAATAGGAAAGCTCCTTTACTACTTTATGTGTCTCATTGCCTAATCTACACTCCTGGAAATTGAAATAAGAACACCGTGAATTCATTGTCCCACGAAGGGGAAACTTTATTGACACATTCCTGGGGTCAGATACATCACATGATCACACTGACAGAACCACAGGCACATAGACACAGGCAACAGAGCATGCACAATGTCGGCACTAGTACAGTGTATATCCACCTTTCGCAGCAATGCAGGCTGCTATTCTCCCATGGAGACGATCGTAGAGATGCTGGATGTAGTCCTGTGGAACGGCTTGCCATGCCATTTCCACCTGGCGCCTCAGTTGGACCAGCGTTCGTGCTGGACGTGCAGACCGCGTGAGACGACGCTTCATCCAGTCCCAAACATGCTCAATGGGGGACAGATCCGGAGATCTTGCTGGCCAGGGTAGTTGACTTACACCTTCTAGAGCACGTTGGGTGGCACGGGATACATGCGGACGTGCATTGTCCTGTTGGAACAGCAAGTTCCCTTGCCGGTCTAGGAATGTTAGAACGATGGGTTCGATGACGGTTTTGATGTACCGTGCACTATTCAGTGTCCCCTCGACGATCACCAGTGGTGTACGGCCAGTGTAGGAGATCGCTCCCCACACCATGATGCCGGGTGTTGGCCCTGTGTGCCTCGGTCGTATGCAGTCCTGATTGTGGCGCTCACCTGCACGGCGCCAAACACGCATACGACCATCATTGGCACCAAGGCAGAAGCGACTCTCATCGCTGAAGACGACACGTCTCCATTCGTCCCTCCATTCACGCCTGTCGCGACACCACTGGAGGCGGGCTGCACGATGTTGGGGCGTGAGCGGAAGACGGCCTAACGGTGTGCGGGACCGTAGCCCAGCTTCATGGAGACGGTTGCGAATGGTCCTCGCCGATACCCCAGGAGCAACAGTGTCCCTAATTTGCTGGGAAGTGGCGGTGCGGTCCCCTACGGCACTGCGTAGGATCCTACGGTCTTGGCGTGCATCCGTGCGTCGCTGCGGTCCGGTCCCAGATCGACGGGCACGTGCACCTTCCGCCGACCACTGGCGACAACATCGATGTACTGTGGAGACCTCACGCCCCACGTGTTGAGCAATTCGGCGGTACGTCCACCCGGCCTCCCGCATGCCCACTATACGCCCTCGCTCAAAGTCCGTCAACTGCACATACGGTTCACGTCCACACTGTCGCGGCATGCTACCAGTGTTAAAGACTGCGATGGAGCTCCGTACGCCACGGCAAACTGGCTGACACTGACGGCGGCGGTGCACAAATGCTGCGCAGCTAGCGCCATTCGACGGCCAACACCGCGGTTCCTGGTGTGTCCGCTGTGCCGTGCGTGTCATCATTGCTTGTACAGCCCTCTCGCAATGTCCGGAGCAAGTATGGTGGGTCTGACACACCGGTGTCAATGTGTTCTTTTTTCCATTTCCAGGAGTGTAATTCCCTCAGCAGCACCCGAGTTCACTCGACTACATTCATGTGATAATACATGTGATAATAACTAAGCAAAAACGTACTAGTTACATCGAGACGGACGTAAGGGCATTTGTTGTCATGCAAGAGACGGGACGTAAAACGTGTCTGCGTTTTTGTTGCTGTTTGTGGAAGAGAAGCGGAAAAACTCGGCCCCGTGTCGTATCATATCGGGTTTCTGGAGACGCCCGAAGCTTAAAGCGCCCCCGGCAGTGGAGTCATAGAGCATCCGTTACGCGCGCCGGCTTGAGCACATGGTACGAACGAGCGCCGTGGCGACGGCGGGCCGTAAATAGGGGCCGCAAAAACCGGCTGCATCCGCCGGCCTTCCGCGAACGCCCGCGCTAAGTATAGCCGCGCGCCGACCAGGCCACTGTGGGGAGGCGGGCACGGCCGCGCCGAGACCTGCTAGCAGGGGCCGCAGCGGCGGTGGGCGGCGTGCGTGGGTGGCGCCGGCGGACACTGGCGTCGCGGCGCCGTGCCAGCCTCGGCTATGCGGGGGCGGCGGGTATTGGGGCAGGGGGAGGCGAGAGGCTGCAAATTCCGCACCGGCCGCAACAACCGCACCTTTAGCTCTTTTAGTACAGAACTCACTTCTTTGTTCTATCACCGGTGTCTGGCAACGGTAGTGGGGCAAAAATGACGAATGGTAAAAGCTGTACACCTTTTCCCCGAATATCAGCAATTGGTTAGGGATGAACGATGGCCATTCCGACTGTTGTGTGGTTCATTTCCTGACTGGATGTGGCCATGTCACCGATGTCTGGTAACTGGAGTGGAACCAAAATGACAAAGCCCATAGAGTGCACACCTTTTTCCTGAATATCAGTGAATGCTTAGGGATGAATCATGCCAGTCCCAGCCATGGCTTCATTCGTTCCCTGACTAGGCATGGCTACATCACAAATGCCTGGTAACAGGAATGAGACAAAGCTGACAAAAGCCATAAATACATGCCTTTTTCTCAATCAATAAGCAATGGTTAGAGATTAATCATGCCAGTCCTGGCCGTGGCTTGGTTTATTTCCTGGCTGACCATGTCACTGGATCTGACAGTATGAATGGGTCCGACCAAAGTGACAAAGGCTATAGTATGTACACCTGCTTCACAAACATCAGGTAGCGGTTATGGATGAACGACGAAAATAACAGATGTGGTATGAATCATTTTCTGTCTGGTCACGGGCCTTATACAGCACACCTACAGCGCATCTCACTATCTGTGGACAGCAACTGCAAGTATGGTTAACATGGGCCTCCTGCACACATTGTGACGTTCTGTTGCCTTTACTCCCACTCTCAGTAACACATGACAGTAATCACAACAGAAACACTACAACACACACTCCGGGACTCTCACAAACGGGGACAGCTAAACAAACTAACACATTACATCTCCAAGACAGAACACACCATCTGTAAACAAACTAAACCTTACGGGTATCGTAACAGACGTCAAAGAGACGACCAGGTTAGTTCAGATGGACTCCTCCAACACCGACAAAAGACATAACAAATGAACTCTAGCATCTAGACACACAAATACAGAAACATTAACCATCTATCAATCGCGGCTGGTTATTGTTCGAAGAGCCACGTTGAAACTATTAGTATTATTACGTATATATTTTTAACATTTAATTTAAGGAGAGACTGTATGTCCTATGCTGCCAATGTTAAATTATCATCCTTTGTGACCCATTATCTTGGAAAGTTTTAAGACACCAATTTTTCGCTATTATGAATGTATATTTTTAAATATAATGAACTATTATTGCAAAAGTTGTGTTATGAAGCATGTTACTATATTTCTCTCAAACACCTAATTTTTCTGGCAGAATCTTGTAAATAAATCACCGTAATAACCAAACAACATAGGATATTATCATTGTTCTAGTTCCATATGCCGAGAATCTTATCCTTGGCATGATGTGAAAATGTCATGTTGCTACCTTCAGTACTTTTTGAGAAAATGGAACATTTATAGGGAAACAAGTGTTTTCTAGATTCTGAGGTTCAAAGTATTTTTAATTATGATCTTCTACAGGGACTTACAGTTCTGACTCATTCATGCATCTGAACTTTTCTGGGCCCCATTACGCGTCCTATTCAGTGCCTTCTTGTTTTTATTCTTGCTCCTGTTGCAATGTGCTGAGCAGCAAATTCTTCTTGGTGTACACGAAACGAATCCCGTTCTCTCAGACCTCTAGTTATGTTCTGCCATAATGTCACCCATATATTCTCCAAAATCATCAGTTTTTTATAGTTCCTGCTAGAATGTGTGATTCTCCAGATTCAACTGTTAAACTCCGACAGTGCACACGATTTGGTGAAAACTGTCAGTCGTATTTTAAATTTAAAACTGCCTGTTTTTAGTTTGTATGTACACCAAAATTTTTAGCATTGTGTAGTGCACATTATGAAATAAATATCAAATATCTTCGATGTCGACATACAATTCCCCCTTAACATATAACGTATGTTAGAATAATAATAAACACAATAAAACACTTGAAGAGACACAATACACAGCATACACTACTCATATCTATAGTAATCCTCCATCACAGTGTAGACGTATAGCCTAGTGTGTGGCCGTTATTGTGTCACGCGCCACGGCAAACCTGTAAAACGATAACCAAGAATTAGGTAGACTAGCATATCAACGTACCTTAGTAAACAGCCTCGGGAGGCTCTGCCTAGGGATATCCGGTTCGAGGTCACATTCCGAGACCTCCTCCATGGGTAGTGCAAGTGAAGGGGCCTCTAGTAATCAAACTATCCGATACCCTTTTGTCGTTCTTCTCAATTATATTTTTTTCTTTTATATTCTCCTGTTTCCAGTAGAATGCATAACAGTTTGATTTGTGCATAATACAGCTGCAATTTGCACAGAGTAAGAGGACAAAAGATTTACACGAGGACCTACCTGCACGTAGCACTGCATGTGCAACGGAGCCCTTGGCCTCAGCTTCACAGCACGAGAACTGCGCAATGCAGGCCTTTGCTTCCGGCTGTATGGGCTGGGTGGAGCACTACGGCTTTAGTATTTCCAATGGAGTATGAAAAAAAAATCAGCGAGTGAATGCTTCATTCAGTTACATGCTGCTCATTTACGGAACAGATACGCTAAAACTGATTATTAAGTAGAGAAGATTGGAAATTCAACACTGTGACACCCTAAAGCACCTCGGAATTACTCTCGTTCGCACCTTTTGTTTTAGAACACTCTGTATTTGAAAGGAAAACAAATGTACCATAAACTACATCTTGAGAAAGCTAACAATATCTACGTGGGCGGCTTATCTCCAGCATCTCCAGTCAGCTGCGTTGTTCTGTGGGAGAGTGTACAGTACAGTTCGGGTAGAAACATCAGACGTGTGCACGTGGCCTTAAACGAATCAGTCTGCTCGGCTATTGTCTGCTGTGGGGTATCGTTTGTGGTCATAACATACACCTAGGATGCACAAAACCAAATTCTGGTACCAATACAGATTTACTGAAAACAAAGATACTTCCGCGTAACGTATTTAAATGGATATTACTATTGGTAGCCCAATTAAGCAAGAAACAAATAGGTACCACACCACTTACATAGACATATTAATTGGAGAAGGGATCTTCTAACTATTAACGGAAACAAACGGACACTGTAATAAATAGATTTAATGACTTCGAATATGAAAGTTGTCCACTGTTCTCTCAAAGAGAACAATTACTAACCGTACAAGGGAGCATAAGCAAGGCATAACCTTGGCACAGGTGGGTAGGGCCGGCGGAAACACAGTTACGTTAATAAATTATGGACGTGGTTAGTAACTGCATATTTCGTTAATTAGATGCAGAAAGTACACAGAAATATAGGGATGAATATCACTAGATCCTCAAAGTGAGCATTGAGAGCAACATGTTGGATGCATGACTTCAAGATCGTGGACTCTCCTCATCAGGGAAACGAGATAGACCCATTTCTAAACTGTTTTGGGGAGGGGGGAGGGGGCGACGACGTGTCATCTTTCCAGTAGGTCAGCGTGTGCATAAATTGGCTGGCGGTAGCAGTGTCTAGGAGAGCGAGAGAGCGGCCTGAGCTGGCGAGGCGAGCGCATCGCTGCCGTTGCGCGCTTAGCCTACTCGGCCGTTGAGAGCTCGTGAAGAGGTTTTCTGTGCTGTGGGCGCCGCGGAGAGCAGATTGTCGTGCGTTGTTCTTACAACGCGTGCAAATTGTCGTGTTCCGCGCCTCGCAGCATGGGAAAGAAGGGTGCGCAGAGGAAACCTGCCGCTACGAAGGGTCCTTCGGTTGTGCAACTCACTGAGTCCGCCGACCATGCGAGGAACTCCCGTGAAGACGAGTCGCGGCCTGCTCCCCCTTTGTACGTCAAGTGCAAAGGCGCGTGGACAGCGCTGTTCGACACCATCACGAATTGCGCTCGGAACGAGGTGGTCTACGAGTCTGTCGATACAGACTCGCTGATCTGCGTTCGAGCTGCAAACGTGGCCGACCACAGGGCGATCAAGGTCGCAGTGGCCGACCACGTCGTCGACGCACCGCCGGCGCGTGATAAGGCACCTTCCGTCGGAAGGATGAAGTCGACCAAGGCACTCCTCAGGGCGTTGCCTTGGTGCTGCGACGAGGCAGCGGTCCGGGAAGGGCTGCTGCGAGCCGGGTTTGGATGCGCAACCGCAAGGTTGCACAACCGGACCAACAGGAAGAGGGCGCCGCTCTATGCCGTGACCGTGCAAACGGTCGACGGCGGGGGCGACATCTTCGACTTGCGGAAGTTGCTGGGCTTCCCGGTGACGACAGAGGCTCTCCCAACCGCCATGGACCCTCTGCCCCAGTGCTTCAGGTGCCAGGGCGAGGGCCATGTAGCGAAGTATTGCCGCAACGCGGCGCGGTGCGTCAAGTGCTCAGGCGAGCACGACAGCCGCGCCTGCGACCGCGGCAGCAACGCTCTGCCGACTTGTGTCCGGTGTGGCGGTCCGCACGTCGCCAGCTGGCGCGGTTGTGCGGCTTTCTCAAGCCGCACCCAAACTGGGGGTGGCGAAGCGGCCGCGGCCGCACCGACGCAGCAGCAGAAGAGAAGACGACGTCGGAAACGGCGTAGGGCGCAGACCAGCCCGGCGCAGCTGAGGGACGGCGCAGTAGCAGATCAACCTGCCAGGGGCAGGGACGACCGCTCGGAAACGGGCAGCCAGGACGCAGCTCGCCCTCCCGTGAAGAAGTGTGACCTCGAACTCGGCGCCGCCGTGAAAGAGGCCACAGCAGCCCTCAAAGCCGTCATGGCGGCGGAGAGGGCTGCCTTCGCAGCCGCCGTGGCTGCAGAGAAGGATGAGGCCTTGAGGCAACTGCGAGCAGTCCTCGCCCAAGGCCTCAGCGCAGTCGTACCTGCGAACACTCCTGCGACCTCGCAGAAGGACGCTCGCGCGCCTATCCCAGCGGTTGTCCCAGCAGCACCGCAGGTGAGAGGCGCAAAGAAGACAACCGCCGCCCCAGCGGAACCGGTGGCGACGCCGACCGCTGCGGGAGCGGCCCTTCAAAAGGACCGAGAAGACAGAAAGGCAGCCGTCATCGCGGAAGCGCGAGCGAACGGCGTGCATCTCTCCGACGCTGAAGCAGCGCGGATCACTGAACAAACGGAGCAGTTCACAGCTGCAATGCAGAAGGGCTGCGCCGTGCAGTAGAGGAGGACGCTGTACGGTAGCCTGATGAAGCTGCACCAAGTCACTGACGACAAGGCGCAGCAGAGGGCCTAACAGCAGCGCATGCGTTGCCGCGCCGAACTTCTATGTTACAGGGAGGAAGCCACTGCGGCCGGCCCAGGAGACTACAAGAGAGCCCAGCCGCAGCAACCGGACCGCCCCAGCTAACGACCACGCAGTACATAGGTTGCAGGACGCAGAGCGAGGACTCTGTACCAGCACCCAGCGCCAGCCGCCGAGCAGCACAAGCGCACAACTTCAAGGTATCGACATGCATGATACCCACTACTAACAAAGCCTATCCTTGCACAACCTATCGCAGGCAGCAAGATAACCGCTACTGCTCTTGCCGCCCGACCTAACTTTCGCAGAGGTTTTTTTCCCTTGGCTCTTGCCTTGGCACTTTTTTTCCTCTGCCCTTCAAACCGCTACCCTTCGTCAGATTTCGACCAATCTATCTCCAGATGAGCGCGTATTAATGGTTAATCCTAACCAGACGTACGCAAACATCGCAGTACCCACATCCTGCGACACCTCACTTTAGTGAATACTAACCCTTATGCAGAGATGGCAGTAGACCTTTTGTGTTGGCCATCATGCCGGTGTGGGCGTGGAGGGGCTCCACCTCTTGTAAAAAAAAAAAAAAAAAGTGTCTAGGAGATATCGTGCGAGACGGGAATGACACTGTATCTACTGCCTAGGAACAGCTCTGATATTAGCATTGCAATGCATTACAAACAATGCTGCAAAATATTGAAGCAAATAATCCAGAAAAGACAATTAAATCAGGAAAAAAAACCAGAACTATATGATATATAGAGAGGACAGAGATAGGTAGGGCCAAAAAGGAAGAGGAAAGGATCGTTCAAAATATAAATGAGACATTCGTAACAAGTGCATGTAGTAATGCAAACCTTTTAAACAAGTACTTTGTTTCTGTTACTGACATAAAACACTGCGGTGTCCAAAGTCATGGGATACCTCACGCTCCAACCCAACAATCAGCTCTTACCAACTGAAATCGAGAGTAGTCTGAACAGGCCACGGTTTTCCTGTCTTCTACGGTCCAACCGATATGGTCGCGAGCCCAGGAGAGGAAAACCAGGCAGTGTCGTGTTGTTAGCAAAAGCACTCGCGTCCTTCGTCCGGTGGCATCGCCAATTAACGCCCGATTTCAGTCGCACAGTCCATACGGATACATTGGTCGTACGTCTCACTTGTCAACTCCACGCAAACGCCACTACTCTCAGTCGTTAAGTGAAGAGCCTCGGCCACTGCGTTGCCCGTGGTGAGAGGTAATGCCTGAAATTTTGCATTCTCAGGACATTGTTGACAATGTAGATCTCGAAATATTGAATTCCCTAACGGTTTCGGAAATGGAATGACCCATGCGGCCGGCCGGAGTGGCCGAGCGGTTCTAGGCGCTACAGTCTGGAACCGCGCGACCGCTACGGTCGCAGGTTCGAATCCTGCCTCGGGCATGGATGTGTGTGATGTCCTTAGGTTATTTAGGTTTAAGTAGTTCTAAGTTCTGGGGGACTGATGACCACAGCAGTTAAGTCCCATAGTGCTGAGAGCCATTTGAACCATATTTTTGACCCATGCGTCTAGCTCCAAATACCGGTCCGGGTTCAGACTACAACGTGTTTATTTTGTACAAGCCAACAGCCGTCTGTTCGATGGAGCTTAAAACGCGAGTCACCTGACACTCGGAGCCACTCAATGGACGCCCAGTTGCAATAGTGGTATCCTCCGTCCCCCCCCCCCCCCCCGGCCGCTACTTCCTGTCTGTGAGTGGTTATTGCACACTGACGTCGAACATAGGCGGTGGCCACATTAATGTGAATGGACCTTGTATTTGCGTTTCAGCTGCTTCAGGAACGTAAAAGATGTTCATATTTAAGCACTTAAAATCTAATGAAATTCTTTAATTTCCCACTACCTTTAATGAACTTTGCTTAAAGGCTAGGTAATGTTGATCGTACCATCGGTATCGTCAACTGGTGAGGGTGTTGCATCATGTTAGGTCTTCCGTATAGCCGATATAAGATCTAATTAACTTCTCATCAAGGCCAGAGGGTTTTCTTTTCGCCGGCCGGAGTGGCCGTGCGGTTATAGGCGCTACAGTCTGGAACCGCGTGACCGCTACGGTCGCAGGTTCGAATCCTGCCTCGGGCATGGATGTGTGTGATGTCCTTAGTTTAGTTAGGTTTAAGTAGTTCTAAGTTCTAGGGGACTGATGACCACAGTAGTTAAGTCCCATAGTGCTCAGAGCCATTTGAACCATTTTTTTTCTTTTCTTCTGTCCATGGACCTGGCGGTGATTTCCTATTTTGCTTCAATTTTTCTCCATACCTGCCATTTTCATATTTGTCCGGCAGTATAGATCAGGGTCTGCTTACAATCCACGTCGACAGACCCATTGCTGCTCTAACATTTTACTAGTAATGTTGTTAATTCCAGTTGAGACAACTTGAGGAAATGGAGTCAGGTGATGTCTTCGACAATCCCGCCATTTCCAAGGCACAAATACTACAGCAGACACTGTACGAAGACATTTAAATCCTCAGTAAGCAAGACTACGTTGACCAACAACCAGGTATACACAACCATTATGTGGCATATGCTGAAACACAACATACCCTTTAAAAACTAGCATCACCACACAATAATAGGCGAACAAAATCAGATATTGTAGGTAGTGAATATTAGTTATCAACGGGTGAGCAAGCAGCACTAAATCTCTTTCTCTATTGATTGAGCACAGGAAGATTGCTGGATTCCGAGAAACATTTTAACAGAAACGTCTGCATCTAAGACCTCATGCTTAATCTCAACAGCTTTCCTGATTAGACAATCCCAACAGATGAAACTGCACGCCAAAATATCTGTATTATTATATTTCATAGGATGGCCAGTAGAAACAGTGCCTGACAGAAAAGTGAGGCAGCCTAAGGACAAGGTCTGATGTCACCTAACTTTGTACACGAACATATCGTAAGCAGGTATACACGTGAACGCTGTTGCAATTCTCCATGAAAGGTAGCAATGCACACAGAGCGCATTAGATTTCCGCACAATCATATTTTATTGGATTCTGGGTCAGCAGCTGTTTTTTTTTTTTTTTTGTCTGGTAACAATAACATCACCAACTGTGTATTAGTATTTTTCAGTACACACATCTGATGGTGCTATTTGTGTCACTCCTTAGAGTCCATTAACATTGTTACCAGACCTGGTATGGTACAAAAGGGGAGTGACCAGCGCCAGATGTTGAGTGATCACTGTGAAGGACACGATGACGCTACGTGGTCGTGTGAGACATCATTATCAGCGCCTGACAGAGTTTGAAAGTGGTCCCATTGTTGGTCTCCATTTAGGCGACTGGTCGAATCGTTCAGTATCCAGACATTTAGGGTATTCGGATGTGACAGTATCCAAGTGTTGGACAGCATGGAAGAGTGAGGGCACGTGTACTCGACATCAGTTTTCTGGTCAACTACATCTGACCACCATAAGGGGGGATTGCTGTATTGTGCAACAGGCTCATTCTGAACCTTTCATATCTACGTCAGCCATCCGAGAAAGAGTAATTAGCTACCTGCAATATTCTGTATCGGGCTGCATAACTTGTCGGAGAGTAGCAGCAGCCAGGCCAGAGAATTACCATTTCATACACAGGCTCCCATTAACACCACAACACTAAGAGTGACTACAGTAATGATAGAATCTGAATAAATGAATTAAAATTGTTGGCCCATCTGTCACATAAACCCCGGAGTCTTGATGACTAAGCAGATTGTTAGCCATTACATCATCATAACAGCATAGGTAACACAGCTGCACTGACTACCTAATTCCAAAGCCCTCCCTAACACAAATTTTGATTCAAAGTTTCAGCCCATTTTTCCCTTCTCAAATCGTCAATATTGCCGAGGTGGTGTAATGGCTAACGTATCTTCCTAGTAAGCATAAGCCTCACGTTCAAGTCCCGGCAATGGCACAAATATTAATTAATTTCTTCAGCTTCTATCACTGTCGTAGGTAATGTTGGGACTTATATGTCTCAAGCAAAATTTAATTATGTCAGATCTATAGATCACATATGCCTGAGGTACAGGCAGAATTTCCCCACTACATACAAACCTGGTGTGCTACTTCAAGCCGGCCGGAGTGGCTGAGCGGTTCTAGGCGCTGCAGTCTGGAACCGCGCGACCGCTACGGTCGTAGGTTCCAATCCTGCCGCGGGTATGGATGTGTGTGATGTGCTTAGGTTAGTTAGGTTTAAGTAGTTCTAAGTCCTAGGGGATTGATGACCTCAGCAGTTAAGTCCCATAGTGGTCAGAGCCATTTGAACCTTTTTTTTTTCTATTTCAATACTGGAGAGTCTCGCCAATAGTGACTATGTGAGAAAGAGAAAATGAGCTAAGGGTTTCAATTACAGTTTATGTTAGGGAAGAAAATGGACTTACGTAGTCCTCGCAGTTGTATTATTTATACCCTTATGGTGGTGTAGTCGCTAACTCATCTGCCTAGTAAGCAGAAGACCTGAGCACGACACCTGGCTGTGGTACAAATTTTAATTCATTTCTTCAGCTTTTATCTTTATCAAAGATAAGGTTAGGACTCATATGCCTCAAGCAAAATACACTCCTGGAAATGGAAAAAAGAACACATTGACACCGGTGTGTCAGACCCACCATACTTGCTCCGGACACTGCGAGAGGGCTGTACAAGCAATGATCACACGCACGGCACAGCGGACACACCAGGAACCGCGGTGTTGGCCGTCGAATGGCGCTAGCTGCGCAGCATTTGTGCACCGCCGCCGTCAGTGTCAGCCAGTTTGCCGTGGCATACGGAGCTCCATCGCAGTCTTTAACACTGGTAGCATGCCGCGACAGCGTGGACGTGAACCGTATGTGCAGTTGACGGACTTTGAGCGAGGGCGTATAGTGGCCATGCGGGAGGCCGGGTGGACGTACCGCCGAATTGCTCAACACGTGGGGCGTGAGGTCTCCACAGTACATCGATGTTGTCGCCAGTGGTCGGCGGAAGGTGCACGTGCCCGTCGACCTGGGACCGGACCGCAGCGACGCACGGATGCACGCCAAGACCGTAGGATCCTACGCAGTGCCGTAGGGGACCGCACCGCCACTTCCCAGCAAATTAGGGACACTGTTGCTCCTGGGGTATCGGCGAGGACCATTCGCAACCGTCTCCATGAAGCTGGGCTACGGTCCCGCACACCGTTAGGCCGTCTTCCGCTCACGCCCCAACATCGTGCAGCCCGCCTCCAGTGGTGTCGCGACAGGCGTGAATGGAGGGACGAATGGAGACGTGTCGTCTTCAGCGATGAGAGTCGCTTCTGCCTTGGTGCCAATGATGGTCGTATGCGTGTTTGGCGCCGTGCAGGTGAGCGCCACAATTAGGACTGCATACGACCGAGGCACACAGGGCCAACACCCGGCATCATGGTGTGGGGAGCGATCTCCTACACTGGCCGTACACCACTGGTGATCGTCGAGGGGACACTGAATAGTGCACCGTACATCCAAACCGTCATCGAACCCATCGTTCTAACATTCCTAGACCGGCAAGGGAACTTGCTGTTGAAACAGGACAATGCACGTCCGCATGTATCCCGTGCCACCCAACGTGCTCTAGAAGGTGTAAGTCAACTACCCTGGCCAGCAAGATCTCCGGATCTGTCCCCCATTGAGCATGTTTGGGACTGGATGAAGCGTCGTCTCACGCGGTCTGCACGTCCAGCACGAACGCTGGTCCAACTGAGGCGCCAGGTGGAAATGGCATGGCAAGCCGTTTCACAGGACTACATCCAGCATCTCTACGATCGTCTCCATGGGAGAATAGCAGCCTGCATTGCTGCGAAAGGTGGATATACACTGTACTAGTGCCGACATTGTGCATGCTCTGTTGCCTGTGTCTATGTGCCTGTGGTTCTGTCAGTGTGATCATGTGATGTATCTGACCCCAGGAATGTGTCAATAAAGTTTCCCCTTCCTGGGACAATGAATTCACGGTGTTCTTATTTCAATTTCCAGGAGTGTATAATTATAACAAAGACTTGCGTCTGAAGGAGAACTACGAGTGAAAAGCGTGGACAGCTGATCAATGACGTTGCTTCGGGTTCAGCGAAGATTTCCACTTCTACGCTACTCCATACTACATATTCGGCGAGTGCGGCGGCGATATGAGGAGATACGCTATTCTTGCAATGTTTTGGAGAAGCACAGAGGTGTTATTCCTAACTTCGCGGCGTGCTAAGCCATCGGGTATGACTTCAGGTCATGGTTGGCAGTATTTGATGGAAATCAGATGGCACAACGGTGCGTCACGGACGTCGTGCTTCCTCACCTGTTGCTTCCTCTGCTACAGTATATTCACGCTATTTTGAACGTGACAACGCTGGTCTATACAGGAGAAGAGCAACCATGAACTGCCTGTTTGATGTTGAGGCGCTTCTGTGACCAGCAAGATCCGAAATATGCCCCAATAGAACATGTGTGCTACGAACTCGGACGTTAGCTTCAACCCAGTGCCAGTATCGAAGACAACCACCATCAGTTACAGCTGTCTTAGGTAACATTGCCTCAGTAGAGGATTTACAGGCGTTATAACACTTTCACAGACGAGTTAATGCATGTGTATAGGCAAGAGTGGGCAACGTCATTCTGAAGTGAAGCCTCACACTTCGTAAATGTGACAAGATCTTTAATTCCTGTAATGACATCTCCTAATCTCTCAAGCATGAAGTTTCACTTCCTTTCTTCCTTCCGTTACGGGTGTGTCACTTGTTTAGTCAGGTAGCGTACGCTACTTTCTCAATTTCCATATCCCCATATTTGACAGAAACCGTTGTGCGAAAGGTAGCTGAAATTAAAGGTTCAGCGTACCTAATGTACATATTCGCAAGTTTAATTTTTCATTAATATACACTGCTGATAGGTGAAAATATTGCTGAACTATCAGTTTGTAAAATACGAAAATAATGGAGAAACTGGTAGAACCTGGCTTCGGGGAAGATCAGTTTGAGTCCTGGAGAAATATAGGAGCATGCGAGGCAATCTTGACCCTACGGCTTGTCTAATAAGATAGGTTAAGCTAAGGCAAACCTACTCTTATAGCGTTTGTCCCGCTTGGTGGTAGGGACTGTTGAGTGGATACGATATCTGCATCCTGTTCGATAGTGACCCATGTCTTGATGAAGTTTGTCTGCCTTCAGGTCGTTATGCAGAGTGTCGGATGATCGCTGTCTAGGTCGTCCCTTGAGTCTCTTTTCCATGACTTCCATTGTGTATGCTACCTTTGCAATGGAATCGACCTCTGAGCGCAGCATAAGTCCAAACAATTGCAGACGGCTATCTCGCATTTTCATTTGGATCGGTGCAACCCTGATACTTTTCCTCATAGTGTCGTTCCAAACGTGACGCACTCGAGTGACCCTACCTATCACTTAGTTTTCATGATCTGCGATCGTTGTTCTGATTCTTTTGTAGCTGACCAACACTCGATGTCATAGAGAAAAAAGGGACAGATGACAATCAGGTAGATCTTGGACTTTAGATGATCCTTAATCTGAAGATCGCAGGTGACGCCTGTTGTCGCTCGCCACTTCATCCAGGCTAACAGCGTCCATGGGTTGACCTGCAAGCTGTCCATCGCAACAGACTGTAGAACCGAGATATTTAAATTTTTCTACTCTTATTAGATCTTAACCGTCAATGTTGATGGTCCCAGCTTCTCGCGGATCTGATGTCAGGCACTCATTTTTCTTTTTCTTTAGTCGAAGGCTGTACCATTTGTGCGAGTCGGTCGTTCCACCTTTCGGTTTGTTGCTGGAGATCAAACTTGTTGTCTCAAGCCCACGTTCTTTGAGTCACGGGATGTCAGACTTTTGCGCCCACCAGATCACCAGACTTGTCATCAACTGAAAATGATTGGGATATGGTGAAATACTGGTTGTAGCACTGTGACACAATGGCAGTTAAATCACCGTAGATGAACTTTGGAACCAGGTGAATACAGCATAGATGACTAGACCTCAAGACGGCTGTCATGCCTTTGCGATGCTATCACACATGGCACAAGTTGTATGAGCGGACACTACGCCTACTAAGCAACAAGAAAAAATCCGAACCGAGATAGCTGAAACGCCAATAATTTCTGCAGAACATTCTAATGAACATGTCTTGTGAATAGGAATATCTCCAGTCTTTCAAGGTGTTCTCTTTTGTCTGAATATGAGTGTAATTTCTCAAGCCCTTGGTTGCTTTCGTTCAGTCGATCAGCAGCGCACCCGTTTCATCACTGTGCCAATAAAAGTGTTGGATGTGTTCTGTTTTTCGACCTTTTGGTTTGACTACTCGATAAATGTCACTTCCCCTTTCGCGTGTGTCTAGTTTCTTGTAGAGATTTGAATACCTGTCTGTTTTTGATACTGCTATGACCTTCTTCACTCTCTACGTGCTTGTTGATAGGCATTCCAGCGAAATAATGTTTTGTCTGGGAGAAACTCGTGTTACAGGTTTTTCTTATTGCGTACGGCAGCCTTAACATCGTCATTCAGAAGTCCCCTGTGTTTGCTGATCTTTCCTCTTCCGTATTTCGCTGTTCTAAGATTAGAGTGTGTGGCTTCATGAACAGAGTTCTTCAGTTTACTCCACCTACTTTCGGCTGTGGTATCTGATATTACTAGAAATTTTGACCCAATGTCAGCTTCCTTCTGTCTGAAGCGCCGCCATTTGATTCTTGATGGTCTGTTTCTGACAGAGTACCCAGATCTTGGCTGGTTTATTCTGAGCTTCCAGATGTCCGTGTTGAATTGAGACGGCTTCACAAGGAACAGCTGTCGTGTCTTATACGTCTCTGAAGTCTGACGTCTTTCTAGGACATAGTTGCGTTTGATCTTCAATAATTAGATGAGCTTCACGTTTCTTGAACCAAGTGCTCATGATGACCAGGTCATGAGTTTCTGCACAATCCAGGATTCGCTGGCTGTCATCGTTCTTCGCTCCATATGCGCGTCCACCATGATCTTTAGATTACCAGCGACAATGAGGCAGTCTTCTGCTGGGATTTCAGCAGTGGAGAACGGCACTTTTGTTTTTTCAATGAGGCCTGTTTGTTCGTCGTAGGTACCGAAGAAATGGACTTCTCAGCTGTCTGAAATGTAGACAATTTTCTTGAAGGAGTCGTCATTATTCTGCACTTCAGAGACAGAACCATCGCATTTCGCTGATACGACCATGCCGACGCCGTTGGTTGTTGTAGATGTTCCGTGAGTTTGTAACCGCAAGCAATGATGTCGATGCTTCTCTTTCTGAACGCATCAGCTAGTTAGCTGCTTTCGACAATGCTGACTGGAATACTCTGCTTGAAATTCTGAAGGTAGCAGGTGTAAAATATAAGAAGCGAAAGGCTACATACAACTTGTTCAAATGTGTGTGAAATCTTATGGGACTTAACTGCTCAGGTCATCAGTCCCTAAGTTTACATACTATTTAACCTAAATTATCATAAGGACAAACACATACACCCATGCCCGAGGGAGGACTCGAATCTCCGCCGGGACCAGCCGCACAGTCCGCGACTGCAGTGCCCTAAGACCGCTCGGCTAACCCCGCGCGGCTGTACAACTTGTACAGTAACCAGACGGTAGTTATTAGTGTCGCGGTGCATGAAAGTGAAGTAGTGGTTGAGGATGCACTGACAGGGCTGTAGCCTGTTGCCAGTATTATCCTATCTGCACATAGAGCCATAAGTAAAGGAAACCAAAGAAAGCTTGGGATTAGGGATTAAAGTTCAAGGATAAGAAATAAAAGCTTTGAGGTATGCCAAAGGCGTAATTCTGTCGGACACAGCAAAAGACATGGAAGAGCAGTTGAAAGGAATGGACACTGTCTTGAAAGGAGGATATATGATGAACATTAACAAACGCAAAACAAGATTAATGGAAAACAGTTGAATTGAATCAGGTGATGCTGAGGGAATTAGATTAGGAAATGACACACTTAAAGTAGTAGATGAGTTTTGTTATTTGGGCAGCAGAATAGCGCATGACGGCCAAAGTACAGACGATATATAAATTGTAGGCTTTTAACGGTAAGAAAAGCGTTTCTGAAGAAAATACATTTGTTAACGACGAATACAGACTTAAATGATAAGAAATCCTTCTGAAACTATGTCGATGGAGTGTAGCCATGTATGGAAGTGAAACCTCGATGATAAACAGATGAGACAAGGAGAGAATAGAAACCTTAGAAATGTGCTGCTACAGAAGAATGCTGAAGATTAGGTAGATAGAAGACTGAACAAACGAGGAGTTCCTAAATGGAACTGGGCACAATTTGACTACAAGAGGGCATCGGTTGATAGGACACATTCTGAGACATTTAGATGATAAATTCCCTAAGCTTACACACTACTTAAATAAGCAGATATAGAAGGGTGTAGGTTGCAGTGTTATTCGGGAATGAAGGGACTTGCACAGGAGAGAGCAGCACGGAGAGCTGCATCAGACTCCTCTTCGAAGTGAAGACTACAACAAAATATGACATACATACCAAAGAGTTATTTGAAAGTAGATTCCAGTGGCCTTAGAGCGAATAATAATAGTCGTACGTGACGGCATTTAGCTTCGAAAAAGTTCTCTGAGAAGAATTTGGTAGTATATGAAAAGCATGGTTTCTCTAATGAGATTTTCCCGCTTTACAGAGCCCACCAGCTCGAGCCACACGTCATGAATTTTCAAAATTCCAAACTGCCGCGGAGGGAGCCGCTTGCAGCTAGGAGCCGGCTAAATATTTGGCTAGCGGTGAGCTGGAGGTGGCACGTGTTTGGCTAATGAAATTGGGCGCCTGTGCCGCGTCTCGGTGGGAGCTCCGACCGAGTGCGGGCGGCGGAGGCCGCGTAAGCCGGGGCTTCCCCTCCGTAAACAGAAACTCAACTGCTGCTCGAGTCGTGTTGCCAAAATAAACTACCCTAACGCAGATATGTTCCCACACGTAACGGTTTTTATTAAAGTATGGTAGTTATTTTACGTAAAACGTCTGAAGGTAGTTAGATCTACATCCACGAGTACCTATATAGGCGCAAGCTAATAGAGACAGCACAGCTGAGAGTAACTTCCGTCAGTGCTAGTTCTTCTGTACTTATAATCAGATCGAGGGAAAAATCATTGCGTCTGTGACTCAGCACTACATTAATTTTACTTGCCGACCTTCCTAATGGACGGCGACGATATGATGCAAACAGCGAGCAAGAAGTGTCGTTTGCTGCTCATCTCTGCGTTTTTAAAATCTGAGACCAAATTAATTATTGAAGCCAGTGTGAGGTTAGTTGCGTAATACGGTACCTCGATTCAAAGAAAATCTTACCTTTTGATACTTACAGAGAGGTAAATAAAGTGTGTAGAAAAGGGGTGAACGGTGCTTCAGTTGTAAAGTGGTGCGTCATCTTTAATGCCGGATGACGGACATTCACGATAAACTACAGTCAGGCCGATCTGCAGTTGGGTATGGCGAATTCAAATCAAGATTGAGGGAAACAGTCTAGGATAGATCCTTCACCATAGATGGAATGAGGTTGTGCTTCCTGCAATTTGATTAAAAGGAAAATATCATATAGAAATATGAAAAATATATAAAGAGACAGAGATCCTTTCCAGTACTTAGCTGACTACGGCCGACAGCCACATAAAAATCGAAGAAACTTATTGCTTCAACAGGTAGGAGAGAGGAGGGAGGCACTAGGAAGGGAAAGTGAATCTAGGTCACTCACGAAGTAACTGATGAGGTAAAAAGGTAACCTCATAGAATAATTTGTTACCGACCTACATCCACTTTCCCTTCATATTCCCATACTTCGCTCCTCCCTGCTGAAGGAACAAGTTTCCCAAACCTAGGTTCCTTTTTAATTTATTGTTGTTCATCGTTTGTGTGTGTGTGTGTGATTGTCGGCTATACTGAGCTAGAGTTGTACTGGCCAGCCACTCTTTATCTTCGTATATTATCCTGCAGTTTTGCTATTAGCTTTTTGCCACATTGTTAATGGTGATTTAAGGCAGATGAACACAGAAAGACAAGGAACGGGAGCGTCACTGACTCTTCACATTGGTTACGACAACTACGACGCACAGTGTTTCATCAACATTGCTACTGGTCACGAGACCAGGGTATCGTATGGAAGCCCCGAAACAAAGCGCCATTTAACGGAATAGCGTCATTCAATATCCCCAATGACACCAAAGCAAGCAAACAAAATCTGTGTTCGAAGATCGTAAACGTGTCATGCACATCGACTTAATACCTAGAGGGAAAGTGAACAATTTCTTGTACTCAAGTTACTTCGCTGTAGCTGATCATATTTCACATTATGCGTCACCCAATTTATTTTCTAGAAATATAACCGGGAAAATGAAATAGAGTGAAATTGATTTGAAACAAATGATGAACATATATAGAAACTGTTTTCGAGAACAAGATAATTATTTTTCTTGCAGAAAGACGATGTTATTGTGGAATTTACAGATATAGGTAAATGAGGTTGGATGTTTGTGCAGATGTAAGATTTCTTTGAAGGAGTTATTAAAATGTTGGAAGAATTCGTTATTTTCAGCTACGACTACTCAGTTGAATTACGGCAAAGGCAGCATTTCTCAGCATAGTCACGAAACATTTGAGGAACATTTACGTTGATTGGAAGATGAATGATGACGGATTGGAGGAATTTTGGTAGTGCATATGACATGATGTTACAGAGATTTTATTTAATACATTTAAGTGGCTTTATTTGATATATTTCCAAGCGATTTATTCATGATGTATAGCAAAATGCGAGTAGGGTTAGGAAACTTGTGATTTGTTTACTATGGCCACTCCGAGATTTTTCGTATTTAGTAATATTTTTCCCTGAGAAAGGGATTTCGTACACATTTAAAAAGGAAGTTGTTGATAAGCTTGCGGTACGGATACTCATTTGATTTGTCAGGATGTTCCAAACAATTTGTTTTTTCGCCTGTAGATAACTGTTTGCTCACTCTGGTTATGAGAGATGCTACCCGTGTTTATGTTCCTAATTTTACAGTAGTTTTTCTTAGCATGTCAACACTACTTTGTTTCACATGATTTCTGTTTATTGCATGATGTTTAGCAGTAATCTCTGTACACCAACTCTTACTTGTTTATCCTATACCTGACATGCATTTGGAGTACATTATGCAGATACTTATTAGATAAGATATCTTAGTCAGTACATACGTAATTAGATACCCTTGTGGCAACAGATTTTACTTACGTTGTGTGTTATTAATGACTGCACAGTAACATATTTATATCAACAGAAACAAATACTATACTGTTCACAGCGAAATGAACCATTTTTCTCCTTGTTCATTTACATTGCTTCCCAGTAGTCAGACGAGCTCGTAAAACTCTGCAGGAAACTAGTATTTCTTAGATAAAATTATCGTAGATATGTTTGACAATATATGAGGTAGTTTTAAGCATAAAAACATTAATTCATAACCGTATGAAGCAGATACATTCTTTTGTAACCACGATTTGTCACACAGCTTTTCACTGTTGATGTCATTGTATATCAATGCTTATTTACTGAGATTATTTTGTTTTAATTATAAGGAATGAACTTACATTTTTACTGTTTACTACACATGAGATTATGTCATGTGGAACTTGATGCTCAGCAGCAGGATTGTGAGATATATTTAGCTTGTGTTGTCAGCTGAGTATTCAATAGAGTGATATAGTTTCCTCTGAGGCTGCTCCTAGCCTACACACATAAACGAATTAGCTTATGCTGCTGTTGTCAATGTCATTGAAATGAAAACAATTTGTATCTTACACTGAGTCTTTGACAATGATCACTTCAAGAAACAATTCTTCAAGATTTTCGTGCTGTACTATGATGTAATTCCCGAATTCTATTGCATATATTTCAGCTACGCCAGTATTCTTTATTCAAGACACTATAATAACTACTGCACTGGAACTCCTACACTTCTGACGAAACTCACTTTTTAGGATAAAATTTCACCGACTATCTAGAGTGCGTTTTTCTTGTGGCAACTAATGTTATGAAAACAACTAGCAATAACTTATAACAAGAACAGGTAAAGGATTAACTCTGGCATTTCTGGGTCATAAAGATTTTCAGAGTTGTTGACTTGTTATCGCATGGACACAGATAATTACGACTATTTTTGTGCACCTGTACATAATGATTCATTCCTTTTGTCATCACTACTGATACTCCATTAGTTGGACTTATGTTCTTTTTCATAATGATTGTGGTACTTAGAAAAATTTTAATGGTTAACGAATTTTGCAGAGCAACCTTTGCCATTTACATATCTCACTCTTCTAAATTTGGCGAGAAAGGCCGAGGGATTGTGATAGGAGGGCGTAGATAGTTTCATTGACATTTCTCTAGTATTTGGCGGTAATAAAATTGTAAGCGCCTTTGCAAAATTGGAAATCATAAGCGCGCAAAGTCATCAGATGTGCTATGTCGCCTGGAGGCTGGTTTGGACCATCTCTGCTTTGCAAGGTGCACACGAGATGATGTGTAATATTAATCATGAGATGAAGAGATACATTTGTAGGCAGTAGTGTGTCATGAGTTGTAGTACAGCGTAGGCCGAGTGTTGCGGTTGCACTTATGTCCTGAGGAAGTTGAACTTATTGATTTAGTGATTAATTATTTGAGATGAGGAAAGAAGTTGAAGCATTCTGAGAAGAACGTTTTATTATAATTATTTTTATGAGTGATAACTGGGGATGAGGAAAGAAATTGAAGCATTGTGAGAAGAATAGTCTATTGTGATTATTTTCATGAGTATTAGCAGAGCAATTAATTTAAGGTAATAGATTTTAGATTTGGAATTTTACTGGCAGCTTGTAGTTACCCATTCTTGATTCAGAGATTCTTGAAATAGGCACCCATAGACTTGAGTATAGGGGAGGTAGCTGTGTTTACCTCGCAGGATCAATAAGTGTAGTGTGTGAGGGAAGTTATTGGAGCTATTAATTATTAACATCAGTCATAAATCTGTTGAAGTAGTTCGAAAATGTCTATATTTCTGAGAAGATAGGGCGCCATTTTCAACTGCTCAACAGATTAACCGTTACATCATTTGATCTGAGCTTGTTCAAATTCTATGACTTCCTGTGTCTAAAGCTTGCATAATCCTGCATTAGTTTACCCTATCAGCAACCCAAATGCTTCATTAACAACCTTTAATCAGTAACAATTATCAAAATATCTGTATTCAAATAACTTTCAATGCTTGGTAAATCAGAAAGCTGTTACTAAAAAGTAATGGAATCGGATTCAGACAGCATTTTTGCCATTACGAATGTTTAATAAGATTGGGAACCATATAGGCACTTTCAAGTTACTTTCTCACAGCTAGATTTTGCAATACATTCTCGCAGACTGTTCTTATATTCAAAGTTTACGAATCCTACGCTGAGAGTTTGCAAAATCCTACAGACAGCTTACACTGTCAGTAAGCAAATCATTTAATGAACAACTTCTAATTAGTAACAACAATCAAATTATTTGTATCAAGATAACTATCAATAATAATTAAAAATGACTTTCTAGGTACGACTCGTTTAAATACCAGGAAAATTTCACTAAAACGTAATGGAACAATATTCTTCTGTGGAACTCATTGACAGCAATGAGTTGTATATTAGAAATAGTTCGATCACTTCTCGCCAAAGAGCAGCACTATCCAGGACAAAAAGGTACGCAATAGCCACATCTGTTGCCGCGGGCACTTTACCCCTCCTGCTCCTATAAGCGGCGAAGGAACGAATGGGGAATCATTCTTGCGACAATGTGTGCCGCAGGCGGGCTAATCAATTTAATTATAGAGGACATAATGTAGGCTTCCCAGCTGCGAGGCTTGTCGGATGTTCGTGTGTTACTGTCGTGGTAATCTACTGAAAGTGACTGATGGATGGCGAAAGCACGAGTAGATGGCACGCTGTCGGACATCCACACCTCATCACAGAACGTAAAGGTTGGAGGCTTGCTCGCTCTGGGAAGTGGGGTGTACAGTGATCTGTGGCAGATGCGACGAATGAGTGAAATGCTGGGGCAGGCACAATTGTATCGCAGCGCATATTGCGCTCTCTTTGTTGAAAATAGGCTCCACCGAACCGTACATGTTATCATCTTTACTCAACGACATTGTCAGTTACGCTCACAGTGCATGCGTGATGATCGCGATTGGACCGTGGATCAAATGAAACGTGACTTCTAGTCGAATGAATCACATTTCTTGTTAAACCATATTTATGTTCGTTCCAGGGCGTCCTGCCATCTAGGCGAACGTCTGCTCGGACACTTTCTGCCCTGGGGACGCAGACCGGAGGGTGCAGTTATGTGCTTTCTTGGGGCCTGTGGTAGCAATCGAAGGCACCAGTACCTACATCTACATCTACATGACTACTCTGCAAATCACATTTAAGTGCTTGGCAGAGGGTTCATCGAACCACAATCATACTGTCTCTCTACCATTCCACTCCCGAACAGCGAGCGGGAAAAACGAACACCTAAACCTTTTTGTTCGATCTCTGATTTCTCTTATTTTATTTTGGTGATCATTCCTACCTATGTAGGTTGGGCTCAACAAAATATTTTCGCATTCGGAAGAGAAAGTTGGTGACTGAAATTTCGTATATAGATCTCACCGCAACGAAAAACGTCTTTGCTGTAATGACTTCCATCCCAATTCGCGTATCATATCTGCCACACTCTCTCCCCTATTACGTGATAATACAAAACGAGCTGCCCTTTTTGGCACCCTTTCGATGTCCTCCGTCGATCCCGCCTGGTAAGGATCCCACACCGCGCAGCAATATTCTAACAGAGGACGAACGCGTGTAGTGTAAGTTGTCTCTTTAGTGGACTTGTTGCATCTTCTAAGTGTCCTGCCAATGAAACGCAAGTTTTGGCTCGCCTTCCCCACAATATTATCTAAGTGGTCTTTCCAACTGAAGTTGTTCGTAATTTTTACACCCAGGTACTTAGATGAATTGACTGCCTTGAGAATTGTTCTATTTATCGAGTAATCGAATTCCAACGGATTTATTTTGGAACTCATGTGGATCACCTCACACTCTTCGTTATTTAGCGTCAACTGCCACCTGCCACACCATACAGAAATCTTTTCTAAATCGCTTTGCAACTGATACCGGTCTTCGGATGACCTTACTAGACGGTAAATTACAGCATTATCTGCGAACAACCTAAGAGAACTGCTCAGATTGTCACCCAGGTCATTTATATAGATCAGGAACAGCAGAGGTCCCAGGACGCTTCCCTGGGGAACACCTGATATCACTTCAGTTTTACTCGATGATTTGCCGTCTATTACTACGAACTGCGACCTTCCTGACAGGATATCACGAATCCAGTCGCTCAACTGAGACGATACCCCATAGGCCCGCAACTTGATTAGAAGTCGCTTGTGAGGAACGGTGTCAAAAGCTTTCCGGAAATCTTGAAATACGGAATCAACTTGAGATCCTCTGTCAATAGCGGCCATTACTTCGTGCGAATAAAGAGCTAGCTGCGTTGCACAAGAATGAAACCATACTGAATACGTATCAATGGATCGTACCCTTCGAGGTGATTCATAATGTTTGAATACAGTACATGCTCCAAATCCTACTGCAAACCGACGTCAATGATATAGGTCTGTAGTGCGATGGATTACTCCTACTACCCTTCTTAAACACTGGTGCGACCTGCGCAATTTTCCAATCAGTAGGTACAGATCTATCGGTGAGCGAGTGGTTATATATGATTGCTAAGTAGGGAGCTATTGTATCAGCGTAATCTGAAAGGAACCTAAGCGGTATACTATCTTGAAGACTTGCCCGTATCAAGCGATTTGAGTTGCTTCGCAACCCCTAAGTTATCTACTTCTAAGAAACTCATGCTAGCAGCTGTTCGTGTTTCAAATTCTGGAATATTCCATTCGTCTTCCCTGGTGAAGGAATTTCGGAAAACTGCGTTCAATAACTCCTCTTTGGCGGCACAGTCGTCGGTAACAGTACCATCGGCACTGGGCAGCGAAGGTATTGACTGCGTCTTGCCGCTTGTGTATTTTACATACGACCAGAATTTCTTCGGATTTTCTACCAAATTTCGAGACAATGTTTCGTTGTGGACCCTATTAAAGGCATCTCGCATTGAAGTCCGTGCCAAATTTCGCGCGTCTGTAAATTTTAGCCAATCTTCGGGATTTCGCGTTCTTCTGAACTTCGCATGCTTTTTCCGTAGCCTCTGCAACAACGTTCGGACCTGTTTTGAGTACCACGGGGGATCAGTTGCATCTCTTACCAATTTATGAGGTATGAATCTCTCAATTGCTGTTTCTACTGTATCTTTGAATTTGAGCCACATCTAGTCTTCATTTGCATAGTTATTTCGGTAGGAATGGAGATTGTCTTCTAGTGACACTTTATCCGCTTTTTTTTTAAATAAAATTATTTTGCGTTTGTTTCTGGTGGATTTGGAAGAAACGATATTGATCCTAGCTACAACGACCTTGTGATCACTAATCCCTGTATCAGTCATGATGCTCTCTGTCAGCTCTGGATTGTTTGTGGCTAAGAGGTCAAGTGTGTTTTCGCAACCATTTACAATTCGCGTGGGTTCGTGGACTAACTGGTCCAAAAAATTTTCGGAGAAAGCATTTATGACAATCTCGAAAGATGTTTTCTGCCTACCACCGCTTTTGAACAAGTATTTTTGCTAACATATCGAGGGAAGGTGGAAGTCCCCACCAACTATAACCGTATGCGTGGGGTATTAATTTGTTACGAGAATCAAATTTTCTCTGAACTTTTCAGCAACTATATCATCGGAGTCTGGGGGTCGGTAGAAGGAGCCAATTATTAATTTAGTTCGGCTGTTAAGTATAACCTCCGCCCATTCGAATTCGCACGGAGTATCTACTTCGGCTCCACTACAAGATAAATTACTACTGACAGACACAAACACTCCACCACCAATTCCGCCCAATCTAATTTTCCTGAACACCGTCTGAGACTTCGTAAAAATTTCTGCAGAATTTATTTCAGGCTTTAGCCAGCTTTCTGTATTGGACTATGTGAACATGACTGCGGATTGTCTTCATCCTTCCACTCCTGACAGCGATGTCATACACTCCTGGAAATTGAAATAAGAACACCGTGAATTCATTGTCCCAGGAAGGGGAAACTTTATTGACACATTCCTGGGGTCAGATACATTACATGATCACACTGACAGAACCACAGGCACATAGACACAGGCAACAGAGCATGCACAATGTCGGCACTAGTACAGTGTATATCCACCTTTCGCAGCAATGCAGGCTGCTATTCTCCCATGGAGACGATCGTAGAGATGCTGGATGTAGTCCTGTGAAACGGCTTGCCATGCCATTTCCACCTGGCGCCTCAGTTGGACCAGCGTTCGTGCTGGACGTGCAGACCGCGTGAGACGACGCTTCATCCAGTCCCAAACATGCTCAATGGGGGACAGATCCGGAGATCTTGCTGGCCAGGGTAGTTGACTTACACCTTCTAGAGCACGTTGGGTGGCACGGGATACATGCGGACGTGCATTGTCCTGTTGGAACAGCAAGTTCCCTTGCCGGTCTAGGAATGGTAGAACGATGGGTTCGATGACGGTTTGGATGTACCGTGCACTATTCAGTGTCCCCTCGACGATCACCAGTGGTGTACGGCCAGTGTAGGAGATCGCTCCCCACACCATGATGCCGGGTGTTGGCCCTGTGTGCCTCGGTCGTATGCAGTCCTGATTGTGGCGCTCACCTGCACGGCGCCAAACACGCATACGACCATCATTGGCACCAAGGCAGAAGCGACTCTCATCGCTGAAGACGACACGTCTCCATTCGTCCCTCCATTCACGCCTGTCGCGACACCACTGGAGGCGGGCTGCACGATGTTGGGGCGTGAGCGGAAGACGGCCTAACGGTGTGCGGGACCGTAGCCCAGCTTCATGGAGACGGTTGCGAATGGTCCTCGCCGATACCCCAGGAGCAACAGAGTCCCTAATTTGCTGGGAAGTGGCGGTGCGGTCCCCTACGGCACTGCGTAGGATCCTACGGTCTTGGCGTGCATCCGTGCGTCGCTGCGGTCCGGTCCCAGGTCGACGGGCACGTGCACCTTCCGCCGACCACTGGCGACAACATCGATGTACTGTGGAGACCTCACGCCCCTCGTGTTGAGCAATTCGGCGGTACGTCCACCCGGCCTCCCGCATGCCCACTAGACGCCCTCGCTCAAAGTCCGTCTACTGCACATACGGTTCACGTCCACGCTGTCGCGGCATGCTACCAGTGTTAAAGACTGCGATGGAGCTCCGTATGCCACGGCAAACTGGCTGACACTGACGGCGGCGGTGCACAAATGCTGCGCAGCTAGCGCCATTCGACGGCCATCACCGCGGTTCCTGGTGTGTCCGCTGTGCCGTGCGTGTGATCATTGCTTGTACAGCCATCTCGCAGTGTCCGGAGCAAGTATGGTGGGTCTGAAACACCGGTGTCAATGTGTTCTTTTTTCCATTTCCAGGAGTGTATTACAGCAGGGTAAATGTCCGTGCCATGCGTCCAGTTTAGTGCTACAGTGCTTTCAAGAACGCGACAGCTATCGCATGTTGATATCTTGTTCATCGAATTCGTATAATCTGAACCGGATACAACACAACTGAGGTATCATCGAGCGCAAAAACCCCACCTATAACCACCGAACTGTGGTTTACGGGAACTCCGACGCATGGGATAACACGTCGGAAGCCACATAGCTCCGTAAAACACCCAACTACATGTCTTGTCGTTACTTTCGCTGCTGCACTACCTGTGATCTAACGCACCCTACAACAGGTGTTTTCAATGTTTTGGCTCATCAGTGGAAAAATGGTTCAAATGGCTCTGAGCACTATGGGACTTAACATCTTAGGTCATCAGTCCCCTAGAACTTAGAACTACTTAAACCTAACTAACCTAAGGATATCACACACATCCATCCCCGAGGCAGGATTCGAACCTGCGACCGTAGCAGTCCCACGGTTCCGGACTGCAGCGCCTAGAACCGCACGGCCACCGCGGCCGGCGCTCATCAGTGGACCTGCTGTAACATGTTCGGTAGCAAAAGTGTACTGCGAGTATGTTGCTTAAGTTCAAGTTGTAATTGCTGTATTCCGGGCTGGAAAAGAGCTCCTTACTAGCAGAATTATAGAAAACTTGCCACAATATACGAAGAAGAAAGTAACTCGTGTTATTGGTTTCTCCGCTACAACATTTACCATCAACGGCTCCCTCAAGTACGATACGGGCTAATCCTCGATGTCCCAACATATAGGGTGATTCAGCTGTCCCTACAAATGTGGTTACATGCCACCCACGATATTATATTTGACCTTCAGAAACCATGCGCAAGATTTTCACATTCATTAGCTGACCACGCGCAAACCATTAGTCCTATAGAAAATGAAAAGGAACAGGACCTTTATGTAGGAAATTTACTGAAGTTAATTTTTGTTCTGGAATGTCTTTTCGATTCAAGAAAAACGTATTAAAGTTAACTTTAAACATACATCCACCCCCACACTCTCTCCTGCGAACACGGTAGTTTCGTAGTCGTGGTTTTAAAATTCACAAAACTGTTCCATACAATCTATACAAATGGTAATTGCACAATTTTTAAATGCTCGACTAAACCGGTGGTGTAATAAGGTCAGTAAATGAAGAATGAGAAAGGTCGAATGTGCGAAATAATACGTGAAACCCCAGCTTTTAGTACAGTCGTAGGACGGAGTGCCATGAAGAACGTACTAGAAATCCTGACCGGGGGGGGGGGGGGGGGGTGAGGGCTGAGGGTGGGAGTGTGGGTGAGTTTGGAGTTTGAAGGCCACTTTTGTACGTTTATCTTGAATAACTTGAAAAAATATGGTCTCTAGTGAAAACTTATCCCAGTACTAATTCTAACTACATTAAGTTTCCAACCCAAACGTCCTGACCATTGTTTTTGTCGGAAAATAGTTTGTGCGCAGCGAGCGAAAGAATATTAAAATCTCCCGCGTAGTTTTTGAAGCCCAGGTATAACATTGCGGACCGCGTAAAACGAAATCAATAGGGTCAGCTGAATCACCCTTCATTGTCTATCACCCTGTCCCTTCTACTTGTCAATGTTTTCTACCTTTTTTCTCCTTGTTGATTGCGTGAAGAATCTCCTCAATTCTTATTTTATCATTTTCTCCTTATCGATTGTGTGAAGAATCTCCTCATTTCTTATTTTATCATTTCACTTAAACTTCTATCATCTGTTATGTAGGTGTCAAATTCAACGTCTATAAAGTCTGAATATTCGTATCTCCAGTACCATTGTCGTCCAATTGCTTTGATTGTGATTATTGCATCTACTGAATCATCAAGTAAATAAAGTAGTCGTAGTGATAGGAGGGCAATATCTATAATATCAAATGTTTCCATTCTCGTCTTTTCCGGTTTTGTCCAGTCGTTGAGTCACTTTCATACAGTACCGTGATCCAGTTTTCCTCAAATTAAGGCAAATGTTTGATACTACTAGAATTGTGTTAGTCAGGGATGTCCTCTTTGTCTGTTTCGATTTAATGTAAGTCTATAGTGTTCGGCCTTCCGACAGTATGTTCTATTGAAAAGTCATTTCAGTTCTTATTATCACTGACGACAGCAGTGTCATCACTGATATTCTTTCATCCTGAATTTAATCGCTCCAGTGACGCTTTCATTTGTTTCCGACAGTGTTATTCGATATATAGACCGAACAGTGCGGGCGAAAGCATGTTTTCCTATCTTACATTCTTTTCAATCACAGCTCCTTTATATACTGCATATCACTCATGTTTTACTATAGCTCCCACCTAGTTTAATGAGAGTTTCGAAAAACCTTCACCATTTTACATACGCTGTAACGACAATACCTATGAACGTGTCGGGATACTTATTAAGTCTTCTTTTCATTATGTATCGTAACTTCAGAAACGAGTCTCTCGTCCATTATGTTTTTCCGTTCTTCTGTACATTATCCTTGTTAACTACCTTGATGCATGAGGTTTTAAGATAATTTATGTGCCCTTTCTGTCTTCGGAAGTTTGTGAATGATTTTCGCCGAAAGTCCGATGGTATATCACCAGTTTCATAGATACGCAAAACACTTTTCAGTAGATATGCATAGATCTGTACTTATGCAGGCTAGATCATATAAAAGTCATACAGGAAATGAAGAATGACTTTATTGATCACATAGTACGCATGACGCGTTTCGAAAGTATTTGCGTCTTCAGAAATCGTATTTCTTCCATATCGATTTCCACTTCTTCTTTTATACGCCTTCAGAGAGTTCACGTTCACTTGCAGAGGCCTTCAGTGCACTCTTTCTACCCAACCGATATCTTTTCTGCAATTAAAAGTGAGTTTCCTCTTGCATTCATACCGGTAACGCCTTTGCTTCTAAATTCATCGATGGTTCTTTATTACTTTTCTGTACGCCGATTCAGTATTTCCGACAATCATTCTATTTCTAGTTCTGTCAATTTTCCATTTATCATTTCGCCTTGGCTTCCTTACATTTCCTACTTATTTTATTACTAACTTACATATCTTTCTGTAATAATGTCTTTCTCTGTCTTTCTTCGATCAGTCGGTGTTTTTGTTAGCGAAAGTAGCTTCGCTTATATGTTCAACTTCTGTGATTACCGTTTTTCAGTGTCAACTGAAATGCGTGTTGTGGTATTTATCATCGCAGTATGCACCACCTTACGGAGCTTCAAACAAATATCATTTCTCAGTACTCCATTATCTAACTTCTTTTCACATGGATCCTTCCAGATGATTCACTTAAGTTGAGGACTACAATTTATCATTATTTAATTACGAACTGGTGCTGGGTACTCTTGGAATCTAACGTCGGATTTCGGGATTATTCCTGACCAAGTAGTACTCCTCGTCGTTTTTGAATATTCTATTCGATATTACCAGCTGAAAGTTATTGCAGGGATCAGCCTTTATCCTCTTCCATTCCTGTTATAGAACCTACTATTTCTCGTAGCCCCGTCTTCTGTTTATTCCCCCACTAAGGCGTTCTAATAATCTACTGTTCTCAGTCACCTTCACATACTGAACTACATGTACCATATTCTCATATACTTACTTCTTTGTCATCTGGTAGCAGCGTCGACATGTATAAACCTCAACAAATGTGGTTGGCATGGTTTACTGTCGATTCTCATGAGATTAATACTATCATTAAACTCCTAGGATCCGAATGCTCAGATAATCCGCTTGCCACACGCGTGAATTTCCGAAGGTATAAACGCAAAGGAGGATGTTGGCCTACAAACGGAGTGTTAGAAATGCGAAAATTTCGCTTCCTTCTTAAGTCACTCTCGTAGTTAATAAACTAGTAGACACGTAATATGAAAACAGATCTCAAAACTACTTCATTTTCATGTAACACTTGTTGTGAAATTTGTTATGTCGATGGAATAATTTCGTGTAGGCCATCTTATTAGTTTTTAAGACTCATTATTTTATCACTCGTGTTGTGTGTACGAATAGCAGCGTGATTGCTCCATCCAGTTGTACGAAAATGAAGAAGTACTCCTCTGCCGTGAGCTTTTATTTTAATTTTTAAAACCCTGAAAGACAACATCAAAATGTAAATAAATGTCTATACTACTCCGTATCTGGCGTCACAGCTGCAAAACAGACTTATTTCGTGCTTACAATATTTTTCAGTGATCACTGTAGAATTCCTAATATCTGTTAGTTAAATCCACTTCGTCTGTTTGGCTACCACATTTCATAGAGAGCGGGACAGAGGACTGTTTGCCCTCTGTAATCGGGTGCTCGACGCGTAAAGTGCTACGCAGGCCATGCGAACTATTGGCACTAAATGTTGAAAGTGTCTGCAAACAGAAGATCTGTGAAGGTAAACAACAGTAATCCAATCGATTTCCCTTATAGCTTGAATGTAAACAAGCTAAAGCGAAATAATTAATTTCCCCTCGGAGTAAAGAATGCAGCGCTAAACTATGAGGGAAACCATAAAGAGGAACTACGAGCTCAGTGACGTAAGGTGACGGAGTCACTATACATAAATGTTAGTAAAATATAATGACTATAGAAAACACAGTTTTTTCAAGTATAAGTATGAACTGAGATTAAAACGAGATTATAGTGTATATAAATAACATCACGCACTATTCTACATTGTTGCGAAAGTTCGATGGTGTTAATTCTAAAGTGATTCCTTCATTGCCTGGATATTGTTTTGTCTTTAGAACTGGCTGTCTTCTGAAGATTCCTCTACATCTGAACGTACCGTATCATTATTTTCCAGCCAAGTAGTGGGAAGGGATACTCTGATATACACAATATAAAGTATGACATTCTACGTTACAACGTTTCACATCCATCATCATGGGACAGTTGTTTCTTACAAGATTTAGTATGATATTTGTATTTTAGCTGCGTTAAAGAATGGCACGTGCGTAATGCTTACGGTTTCGGATTCTGCTAGAAATAAAGATTCTTACTGATTCTTGAGTTTATCGTTATTACACTGTGTCGGTTGACACACGTGTTTCAAGCTCCATTTATAATAGTAGAAGAAGTCATAAAAATTACGTTGTTACAGAGTCAAACAATAACAAAGAAGGCATTGGATTGTTATGAAACGTAAGGACCTTACCAACACGTGCCTAATATAAGAGCTCATTCAACACCTCATACTGCTCTAAATATTCATTTTCGATCATTAGTTCCTTATCTGATCTTCTACTGTGTGTGCATTTTTAACTGTAAGGGTTTGAAACAGCTTGACAGTGTAAAGCCAACCTTCGGACGTTTCAACAAAGCTCAGTGCTCTTACGGCTCTAGGTCGGAGTACGTTTTCCTCCTCAAAGAGTTTCAAAATGTCCTCTGCATACGCAACATTTAGAGTGTGGGCAGCCTCCACCCGGTTTTGACTCCAAACATCAGACAGAAATGTAGGATGTTGACTGAGGCAGTATTCAGGAGACCTACCGTATGTAGGGAAAGGTCGGGTAGTGCAGGACAGCAGCTTATGAACTGGAGCTGTTCTAAACTCTAGTGCTAGATGCGGCAACTAAAGCATCAGTACAGTGTGACCTGTGGAGGAGCAACACCGCTCATGATGACCCGTAAACAACAGGACGAACTGAACTAAGGAGTGTTGTTTAGATTACTAGTAATAAATCCTACATTCTATCGTATCTTTTGATACAACTAATATTATTCACAACTGTTGGCTGTGACTATTTGTAGCCCAAAGAGCAGCTGTAAAAATGTTAAACTACCACAGCGGTCTGCTCTGTTGTTTTGGGCAAAACAATATCGGGTCCTTCTTGTAATTGTTCTTCTTTGCCTTTTCGCGTTTCAAGACAATTTCGTGCTATGCCGGTAAAAATGCATTCCATTACAACTTCAAATTTTTCGTTTTTTCTTTCTTTAGCTATTTAATGTGGAGAAGTCACGATATAAATGGGATATGGGATGAAAATAACATGAAGGGAGCCGCAGAGAAAGTCAGTCGTCTTGAAAGGACAACAGGTGAAGTTGCTGAGAGATGATCAGTCCCTACAATTACCTTATATGATAGACCTACAACTTTACAGGAAAGTAAAGAGGAGTCCATGAGCCCAGTTATAACAAGTTTTTCCATAAAATTCATTAACCAACAGGAAATAACATTGAATGCTCAGTGAAACATTCGAAGTATATTTGATTCAAATGCACATTTGTAAGAGTTGTGCCCATGAGCATTGTGCCCATAAACATCTGAACAGTTTTTACCACATGTGTGATAAAAGTTGCACTAAAGGTTAAAATAACATTTACGTTTAGGTCTGTTGTGTTCAAAACGTTAGCTCAATAACTTTATTATGAATTTTTGATTCTCTGAATCAACCTTTTTCCGATTGGGAAACTTAGTACCATGCTGTATGACATGTGCTAAGATTAGTTTAATATTTTAATGATTTATTGTCCAATTAAAAATTAATTTGTATGAAAAATGATTTTATTATCGATTACACACATATGTCTGATATAACCCTCCAAAATGTTTAGTTACCCTAATGTAAACGGTGGAGAAATAGTTGGAAACGTATTAGGTAATACTCATACAACACTCAGCTTTATAATTCTACTAGCTTTTGCTATGGCTGACCTTTTGTAGCAGTAGTTATGCTATGATTGCTGATAATGGGTGAATAAGGTAGTAATTAATAAATGTCTCTGTGTATAATGGTGTAGATATGTATGTGTATATGTATAAAGTATGCCAGCACTATATGAATTTATACATGGAAATATTTTTTTTCCACTTCCATGTATAAATTCATATAGTAGGTAAATAATTAATATTCCAATTATTTTTCTGTATGTCAAATATTTATTTATATGAGAAAAACTAAAATATCTTCTTTCCTACCAATTACTTATTCCAAAATCTTAACACAATTCTATAAACAACGTTCTTAGTCTTGTCTTCTTTTTCAAGGACGTACAAATTTTGTGCGCTGCTTACACGTGTGGAGGACACATAGAGCTACCCATTACAAAAACATGGTTTTTGGAAATGCACATTGTAACCTCTGAAGGTTTGCCCTTACATACTACTTATGGTCATCCGAAAAGCAATTTTTAGTGGGAATTGTAATCATTTAAACAGAGATGGCAAGTCCGTTGGTATAATTGGAAATTCGGAGCAGTGCTAATTTTGAAATATTTATATGTCTTGAAACGCCGGCTGACATCACGCGTCTGCCTGTTCGTGTAAGCAAAGCTCGTGAATTGCCCAGTCCTCACCACCCCCACCCAAATGAAGTGTTGCAACTCACGGTGACACAGCACGTGCAGCGTCACAGCCGAGCGGTACGTGTGGAGAAGCATGGGTAGGTGCGTAGGCGCGCGCATCCACGCAGCGTACAGTTGCAGTGGTTATATATAAAATAACGTGTATATTATACAACAAAATTAATAATTTTTAACATCCTTTATGTTCAGTTATGTACGAAGGTGTTCCATTCCCTAATTTACTCTCCTACAGGCCGATCCCTATATTCTTTTTTTTCTTCTTTTTTTTGTGTCATGAAGTTTTATACGGTCTTCCTCAGGTTTCAAGCTAACTCTATGCCAAATTTGATCAAAATCGATTCAGCGATTTAGACGAGAAAACGCAGCAGATAAGAGTTACTTTGCCACTGATAATACAACGCGCGTCTGGAAGAGTTGCAAACAAAATACCTTTAGTGGCCTTCAGTGTAAGCACTATTAGCTACAACTCACTTTGGAAATCGGTTGTGAAGCTACTGGAAACTGTAAGCTACCGCTTTCTGTGGAATCAATGGAAGCACCGTGGTCATGTGTTGTTGGAAATTCTCAGCGTCACCTGGAACAACCAGTTCGATTCGGAGTCCAAGCGGCAGTCAATAGCATGGTGTTCATCGTCTTTCTAGTCTCCCAAAACAAATGGCGGCTTACAAAATCCAAGATTAAGACGATGTTGATCGTCATTTTCAACAACAAGGTCTTGATATATCATGTTTTTCTACCCAGAGGGAGATGGGAAGTGCTATGAACACCATTCCGCTGATTGTTGCTTGGTCTCCAGATCATATCGGTTACACCAGGTCTCGTCTCCTGTAATGAGCTGACGTCAAACAATACATGGCCAAGGGGCTTAGAGCGATTCCACAACAAGCATTTGTTTGCTGTTTTCAACAGACTTACAACAATGTCCGAAGTGTGGTGTTGCTGATGGAGATTACATTGCAGTCCAGTGAAGATATTTTTGTATCTAACGCCTGTTCTCAGACATTAGAGCCAACTTTTCTGACGCTCCATGCACTACTATGGCTTAAGTTACTTACACTCCTGGAAATGGAAAAAAGAACACATTGACACCGGTGTGTCAAACCCACCATACTTGCTCCGGACACTGCGAGAGGGCTGTACAAGCAATGATCACACGCACGGCACAGCGGACACACCAGGAACCGCGGTGTTGGCCGTCGAATGGCGCTAGCTGCGCAGCATTTCTGCACCGCCGCCGTCAGTGTCAGCCAGTTTGCCGTGGCATACGGAGCTCCATCGCAGTCTTTAACACTGGTAGCATGCCGCGACAGCGTGGACGTGAACCGTATGTGCAGTTGACGGACTTTGAGCGAGGGCGTATAGTGGGCATGCGGGAGGCCGGGTGGACGTACCGCCGAATTGCTCAACACGTGGGGCGTGAGGTCTCCACAGTACATCGATGTTGTCGCCAGTGGTCGGCGGAAGGTGCACGTGCCCGTCGACCTGGGACCGGACCGCAGCGACGCACGGATGCACGCCAAGACCGTAGGATCCTACGCAGTGCCGTAGGTGACCGCACCGCCACTTCCCAGCAAATTAGGGACACTGTTGCTCCTGGGGTATCGGCGAGGACCATTCGCAACCGTCTCCATGAAGCTGGGCTACGGTCCCGCACACCGTTAGGCCGTCTTCCGCTCACGCCCCAACATCGTGCAGCCCGCCTCCAGTGGTGTCGCGACAGGCGTGAATGGAGGGACGAATGGAGACGTGTCGTCTTCAGCGATGAGAGTCGCTTCTGCCTTGGTGCCAATGATGGTCGTATGCGTGTTTGGCGCCGTGCAGGTGAGCGCCACAATCAGGACTGCATACGACCGAGGCACACAGGGCCAACACCCGGCATCATGGTGTGGGGAGCGATCTCCTACACTGGCCGTACACCACTGGTGATCGTCGAGGGGACACTGAATAGTGCACGGTACATCCAAACCGTCTTCGAACCCATCGTTCTACCATTCCTAGACCGGCAAGGGAACATGCTGTTCCAACAGGACAATGCACGTCCGCATGTATCCCGTGCCACCCAACGTGCTCTAGAAGGTGTAAGTCAACTACCCTGGCCAGCAAGATCTCCGGATCTGTCCCCCATTGAGCATGTTTGGGACTGGATGAAGCGTCGTCTGACGCGGTCTGCACGTCCAGCACGAACGCTGGTCCAACTGAGGCGCCAGGTGGAAATGGCATGGCAAGCCGTTCCACAGGACTACATCCAGCATCTCTACTATCGTCTCCATGGAAGAATAGCAGCCTGCATTGCTGCGAAAGGTGGATATACACTGTACTAGTGCCGACATTGTGAATGCTCTGTTGCCTGTGTCTATGTGCCTGTGGTTCTGTCAGTGTGATCATGTGATGTATCTGACCCCAGGAATGTGTCAATAAAGTTTCCGCTTCCTGGGACAATGAATTCACGGTGTTCTTATTTCAATTTCCATGAGTGTATACATTATTGTTTAGTATGAAGAGCTATCCTTTGCCACACCTGGAAAAAAATTATTATTACGAAACACATTACATTCCCGATACTACTCGACACTCCCCTACAGTATTTCCACTGAAAAATGTAACAAGCACACAAAAAATGCTTTTATGTACGTACATGGTGCTGTGGAGTTGGCGGAAGAACGGGGTGCCATACCAAGTTGGCAACTCGCAACAAACCACACGCCTCCTAGAGCTGCGGTATGCCACCGCAATCGATGTTCCAGTTTCGGTTGAGCAGAGGAACGCTGATGCTAGTTTCTCATCTGCATCTGCCTGATCACTCTGCAATTCACAATAAAGTGCCTGGCAGAGGGTTCAAACCGCCTTCAGGTTGTCCCTCTACCGTTACACTCTCGAAAGGCGCCTGGGAAAACAAGCACTAAAGTTTTTCTGTGCGAACCTTGATTTCTCTTATTTTATCGTGATGATCATTTCTCCCTATGTAGGTAGGTACCAACAGAATATTTTCGCAATCGGAGGAGAAAACTGAAATTTCATGAGAAGTTCCCGTCGCAACGGAAAACGCCTTTGTTTTAATGATTGCCACTCTAGTTCCCGTGTCATGTCTGTGGCACTATCTCCCCTATTTCGAGATAATACCAAACGAGCTGCCCTTCTCTGTACTTTTCCGATGTCATCCGTCAGTCCCACCTGATGCGGATACCACACCGCACAGCAATACTCCAGAATAGGGCGGACAAGCGTGGTATAAGCAGTCTCTTTAGTAGACCTGTTGCACATTCTAAGAGTTCTGCCAATAAGTAGCAGTCTTTGGTTTGCTCTAACCACAACAATATATATGAGATCGTTCCAATTTAGGTTATTTGTAGTTTTAATCCCTAAGTATTTAGTAGAATTTACAGCCTTCAGATTTGTGTGACTTATCGAGCCATTGGAATTTGGCGGATTTCTTTTGGTACTCATGTGAATAACTTCACACTTTTCTTTAATCAGTGTCAATTACCACATTTCGCACAGTAGAGATATCTAAATCGTTTGGCAATTCGTCTTGGTCATCTGATGACCTTACAAGTCGGTAAATGACAGCATCATCTGCAAACAATCTAAGACGGCGACTCGAATTGTCTCCTACGTCGTTAATATAGATCAGAAGCAACAGAGAGCCTATAACACGTCCTTGTGTAACACCAGATATTCTTTCTGTTTTACTTAATGACTTTTCGTCTGTTACTGCGAACTGTGATCTTTCTGACTGGAAATGAAGAATCCAGTCGCACTACTAAGACGATATTTCATAGGCACGCAGTTTGGTTAGAAGAGGCTTGTGAATAACGGTGTCGAAAGCCTTCTGGAAATCTGAAAGTATGGTATCAATTTGACATCCCCTGTCGATAGCAGTTATTACTTCATGAGTATAAAGAGCTAGGTGTGTCGAAAGCTTTCTGGCTTCTGGCATCGTCGTAGACAGGCCGCTACTATATTAAATGTCTCAGGAAGAACTCTTAATGTGAACATTATGTTAGTTATACCTCAAGTGCAGAGTCTTGTTAATTCAAGTGATACTTTAATACTCCGTACATTACTGTGCAACGGACTGTAAAAGTTAAATAAATTTTCATATCTGTATTGTAATAATGTTAACCAATATTTTATGTGTTATAGTTCTAGTCGATCTCCTCGTGGAGCAAACCAAAGCACCCACCGTTGTAAAGGCGAGTGTATTTCCGTGCGGCACAAGCGTTGCGGTTTTCAAAAATTTCCAGATGGGAACTGCGATACATACTAGCATCTTTCCGGCTTGTTGCGAAAATTTTCCACATACAGTTATGGGAAATCTGTTCTGCTACCATCAGCTTACCGGTCATGTCTTTACTCTTGTTACGCCTCACAATCTGTAGCCAGGCGAGCCAGCATAATGGCTTCTAAATTCCGCTGGAAGAGCTGCAGTTCTGTTGACGTTGCATGACGCAAGCCATCAGCTTAGTGGAGTGATGTGGTACCTCATGCTGTGGGGCCTGGATCTATGTGACTAGAAGCAACGTCTTTGAAAATAAAAATGAAAAATAAATTCTTTATGCTTAGTAATGATAGAATAAAACCCACCATTTAATCTAATTAGTAGCTCCTTTTTATATGCAGTTACAATTGCATCTATCGTACATGTAGTGATAGTACATCTAAGTGTACTGTTGACAAACTATTAATTTATTTTCTTTATTAATTTAACTCTACCAAAGCTACTGAGTTACTACTATCATTACCTGTAGCGGTAGAGGTTGTGCCAGATTACTCATAAACCTACTGGACGTTGGCCATACCCACTGAGCTAACCCCAGTGGGCTTTCCCCTGGCCCTGGGTAGCCCAAGGAACTTTACAATCACTGCAATGTACTTTTATTACTACCAGTTAAACTACTTCCTACTCTGCCTAAGACGAGAACTACACCACGTCGGCCATCGACGTGGTATGGGTCATCCAGTTCCATCTACAACTTTCTGCTGCCTCCATGCTGGCGCCATCCGTCTGGGGCCTCCTGAAGCTGACAGCACCAGACTGCTTGGCTTCTTCGAAGGGTCCGTTGTTGTCGGTCCGCCTTTTGCACATGACCCAGTGCCAAGTCACCGCCTATACGCGCCCTGATGCCGCAGACTGGCATCTACAGGTCGCTGACGCTGTACGCTTGGCCGACGTTCTGGGTTCGGGGCACCATGCGCCCAAACTTTAAGCTGCCGCCTGGTGCAATGACTCGCGCTCGTCAGCGCTTTCCGCTGTCCGATAGCACGTCCGCTGCTGAGCAGGCCATGCAGCGTCAGCAGCTGACGCAGCGCCACTGTGGCACAGTTACAGCGTAAGGCTACCACACAGTCTATTGTGCTGAGCAGAGCAACTACTGCACGTGTTCTGCTGGAGGTTATTCACGTCGCCACCGAGGGCAGCGTGAATTTTGCTAAATACAGGTTGAAAATTATTTGTATCGACACTCTCTGGGAGTTTGCACACAACATCAATGCAAGTACTTTTCTCTGGTGTCATACTTTCCAGTGAGGATTTTTAAAACCATTAGAAGGAATTTTCTCTCAGTGAAAATTAATTGTAGCAACAAACTCTGAAAGGTTTAGTGGAACATTGAAGTAACTTTTTTATTTGTTTTCCTATGTGGCACCGTTTTATTAGGACATCAAATCTCACAGCAGGCAACAAATAACACAAACAGTTTTGGGTTCTTTATAACCAAGAGACAGGAACATTAACACAACATAGTTAGTTCATATAATGAAATGTTTATTGCCTAGTATAATGATCGAAGCACAGCACGATGGTGAACATTGCTGCACGAACCACCCAAGTTGAGTGCCCTCCCCAATACAAACTTTAACTCACATCTTCTATTTATTTTCCTTTACCATGTCGCTACGGCCAGGACTCTCCAACATTGGAATTGCACCTCAACATTGGACATAATGGGAAAGTCCTGGACCATAGGGCACTCAAGTTAGGTAGTTCTTGCAGCAATGTTGACCATCGTGCTGTTGTAATGTAATGGTTAGCATTTCTACCCAGCATTCAGGAAGATCCGAGTTTTAGTCCCGGCCGCTGCACAAATTTTAATTCACTTCTTCTGCTTCGATCATTACCAGAGTTAGTTCATTTACAACAGAGATTCAGAATTGCCTCAGTTGACTTGTAAACAAAGGTTATGCAGACGGGACATGTTCTATGAAACACGGTCAAACACTGCAGGGGTGTCCCGACTTCTCTGGCTGCTGTTGCTATCGAGGCAAGCAGATAGTCTTATGATTCAAAGCGGTTTTGTAAACAATACTGTGCATCTCTCTCTCTCCGCACCAAAAAAAGATCCAGAGTACGCCGTAGTACTGGACTACAAATTTCTGGAAACAGTCGAGTCAAGAATAGACGCACAGAACGACTGAAATGTACCACGGCATTATCATGCTGGAACCACATGCGCTGTCTTGTAGCGAATAGCACGTTATCCAGACACTCTGGAAAAGCTCTGGAGAGGAAATTGTAATAATGACTGCAGTTTAACGGCCTAGGTAGGGGCATGGTCCAATTAAAAAGTCACCAATAACACCTGGCAAAACATTCACGTAGGGCTGCAGTTGATGATTGCGAGTAAATGTGACATGTGGATTAAACACACTCCTAACATGTGAATTGTGGATGTAGAAGATCCCATCGCTATGTAATAACTACCAGCCACATCACTGTACTTACTCCAGGAGTATCGCTCCATTAATAAACATGTTCTGTGCTGGGTCAATGTGTACAACTAAATGTGAATGTGAAACAGTTACTATCTGTGCAACAGTAACCATTAGTACAACAGAGGAGTCATTAGAACTGAAGAGTGAACACGTTCTACAGCGGATTAGATAATGCACACAGAACAATATTACATTAGAGAAAATGTTTGTTTCGGTGTTTGGGGTTCTGGTGAAACTCCCCAAGAGTTTGTCGGCTTAAATAATTTTCACACTGTCATATACAGGGGGTGGACAATACATTAAAAATCCTAATACCGCGTAGGAAACTCGTTAGCATCCAAAACAGCTTACAGTCATCTCGGAATTAATAAACATTTTTGTGCAGATTTCAAGGGTATCGTACATCATTCTTCATGAAAAATAATACCATGTTCTGGTAACGACGATGGAGATGGAAAGCGATCACGCACCGTTCTCTCCAAAGTAGACCACAATGGTTCAATAATATTAAAATATGGTGACTGTGATGCCCATGGAAGATGCGCCACTTCATCCTGGTGCCCACAGAAGCGGTTCTGAGCGATACTAGGTGTGTGAACAGATGTCCTGCCGTCTTGGAGTACAGCATGGCCATTGGCGAAGAAACATTGTACCATGGCATGGACCTGATCACCCAGCATGCTCACGTAATCGTTGTCATTAATGCGACCGTGAGGAATAACCACGCGGCGCATGGGATACGACGATACGACTACCCCAATTCATCACCGAACTCTCGCTATGTTGTGTATATTAAACCTGTCAGAAGCTGGAAACTCTGTCAAACAAGACATCTGACCAAATGGCTTTCTTCCATTGTTCTAAAGAAATAATATAGGATTTCACGGCTTCCGCATCTCGTTATCCTCTTTCGGAAATATCCATAGTTGGCGGGTGGTTTTTGAATTCCAGCTCGCCCTGCAGTTGCCACCATATGGAGCTAAGGTCGTGTTGTTTTGGTACTGACAGGGTTCGCATGTGCGTGTTTAGGTTTTGCAGTGAGTTCTGCAACTGTCATCGTCTTATATTTCGTCAAAGTCCTCTTCAGTAATCGTCTCACGATCACTCAGTGCACTCTTTCGTCCACGTTGGGGATAATGTATATCCGCGTTCTCTGTACTCACTTAAAATCACCGATAGGATGTCTCTTGGGACACCAAACACTTCGACTCGTTTGATTACGGAAGCGCTGGTAGTAAGAGCACCAACTGTTCGCCCGCGTTCGAATTCCCTTAGGTCCGACACGATGCGCTCAGAACTACACAGAACATTGTTCTGACGACGACTGAAACTTGTAACGTAATGAGGACATCGCCCAGCTGCCGTTCGTGGTCAAATACAACAGTGCAACCCGCAGTCTTTGCAATCATCTGTAATAATGTTCAAGAAGCATTTCCCTCGGATATTTTAGTCCAGACCCTGTATATTTGAAAGGGTCTTACTTCAATTTAAATGTAACTTAAAGGAAAAATAATTCATATTTTCCTTGACCTTCATCAAGCTGGGCGCAACAGTTGGCACTAATATCAATGGTTTTTGAAAATCAAATCATTTGTATTTTTACACATTTATTGTGTTACCAAATGTTCCGTTCGTAGAATATCTTCAGGTTGCGATGCTGTGATAAAGTCATAACACAAATGGTCTGGCTGTCATATGTAATCTTAAATAACAGATCGAAAACACTGATCATAAACAATCTACCGACCGCCTGGAGGAAGTATAGCGAGCAGACCCTGGATGCTGCCTCTCAGTAAAAACAAACCTTGGTCCTGTTACACAGGTAGTAATTACTGCTAAAGTGGTTACATGTTAAGTCGTATGGTGTTATGAACTTAATAGCGATAGAGCTTTCTATTACGACTGGTATATCTTCTCTTAGATTGTAAATACACTGACGGAGAAAAAACCCAAAACACGAAAGTTGGTAGGCGTCTTTCTGCATCTGAAAGATGAACTCTGTTCAGATTAAGCCCCATTCGCATATGTGACGCTACTAGCGCCAGTATGCGGATCCAAACCTGGTTTTCTTCAAATACACGCTACAACCGTAATGATTGCTAGTTCCCTTCGAGATTGCAGGTGGTCGGTTCATGTTAGTCGAGATTGCAGTTGAGGTGACATTGTTAATACCTCACTGAATTTGAATGATCTCCTGTAATAGGGTTACAAGGAGTTGGAGATTCCTTCTGCGATACTTTAGGAAGACTTGGCAGGAACGTAGCTACTGTACACGATTGCTGGCGGCGGTGGTCGCAGCAAGACCAGTCTCCAGACGACCACGTGACACTAACGAGAAGGAAGACCATCGTGTATGGCATGTGGCTCTGGCGCACTGTGCATCTGAAGCAGCTATCCAAGCAGCAGTTGGCTTCACAGTGACGCAACGAACTGCTACAAATCGGTTACTTCAAAGACAGTTCCGTACGAGACGCCCTGTAGCCTTCATTTCACTGACCCCAAACCACAACCTATTTGTGACTTCAGCGGTGTCAAGTGACATCTCGTTGGAGATCAGGGTGAGGTGTGTTGTGTTTTCTGATTAACACTGTATCTGCCAAGGCGCCATCGATGGCCATGAGTTGGTTAGAAGAGGGCCGAAGGCCCGCAACCAACCAGTGTGATAGACATACGGGACCCCCACCTGGCTTTATGTCCTGAGGTGCGATTTCGTATAAACAGCAGGAAGACTGTCGTGCTCATCCCAGGCACCCTGCTTGCAAAGTTGGATACCTGTATGGTAACTCGACCTGTTGTGCTGCCTGTCACGAACAGCATTCCAGTGGTTGTTTTCCAACACAATACCGCTGTTGTTACATACGCTACAGAGTGTTGAGATGTTGCCAACGCCTGGCCGATCTTGAGATTTCCAATCGAGCGAATGTGGGACATCATCTGACGATTCCAGCGTTTTACAGAAACAGCATTAACCAGCCCTGTATTAAACCACCAAATAAAACAAGCGTACAACTCCACCCCACAAACAGACATTCGGCACATGTACAACACTATGCATCCACATTTCCATACATTCATTCAACAATGTAGCGATTACACCGATTATTAATTTCTCATCTACATCTACATCTATATCTACATCTATACTCCGCAAGCGACCTGACGGTGTGTGGCGGAGGGTACCTTGAGTACCTCTATCGGTTCTTCCTTCTATTCCAGTCTCGTATTGTTCGTGGAAGGAAAGACTGTCGGTATGCCTCTGTGTGAGCTCTAATCTCTCTGATTTTATCCTCATGGTCTCTTCGCGAGATATACGTAGGAGGGAGCAATATACTGCTTGACTCCTCGGTGAAGGTATGTTCTCGAAACTTCAACAAAAGCCCGTACCGAGCTACTGAGTGTCTCTACTGCAACGTCTTCAACTGGAGTTTATCTATCATCTTTGTAACGCTTTCGTGATCACTAAATGATCCTGTAACGAAGAATTCTACTATCCGTTGGATCTTCTATCTCTTCTATCAACCCTATCTGGTACGGATCCCTCACCAGTGAGCAGTATTCAAGCAGTGGGCGAACAAGTGTGCTATACCCTACTTCCTTTGTTTCCGGATTGCATTTCCTCAGGATTCTTCCAATGAATCTCACTCTGGCTTTTGCTTTACTGACGATTAATTTTACATGGTCATTCCATTTTAGATCACTCCTAATGACTATTTCCAGATAATTTATGGAAATAACTGCTTACAGTTGCTGACCTGCTATATCATAGCTAAATAATAAGGGATCTCTCTTTCTATGTATTCGCAGCGCACTACACATGTATACATTGTGATTCAATTGCCATTCCCTGCACCATGCGTCAATTCGTTCCAGATCCTCCTGCATTTCAGTACGATTTTCCATTGTTACAACTCCTTGATATACTACAGCATCATCCGCAAAAAGCATAACTGAACTTCTGCAATAACTTATCTCGTGCCTGCATTAACCTGTAATTCTGCAATATTAATCACATCAAATATGTCACTTAAGGTATTCCCGACATATCATTACGGTAAATTAATAGTATTTTGGTTTTGCGATTCTTTTCCGTCAATGTAGCGTATTACAGCAAGTGTAACACAGGTCGCTTGTAATTATATTAACAACATACGAAGAAAACATCAGATTGGTTGCTATAGTTCTTTTGCATGAAAATAAAAATAATAAAAAAACTAATTTTGATCATGTTGAGTACAGCATCTGACATTAATGTTAATGATCTATGAAAACCACATCAGCTGTTTTACTGCACATTTATTATGTTACATCTGATTTCGTTCGTAGTATCTCTTCAGGTTGTCGAATTGTGCTAAAGTCATGACACAAATGCTCTGGTTAGAAAAGTCTGCAGTGTTAAAGACTAAATCCAAAGACTATGCTCATAAACATTCTGCTGACCAACGGGCGAACTGTTTATGAAAATTGCTTTGGATTTGTTCTTTAACGATACTTACTACAACCAGAGCATTTGTACCGTGACTGTAGCACAAATCGGCAATCTGAAAGTGTTTTATCTACGAAACCAGTCGTAACACAACAAACATGTAATAATACGGCTGATGTGGTTTTCATTAATCTCCAACACTAGTGTCAGCTGTAGTGGTTTTCATTAATCACTAGCTCGCATTTTATTACCTGGCGTTCGATACATATCTGTCGACAAATGTTCTTCCACTACGCCTAACCGACAGAAAATTCAGCAAAAAAAAATAAAAAAAAATGATAAAAATAAAAACATAAAGAAAAAAATCTGTGCTACACTATCTTGCCCAGAATCCTCTATTACTTCTAACTTAAATCATGCTTCTCGGAGTTGAGTCTCCAGCAGTAGCAGGTTCGTTTCGTGCTCACTTATCTGACAGTGTTCGTGCCACCCGAGTCTACATGTTCTCCAGTGTATCCATACCAGCTGCTTATGCGGCTAGTCAATGACTTTGCCCATATTTTACAGCTGCAGCTGAAAGAATACTGACTCACACACAGGAGAGCGACCGTCCTATAACGCGGAGTCCCTTTAGCTCTTTAGCATTCAAACTGAAGGCAGTGTCGCATACTTGACTACGTGGGCATACTACCTGCTGTCAACAGTTCCCTCAGATTCGTGAACTACTACTGATCTTCTCTCAAAGACATTCCCAGCAGTAAATCGATCGTCGCCCACTTACTTATATCTTCACTAGATGTATTTCACACTCTCTTTACCGTTGTGGATTGTACTAAATAACTGGACCATCGTTTCTCGCGGAAAGCATTTTCTCATCAGTTAAAATACATTTTCCCATGTGGCGTTCAGATCGATAGCCGCGACAGATACTCGCTGAGCTCATGCTCCACAGCGGACCTTCGTGCATGTAGTCCACCTTGAAAGACGTACACATTGCCGGCGATGGGCGAGGCATGACAGAATCTCTGACCAGAGAGTAGTTTATTGTTAGCTGTTGCTAGTCTGCGCGAGTCGACAGTAGTAGTAGCGAGTGAGTGTTAGTCGTCAGTCCGTGTTAGTCCGTGCTAGTCGGCGGGAGTCGGCATGCGTCGGCTGTGTGCTCTGCTCACGACTCTGGTCAGGACTCTGGTGGATGAGTATTGTTGCAGAAGGTAAAGAAGCAGCCTTGCGCATATTTAATAATGTATGTTAATTGTAATTTAATTTGTTCAAAGAAATACCCCAATACTAATTTTTATAATATAAAGCAACTCTTTTAAAGAAAAGCATTCATTTCAATTTAAAGTATTTCCAATGCATTATCATTGCATCCAAAAATATAAAAATAATATACGCCAGCATTGCACAAAGCTGTGTCGAAAAATGAGTAATTAAGAGCAGATATAGTTGCAGTTTTATTGAGGTTAGAATTTTCGCTTTTTATATTCAGAATACAGGACCAAAGGTCAGCGCTGCTGTCCTTATAAAATTTATCAGGTTACTAAACTTTCTTATTACTTTTGGTGTTTAGGAATTTTTATATTTTTGAACTTGACATTAAATGAGAAAAGAATTTTGTGGGAATATTAAGTGTGAATGCATTCTTTGTACAGAGACTAAAAAATCGGGGCCAATTTTGTTCAGAGGTTACAATATTTAAAATTCATTTAATTATTATTTTTTGTGGCGAGGCTACGCATGGCTCACATTTTCATTTAATTATTAATTCTTTGTGGGGAGGTTACAACCTTTACTCAGACTTCGGCGAACTGTGTCACTGGATCCGAGGAAGTTAGTCTGTCGCCGCAAATGCTTTGTGTAGTGTCACCGCCAGACACCACACTTGCTAGGTGGTAGCTAGAGGTCTGCACGGATAAGAAAAGTGCGATCCGCATCCGCACCGCATCCGCAAGGTCCTAATCCGCAACCGCATCTGCATCCGCAGCAATTAATCCGCATCCGCAAGTTCCTTATCCGCATCCGCATTTATTTAAGTTTTGAATGAGTAATTAATAGTAATAGACAGTAGTACTTAGAATTATGGCATGTAATGACATAGTTATTGTTAGGGTGCCATTTCTGCGACAACTTAACTACTTTTGACTTCTTAAATCACAGGAAATGCTCTATACCTACTCTAAAGCACATTCCAAACAGGAAAGCATTGGCGCTCCGGAGAACACACAGTAGCGTCTCGGAGCTCGTGAGATTGGAAACGCTATTTAAAAAAATAAAATTCAATGTAATTGTATTTAACGATGAAAATACGTGTATAGAAACAATTATATTTCGTTGCTCTTGTGCCAAGGCAGGTGAAAATGACGATGGTTTTAAACTGTTACTAGCACATTGCATCATTTACCGACAGTTTTTTTGTACTCACTGCTTGGATGTGTCAAATTTTGAAGCCATTCATGTCAGCTGATGATTATATTATAGCTTACGCTCTCAGTCCTCGTCTTTTCCAGGTGAAAATATTTACAGTATTAGGTCTACACTGCAAAACGCTGGCGCACCAGTGAAAAAGTTAAACTGCCAGCAATAATTGACGTTGTCTGGAAGAAATAACTCGTCTTCCGAAGAGTAACAACAAAATCAGTGGTAATAGAAATTAGGAGTCCATTTAGCTTTAGCTGAAAATACGATTGAAATCTTGATCCTCACTTTTTGGCTGATTTATCGAATTAAGACCTAGCGATAAATGAAATGTCTGTTTCATTCTCAACTAAACCAAGTTTTTCACACTTTAAAACATCCTCAACATTGGTCTAAATTACTAAAAAAGTAGATTTCGCAGTTAATACTTTCAATGAGATTTTCACTCTGCAGCGGAGTGTGCGCTGATATGAAACTTCCTGGCAGATTAAAACTGTGTGCCCGACCGAGACTCGAACTCGGGACCTTTGCCTTTCGCGGGCAAGCGTTCTACCATCTGAGCTACCGAAGCACGACTCACGCCCTGTCCTCACAGCTGTACTTCTGCCAGTATCTCGTCTCCTACCTTCCAAACTTTACAGAAGCTCTCCTGCGAACCTTGCAGAAATAGCACTCCTGAAAGAAAGGATATTGCGGAGACATGGCTTAGCCACAGCCTGGGGGATGTTTCCAGAATGAGATTTTCACTCTGCAGCGGAGTGTGCGCTGATATGAAACTTCCTGGCAGATTAAGACTGTGTGCCCGACCAAGACTCGAACTCGGGACCTTTTCCCTTTCGCGGGCACACAGTTTTAATCTGCCAGGAAGTTTCATATCAGCGCACACTCCGCTGCAGAGTGAAAATCTCATTCTGGAAACATCCCCCAGGCTGTGGCTAAGCCATGTCTCCGCAATATCCTTTCTTTCAGGAGTGCTATTTCTGCAAGGTTCGCAGGAGAGCTTCTGTAAAGTTTGGAAGGTAGGAGACGAGATACTGGCAGAAGTAAAGCTGTGAAGACCGGGCGTGAGTCGTGCTTCGGTAGCTCAGATGATAGAGCGCTTGCCCGCGAAAGGCAAAGGTCCCGAGTTCGAGTCTCATTCGGGCACACAGTTTTAATCTGCCAGGAAGTTTCAATACTTTCAATGTTAAAAAATAAATTTTTCTCAGAGTTTAATGGAACTGCAAACGATTTCAAGATGTTTATGTAATAACCACTGTCCCATAACTTCAAATGTTAGGCGCTGTTCCCTGTTAAGCAATTAAAATGTTTAATTTTGTTACGAATTTCAACCCTTATCTTTACTAATTGGCTGGTGAATTAAAAGACACATTAATATTTTGGATGATTTGATTAATTTGTAAGTTTTCAATGTGACCAGAATAATCTTTCACGGGCTATCGCAGTCACAGCTCGTTGGTGGTCGTGAGCCGTAGTTTGATGTCCCACTTGTAATTAATTACAAGGCCCGCCGTGCCACCGCTCCAGCCGGGCTGTTTCACTGTCCACAAAGAGCGACAATGCTCGGCGGCTGCAAATAATACTGTAGTGCACGCTAAAATTTAGGTAGGCACTTATGAGATCATCGTTACCTAGTTTAATAATATGGACGTGTTAGCTGTTGAATGTTCTTGTTGCGAAGAGTAAAAACTTAAAATTGAGCTCTTTAATACGAAAATTACAACAAAATAAATTGCTTGTTAAATATTTCCTTCTTTTACCTAATGCTACTTAAATGTTCTTTTTGGGAATAGTAAAAGTACTAACAATATGTCGAGGAAATTCTTTACTATAAATATTACAATAAAAATTCACAGGCTTCATATTAAATATTTTGATCTTCTGCTTGCTTCTGATTCAAATTCTTTAAAAGAAAGAATCAGATGAAAAAAATTGTAACTAATTCATATAAGCCAAAAAAATACGGTGAAATAAGAGAAGCTGTACAAGTTTCTTTTTACTTTGGAAGATTACTATGCCGGAACACTATGTCATCAATCGCCTGTGGGTTCAAAGACGTGCATCGGTCCTGCATTATTTGTCCCGCAGTAGAGAAGCTTCTCTCAGATGGCGCGCTGGACGCTGGAATGCAGTGCACGAAGTATGCGAGTTTGCAAGGACACGGATAGACGTTTTCACGTCCATACCACCAAGCTATCAGGTCGATGTCTTCCGAAAATTGGACTTTATCATTCGTATATCTGAGAATTTCATCTGATAGAAAGTCAGGATCTCTCGTCGATTCATCTTCTGAGGAATCTTCAAATTCATTAAAAAGTACGTCAGACTTCGTTTTTTTTTTTTTTTTTTTTTTTTTGCAGGAATTCCAGATGTTGTTTCCCCCTTATCTTTGAACTGTGGATAATTTATCGCAACATAATTATTCACTTCCTTTACAACTTCATCTTTTTCGGCATTGCTAAGAAATATTAGGTTTTTATATTTTGGATTCAAAAACATTGCAAGTTTATGGGTTACTGTTATGTCGCATTTGCTGATTACAATAGATTTGGCTGTACTCTTTAAATCTATCAGAAATGGGCTGTCGCCATCATTTTTTCAAGGAAAGAGAGAAGTTTTAACTTCCACAACACACATAAATAGAGCGTAGGGGTTTTGAGGCTTCGAGATGACAAGAAGCTATTTTAAATGGTGTCAGAAGGGTTATTATATCTTCCAACATCCTCTTGTCTATAGAATCAATCAATTTATCTTGATTTTTCTCTGACAAAATTGACAGAACTTCAAACCATTGCGAATTAATTGACTAAACATATCCAATTTTCTGTTCCATCGTGTGTCTATATCTTCTTTCAATGACTTCTGAAGGCGATTCTGAAGACCATACCTTTTAATGAAAGTTGTGATAGCTCGACAGGAATTTATTAGTCGCTGCACGTCACTCTTCTCGTCACTCGCGTCTCCTCCAGTCGTGTGCTCCAGCACAGTATTAAGACTGTGCTGAGCACGAGAGCCTCTTATACTGGCGAAGTGCTGCCACAGTATTTGGACCTCTATCCGTAACGAACACGATGTTATTCACAGCACTGAGTAAATCGAACGACCGTAGTATCTTAATTAATTCAAGTTTAATGTTTTCTCCTGTTTTTTTTAATCTCACTCTCAAAATTTCTGGTGCACAACACTCGATGCTCAAGTTTCACTTCTTCATAATTAACATAATGTACGAATCAGTCCATAAATCGACAGTTGGTGCTCCACCTATATCTCTGAATATATTCTTCACTTCTGCGGAGGCAGTGTCACGCAGATGATCAGCCGTTTCCTTCAAATTTCTGGATATGGTGGTTGGATGAGGTAGCAGTTTCTTAGCACTCACTGCACCGTACTTGGCCCCCACATCAATAAGAAACTGTGCCGTCTCGAGAAATCCGGATCCACACGCAACTTCGAATGGTAAAATGTCTTTGCTGACAAGATTGATAAGTTTTTCTGTCGCAGCTGTCTTCAAATTTGGCGGAACTTCAGGAACTTTCACATGTCTCTTGGTATTTAAATAAGTAATTATTCTACTTTGTCCAGCCTCACACGGATGTTTTAGCAAATTTGAAGTTCCACTTTTGTGTCCAGTGGAGGAATATACTTTTTTTACATGCAAAACAAGCCACTATATCTTTTATCTTTTCGTTGCCATCAAATACGTATCCGAATTTTTTCCAAATTGGTGATTTCAATTTGTTTTCCTTCCCTAATGTAGAATCACCTTTTTTCACCTTACACGAAATTGTATCCATCAATATGGTGTTCATTTGAAGAAAGAACTCTCACTGATATTTGCTACGATGCACGTTGTGAAACGTCCCCTTTGAACAATTTATACAAGACTGTGCTTAAACTGACACACAATATTATTTAGCGCAACGCAATCTGACTATCAAAGATCCCTGCAAAAGAATGGCGCTGAGTAACATTAAACTATACCTTTCAGAAATCACTTACCTCACAAAAATCTCCGTTACTCGAACTACTGCAATACAGCGAGCGCCACTACTGCCAGCTAAATAAAAGATTCAAACTACTGAAGGCACTAACTACTGATAGGGATAGTTAGCAAATGAAAGATATTAATAGAGAACAAACAATGTATTTACCTTAATATTCATAATTGACATCCAGTATTACAAATTATCAAAACTCCGCCATCTCTCTCCCCACATCCACCACTGCTGGCGGCTCACCTCCAACTGCGCAACTCTACGCGCTGTTAACATCCAGCTGCCCCTCTACAATGGCAGACAACAATGCAAACTAGCCACAGACTGCACACAGCACAGCCAGTGATTTTCGTACAGAGCGCTACGTAACGTTGCCAATAAGAAACATAAACTGCCTACTTACATAGAGAAAACATAAACAGCCTACTTACATAGCCCCCATGCTCCCCACAAAAAAAATTTACAAATTTGTTGGTCAAAAGCTAAAATTTTCTCACAGTCCATAAAGACAGTCCAAATTGTTCATCATAATAGTAATTACAGTTTTTGTTTTTTCACAAAGTCTCATTAGTAAAAGAAATTGCACACAGAGGTAGTGGATTTCCATGCAGTCTTGAAGAAGTAGTGTTGTCCTTCCAACGGAAAGACAGTGCTGACTCTTGAAATGCTAACAGGTAATGGGCCACAACAGAACAAACCCACAGCAGAGTCAGTCGAAGTTGATGAATATTGGTAGGTAGGTCATCACAGAGTAGACCCACTGTAGTCCTGGTAGAGATTGTGGTATTGGTGGGCCACCAGAGGTGCAGACCCACTGCAGTCCTTGTAGAAATAATGGTACTGGTAGAGATTGCGGTATTGGTGGGCCACCAGAGATGCAGACCCACTGTAGTCCTTGTAGAGATGGCCAGCAGCCATCTGCTGCGACTGTGCAGGTGCACAATCACCATCGAAGAGTCTTGCAGAGAAGATAGCAAGTCCATAAACCACCACTTGTGCACGCACAAAGTTTTTGGGAATTGTCCTTAGAACCAGCAATGTTGTTTTCCAGTCCCTTGCTGAATTATTAACACATGTGCAAACACTATCAGTCCCTACTTCTCACATATTGTCCATATACTATGACCAACAGAAATGTGTGCAGTGAAATGTATGCTTACAAGTTACTTAATTTGATCAACTGCTGTAAATTACAATTTTATAACATAAGAATACAATGACAAAGGTACAAAATACATAATTAAAAACATAACAATACAGATAACATTTGTAGTAATAGGGGCTTTACAAAAGAATAGAAATAAACACATACATCAGTGTTACAGGAATTATGACATAAGTACATACATAAAAGATCAGAATAACTTTTGAAACATCAACTTTACACATGAGCATTAAAACAAAACAGAATAAATAATGTCTAAGCATCTTTACAAAGAAAATAACAGAGTATTAGAAAAATTCTACAACATAGCTCTCATCAGCTAAACACATAAAGACAGGAAAAACACAAACACACAAGGGTACACAAACATATAGCGGAATAATAGAAGGAAAGGACAGGGTTTGTTTTACTGCAGTATTTTGCATGGAGATCTCCCTTCGTTCATCATTATTCCCAAAAGTCCTATTTATACCTCCTTCCTTAATTATTTCTGATTGTACAATACTCATTGGGGCCCAAATCTTTTTCATATAACTTCGCAATGCATTCTTTACCTATTCTCCATGGTCAGTTTTTTATATAGTCTACCCCCTCTTAAGCTAACTTAAATCTACTGAACTCAGATATATATACCAAAGGACGAGGCAATGCAGCATCACATAACACAGTTAATATAAACAGCAATGAAAAAAAAACGCAGATTTGCGAAGCAAGCAGCATTAAGAAATTAGCAAAAGTCAAATTCAATAACACTATGCCTGGCAAACAGCAGCAACTTATACCTAGACATGACATAGCTCAAGCAGAAAAAATATTACAGTAAAAACAACAATGCAGACAAGGGAAATGTCTATTCACATCTTAATGTCTATGTAATTAAAGTGGTGCACCATAACAACTTATTGTAAAAAAAATATTACCATGTACTTGAAAAGAAAATTATGTGTTATTGTTACTAGTTCCTTCTTATTGTTCTTTCCTTTCCAAGTGCTCCTTTTTGAAAGAATGTGGATCATAAAATAATTATTTAATAGATCTGTTGACAGAAAGTGTTCACATTAGCAAATGCATTTTATTTTATAAAAGCAATGCTGCAACACAGCTGGAAACCAGACATCAAATGAAATAAGCAACTATGAAAAGCAAAGCATAAAAATATCATTCAATAGTCATGTGGCATTTCGTAAGTCAGTAGCACTCAACTCTCGGAGAAAGACACTTGTCATAATCAGGTGTGCAGATGTACGAATATTTCCCATCAATTCATAAGCATTTCAGTAATTAGCACAAAGTGCGAGTAATCATATGTTTTCAAGTAACGAGGGTGTCGCATTAGCGATGAAAGGCACACCCTAATGGCTTGTTCTCCAGGTGTTTGACACAGCTGTGTGTCCACAACGCATTACAAAAATCATATGTTTTCAAGTAACGAGCGTGTCGCATTAGCGATGCCCTCTACAAAGGAATATCAATAGCAAGGTTAATGGAAGTAATGAGGGTGTCGCATTTGCAATATTTTCTCTAAAGGAATTGCAATGGCGAGGATAAAGGCCTGCCTTTTTTCCCTTTTTTTTTTCTACCTGTGCCTCTGGAAAGGCCCTCACTCTAATGGCTTGTTCTCCAGGTGTCTGACACAGCTGTGTGCCGACGACGCACGTGCAGGTGGTCACTTTCTTACGGAAATATTTACGACAGCAGTTTCCGCTACAGAGACAGTCTCATATACAAAATTTCACGGGACGAGAATTTGCGTTGCAAGTGTGTAGAAACAAAATCCTATGAATATAACAGTGTCCAAAACAATTTTCGCCGGCATTGTGATACATTCACGCATTTACACACACATTTCATAACTCTTAAAGTACGATTCTCGGTTTCCAACATCCTTTTTCAAAAGTCATTACACCTTACCTTATTCGTCGACACTTTTTCCATTTTTCATCATGACAGATACATAGCATAATCACATAACTCATATAGCATCAGCCTATTAATCATAAACATACCTCAGCAGCATAATACACATCATCATCGTAATAATATCATAACACCTCAGTCAAATCTCAAAATCGTCGTAGCTTTCTGCAATAATTTCAAAATCTAAAGAAAATTCTCTGCTCATTTCAGTAGTGTCATCTACCTCAAACATACTTTAAAAATCATGATCTCATACCAAATACATCATTCAAAGCTCTCATAGTATCACAATGGTTCCAAAAAAATATGAACAGTGCACAAAGTACAGACAAAATACAATTTCTTAAGTGTGAAGTTACCCAACTGTGTAATTGCGTAAACATCTGTCACTGACGTAGTAAAAAAAAATGTTTATCTCTCAGTTAAATGGTCAGATAGCTGCGTAATTTATGTGTTAGAGAAATATGGTACTGATGTGTTAAATTGTATAAGCAAATACCATATTAGCTAGGGCTCCTTGTGCTTGCCAAACACATGGTACACAAAGTAAGCATGTACCCCCCTGAGGATTATTGGAATTATACCCTCAGGTGTTACAGATTACAGCAATGGAATGAAATGTATCACAAAAAACTTTCTTTGTAATTCAAAACTCTTTAAAAATAAATGTTTTAAGTACAAAATTAATCACTCAAATACGTGTCCTGTAGCGCTAAATATGCGTCTTGCTGTAAGATAATCTCTGGGAAGTGTCGTAGTTATTGTCCTCCGAAAGCTAAGTTCTGCAGAAGTCAATGTACTTACCTCATGATACACAAAAGTGAAATGCTTTGCGTATAGATAACTTAGTTATTACGCTTATTGCTGTGATGAGGAAAGTACTGTGCTGTAACGTATTGTTGTCCTACGGAAAAGGCTGTCTCCTTGTAGCAATAGCACAAAAGTCACCACTAAAACATGTCTCACTTTATAGAATAATTCAGAAAAACTGTGCAGATATAAAACAGATACACCGCAAAAGCAACATTGTAAATTGTCACGCATTAGCAGCGTCGTGATAAAATCGTGTAGCTGTCACATAAACTAACCACTGTGTCATCTGGCATTTCACAGAAAGCACCTCAAATCCAGAATCCACTCTCAAGCAAACCAAAATGTTGCATGAAAATTTCATTAGCAGTGCTGGTATATGTTCTAAGTATGTAAGCCGTATATTTGTTATGTAATCGTGCAACTAACAAGGAGGAATGTATAAATAACAACACTGTGTCGTCTGTTCGCAATAACAATGCATTCGCAATTACTTGTCTAAGTTACCTATGTTCTTGACTGGATAGTTAGTTAGCTTTAAAACATAGTTGTATGTTAACAGTTTCTCAGTGTGACAAATTGTACAAGTAGCATGAAGTGAAAATTGCATGGACTAAGTTAAAAAGCAGATTATCTGTCAATAAATGGTTTTACATGAGAAATGTTGTGTAAACCTTTACTCTTCCTAGTACGCAGAGTTTCAACTTCAACGCAATTATCATGCGGTATACGTCGGATTCTGTAAGGTCCATTGTAAACTAGAAAGAATTTGTGACTCAAGTGTTTCTTCTTATGTGACAATGAATGAGCTTTAATGAGAACTTTCTGACCAATATATAATTTCTTTGCATTTGCTTTACCGTTTAGTTTTCTCCTTTTGTCTGCTGCAGATTTTATATTTTTAAGAGCCAAATCAATTATATCTTTGTGTCGAAGTTTACGTGTATTCGGGAAAGGTACAAGCTCTCTGATTCTGTTCGGAGGTTCTACATTCTTCAGTACAAGAGTAGGTGGTAAAGCAGTGGAATCATGAGGCATTTCATTCAGCACATTTTGAAATAAGTGTAAATATCTGTCCCAATGCTGATGCTTTCTGTGACAATAAAGTCTGCAAAGCTTATTGATTTATTTCATAATCCGTTCAGACGGGTTACAATGTGGTGAATACAATGAAATAAAAACAGGTTTGATTTTATGATTCCGAAGCATGCTTGACCAAACAGCAGATCTGAATTGCGGTCCGTTATCTGAAATGACTTTACTAACGTGTCCAACTTCACGTAAGAAATTTTTAACAAAGGCGTTGGATACAGACCGTCCAGTGGCTTTACGTAACGGAGTGAAAGAAACAAATTTTGAAGTAAGTTCAACAGCGACTAGAACGTATGAAAATCCATTCGATGTTCTGACAAGGGGTCCCAAAAGATCAACAGCAGCAAATTTTTTTAATTTAGAAGGAATAATAGGAAACAACAGAGCACAATGTGAGATAGTAGATGGTTTCGCCTTTTGACAAAGTTTACGAATAGACAAGACTCTTCGAATTCGCTTTTCCATATTGTTAAAATAACAAGTCGTTCGAAGAATATGATAACATTTTCGTGGGCCAAAATGTGCATAGCTGAAATGAATGTACCAAATGAGCTTATTAACAAAATCGTCTGGAATGCAAAGTACCCATAGCTTGTCATCAACAGTGCAGCATTTGAAGAGTATGTTGTTTCTAACCAGGTAATAATGCCGAATCTGAGTGTGTGTCTTTTCATGCCATTTACTTTTGATGTCTTTCCAAATCGGATCTTTATCTTGTTCATGAGCAATGTCCTTTAAAGATGTGGTGATGAAGTTTTCAAAGGCGACGTTCTGAATGTAAAGAATACTGAAATTTTTCTCGAGGTTGCCTTCTGTGTTACTTTTCTCAAGCCCAGCCGGTGCGCGTGACAGCGCGTCCGCAACAATGTTCTCCTTGCCGGGAATGTAGACTATTGTGAAGCGGAATTCTTGCAGAAACAATGCCCAACGTTTTAGCCTGTCATGATTTAATTTTGAAGACATAAGAAATTGTAATGCACGATGATCACTGTATACTTTTACGTGCTTACCAGAATTTGTTAAATGCCCAAACGATAGCTAAAGCTTCTAATTCAGTAACGGAATAATTTTTTTCAGATTTTGTTAGCACTCGGCTAGCAAAAGCAATAGTTTTCTGAATGGTAGTGTCATTTTCCATGGCTTCTTGAAATAAATGGGCACCAAGACCGACTTTAGAAGAATCCGTGCTAAGGCAGAAATCTTGTGACAGATCTGGATGAGCTAGTATTGGCGCGTGAAGTAACGCTTCTTTCAAAGAATTGAATTCCAACTGTGCTTGTTCGTCCCAGTTCCAAATAGTATTTTTTCCAGTGAGAGAACAAAGTTTTGGTGTAACTAGAATTTGCATATTCAGAAAACGACGGTAAAAATTTACGAGACCTAGAAAACTACGAACTTGTTTTTTTGTGGATGGAACTGGAATGGCTCTGATTGCTTCTAACTTTTCAGGATCCGGCTGAATGCCTTCAGAAGAAATAATATGTCCCAAAAACTTCACCTTTGTCCTACCGAATTCAGACTTTTCCAAGTTAACTGTAATTCCAGATTCTGCAAAAATACGTAACAAACTGTTGAGGATGCCGTTATGTTGTTCCCCTGAAGCTTCTGCTGTTAGGATATCGTCCACATATAAGGTGATGTGACGTTTTAAGAACTCAGGTAATATGGAATTTAACCCGCGAATGAATGCTGCCGAAGAAATGTTCAAGCCAAAAGGAAGTTTCCGAAACTGATAACAAACGCTGAAACAAAGGAAAGCTGTGTATTTTCTGCATTCTGGATGAAGTTCGATCTGATAAAAGCTGGATCTGAGATCAATGGAAGACAACACTTTTACACCATTAAAATTTTGAAGAAGTTCTTCCATCGTTTGCGGCCTGTCTGTTTCAGGAATGATGATAGTATTGATTTGTCTCGAATCTAAGACAAGTCTGATCGATCCATTTTTCTTCTCAACAACATGTAACGGATTGTTGTATGAGCTTACTGCAGGCTCAATAATGCCCTCGTCAAGCATAGATTGTATTTCTGTTCTAACACGGTCCCTATAATGCGCCGGAATTACGTATGGTCTAACACAAAATTTAGTATGCTCACGAACACGAAATTGGTATTGAAATCCCTTGATTGTTCCTGTTTTGTGAGTAAAAACTGTGGAATGTGCTTGTAAAATCTCAAAAAGGTCCTGCCTATCAGTGTCATTACAATTCTCAATAGTTTGAATTTTATTCTCAATTAACTCATTAATTTCAAATATGCCGTCGATGTCATCCCTGTCAGTACTTACAGAGTGATTGTTAGTGTCTAGTTCCGTAGAAAATTCCAAACTGTTATCTAACAGAAGGTAAAGCCGATTAATTTCCTCATCATGGTTTGAGAGCCAGTCTTCAAATTTCAAAGCTATTGACCTACCTTCTTTCTCTAAACTTATTTCAGCATCGTGAAAGCTTAAAATTGCTTTGTATTCATTCAAAAAGTCTACTCCCAGTATAATTTCCGTCGACAATAATGGAACAATAAGAAAGTTCATAGAGAAGCTGTGGCTTTGGCAAAAGAATTCTAAATTGGTTTGTTGGCGTACATCTACACTTTTTCCAAAGATTGCACCTTGTAATTTAATCTTACGTAACGGAAGTGTGGGGCAATCGTTCGATTTGTTGCATTTGCTAAAAGCTGTTTCACTAATTACTGAAATGGGACTGCCAGAGTCAAGTACTGCCGTAAATTTTACATCATTTACAGTAATGTGAATCACAGGATATGCAATGTTGTTATGTTTTACGTCGTGTTCCTGGAGTAAGATGTCCCTAATGTCTTCCATTTTTACGTAATTACTAGCTACGGCAGCTGCGTCGTCAATTTCATAAGTACGTATTGTGGCTGCCAGTGGAGTGAGTCATTGCCTATTTTCTCTTTGTTGGCGCGCGTCGTTATTGGGATTTGGAGACCTAACTTCTACAAATTCATCGTGACGAGAGTGCTCTGCTCTGTTTAAATCTGATGCAATTCAGGTCTGTCATTACGATCATATCGTCTGTCGTCATGTCGGTAGATTCGATAGTTTCTTTCGTATGGGTTTGACAGGTACTGATTCTTGTGCAACATGTCTTCAAAATATTTGACAAGACTGGAAAATTCAGATTGTTCAAAGTGTTTCATCATCATGATGCTATGTTTTACGCGGTCTTGTGTGGCTTGAGACCAATATGCTGAGAGGAAGGCATGGTAAAATTCTCCTTCACTGTGGCAATCGTAAATGACCGATCGCATTCTTACAGCTGGTTCATTCTCTAAGTAGCCACACATAAATTCTAACCTGTGCTCCAATGACCAGTTGGGAGGGAAACAATGAGAGAATTGATGGAGCCATGCTTGTGGATGAATGTCGTTGCCAGAATTCTTAAATGTTTTGAATTTACGTGTAGTAATGAACAGCTTATAGTCAAAATCATCGTGTCGGCGAGTAGCATGTCGGTCATTGTCACGTCGTTTCGGCGGTTCCATCTCAAAATTCGGGGTACCTTGCCAATTTCTTTCATAATTACCGAAATGCCCTGTGCTATTATTTTGTGGCTTTTCCGTATTTCTAAGTTCCTCTTCCCGTGTTGGAGCGCGAGTATCCTCTGAAATATGTAATTCTTGTATTACCTGTGTCAGCTGATCTTGTACTTCCCGGATTTCTCTTTTGTACTGTGTATTGATTTGATTTTGATTTTGTTTGAATTTTCTAATTTGTTCATACTCTTCTGTGTCAGTGAAGGCTACGGGTCTTGTGTCATTCAGATCATCATCTACCTTTGTAGATAAGTTAGTGACCTGATCCGAAAGTTCGGCTACTTTCTCTGATAATGAACTAATTTCCCCCATGTGTCTTTCTACTGTGTCCTTTAAGTTTTCCTGAGTTTTTGCAAGTTGCGTAACCGAATCGGTAGATGCAACTGAGTCCATTTTAGCTTGCAAGGTCTCATGATTTTCATGAACAATAGTTTGCAGTTCTTTTATGGCTGCTTCGTGATTCTGTAATGCATTTTCATGCCGCGAAAAAATAGGCTGAAAATGCTCACAAATTTGTGTTTTTACGTCATTACAGACTTTTTGACGTTTCGATTCAATGTTATGTAACTCAGTAGTTAAATCTTCACGTGTTTGTTCAAGTGTGGTGTCTAACTTTTGAAGCTTTTGCTGTGTTTGTCTCTGATTTTGTTCCATTGTGTCTAACTTTTGAAGCTTTTGCTGTGTTTGTCTCTGATTTTGTTCCATTGTGTCTAACTTTTGAAGATTTTGTCCCATTGTGTCTAACTGTTGCTGTGTTTGTCTCTGATTTTGTTCCATTTGTTGCATTAGTTGTAATAACAATGCATTAGTGTCTGGAATCTGTTCCTCTACTCTTTTCGACAGTGCATTTGCACCGGCAACATTCACATTTTGACAAACTGAAAATGTGTCTTGACTTATTTGAGAAAACGGTGAGGACGCAAAACCTGAATCTACAGTATTTGCAAAATTGTGTCCTATCATTTCGGATTCCTGAGGCGAGCTGTTACCGACCGATCGATCGATAATGCTTCCCTGTTCACTACCTGTTTGACTGTCTACACCATAGTTTGACGCCCGCTCCATTTCCCTATGCACAGTTACCAAATTACTACTTGGAACATTAGTTAACTCATTACACAGTGGCGCTAACACATTGCTTTCGTCTTCACTGTCGTTTCTCAGTTTACTTTGGAGCCGAGTGTTACGTTTTTCACACGCCATTATTGTGACAATATTTCACACGATAACACAGAAATGCACAATTTGAATAGCAAAAATAAGAGAACACATTAACATAGCACTGAAAATAATATCTAGTTAATTGCAGCTGCGAAATACTTGGTGCAAATCTACATGCATGCCACAACTGTTTTACAGTACAACAATGAAAGACTGCAACTACAAAGGAGATTCTCTCTACAATTACGCACTAGCAATAAACAAAAGCTACACTAAATACACAAACTACAAGAAAAAATCAGAAGATTCCAGGTTCGAATCCTGGCAGGGTCGCCATATGAAACGTCCCCTTTGAACAATTTATACAAGACTGTGCTTAAACTGACACACAATATTATTTAGCGCAACGCAATCTGACTATCAAAGATCCCTGCAAAAGAATGGCCCTGAGTAACATTAAACTATACCTTTCAGAAATCACTTACCTCACAAAAATCTCCGTTACTTGAACTACTGCAATACAGCGAGCGCCACTACTGCCAGCTAAATAAAAGATTCAAACTACTGAAGGCACTAACTACTGATAGGGATAGTTAGCAAATGAAAGATATTAATAGAGAACAAACAATGTATTTACCTTAATATTCATAATTGACATCCAGTATTACAAATTATCAAAACTCCGCCATCTCTCTCCCCACATCCACCACTGCTGGCGGCTCACCTCCAACTGCGCAACGCTACGCGCTGTTAACATCCAGCTGCCCCTCTACAATGGCAGACAACAATGCAAACTAGCCACAGACTGCACACAGCACAGCCAGTGATTTTCGTACAGAGCGCTACGTAACGTTGCCAATAAGAAACATAAACTGCCTACTTACATAGAGAAAACATAAACAGCCTACTTACAGTTGTCACTCGGTCACTACAAAGCGCTAACTGAAGGCAGCGGAAAATTGCAAGGGGCACCTGTCTGGTAGACAGTGGGCCGGTTTGCCACCCAGAGAGCACTGCACGGGCAACACAAAAGACACGGTTGCGGAAACGGATTAGGCGCATGTCTCTTGGGTACAGCTACATCGGTCGTAGCCAGGGGCTGAGAACAAGATTCCAAGAATGTCAACAGACTTGAAGTTTTCAACTAACATTGCAACATACGTACTTGCAGATGCCTTGCTCATTATCCGCAGATGACCCGCGGATATCCGCGCCTGTCCCGATTTTATCCGCCAAGTATCAAATACCGCGGATATCCGCTGATATATCCGCGGATATCCGCATCCGCGCAGACCTCTAGTGGTAGCCTTTAAATCGGCCGCGGACCGTTAGTATACGTCGGACCCGCGTGTCGCCACTATCAGTGATTGCAGACCGAGCGCCGCCACACAGCAGGTCTAGTCTAGAGAGACTCCCTAGCACTCACCCCAGTTGGACAGTCGAGTTTGCTAGCGATGGTTCACTGTCTACATACGCTCTCATTTGCCGAGACGACAGTTTAGCATAGCCTTCAGCTACGTCATTTGCTACGACCTAGCAAGGCGCTATATTCAATTACTATTCTGAACAGATAATATTGTGAATCATGTACCGTCAAGAGCGACGTTCATAATTAATGGGTTAAAGTTAAGTATCAAACTAATTACGTCCGCTTTCTAAATTCTCATTCCTTGTGACGTTCCAGACCTCACGTCAGTAGAGTCCTTCCCTCCTCACGCCAGCCTGCGTGAGCTAAAACGCGTGCAATTCGGCCCCCACTAGTAACACGGTGTTGGCTCTTCTGCCAACACAACACATTGTGTTTAGAAATAAAATCTGTCCGCTCTTCTCTGTCATCCTCGTGTGTACTCACTCTCATGCTGAATAAGGCAGGAACTCTGCTTGTGATGCCTCAGTCTTATCTTGAATGAGGCAGGCACTCTGTTATTAAGGCCTCTTTCAACATTATTTCTTCACCATTTCTTTTCAGTAGTTGATGGCACTCTGTACCTACTGCCACGGCCTCTAATTATGAACCCGGATTCTTCAATCTGTATGATGACTGTATCTCGAAGTGAATGCCTCCAGTGAGTCGTTGCAACTCACTGCCATTGATGTGACTTCAGCTTACCGGACTTATGCTGATGCCAGGGGATGACGTAAGAAAGGAGAGTCGTACAGCAATCAGTCGTAACCTCATTAGTTTTTCTGACTACTCCATAACTATCATTGGGTTACCTTCCACTAGGAAAGTGGATGCACTCAGCGACTGTTATATGATTTATAAATTATAGAGCGCAGCAATCAGTCGTCCTCTTCCTTTGCAGATTTTATTCCGCAAATCCAGATGACTGACACCCGAATAACAGGGAACTAACATGCATCGATGCATCGAGATTAAAAAAATAGTGCACTGATAATGGCTAAGCACTGGCCGAAATCTGAATTTGCCAAATGATCTTACTGGTATATACTAGTACTGCCGCTAATTTATTGGACTGTAGCTCAGATGCAATGAAGATGGATATTTATAGCCGAAATATAGATATGCAAGCGTTATAAAAATAATGGGATTGCTACTAATTGCTGTGTGCCTCTCCTTCCTTACATTCTACGGTCGCTGTGCATAACAGTGCCTTATGGAATCAAAGTTGGGGAAGAAGAAAACGTATTTCCATTAAAAGGAGCGTCAATGGTGACAGACTGAAGGAAGACCTACTCAAAACTTCTTGCAGCTTTAAGTCTACCCATAAATCTATGTGGCTCCATAATGTGGAGATCAATTGGACCAAGACACTAAGAGACGTTTTCAGTCGTCATTGATTCTAATCCAGCCCGTGATATAGATACTTTGCCTCGAATCTATGTCCATCCCTGCACGTCTATGTTTGCCGCTGAATAAAAATTTGAGAACTAGTTCTTAAGACTTTCCAGAATTTAAATAAATAATTCATAGCTGTACTGAAGTTCTAAATGTCAGTAATTGGCATCCTAGTAGGCATATGTTCGAGGCCAGTTTCTTTGAAACATGTAGATCTAAATAAGTAGGTAATGTTTGTCAAGCCGCCCTCCTGTTACAGATGGAACTAATGCAGGACTACAGAGATCACCGGGTCATATTTTTGTCCAAGGCACGAAGATTTTCGTACGGTCTTCGTGTCGTCTTTTGGCACACTTGAGAGTAATGACGATAACAGTAAAACACATTGGATGGCTGTTTCACCTAATTGCCTATACAACAATATGAACTATTCTAACACACATGTGTCCGACGTGCAAGTCTTTAAAAAAAAAGGATGCATCGTATGTACTGGAAAATGCCTGCAGTAGACAGAAATTTATTGTATATCAGCTTGAACATTTGTGCTGGAATGACAGAAACGAGACAGAAGCTTCAGCGCACTTCTATCCGTGACGCAGTGTTTATTGAGGAGAAACTTGGCTTCCTGACTGAAATGGACTAATTCTTCTCAAAAAACGCAAAAAAGAGGTCTTGCTGGTAACAACTGTGTGCCTGGACAAAAGGACGTAACGCACCGTAGAGGAAGGTAAAAGATTTATCATACTATCACCATTTTTTTCGATTTTTGGGTTCTCGTCAGATCCGAAGTCGAATATGTAGTGGAACTGGATCTTCAGTACCTCACCTAACAAGCGGGTGATGAAATGGGGAGTACTACAGAACACCGTCGAACAGCTTTCACATCTAGGAGTTTCATAAATAATTCGAATAGGACACTGGACATACGAGGGGCGTTTGAAACGTCCGTGCGAAGTCCGAGAGGTGGCACCACCCGCGCGTATTGAGGTCACTTTTCGCTATTAGCATCTTTGGAAAGAAAGCACACCAAGTTTCAGCCATATTGGTCTATTTCTTTGTGTTTGGCATTCGTGTGGATCAAGGAAGTCGAGTGATTGTCAAAAAATGGACGAAGAAGAATTTCGTGTGATGATTAAACATTACTTTATGAAAAGCGAAACGCCTCAGGTGACTAAAGAGAAGCTTGATAAACATTACGGTGACTCTGTATCTTCGATTATAACAGTTTATAAGTGGTTTCAAAATTTTCGGAGTGGCCATATGGGCAATAGTGATGCTGAACATTCTGGACGCCCTGTTGAAGTTACGACTCTAGATATCACTGATAAAATACATGATATGGTGATGGATTACAGAAGAGTTAAGGTGCGTGAGATTGCTAGTGCTGTGGGCATCTCGGATGAACGGGTACATAATACTTTGCATAAACGTTGGGACAGAATGATGGGTACCGCGATTGCTCAGGCTTGACCAAAAATGGAATCGTGTGAAGTGTTGCAAGGGTGGTTTGCAGCTGTTCAGGAAGAATCCGCAGGACTTTAAGCGTTGTTTCGTCACTGTGGATGAAACATGGATACATTACTACATTCCGGAGACCAAACAACGATCTAAACAATGGGTTACCAAAGGAGAATCTGAAAAAAAAGGCGAAGACCATTCCTTCGGCCGGAATGGTTATGGTAACTGTCTTTTGGGATTCGCAAGGGATAATCCTCATCGACTCTCTAGGAAAGGGTAAATCTATTACAGGTGGATACTATTCATCGTTATTGAACCGTTTGAAAACAGAGCTGCAAGAAAAATGCTGTGTTTGGGCCGCAAAAATGTCCTTTTCCATCACGACAATGCACCAGTGCGCACCTCAGCAGTTGTGGTCGCAAAATTATTGGAAACAGCATTCCAACTCGTTTCGGCCCCTCCCCCCCCCCACCTGTTCTCCAGGCTTGGATCCCTCGGAGTACTATTTGTTCCTCAACAATTTGAAGAAATGGCTGGTGGGACAAAAGATTTCATTCAAACGGGGAGGTGACAGCAGCAACTAATAGCTATTTAGAAGACTTGGACAATTCCTATGATTCTGAAGGGATCAACGAATTAGAACAACGTTGGACGAAGTGTGCAAGTCTAAAAGGAGACTACGTCGAAAAATAAAAAGGTTTACCCCAAACACGTAAGAAGTTTTTATTTTTGCGCGGACTTTTCAAATACCCCTTGTAGAATACTTTATCCACTGAAATTATTAATAGTTACTAAAAATAACTTCCTAGCACTTCCAGTCTCCACTACTTAATGTTTAATAATGTTGTATAAGAAGGCTGCTTCCCTGTCCAGGTCTGACCAGTCGCCAAATGGAAACTGCAGTGAAAATAAATTTTATTTCCAACGGTTTAATACAATTTCGAGTTACGCCACTCCTAATTAGATCTCTGTCGTAGCGCGGTACAAGCTTTCCATTACACTCGTCATAGGGTGGTGTCGCCTGTGCTTTGCATCAATTCTGTACGCTGATCTGCAGCTCGTTGTCTGTCCCAAACTGTTGTCATTATGGCCAGCGGCTCTTGTGAGCAAGAAGATGAATGCCAAGTCTTAGCTGAAAACGCTGCAGAAGCATCTTTGTTGGAGCTGCAGTGTGAGCCCGAGCATTGTCATCAGGAATGAGAATTCGTGGTGACTACATTCGTATTCGCTTATTCTGAAATGCGTTACTTATGACTCTTTTGTCGAAATGTCTGATCCACTCCCTGAACGCGATTATCGGTTGACCACCTGCACGATAAACGTCTGTAGGTCAAGCTTCACAGTTCCTGCACCATTGTAACACTTCGCTGTCATCGATGGGAGTTACGTTATGTGGGCTGCATGAAATCAGGAAGAACCCATCAATATGAATAAATCTAATGGTATCATTCTTGGAGGAAGACTCTCTTGTTCCAGGCATCTTTAGGAGTTCATTGTGTGCTCAGAACTGAAAAATGCCACGTAACACGATGGACGGGCGTAGCAGAGACACTACGCAATAAATATGCACAAAGCTTCATCAGATTTTCAGTATGGATTCAACTTCGTGAGCGATCTGGCTCTGAAAAAAAGCCCTCGTATGCTGTTCATTTTTGGAACACAACCTATGACCAGCTTAGAGACAGAAGTGATGACACTTTCTGCAGGACCTGACCATAATTTTGCAGGACAATGCTCAAGCATGTACAGTGCAAGCTGTCACTGATTTGTTTGAGTGATGGGGCAGCTAAGTGCTACACCACCTACTCCACTCTCCCATCGTGAGTTCAACTCGATTTATAAACTGAAGGAAACACTTCACGGCATTCGCTTCAGAACTGCTACAAATTCGTCTGGGAATAGACCGCGCCGTTCGAACTGTCAACACAACTGACACTGCTAAGAGTATCCTACGACTTCCACATAGCTGGCAGCGCATCATACAAAATACTGGTTACTACTCTGATGGTCAGTAAAACTTGTAAACACGTATCTATGGAGCCATAGTGCGCCTTTTCTGGCACACCAGCTCTTTGGCAGTACTATCGATTACCCGGCTGTACAACGATCTTTGGCGCTGTTGTGATCTGGCGGCGGGTAATTGCGGTAGGGAGTTGGTCGTCGGACTCGCTATGAGGCGCTAGGACGTGCTTGTGGGGATGAAGGAACAAAACACGCGGGGCCGGCCAGTAGCGGCGCGGATCGGTCTACATTGCAGGACGGTCGCGAGGTTGTGGTGCACCTGCCTGATGTAAACTCGGGGCGCTGCTCATTGCCTTGCTTTGGTACCTGTTTTCTCGAACAGACCCTTTCCTCGAAACCATCTCCAACATCGCTCTCCATCGGAGGTGTGAGTGGTTTTGGTGCCTTCGTTTAGTTGAACCATTTGCGTTGTAGAGACTGTCACTTGTGGGTGGGTTGATTGGTTGGTCTAGTGTATGTGCTGATGTAGTAAGAGCACCTGGTAAGGTGTGTGACCGGAAGGAGACCAGCTCCTTTAAGGAAATCAGCGTCCCCGAAAGATGTAGTGACTGTAAGCTACTGAAGATATTAGGTCATAGTTTAGTTGTAATTTGATGCATACCAAACTGAAACAATTCAGTTACATTGCAGGCCTATTCAGGGAAATTAAGGTGCACAAAAACTTGTTTGTTCTGAAGTCGTGCATTTGAATAACGCAATATTATCCAGAAATTTCTCCATTCCATCTTTGTACACATTTTCGGCATTAATCACATGTGGATATATTGTTTGGGAAACTATGAGAATATAAAGGTCTGATACTGTATTTTCAGCATTGGATTTGTGTACATTTCTTAGTTTAAATGTTTTACAGCAAACTTGTTGATTTGAATAACGTGATAGTATCCCGAATTTTTTCCATTTCATCTTTGTACACATTGTCTGTCTTAATCATGTGTAAAAATATTGTTCAGGAAACTATCAGGGTGTAAATGTCTGATATTACATTTTCATCACTGGATTGGTGTACATTTCTTAGTTTAAATGTTTTACAGCGTTGATATTGCTGCAAAATCTGTCACTTCCATTAATAGCACTTATTGGTTTTTTCATTTATATTATTGATCTCTTAACTCATATTAATTGATGTTTGCATGCTATTTGCCGTGTTTTCTGCGGTCTGTTTGTTTTCCAGTTTTCTGCGAGTTGGGGTGTGTGGGAGCGGCTCCACTTTCTGCTTCGGTGCACAGAAGCTGTGACGTGTTGCCTAATGGCTAGTGACACCCGGTAGGACCACGGCGTTTAGGTGTTGTTTTGATCTGCTGCTTACGCCATTTTAAGTTATGTCACCTTTTGCCCAGGTCAGCCTGGCGTAACTGCCCGTTTGATAAACTCGCATGTATTATTTAAAAAAAAAGTTTAATTTGATTGCAAATGAATTATAATAAATGTGACATCTTACTTGTGTTATTGCTATATATCTTACACTACTGGCCATTAAAATTGCTACACAACGAACATGACGTGCTACAGACGCGAAATTTAACTGACAGGAAGAAGATGCTGTGATATGCAAATGGTTAGCTTTCCAGAGCATTCACACAAGGTTGGCGCCGGTGGTGACACCTACAACGTGCTAACATGAGGAACGTTTCCAATCGATTTCTCATACACAAACAGCAGTTGACCGACGTTGCCTGGTGAAACGTTGTTGTGATGCCTCGTGAAAGGAGGAGAAATGCGTACCATCACGTTTCCGGCTTTGATAAAGGTCGGATTGTAGCCTATCGCGATTGTGTTTTATCGTATCGCGACATAGCTTCTCGCGTTGGTGAGATCCAATGACTGTTAGCAGAATATGGAATTGGTAGGTTCAGGAGGGTAATACGGAACGCCGTGCTGGATCCCAACTGCCTCGTATCACTAGCAGTCGAGATGACAGGCATCTTACCCACATGGCTGAAACGGATCGTGCAGCCACGTCTCGATCCCTGAGTCATCTCATGGGGACGTTTGCAAGACAACAACCATCTGCACGAACAGTCGGACAACGTTTGCAGCAGCATGGACTATCAGCTCGGAGACAATGGCTGCGGTTACCATTAACGCTGCATCACAGACAGGAGCGCCTGCGATGGTGTACTCAACGACGAACCTGGGTGCACGAATGGCAAAAAGTCATTTTTTCGGATGAATCCAGGTTCTGTTTATAGCATCATGATGGTCGCATCCGTGTTAGGCGACATTGCTGTGAACGCACATTGAAAGCGAGTATTCGTCATCGCCATACTGGCGTATCCCCCGGCGTGATAGTATGGGGTGCCATTGGTTACACGTCTCGGTCACCTCTTGTTCGCATTGACGGCACTTTGAACAGTGGACGTTACATTTCAGATGTGTTACGACCCGCGGCTCCAGCCTTCATTCGATCCCTGCGAAACCGTACATTTCAGCAGGATAATGCACGACCGCATGTTGCAGGTCCTGTACGGGCCTTTCTGGATACAGATAATGTTCGACTGCTGGCCTGGCCAGCGCATTCTCCAGATGTCTCACCAATTGGAAACATGTGGTCAATGTTGGCCGAGCAACTGGCTCGCCACAATACGCCTGTCACTTCTCTTGATGAACTGTGGTGTCGGTTTGAAGCTGCATGGGCAGCTATACCAGTACATGCCATCGAAGCTCTGTTTGACTCAATGCCCAGGCTTATCAAGGCCGTTATTACGGCCAGAGGTGGTTGTTCTGGGTACTTATTTCTTAGGATCTATGCACCCGAATTGCGTGAAAATGTAATCACATGTCAGTTCTAGTATAGTATATTTGTGCAATGAATGCCCGTTTCTCATCTGCATTTAATCTTGGTGTAACAATTTTAATGGCCAGTGTTGTATATGTTTGGTGCCACATTCCGGTTTTCTTGAAATCACAACTGATGTAATTTACTGTTCGTTAAGCAATTGTAATTTGCTGCTTGCTTAAGAAGGAAGCTGTCTTTTTACGATATTGTCTTAATGATGGCCATATGTTGGTTGTATGTTAGCTATTTGATTAATGTGTTGTAAAATAAATTTTTAATTTATTTCTTGAATTTCTAGTTGTGTTTTTAGGAGTGACATTATACAGGTGTTGACCTTCCATGCTAAGTGCAGCCTTCATCCCCACTTCCTTAGTCGAGCTGTAAATAAGAATTTGCCGCTATTAAAGTTCAAACCGTCGTATGCTGCACTATTTTTTTTTTTGCTATTGCACCAGTTTGCTTCAAGTATTAAAATTTTTGATGACTGACTTGCCACAGTTGTTATCATAGTTCGATTAGAAAGACGGTTTATTAAAAAAATTTTCCTGGACAATATATGGACCGTTATGAAAGTAGCGTACACCTTCCAAGCTTGGACCGCTGTTGACTTTAATGACGCCTACGTCATGTGTTTCCATGCGGATGACAAATTCAGTGAACGTAACAAACATTCCACGCATTTTCCGCATAATAATATGGTGATGTATAGTTCTTTTTTTGTTTTGTTTTTGACAGTGGCTCTGCAAATGAAACTGGAAGGCTAAAAATGCTTCATATGACTCTCATACACGCCAACGCACTCGGGTTCATCGTGTTTCATTAATCTAGAAAATTATACGTGTTTGTGAATGGCAACAGTTTGCAAAAACGTGATGTGCATAACGTTAAACATTTAACGGCGATCTCTGGGAGTATTCTTTTTTCGTGTTCTGCTGCAAACAGACCATCAGGTCACTTCATTAGCAGTGTACGGGAGGTCGAATGCTACCTCTGTGCTGAAACACGTCGTAGAATTATCGGTCGTATTCGCGTCAGTACACTTTCAGTTTCAATACGTCGCCGGTAAATGTACATCTTGTAAATATGTAGACTTCTACGGCTAGCGTCAGTATATCTAAAATCCTTCTGGTTGCGTTGCAGCATCATCGTATAATATATATAAAATACTGAAATATATGTATGTTTGGAACGAGTTACAGCGGTCTTTTTTGGAGCAAAACATCGATTCGCTTTATTAAGTACATAACCGGCAGTACTTCGCACGCCACCCTCATTTCCGTCTCTCTCCCTGTTACTTTCTTGAACGGTGTATGGAAACAGAGACTAAAGGTAAGACTGCATACACCTCTGAACTTCCAGTGAGGTGCGTCTTGCTAGATGCTCATAGAATGAATTAATACGCTTCCTGACTCTTACTGGAACGGAAGTTTTTATCAGAAAACTTCTCCATTACGCATAATATGTCATGTGTAACGTCTGCAGCAGGCAGCGCTTGCTGTATGAAACCGTGAATGAACAAATGCTCTACTTTGGTAACTACCTGTCTCCTGTATTAATTACTACTCTGACACACATACTCAAGACTGGGTAAGCCGAGGCTTATGTAAGCGACCACTTTCATGGTGAAGTTACATTCCTTTAAGTTTTTACGAATTTCAGAACAGATGGCTCCATTTCTTAGAAGTATTTTTGAGTGATCGTTCCATGTTATGTCGTTTTTCTCATTTGTCACTTCTGTCTAATACATGCAAGTCCTCTATCTGAATTCTAAATAACGCAATATTAGAAGTATCGTTTCACTGCGTCACAGTAGATCGCAGTGATCAATTCTGAAAAAAAAACAATCTAATTGCTCCTACATATACGAGCATTCAAAAGTATGACCTGCTTCGGCTAACTCTCGTAACGTAGTGACAATGGATTGAATTATCTTTAGCCATTACTCAAAGAGTACTCACACGGAGTATTCGTTTGCAACACTGGCTCTACTTTGCCAATTTTTATTATAATGATTTTACGATTTACTATGATTTTGAATTTTGAGTTCGATTATACTGGAATCCTACGTTCTTTCATATGTTAATAAATTACTAAGTATTCGATTCCTGATTCAATTACTGGTTAATATCCAAATAATAGTGTTAATTGGAAATTTGTTTGCTTGTTCATTTTTCATAGAATTTGGAACTTTTGGGGGAAATATTTGGGAATTTTGGAGCTAATTTTTGATTTTCATTTCTCGTCCGAGGAAGTGGCATTACATCCTCCACGATGGCGGCTCGGTGTGGCCGTGCGTTACCATCCATCAGGAGGAAGGTGGGATCCACCCCACCCCTGAAAAGTCGGATATAATGGTGCAAAATGATGTCCCGATACACCTGAGCTGTTACAGCTTCTCTGCAAAAGACATGCAGCGGTCTACGTGCATCAGTCATAATCTCACCCCACACCTTCAAACCACGACCTCCATGCAGATACCTTGCAAGGTCATTAAGGGGTTGGCATCTGGCTCCTGGTTCACGCCAGATGAAAACCCTGCGAGAATCACTGTTAAGACTATACCTGGACTCGTCCGTGAACATAACCTGGGACCACTGTTCCAATGACCATGTGCTGTGTTCTTGACACCAGGCTTTACAGGCTGTAATGTGTCCAGGGGTCAGTGGAATGCACCTTGCAGGTCTCCGGGAGAATAAACCATGTCTGATCAGTCGTATGTAGACTGTGTGTCTGAAGACAACTGTTTCAGTGGCTGCTGTGTCAGCGGAAAGGTCGGTGTTAATGGCAAACGAATTCGATGGAGAGCAGTCAAGAGAGTGTATGGTCGCGGGAAAACTTGTTTGTCACTATCCTGACATTTTACCTGCGAACGCCTGGCGTTGGAACGATGGTATGTGAATAGAATTAGCTGAAGTGTGTCGTACGCCATGAAGGGTAAGTGCAGTACTCATTTCAGGAGAATGCCTGTGAAAACCTTGGCATAGTGTGGGGTAACAACCCTTCCCCTCGTCGGCTTCGCCCCTCGGATGCAGTCACTTACATTAGCCGTCCCAGAAATACGAGATGTATTCGGAAAGCGATTTGGGGAGCAAAATAACTGATGAGGGTCGCTGTAGAGGGGATATAAAATGTAGACTGGCAATGGCAAGGAAAGCGTTTCGGAAGGAGAGAAATATGTTTACGTCGAGAACAGATTTAAGTGCCAGGAAGTCTTTTTTGAAATTATTTGTATGGAATGTAGCCATGTATGGAAGTGAAACATGGACAATAAATAGTTTAGATAAGAAGAGAATAGAAGCTTTTGAAATGTGGTGCTACAGAAGAATGCTGAAAATTAGATGGATAGGAGGTACAGAACAGAATTGGGGAAAAGAAGAATTTTTGGCACAACTCAACTAGAAGGAGGGATCGGTTGGTAGGACATGTTCTGAGGCATCTAGGGATCACCAGTTTAGTACTGGAAGGCAGCAATGAGGGTAAAATTCGTAGAGAGAGACCAAGAGATGAATACACTAAGCAGACTCAGAAGGATGTAGATTGCAGTAGATACTTTGAGATGAAGAAGCTTGCACAGGATAGAGCAGCATGGAGAACTGCATGAAACTGGTCTCTGGACTTAAGGCCATTTCAACAATAAAACTCGTCGGTGGTGTGCAGTCACCTTTTTTTTCTCTTATGAACGCAGTGTAGCCTTCTTGCGGATTCCACAGGAAATAAATCTTTCACACTCGTGTCTTTACCGTTTTTTTTTATTTAAATTCGATGCCTAAGACTGGTTTTTTCGACGCTGAACAACTCGAAACGTGTGTCGCGGCGAAAAAGAAAAAAAAAACGTATTTCAGCAGATATGTGGCTAGTACCGACGTTAATAAGCTATTTATCCAGCACCACTTATACCACGACGCCACAAATGAAAACTTTGACCACTATTATTACGAAAGTATCAGATTGCTGACCAGGTTTTCTGATTTAATGTATTACAAATCTACGGGAAAATTGGCATTGTTGTAAAAAATGATAAAATTTTTAGAGCAGCACATGCTACTGTGATCGAGACCACGTCACGCTACTGTACTATTCGAGAGCTAACTGCCACTTTGTACATGTGAGACTTCACTCCGAAAGTCCCCTAACTGTGTGAGGTGGAGGGTACGTTGTGTACCACGGTCCCTTCCCTGCATTTCAGTTCCAGTAGCGAATATTTGCCGGTAAGTCTCCGTGTGAACTCGAATCGCTCTTATTTTATCCTCATTGTCTCTTCGCGAGGTATACGTAAGAGGAAGCAATATATTTGTTGATTTCTCAGGGAACCTTCGCCCCCCCCCCCTCCACGGATTGTTAACAATACACCGTGATGCAGACTACCTCTCTAGCAGAGTCTCTATGACGCTTTCTACCTTACTAAATGAATCTGTAACGAAACGACCCGCTCTTCTTTGGATCTTCTTCGTCTCTTTTATCAGTCCCATCTGCTACGGATCCCTGACTGGCAATATTTGTTCAACGAGTGTTTTGTAAGCTTTTTCGTCTGTCTTTGTACTATAATCCCTGAGGTTTCTTCCAATGCATCTCAGTCTGGCTTCAGCCGTACCCGGGACTAATTTTTTGTGGTAGTTGAGTTTCAAATCGCTCCTCTTCGGTATTTGATGGGAGTAACTGTTTCCAGTGGTTGTTCTGAAAATGTATAATCGTCTTTCTGCTTATATATTCGCAAAACATTTTTTTCATTTTTAGGGTCACTTCCTGTAGTAAGTGCCAATCGTCTGATGGCTTCCTTGTCCACATGACCGTATTCAAACTCAACTGTTGTGCATTGTCTGTGCTCCCATTGCTCAAGAACATAGATATGGTGAGCCGATAGCTATGATGTTCACACAAATTAATATGTATTGATAAAGAATGATTATAATGGGTGATAAGTGATTAAAGTTAGCTGTGTCATGCAAGCGCCATCCTCTGTTTTAATCGACCATTTTCATCTCTGCAGTTCTGTTAGTTACTCCGAGATTAATACTAACTTCACTACTCTGACGATTGATTATATATTTACTCAAGTTTATCTATGAAATCGGATTATGAGTGGTGGCCACCTGCAGTAAGAGGCCGACAATACGCATGAGAACCATGAGGAGGGCAGTACTTCCTTCAACTCTGTGATGACCGTGGTCTTTGTTACTGGCAATCAGAAAAATACTACCTTATTAGCGTACAATATCATCCACGGTAAGATTCGTTATTTGTAATCCACGGTATCCTACTTTCCTTTATATGATATCTAGCACTAGTGTCACGGAGATAAATTGTTGTGAAACCTACTTGCAGACATCATGGATGAGGAGTTCAAACCATTAGCAATGTTTCACCGTAATAAAACGAAATGAATATCATGGCGAAAAAACTTATTTCCCTACCAAGGCAAACCGAAATTTGAAAGGCAAGCCGCAATTTTAGCCGCCAGTCACCCGAATGCGAGATCAGTCTCTTGTCAGGGTGTCACCCTCGCGTTGTGATAGTTTGATGATTTGAGGCGTCACCGCTTGCAACAGGCAATTTAGAGTTCTACATACTGAGTGCAGTTTATCCACAAGAAAATAAAACTGGACATCAGCGAGCTTTTACAGGTCAAGATTCTGTATCTCTAGCACGAAAATCTTCAAATAATATATAACTGCTGAAATTTGCGGAGGAATGTCCAAGACGTGATCGAAAGTTCAAGGGTGCAAGTATTTCCTTAGCCTGTAAATTAAACTAACGCTCGCTCATAAAATATGTTCGGGATATGATTGATCGTCATCTTGTTCTCATTACCATTAATGTTCTGTAAACTAACCTATAAACTATGCGGAACAAAAATTTTTCCTGGCCTTCCTTGATTCCAGCTACAACGTTGATACTCCCTGATTTCAGCATGTGCCTGTATTATACCACCACAGAATCACTAAGTCAGAGATCACGTGCAATGATAATCATGTTCAATTCTTATCCTCTGCTGTTAGTAATTTATCTTGATGTAAATTTCACGCTATCAACTTTAACAAATTTTACTGTGGATATGTGTTGAAATATGGATCAAACATAACTCTTCGAAATATTCCCTCAGTGTTTCGCATGTGGTTTTTATCAGAATCACATGGCACCATACATTAGATTACTATGAAACTGTCTTTCTCCATCAATACATTCAGGCTCATGTCTGTGACTTTTCTTCTGTATGGTGCTGCTTTGCAATATCCGCATGAGATTTCTTGACATGTGTCATCAACGACGGGCTACGATATCATGTATCTGATTGAGCTTCATTCAGGAATAAGCAGGAGTCATCAAAGCCAAATATTGTCCGCATATCACTATTAGTTAGGCATATTAATAATTCGTGGTAATTTTTGCAGCCACCTGAGCCATGACGGTAACCTAATGATCTTTCTTAGATATAAAGGTATTCTTCCTCGATTTGTGTGGGAAATAAATACCAGTAACGCTCGCCCACCACCAACCCGACTTTCATCTCATTAAAAAAACACCTTAGAACAGTTTACACTCATCTCAATGTTTATGATTTCATATCTACTCAACTATTTGCTGTACAATGACGTAAATTTGCAGGTAGATTCAGTATGGGTATACTCTCTGCATAATGTGCTGCGAATAAAGATAGCAGTAAGAAAACACAATTTAACGGCAAGTCTGATGCTGAAGTCTTATCGCATGAACAGTGGAGGCGTAAATTTGACTGTCCAGCGTGCCATTTCATTTCATAGCAGGACACCTTTGGTTGTCATTCGTGCTATCCTTAATGGGCAATGGCACGTCGCGATATTCAACGCCCCATTTTTTTGCCCATTATGGCAAGTCATATTGGGCTTGCATTTCAGTAACATGAAGCCCACCCGCACACGGTGAGAGTTTCTAACGAGTGTCTTCGTGCTTGCCAAACTGTACCTTGCCCAGCAAGATCGCCGGATTTCTCCCCTGTTGACAACGTATGAAGCATTTTGGGAAGACCCCACAACCATCTCGAAATTTTGACGATCTAAGTAACGGGCCAATTGGATAGAATCTGGCACCATATTCTTCAGCAACGCATCCAAAAAGTGTTAAAATTCTAGAAAGCATTCTGGAGAACAGCGATGGGTAGAGACGCTAAAAATCTGATAAAAACAGTCACGATCACATTTCCATATTTTTTTATTTGTTAGCAACCGCTTTCCGCCCTTTCCTCACAGAATCTTCAGGCTTTTGACTGCCATTATGGCTACTGGTGAAGGCAGACGGAGCGAGATCCTTAGAACTAAGTTTGTGACAAAATTTCTTCCACGGATCTCGTTCCGTCTGCCGCCACCAGCAGCCATAAAGCGGCCAAAAGCCTGAAGACGGTCTGAGAAAAGGGCCGAAACCGGTTGCTGAAGGCATAAAAAATTTGAAAACGGGATCGACACTGTTTTTATCTGATTTTTATCCAACAACAGAGTCAATCAATACCAAGCTGAATGATCCCATAACGGCCAGAGATAGACCATCGCACCATAGACCTACACAATTTGCGACTTTCTTCCTCTTGAATAAGCCATTCAGGTTTCTGTGATTGTAATGGCTTATTTGTCTGCGCATGTTTATCACATCTATCGAGTTCCGACCTATTCGGAAAATTTCGTCATAGTGCGAAGTTTTCTTTCCCTTTTTTGGCTTAGAGTGTATATATGTTTTAATCGAGTCTAAATAAGACTCTTCAATAAACAGTGTCTGTAATGGTCCCATTCCCTTCTATAATTTCATATAAGCTCTCATGAAGTCAAATACAACTCATTAAAAAGACTAGCACAATTTTGCCCTGACAGTAAGGAAATGAAATCTTACATTTGGTATCGAGATCCTAACAGGAAGCTTAAGAGAGGTCACCACTTCCAGTTCAACTTTGTCATGGATAGAGACTACTTGATGCAATATGATGAAATATACATTTGTCTCAACATCTGTGTCGACATAGCATAAACTGCAATCCGTTTTCTTTCTTTCCTTCCACAAAGAGTAAAGAGGCGTAGGTGAACGGCAAAATTGTAGTTCCTGCTTCACTATTCGTTTCAAAGTTCACAAACACTCGAATTTCTTTCGAAATGAAAGCCTACGCAGTCGTCTCACGCTGAGACCATCGTGCATCAGGAGTGGCACACTCTTCCAAGTTTCCTGCAAACACAATTCTGGTACGTGAAGGATGCACTATTCTTGTGATCAGTAAGTCTAAACTGCACGCAAATTCACCGTGAAATTCTGGCAGCATTGGATCAAGCGCAATGTCACGTACGTAGTGAATTTGTTCCAACAGTATCACCAAGGCATCGCAGACGTGTCTGATGTTGATTGGTATGTCCAGCCCTTGCACTATGCATTTCCGTCTTAGTAGCATTGTGACAAGCTAAAAAAAGAACATACGACGGGGGGGGGGGGGGGGGGGTTGTCAAACGATGAGTACGTTCAGATAGTGGTTCTCGAATGGGTCCGTTACCAAAGAACAGGTTTCCGTCGTCGAGGAACTGAATGGTTTATATAGCGTTCCGACCGTTTACAGAGACTTGGTGACTATAGTGAAAAAGAGTGTCACATACGGCGTGTTTCAGAAGTGATGGTCAATAATTGACAGATGGAAAGTATAGGCCAAAAGTAGCTAAGAATCTCCAATAAACATCGGTCAGCAAATACTCCGTTGGCGAGATATTGCATTAATTCAAGTTGGGAACCAACTGTAAACGCCCCTGGATACTGTGGCATTTACGTTAGTATCTCAAGGTTTGGGATCGACTATAAGTTTGTTTACGCATGCGCAACTACTTCCCTTACAACCTCCGTGCACTCCGCCTTGCCGGACGCGGTGGCCGAGCGGTTGTAGGTGCTTCCGTCCGGAACCGTGTGACTGCTACGGTCGCAGATTCGAATCCTGCCTCGGGCATGGATGTGTGTGATGTCCTTAGGTTAGTTAGGTTTTAGTAGTTCTATGTTCTAGGGGACTGATGACCTAAGATGTTTAAGTCCCATAGTGCTCAGAGCCATTTGAACCACTCTGCCTTACCGGCCTCACAATGAGTTACGAAAGCGAAGGCACCAAGGACAGACGTTACACCAATAAAGAGTATGCTGACATGCACTTAATGAACGGCAAGGCGAATGGCAATACACTTGCGGCTCACGATTGTATGAAGAAGCTTTTCCTCTCCCCAGGCAGCCACAGGCGTACAATTAGCCGATTACGTCAACGCCTTAGAGAAACCGGGAGTTTCGTACATTCATGTACGAGAAGATCGACCGGATCCAAAACACTCGATGTGGAGGACAGGGTGCTACGCAAAGCACACGAGCATCCGAATACTTCACCATGTAGAATTGTTACCCAAGAACGTATCCTGAGGCATCGGAGTGTGTGGCTGATTTTGCATTGGCAACTACTCTATCCATATCATGTACAGCGAGCGCAACCACTCAATAATGTAGACTTAGCTCCTAGAGAGAATGTTTGTAAATTGATGCACCAACAGCAAGCACTACTCTATTCTTGGATGAGGCTGGATTTACCTGTGACGGTATTTTTAACTCTCATAACTGCCAAATTTGGGCCGATGTCAATCCTAATGTAACACACGTATCACGACATCAGCAGTGTCATTGGTTGAACATCCGGACAGGACTGCTCAGAGACCGCATCATTGGACCACACTTGCTACCACAGAGTGTAACCGGACAGCAGTACATGTGGTTTCTGCCGACTCTACTTCCAGGTGTACGTGATGCCACACGAAACCAACGCCTGAACAAGTGGTTCGTGCACGATGGTGCTCCAGCGCATTTTTATTCGAGTGTGCCGGCTTCTAAATCGGCCGGATGGTCAACATTGGATATGTAGAGGAGGACCTGTGCCATGGCCTCCAAGGTCTCCGGATTTAAATACCATGGATTTCTGTGTGTGGGGTCATGTCAATAGCCGTGTCTACGCTACCGAGTCAACACTATTGAGGAATTACGCTTGCGGATTGAAGCAGCCTTCGCGCACATACAGAATTCCACAGGACTGCTTCTCAACTTATTCCATAGACGAGTTCAATGTTCCATTCGAACGCATGGACAACATTTCGAACACCTAACGTTTAGAGATGCCATGTGTTCCTAAACAATAATGAACGACAGCAAAACTGTGTTGTATGGGGCCATTAGGAAAGTGAGGAAAGATCGGCCGTGAAATGCAAACCACTGTGAAAATCCGACGACACTTTCCACAGATGTTTTGGGCAGTGTCTCTAGCACGGCCGTCGATTGCATCAAGACGCTCTTTTCAGTTGAGAGCGCACTGTGAGCGAGTAAAGGCGCCTAGAACAACGATGTCTCCCGCCAAGCAGGAGGACCCGTTGAGAGGCTTCGCCTTAATGAATGCAGCCAACCTAACACAACTGCCATACACTTCCTTCTTCATACCAATTCTCACCCGCACTCTGCACGGGCATTGAAGACGCTCCTGCAGCCTTTTCGATAGGTGAGGGTTCGATCCCCCACAACACAGCCGAAATAGCCTCGTCCTGGGTGTCATCTCTGTTCACATGAAACGCTGGTCACGAAAACAACACTTGGGCGCAGGCTACGAGCGATAGACCAGCTTAGAGAATTATTGGAAAGCACAGGCGGCCGCCTTCTATGACGATGGTGTTTGAAATTTGGTATAACGCTCCGTCAGATGTCTAAGTTGGAGAGGCGACTAGTACGTGGAAGGTGTATCTAAATGTGAAAAGAAAACAGTTTTGATTTTCACTGTGGTTTCCATTTCACGACCGATCTTTCCTTTCTTTCCAAAGAACCCTCCTATCTCTGATTTGTGGACCCATGGCTATTGGAGCTTTTTAGCCTGTGCTTTACATGTGTATTGACCATTACTTCTGAAACATCTTGTATATACGTACTCTGTTGTGCAGAATACAATAAAATTTAAATTTACTTGACCTACCGTAATAATGTATTATTTGTTCTTGAAATCCCATCATTTTTTTAAATTTAACAGATTCTTATCGAAGTACAGTGTATATGCCTGCTACGATTAAATGCATTGGAAGAGACGAGCGGTTTAACTAAGTTTGAAAATAAAGCTGGATATCTCTTTTGTAAAACCAGACAACGCAGTAAACTGTCCTCAAAGCGTGACATGTTAATCTTTTTAGATCTCCACACGGGCAGCGACCTCATTTGCATATCGACATACGCCTGAGATATTTTACCGTGCATGGCGAGTCTCAGAGGAGCAACGATAATACTGCAGTCCTTCCGCCTTTTTGCTCGAGACACGTGACAGAAATTTCTCAGATGTAGTTTGCAATTCGATCTCAAGGCATAGCCGTCCCTTTGGACATTCTTTTATTGCTGTCGCCAGTAAACATTCTCTAGTGTATCAGGGCAGTGCAATGGAAAAAAAGAGGTGGGACTTACGCAGGTTACTAAAGAGTGGACTGGATGCTACGAGAGAGTGCTGTGAAACTATTATTCCATCTTCCTTTGCTTATAACGCTTCGCGAGACTTCTGAAATGTCACTGATTTAAAGACCAAGTGGCTCAAACGTGATTTTCTTCGTTCGTGAATCTACTGAAGTTTACATGAGCTTCAAGAGAAAGAAAGGTCTTACATTCACATAGCAAGAAGGAACTTTCATCATATCCCTTGTAAGGTGTCAGGCAAATCCAACGCCATGAAAACCCTGACATAATAAGCAAATCCAGTAGTATGTCACTTAGCTCCAAATAAATCGTGACATTAAATTAACCAGAGTAATACGAGTAACGAGTGAGCAAATGGAATACCACAGACTAACACAAGAATGCCTAAATGCATGTCACACCTTCCCACCGTGAGACAGACGCAGTTCCGAGGGGAGAAACGAGAACAGAAGCCGAGAGCAGAACCGTGTTAAGCTAGGAGGCCCTACGATAAGGGACAGACACCCACGTCTCCACCTAACCGCTAGGACCACCCCCCAGCCCATGTTAAAAGCTAGAGCCCTCCAGAAGAACAGTATAGATCTTATGATAACACAAAAAGGGCCACACCAGCCGCAAGTTTTAGCGTGAGACTTCTTCGCGTCTCTGTTACGTTGCAAACGTTAAAAACATTACCCCACCACGAAAAGTAACCGACAGGACCACCCCCCCCCCAGCCGATGTTAAAAGATAGAGCCCTCCAGAAGAACAGTATAGATCTTACTATAACACTAAAAGGGCCACACCAGCCGCAAGTTTTAGCGTGAGACTTTTTCGCGTCTCTGTTACGTTGCAAACCTTAAAAACATTCCCCCACCACGAAAAGTATAGCGTTTCTCATTGGATAGACAGAATTTTTGTAGGCAGAGCTTAAGGTTAACATTGAGACCCTGATTGGTCAGATGAAAGCACAGTCAGATAGCTTTTTTTTTAACCAACTTCCGTAAATTGTAGTAAGGAGAAGTTAGAAGAGAGTTGCTTCAGAGACGGCGAGCTGGATGGAGCTTCGCCGGCCGCCACCCCCTTACGAACACCGACAAGGTAATGAACGCAAGCGATGCCGCACTTTTGAGGGCGTAAGGCTTCACTCAGAAGTGCAGAAGTCTCATCTGTTACATCCCCATTTTACGTAATACTATTGTCGATCGTCAATTGAAGCTCATGGTATTCACATTTGCTATGTAAGTTAAAATCTGAAACGAGATGATTTTTCTGTTATATAATTATTGAGAAGCCACATCAGCCACTGTAATTTACGACAAGTTAGATAAGTAATTAATGATAATTGAGGTTCACCGTAGACCATTTTGATAGTTTTCTCTTTTGTGAAACTTAATTTAAACCTAGATTATAGATGTGATATGGCATAGGTCATCCTTCGATCCATTCTAGAACTTGGAACCCACTCAGGGAATATTCGTTCACATTTTTCTTGACCGCAGTTGGTTTTTATCATCCTGTATTAAAACATTTCCTTTTATCTATAGTGCAATTTATAAACAGTGTTTTGCGAGTAGAATTAAATTTCCAATGGTAAACTTAACTGCTTTTTCGACGTTATTTTACCAGATAACTAAAAATAGTAAAGCCTTGAACCCCTTCCACTAAATTTAGTTAGTATTACGATTCTTTTATTGGGAGTGCAGTGGAGCTGACGCTGAAATCATTAAGTATTTGGTTATATCATCGCTAGTCTCACTGAACTCTTCTGAACTCTTCATGTCATGTGTGGTCTGGCGCCTCGTTACCAGCAACAGGTCCCAGGTTCAAACTAGTCAATTCCCTAAAAAACACGCTCAGAGCGTCGTTGGGCGAAAGTGGTAGGGACACACGATATAGAACAAACAGACACCACGCAGAATGTTAGAACCAATCTAAAAGAAAATACTAGCTGTAGCCATTGTAGCATCTAAAGTACGAGTTTTTGTAGTTTTCATGTAGGGCAAGGGGCGTATTATTTCATTGTCCTTGTATTTACCTGGAAGTAGAACAAAATACAGAGTGACCTGTTTACGTTGACTAACTTTTGTCCAAAGGAAAGATAAGAAATGCGTCAAGAAAATATTTTGTTTGCAGTGGGACATTAAGCAGCATGATCATGTCTCTCATAACTTTGTTCGTCATGAAGATATGAAAGGCAGGAAGCCTATTTTAAATAACGCCCTACATTTTTAACCGATAGTCCACTTCCACTCTTAACGACAGTTCAGGAGTACGCATATGAGAGAGTACTATTCATGTAAACACGACGTCACCAAAAACGTAACAGAAAAGTGACTTTTACTCTCTTGTGCTGACACATAGTGCTATCCGAGAGCACGTAAGTCGTCCATTTGTTGGAGTTGGCAGAAAACAAATGGAAACAAAAATGTGATGTAAACCGGTAATTCAGTTAATCGTTTTCAGTTGAAGACTTTTGTGAGCAGAGTGTGGACCTAAGAGGAAAACATATAAATGTTACCCGCTTGAGTGACCAAGGCTCAGGGGCCTGAAAGAACGGTGCGTATTTTCCTTGCGTTACCATTTATTCACTGTGAACTACAGAAAGAAGACAAATTACGTTATCCAGGTATAACTCTGTGCTAGTACAGGAGAGCAGATGTCACCTCTGTGTTGTTGAAACTGTCTTGGGGAAAGGGAGAGGGCTGTCCAATAAAAACTGTGGGTTGTTATTTAAGAAAGATGTGCCGTGGTTCATACATTTATAGTGAGCAACGATACAAAATAGGCAGTCATTCAGTTTGAGTGGACTTTGGCAGCCAAACAAAATTCGTTTCACACATTTTTATCTTGCCTTTTGACAAAAGATTATTTCGAGTTGTCCGGATATTTGAGACACTGATATTCAATCATTCTACGGTGTTCTACTGTTAGAATCCCAGTGAGACATTATCACGACACCTGTGCTGGGGTTCGGAACTTGTGGGTGCTGGTTGCCTACATCACTTAAGACTTTAACATGTAAATGCCAGACGAGCGAGTGCATTATTAATTATGGAAATTAATGAAAATCTCCGAAGGGTGGGCTCCTGTATGCAACGGAAATACCGCCAAAGTGAGACAACAAATTAAATATGCAAGTAACTCACTATATTTATTATTCACGTGTCTCCAAATTAGGATTAGTTCTAGGAAAATTGGATTTATAACTGCTAAAGAAGAATGCACCTGAGCAACTGATAAACAAAGTTCTACGTGAACCAAATAAAATTATTTAGTAGTCAAGATTGTGAGAACAAAAAGTCCTGTGAACATTAGCGGCCAACAGTGGCTCAGTAGAAGCTTAGTTGCTTCTGAATGTACACCTAAAACATTGGAGCATGCTTCAAATCTAACTGGAAGACTGCACAGATTGTAAATACAAAGTAATCTAGTGCAAGGCACGCGAAATTACACAAGTAATTAATCAACTCAAGTTGCGCTACAAATCTTGCGAGCACAGATCCAGCTGTCCTCACTCCGAACCGGAATCCTCGTCTCTTCCTAATTCTCTACCTCTCGAAGAATTCGATCTGGAGGAGTAGATCTCCAGGCATTGCCACAGTGACCGGCAAAAATTTCGCTTTCTTCTCCAGAATGCAGAAGAATCCTGCACAGATGTACCATTCGTGGTTCACTGGCCCCATTTTTATAAGCAGAACGTTGATATTGACTCCCAGACAGGTTCTACTCGTTGGTCGAGTCCTTCGTGACCAAGATTCGCATGACTGGAAAACCAGATTTTGGAGCGAAGGCAACGAGTTTTCCCACGGTTGGCTAGCAGCGCCGTATGGCTCCCTTCTGTGTTCTGTGTCCTGAAGGTGAATTAGTCTCACATGGAAATTCCCAGAGGAGCTAGTCGGAAAATCCTTTCAAAGAAGAAAGCTGCATTCGTGGCCGAAATGGAATTCCCGGGGCATGCTTCGGACGCTTCTGCGGAAAGCAGCACCCATCACTCTGGCCTCCTTCCAACAGAGCCTTTGAGACGGACGGACCCCCTGTGGTACCGCCGAAACGGCAATGCGACCACTCAGCCAACACGCTTTCCACCAAGGCAAACTGAGACATTCCCACTTAGTTAGTCAGCATTGTGCATTCCTCAAACATAATCAAATGAAAGCACTCCGTCTTCAGGCCACAAGTGGCCCATCGGGACCATCCGACCACCGTGTAATCCTCAGTTGAGGATGTGGATAGGAGGGGCGTGTGGTCAGCACACCGCTCTCCCGGTCGTTATGATGGTTTTCTTTAACCGGAGCCACTACTATTCGGGCGAGTAGCTCCTCAATTGGCATCACGAGGCTGAGTGGACCCTGAAAAATGGCAACAGCGCATAGCGGCTCGATGGTCACCCATTCAAGTGCCGGCTACGCCCGACCGCGCTTAACTTCGGTGATCTCACGGGAACCGGTGTATCCACTGCGGCAAGGCATAATAAAAATGAGCTGATAAAAAAAAAAATAATAATCGCGTAGCGACTTTAGGCTGCAACGTCCCAGCAGTCTGTACAGAGTTGTCCACTGAACTGATTAGTACGTCTTATCATCATAGTAGGCCTACATTCTTTGCAACCTCGCTTTGGCTGCTGGTGCGAGCACTGGTATTGTCCTTGGCCACGGCATCGTCGCATCGAGGCGTGGTGCGGCATGCTGTAATAGCAAGGAGCAATCTGGCAACATCAAACTGGAGTCATCACTTACGGTCCAAAGTCATCGGCAGAGACGGCCTTTCGTTCAGCGTCGGACCACGCATTCTGCGCCGTCTGATCTTGTTCGTGTAAAGACGTGGCTTGCCCAGGATAGCGGTCCCGTGTAGATGTATCATGGGGTGGCCACTCTCATTATAAGACGACGCCGCAGAGCAGAAGAAAAGGACGTAGGAAGATTGTCAGCTAGAAAGCAACACCACTAGAAACATCCGAGGGGAGAGTAACCTAGATGTAGCAAAACAGCGATGCAGCCAGATCCACTTGGCGCTGGTGATGGCTCGCTGACAATACGAGGCATCGTTCTGGTCCGGAGCAGCGGATAGTGATTGGCCTTGTGGATCCAGGAAATGCTGCCCGGACATGAGTCTGGTGTGGTTTCAATCTGCGGTGTGTTTTCGGCATACTGTGAGACTGGTTACTTGTAAAGAATGGTTATATTTAAACTGCAGCTACTCACAAAGGTACAGTGTGTGTTATAATTATCGCATGGTAGTGAAACTTGATGGATATGCTAATGCGTTAGTGCGGAACAGATATACGCTGGAAGAAAATAGTTCCAGTTTTCACCTCCAGGTGTAGGTCTGGCGCTGTACGCTACACGCCGGTATGACATCCAAGCTATCATTTGAAAAACGGAAACGTGAGTGTAGAGTTGTGACTATCTAGAGCACAGGCCGAGCGCTGTTAGTGAAACCGTCTTATGTGGAGAGCAGCAATTACAGTTCTGGACTGAGAGAGTATCGCCGACTGAATGTTATGAGGAGATGTCCAAGGTCATTAAATGGGTTAAGGAAGATAATAAAGAAATAATAAAAAATCGATGAGGTTGATGTGGTACCTAAAAGAGGAAGGCGTCCTTCGCGGCGGAGTTACTGACGAGGTAGGTTTTGCTGTAGCTGACGATGCAACATGCGCCCCAGGTAGTGCTGGTGCAATGTTACGAGACTTGCCCATCCCATGGTCAACAGCACGAAAGCTCTGCAGTCTGTATTACATTGGTTCTTATACCAGATCCAGACGGTGCAGCAACTGAAACCTAATGATCCTCAGCAATGTTCCGATTTTGCTCTTAGATTTCTGGGACGGATCGAAGTTGATGACATGTGGCCGAACAATATCCTCCTAGCGACGAGGCAGAGGCTGCAGTGAATGCTCAGAACTGCCGAATTGGTGTTACTGTTAAACTGCGTGTTGTGCAAGAAGAACCGTATGTGACTATGTTGTGTGGTTACACACAAAAATGGTTCAAATGGCTCTGAGCACGATTGAACATAACATCTGAGGTAATCAGTCCTCTAGACTTAGAACTACTTAAACCTAACTAACCTAAGGACATCACACACATCCATGCCCGAGACAGGATTCGAACCTGCGACCGTAGCAGCAGCGCGGTTCCGGACTGAAGCTCCTAGAACCGCTTGGCCACAACTGCCGGCGGTTTCACAAACAGCTTTAAGCCGTATTTCCACGGAGCGTGAAACGCTAGCGTGAGGCATATCGTTGTGGAACATTACCCTTGTGAACGAAAGGCCATGAGTTTGACCTCGACGTCACAGACAGGCATGTGGGTTCACGTTTCAAGTCAAACGTGTCCGATTTTCACTATTGAACTTGCGTCTCCTGTGGCTGCATCATATTACAACATCTAGTGCTGGAACAGCAAGATGATAACCAGTGTCATTAAATATTGTGTGATCAAGTCACAAGACAGTTAAACTTTATAGTATCTGGAACTTCACGATGCTGAGAAATTCTTGTATGATGCAAGCAGCGAAGAGTACAGAAGCGGAAACGTCAGAAAGGCAGCTTGCAAAAGAATTTGTGATGCGCTTCAAAATCTACGACTTGGATGATTTTGAAATCAATGGCGAAATGCATTACAGAAGGTTGTCACACTGATCTTGAGTTATTCGTAATACTTTTTTTTAAAAAAAATCTTCAAGGTAAATCATTTCTTAGCTCCAAGTCAACGAAATGTTGTTTCCGCAGTTTTACCTTAAGTATCCAATTCGTGGTCCACCATCTTTTCTTTAGTTTTTCTTGCAATTCCACCAACCGCTTTATTCTCTGTGCCAAGACAGTAGCAGAAACTGAACTCACCACAGCCCAACTTTCGTTAAGGAACTCGTTCATGACTGGCTTTACGCGACCAGCTGAGTCACGCTTTCGTTGGCACTTCAGCACGTGTGTGAACTGCCCACCTGTCCACGAACCATGACTAATGGTGTCACTCGAGACATGGGGCGACAGCAACTACGAAGGCACACAGACGTGTTCACGCTTGGTGCGAACCCAGATCTATTCTCGCTCCGTTCTTATTTATCACTTTGAGACCCTAAATTTTTCTGGAGGCAGGTAAAATTTTATTCATATTCTAATGCTCTTAAGTGATTTTTTATGTTTCCGCAAGCAATATTTACAGAAATATACGTATCCTTTACCAAAACGTACTTTGTACACTCAGCTTCATTTTATGGACAAAATAATTAATTTAGAAATACTCACTGTTGTAAAAAATAAAGTGATCATTCTATAATTACCATGGGAAAGAACAATAGTTTCCTTCATTTATACAATGGAATATAGTTTACGAATAACTTCCGGATATGCTTGCCGTCGCGTATTGATATTAACCACCAACTTCCGTGTATGCTAGCTGTCACTTGTTGATATTTTTGTATTGATACTGGACAGGTGGCAGCAGTGGTTCATGAACAAAAGACTGTACAGTCGCAAATGTGTACATAATGTTTCCATTGAAGAAAAATGTTTCTGTTGCAGCCAAGAGTTAGTGAAAATAAATGAACACAATTGTAGCTAAAAGGTCTGGAAGGGTTAAAGACAAAACACCCAGAGGGACAGTCAGCAGTACAGTGACACCTGAACGTTACCGAGATCTCCTTGTACAGCAAGTGATTCCCTGTTTGGAAGACGCGTGAGTACCACTGATTTCGTGCAAGATGGGGCAACATCTCATGTCACTCGCCCAGTGAAACATCTGCTTAATGCAACCTCCAACGAATATGTGTGTCAATAGATTTTACAAATGCATGGCCTCCAAGATTACCTCATTTGTATCCGTATGACTTTTGCCTCTGTGGATATCTAAAAGAACGCGTTTGCCAGGGACTCATTCGGTCTCTGCCGGTTGTGAAGGCCAGCATACAGCAACACATTGCTCCGATTCCACCGGAGCTGCTGTTAGCCACTGTCCAAAATGGTTCAAATGGCTCTGAGCACTAAGGGACCTAAACATCGGAGGTCATCAGTCCCCTACTTAAACCTAACTAACCTAAGGACATCACATACATCCATTCCCGAGGCAGGATTCGAACCTGCGACCGTAGCAGTCACGCCGTTCCAGACTGAAGCGCCTAGAACCGCTCAGCCACACCGGCCGGCTTAGCCACTGTTGATCATGTCAGTTTACGGATGCAGAATCTCGCCGACCTCTCTGGTGCTCATACAGAACAAATTGTAGAAGTTGTGATTAATAATAAAATTAATGTTATGCCTTTGTCACTTGTCTCGCCTTTTCTTTTTCCAGCCTCAATGGGTTCCACGTTAACCATTGTTGTTGTTGTGGTCTTCAGTCCTGAGATTGGTTTGATACAGCTCTCCATGCTACTCTATGCTGTGCAAGCTTCTTCATCTCCCAGTACCTACTGCATCCTACATCCTTCCGAATCTGCTTAGTGTATTCATCTCTTGGTCTCCCTCTATGATTTTTACCCTCCACGCTGCCCTCCTATGCTAAATTTGTGATCGCTTGATGCCTCAGAATATGTCCTACCAACCGATCCCTTCTTCTAGTCAAGTTGTGCCACAAGCTCCTCTTCTCCCCAAATCTATTCAATACCTCCTCATTAGTTATGTGATCTACCCATCTAATCTTCAGCATTCTTCTGTAGCACCACATTTCGAAAGCTTCCATTCTCTTCTTGTCTAAGCTATTTATCGCCCACATTTCACTTCCATACATGGCTACACTCCATACAAATACTTTCAGAAACGACTTCCTGACATTTAAATCTATACTCGATGTTAAGAAATTTTTCTTCTTCAGAAACCCTTTCCTTGTCATTGCCAGTCTACATTTTATATTCTCTCTACTTCGACCATCATCAGTTATTTTGCTCCCCAAATAGCAAAACTCCTTTACTACTTTAAGCGTCTCATTTCCTAATCTAATTCCCTCAGCATCACCCGACTTAATTCGACTACATTCCATTATCCTCGTTTTGCTTTTGTTGATGTTCATATTATACCCTTCTCTCAAGACACTGTCCATTCTGTTCAACTGCTCTTCCAAGTCCTTTGCTGTCTCTGACAGAATAACAATATCATCGGTGAACCTCAAAGTTTTTATTTCTTCTCCATGGATTTTAATACCTACTCCGAACTTTTCTTTTGTTTCCTTTATTGCTTGCTCAATATACAGATTGAATAACATCGGGGATAGGCTACAACCCTGTCTCACTCCCTTCCCAACCACTGCTTCCCTTTCATGCCCCTCGACTCGTATGACTGCCATCTGGTTTCTGTACAAATTGTAAATAGCCTTTCGCTCCCTGTATTTTACCCCTGCCACCTTCAGATTTTGAAAGAGAGTATTCCAATCAACATTGTCAAAAGCTTTCTCTAAGTCTATAAATGCTAGAAACATAGGTTTGCCTTTCCTAAATCTTTCTTCTAAGATAAGTCGTAAGGCCAATATTGCCTCTCGTCTTCCAACATTTCTACGGAATCCAAACTGATCTTCCCCGAGGTCGGCTTCTATCAGTTTTTCCATTCGTCTGTAAAGAATTCGCGTTAGTATTTTGCAGCTGTGACTTATTAAACTCATAGTTCGGTAATTTTCACATATGTCAACACCTGCTTTCTTTGGGTATTGGAATTATTACATTCTTCTTCATATCTGAGGGTATTTCCCCTGTATCATACATCTTGCTCACCAGATGGTAGAGTTTTGTCAGGACTGGCTCTCCCAAGTCTGTCAGTAGTTGTAATGGAATGTTGTCTACTCCGGGGGCCTTGTTTCGACTTAGGTCTTTCAGTACTCTGTGAAACTCTTCACGCAGTGTCATATCTCCCATTTCATATTCATCTACATCCTCTTCCATTTCCATAATATTGTCCTAAAGTATATCGCCCTTGTATAGACACTCTATATGCTCCTTCCACCTTTCCGCTTTCCCTTCTTTGCTTAGAACTGGGTTTCCATCAAAGCTCTTGATATTCATGCAAGTGGTTCTCCTTTCTCCAAAGGTCTCTTTAATTTTCCTGTAGGCAGTATCTATCTTACCACTAGTGAGGTAAGACTCTACATCCTTACATTTAACCATTAGTATAGCCAAAATGTATCGCTTTCAGAAGATAATTACAACTCACACTGGGCCTCCTCGAGTATCATCGGGTGGTTTTGATTGCGCGCAGACCCAAAACTTAATTATAACCCGAGGTACGTGACACCATACCGTGTGTACGAAGCCCCTTGCTTCCTTCGTTATTTTGCAGATGAGTTTACTAGAAATGCGCGAAGTCAGTTGCTGAACATCATGTGGCAAATTTTTTCTCTAGTGACCGTAACAGCAGTGTATCAATAAAAAATTTAAAATCTATAAGATGGACTCATACCTCTTACGTGTCTTTCTATCGCATCTCAAAAACGTTCTCTAAAGACTTACCATTATTATTTTTGTCCTATGCCTGACATCCAGTACAAATCTATGCTCTACACGTAACGGATGTGCATATAGATATGCATATGTTGTGTGTGGAAACTTGGTTCATTTGACTGTCGAACATCTGGTTTACAGCCACTTGTCTTTGTTTTGCAAAGAGGTCATGTTCTGTTGTGTTCACTTGGTTTATTGCATCAATACAGGAGGTGAATCTTAAAGAGTCTTTCTTATTTCAACTTCCCTGGTCATTTACTTGGTCATTAAGCGAATTTGTATCATTTCTATTCTGTCGCCATTACACGAGCCCGTTTTGTGAAACACAACGTTTATCTCTGAAATCTGAGGCATTTGGAAATTCTCGACTAATATTTTGTATTGGATATTGCATCTCTTATTCCAAAACCGAGCGAGGTGGCGCACTGGCTATCACACTAGACTCGCATTCGGGAGGACGACGGTTCAATCCCGCGTCCGGCCATCCTGATTTAGGTTTTCGTGATTTCCCTAAACACCTCCAGGCAAATGCCGGGATGGTTCCTTTGAAAGGGCACGGCCGATTTCCTTCCCATTGGTTTTCAAATCTGATTAGACCGATGGCCTCACTGTAAGGTCTTCCTCTCCATGAATCCCCCTCTCTTGTTCTAAACTTAGCGTGTTTCCGTTCTGTATATGTAACTAGAGCAAATAAGGTAGGTCATGACGCTGTTGATACTTGGAGAGTGTATGTGTTCTTTGTTGAATATTTTACTCTAATAACACAAACCGAGAACTACACTTCTTGTACACCAAAACTGACTACTTGTTGAGCTGTTAAAATATATTCATTATTGTTAGGATATTAGAAATAATTTTCAGAATCAGTTGTGTTTCCTTTACTCAAGCTATGCCTGCTGTTTCTCCGTTGCACAACTAACGTTTACCGTCGGGCTGAGTTCATTAATCCACTGAATGGTTCGTAACTTTATCTACGATGGGTCATAGCTTCCTCAAATTAGAGAATGTATGGTTTTCTTTCACACTAGTAGACACAATTTCAAAAAGAGCAGCACCTTAAATCTTGTTTTGCCACTTTTTGTTGTTGCTGCGGCAATTGCTTCTTACAAGGACAATAGTGCATCGGGTGGTCCTAACTGTAGAGCCATTGTTTTACCTGCTCCTGGAGTTTTCAACTGCTCTCATGATCACTTTTCCAAACAGGTCAACTGTGCGTGGTGGTCAGTTTTTGAGTCAACTGCGCGCGCGGAGGAAAACTCAAGTTAAGTCGACGCAACAGTATTTCCCTTCTCATTTTCAAACAGTTTATGTTAGTAATATCGTGGCTGCAAATGTCCACTCTGTGGTGTCACCGCCAGACACCACACTTGCTAGGTGGTAGCTTAAATCGGCCGCGGTCCATTAGTACATGTCGGACCCGCGTGTCGCCACTGTCAGTACTTGCAGACCTAGCGCCACCACATGGCAGGTCTAGAGAGAGGCGGACTAGCACTCGCCCCAGTTGTACGACGACTTTGCTAGCGACTACACTGACGAAACCTTTCGCTCATTAGCCGAGCAGATAGTTAGAATAGCCTTCAGCTAAGTCCATGGCTACGACCTAGCAAGGCGCCATTAGCCTTACAGTGATTGTAATTAACCGTATCTGGAGATAGACTCATTTGTATCGTCAATAGCGATGTACTACAAGGATGCATTAAAGTTAAGTATTCAAGGAGCTGCATACTTTTCTTATAGCATTAATTAGGTATCCTGTTCCAGAATTCACGCCAGCCGGCGTGTGTGTACGCGTGCCTTTCTATCGGCTACCCGTCACTGTGGACTGGCTGCCTTGACAGTCCACAACACACTCTGTTACAGGAAATTCATTAACGAATCAATTTTAAAGGTCCCTCAAATAATCCAGTAATAGACTTCCGTTTTACACTATTGGAAGTGAGGTTCTGGAGGACGATTATAAATTAATTTTTTACGTAATATGTGTTCCTATAGTATACGTATTATACTTCCAAAAGGATTTCTTGATTGTGGAAGTATTTCAGAAGTTACAGTGTGCTGAATGCGACGTCTTGCCACGGTTCGTGCGGCTTCCCCCGTCGGAAGTTCGAATCCTCTCTCGGGCATGCGTGTGTGTGTTGTCCATAGCGCAATTTAGTTTAAGTTAGATTAAGTAGTGTGTAAGCTTAGGGACCGATGACCTCAGCAGTTTGGTCCCATAAGACCTTATCACAAATCTCCAATTTCGACTGCACGCCTACCAACATACAGGCAGCTGCAGGCGCTCGATAAACTACTTCAAGAATCGTTCCGTACAGTATACGAATTTTTGTCTAACGGCGATTTACTTAAAATGTGCGCCTGTGCTAAAACGCAAAATGACAACGAGAGCTTCCACGCTTACATTAGAACACTGGTACCGTAGTATCTTCATTGTGGGACAAAAGCTGTTGAAACAACAGCATAAATAGTTGCAGGCATATTCAGTGAAGCTTACTCATCTAATCTGAAGGACATGAACATGTTAGGAATCGTCATAGGTACGAACAACAAAACCTTCTTGGAGTTATGTGGCAGGAAACGAATGTGTCTCTGTTTGTTAACGGAGCCATTATTGAAAAAATGCAGCACCAAACTCACAACCAGAGCATTTTTAGGAAGAGGAAGCATGTCTGTATGATCCTGGAATCACAGGATAACTGCCATGCTTTGAAACACGGTTTTCCAGAATTTTTTTAATTTTAAACCTTATTTTTTCGAAACAACTTTTTCCAGCGAGCGAAGCGCTCTGGAGTCTCGGCAGATTTTACCAATTTATTTCATTTTTTTTTTAAATTAAAAGGGGCATGAGCGAGAGCTTCGTTTCTTTTATTCGAATTGCAAATATTTCATGCCATGAAACTGACATGTTTCTCCCCATAGTTAACATTTTTGTCAAATTCGTTATCAAAGCCCCATCTTTAGGACATTCAAATTCATTCTAATTTAAGAATTTTCTATTGTTATGGGTTTCAGATACAGCCAAGAGTTTATACAACGCTTTACGCAAACTAGGACGTGCCTCAAGGCACATAATTTGACAAGGGCTGTAGACGACATTTGTTGTTTGTTATAAGTTTAAAAATATTTTACCCCAATGTATATATAACACAGTGATAAAACGTCCATTCTCACAAAAAGAGTCGTTGTATGAGGAAAAAATATGAACGTCACCAATTTTTCGTGCCTCTCGACCAGAAACTCCACTTCATTTGTCAATGGTTTGATGGTTATTACTGACTTTTCATTAGTAAACGGAATGTGGTTGATTTTATTTCCTCCAATAATGACCAGCTGAAGGCCTCCTTCACATGTCATATGCTTCACTGGAACGTTACAACCCATTTATAACTTACCAGTTATTCACTAAGAGTAGGAAAAGGGTCGAACGATAACAATGCTACCAACAGTTCAATGCTGATATTACCAAATAGCAAATAATTGGACAAAAAGTAAATCTCTTCTTTTTTGAAGGACACCATCTTTACACCGGTGACTGTTATAAGTTTTTATTACACTACTGCAGTTTCGGCTTTAGGCCATTATAAAGTGCTGATATAATGGAATTAAGCCATGTCAACGTAATGTAAATTGACACATTTATATGTCGTCCGTTTACATTACGTTGACATGGCTTAAAGCCATAACAACAGCATTTGATAATGGCCGAAATTGCAATAGTGTAATAAAACCTTACGACAGTCATTGGCGTAAGATGATGTCCTTCAAAAAAATCTTTATGACTGTGGATTCCAGTTACAACAATTTTAATAAGCCTCTTCGCTCGCAGTCGAAATAGCTGACTCCATGCCGATATGCTTTGCGGCAATACGATATAAAAGTAGGCGCTGTTGATTTCACTTAGCACAAAAGCCCCTCGTCCCCCGTGCATCCTTTCTGTCTGTGAAAGTTGTTTTTTGGACATTTGAGTATATACGGCGCTGTCATGTTAATCTGACTGTCGTAATAATGTGTAAACTTATTTTTGAACAGCCCCGTGTACACAGTGCGATTAGGAGCTCGGTTTGTCGTCCACTTTTTGCTTCCCCTTCTATGACTACTGAATTCGAAAACTGATAAACACAGTTACAAAAAGGAGGCAAAGAAACAGATAAATTAAGATGCCAAAATGACAGATGGAGCACCTGAGTGGGGTACAAAGCGACAATTTTTCAAAGACTCTCGGCGCATTCATACTGCGTGCCGAATCCAGTGGCGTAAGATGTACCTTCAGCAGGAAACGAAATGTAGTGAGGGCCGCATTACGCGATGTTTTGCGGCTGACGCCTCTTTATGAAAATGCGAGATGAGATGAGAGGCACAGTTTACATACAAGAGCGGCTGGTACGCAGCGTTGCCACATAGCCGGCGAAAGTGTAATTAAAATCTTACGTTACATTAACTAAACGATCTAGTAATTAACATGTGTATTAACCGAAACTTTTACGAATGTCAGCCACACCTCTCTTGCTTCTGATGTTTTAATTACGCGGTGGCTGATTTCCCTCCTGAGCATACACTGTAAAGTGTGTTAGCTAAATTTCCTGCATTGGATGTATATGATAAACAATTATATTAGTTTCTCAATTACAAGAGATATTCTGAGGTACTGGTGAACGATATCTGGAGGCCACAAATTATTTTCTGAATACGCATCACGTTGTGCAGAAGGGAAAACAAAATAAATTATCGGGAATTTTCTTCATTTACGCGTGGTAATTGCGCAGTACTACGGGATCAGCACGTCTATACTCGTTTGCCTCCGGTGACTGGATTCCGGTATCCCTAATACATTTCGGCCGGCCAGTGTGGCGCTTCAGTCTGGAACCGCGCGACCGCTACGGTCGCAGGTTAGAATCCTGCCTCGGGCATGGATGTGTGTGATGTCCTTAGGTTAGTTAGATTTACATAGTTCTAAGATCTAGGGGACTGATGACCTCAGATGTTGAGTCCCATAGTGCTCAGAGGCATTTGAACCCTAATACAATTCAACACAGTCCTTACCTTGAGTGCATCCTGCGTGTATGTCAAATGATACATATTCCTGATCTTTGAGTATTTGCAGCCGTCTGTGTGGCAACATCATCGAAAATAAGTCTTCAATCACGCAATAAAATACACTCGTCTCACACACTTACTAAGAGTTTCGTTTTCACAGGACACTAAACAGTTCTCTGTCTGACTTACGGCGACCACCTCTATTTCGAGAAAATGCCGAAATAGCTGACAACTTTTAGTTTTATGTCGACAACGATATTTTAAAGGCCCAAGTACAAACCACGAACGAAAAGAAAATGAAATTATGACAGCATAGCAGTCAGCGGAAACCACAGTCTGTTCACAACATAGTGGTAATACAGTACTTGATCGACATCTAGGTTACAATAAGGAAACGAAATATATGTGTGCGCAACACAAAAATCGTTCAACACATAATTATTAGGTGCTTTAATTTAAAATTTGATTGGGGCCCCAGGGAGAATGTGGATTGTGGAGGAAGCAGGGAGAAGGTAATCCGTGCAGTTATGCGAACCGCTGTACCAAGACGGCTTAGTGGCTGCGTACCTACCTAGTAAGTAGGGGACCTGGGTTCGATTTCCGGCTGTGGTACAAGTTTTCACTCCCCATTTCAGCCTATGTACACAAAATCATGTCTGTATGAGAGCAGTAAAGGGTCTGAAATTGTCAGTACCTTGAGAAGGTAAGTAATCCATAGAAATCTATTCGTCAGACTCTTGAATAAGATCCAGCTGCTGAATGTGAGCATCTCCTCAATGCACATCACACGACTCATGGATTAGCAAGTCTGTTGCACCACCGATTTTAACCAGTGTAGGCTCAGCTCCAAGTCTTCTTGTGTGATGGACTGAACTACACGGCACACGGTGATCTAAAATCAGCTGAATGCCTTAGAAGCATCTTTAAGCACAGTCTAAGCTGGAACAAAACGAATTTCCATTTGGAAATCATTACTCACACGAGTCGCAGCCCATGCTATACATTGTAATAGGTCCACGACTAAGGAATTTGTTGCTAGCGCACTCGAGCAGATGTAATTTCGATGGATTGCTCACGCGCTACCTGCGATTTGTAAGCTATAGGAGAATCTCAGACCAGTGAGCAGTGTTGTATGTAGTAAGAGCAGTGACAGTAGCAGTAGCAGTAAGTAGTAGCTAGCAGTCGTGTGTATGGAGTTGACTGGGCCGGTCGTGGGGAGCGATGGCGGTGCCTGAACGTTGTAGTATAAGGTAAAAGCAGCCTCGCACAGTGTACTATTGTTATATCGTGTCCCATGTAAATGTTTTTTAAAAAAAATCTCTTGATAATAATCTTTCTTATAAAAATTAACTTTTGACAACCATTCATCTCAATTTAAAGAATTTACTAATTTCTCCAATCCATGGTCATCCCGATTGTTGTAAAGAAAAATCAGTTGTTTCTTTTTCTACATGACAAATCCATCAGCCAACATTGCACTGGGCTGTGCCAGAAAAATTTCTTATAGGAGCTAATATATTTGCCTTATCCGGCGACTTCATTGAGGTAAGAATTTTCAATTTATTCAGAATGATCTTTCAGGGCCATGACGCAGCACTGCTGAAGTCCAAAATTTACCAGTTTAAATTCACAGTCAATTATTGAAAGCTCATAAGTGAGTCACAATTTTATTGAGAGGTTAGACACATTTTATTATCGGTAGGTTACGTAATTATAATTTGTTGGAGGTTACACTAAATGTGAATGATATATAATATTATTTATCTGTGGGGAAGTTACACTAAATGTGAATGATATATAATTACAATATATATATATTCTTTGTAGGGAGGTTGCAACGTATACGACTTCCTGCGGACCATGGATGTAGGCGAATTTGAAGATACTGCACTGTCTGAACAAAGGTGTTCAGATGTTCAGATGTGTGTGAAATATTATGGGACTTAACTGCTAAGGTCATCAGTCCCTAAGCTTACACACTACTTAAGTTAAATTATCCTAAAAACATACACACACACCCATGCCCGAGGGAGGACTCGAACCTCCGCCGGGACCAGCCGCCCAGAACAAAGGTGACTCTACACCCTATGTAACAGGAAATTGAATACTAGATGTCACAGGAGGCGGACCCACCAGTGTAAAAGTCGACGGGTAGTGTGTGGTGCCAGTGGAAAAGCGGTAAAAGCTGAACGAGTCCTTCAGAAGAGCTCAGTGGCCTCGAACTGGACTAGTCGTTGGAGATCACCTGAGTAACTAATCTGTGAGGGACATTTCAAAACCTCGAATCCTGGTGGCGTGACTTTGACATGTAACCGCGAAGAGACAACCACGCTAAACCTAGACAAGACAGACCACTGCCACTGTGGACAGTGAGCGTCGAGCATTGACGAGGCCGTGTAAAGAGCATTGTTACTGGACAGTGGATGGCAGGAAACTAGTGATCTGGAGTGATGAATCCCCCTGTGTCATACGACAGAATGTTGCCTGTCATCAAGTGCAGTCTCAGAATAAAGTATAGAGGAAGTGGTATAAGGACGAACAGAGTCGCAGGAAATGGCTAAATCACAAAGCAGGTAGTTTGGACAGCTGTTGCTCACAAGGAATTTGTGGACGGGATGCACCAAAAATGGCGGAGTGTCAGAAAAGCTGAAAGATGGCTTCTTATAGCTCTATGAGAATCTATAATAAATTACGGGCCATTAAAATTGCTACATAACGAAGATAACGTGCTACAGACGCGAAATTTAACAGACAGGATGAAGATGCTGTGATATGCAAATGATTAGCTTTTCAGAGCATTCACACAAGGTTGGCGCCGGTGGCGACATCTACAACGTGTTAACATGAGGCAAGTTTTTCAACCGATTTCTCATACACAAACAGCAGTTGACCGCCGTTGCCTGGTGAAACGTTGTTGTGATGCCTCGTGTAAGGAGGAGAAATGCGTACCATCACGTTTCCGAATTTGATAAAGGTCGGATTGTAGTCTATCGCGATTGCGGTTTATCGGATCGCGACATTGCTGCTCGCGTTGGTCGAGATCCAATGACTGTTAGCAGAATATGGAATCGGTGGGTTCAGGAGGGTAACACGGAACGCCGTGCTGGATCCCGACGGCCCCGTATCACTATCAGTCGAGATGACAGGCATCTTACCCGCATGGCTGTAACGGATCGTGCAGCCACATCTCAATCCATGAATCAACAGATGGGGGCATTTGAAAGACAGCAACCATCTGGATGAACAGTTCGACGACGTTTGCAGCAACATGGACTAACAGCTCGGAAACATGGCAGCGGTTACTCTTGACGCTGCATCACAGACAGGAACGCCTGCGATAGTGTAGGTCTACTCAACGACGAACATGGGTGCACGAAAGGCAAAACGTCATTTTTTCGGATGAATCCAGGTTCTGTTTACAGCATCATGATGATCACATCCGTGTTTGGTGACATCGCGGTGAACGCACATTGGAAGCGTGTATTCGCCATGGGCATATTGGCGTATCACCCGGCGTGATGGTATGGGGTGCCATTGGTTACACGTCTCGGTCACCTCTTGTTAGCATTGACGGCAATTTGAACAGTGGACGTTACATTTCAGATGTGTTACGACCTGTGGCTCTACCCTTCATTCGATTCCTGCGAAACCTACATTTCAGCAGGATAATGCACGACCGCATGTTGCAGGCCCTGTAACGACTTTTCTGGATACAGAAAATGTTCGACTGCTGCCCTGGCCAGCACATTCTCCAGATCTCTCACCAATTGAAAACGTCTGGTCAATGGTGGCCGAGCAACTGGCTCGTCACAATATGCCAGTCACTACTCTTGATGAACTTTGGTATCCTGTTGAAGCTGCATGGGCAGCTGTACCTGTACACGCCATCCAAGCTCTGACTCAATGCCCAGGCGTAACAAGGTCTTTATTACGGCCAGAGGTGGTTGTTCTGGATACTGATTTCTCAGAATCTATGCACCCAAATTGCAAGAAAACTTGTCAGTTCTAGTATAATATGTTTGTCCAATGAATACCCGTTTATCATCTACATTTCTTCTTGGTGTAGCAATTTTAATGGCCAGTAGTGTAATTTAGAGTCAAGTAACGAAGCAAATCTGAAAAAATTTGAGATCTCAGAAAAACGAGGCGCATCGATTGACATAACAATATTTCAGTCTCTTTAAAATGACAGAAGTTAATATTTCACAGCGAATAAACATTTTCAGCATGAACCTTTGAATTACCAATCTTTAAACACTTAATGTGACTGCAGCACACATTATCTCAGATGATAACATTGCACTACAGCAACCATCTCTCAAAGTTACATATCTGTGTTTATTTTAGTTCCCGCATTATAGAAATATTTGTCAGAACATTGTATCCTCCACAATTCCACAGAAAATGACAACAGTATAAAATAACTCGCATGTTCTTATATTTGCGTATTTATTTAATGAGCAGTTTACTATTTTGCTAGTACAATTATTTAAATGTTATTTACAACTGAATATTTTGGTAATTTAAAGAGTGATTACATATGTTAGCTGACACCACCTCTGTACATGAATGGCAAATGACGCCTCTGACTTGCCTCTATCACAGTTTAAACTATATTTGGTGACAATCTCTTCTCATTTATTGTGTGCACAGTTGATGAGCTGAAGGGACCGATTCAGGAATCTTAGGTATTTGTTCGTAAAGAATGCAGACCTGTCTGTGATACTGTGTATGATTCAGTCATGTGGCTGATAGATTCTGGGCAGCGGACGGCCACTACAGCACTCTAACCTTTGAATGGACTCTTATTTCACAAGAGGTCTGAATGTGCTCCAGAGCAGGATTTCAACCTGATACATCTCATATTATGGAACTGAGAATATGTTAGAATATGAGTTACTATTCTTTGTACCATGGTGTGTTAATTTGTAAATCATTAAGTTGAACTCACAGCTATTTTCAGCCAGCCAATTCTTCATGTATTGTGATCACGAAATATACATAGTTTTCTGAATATTTGATGATTTTTTAGTTTGGGGTTTTCTTAGCATTTTCCTAGTGTTATCAGTGAAACTTTAGTGCATTTGACAAGGGTATTATCTGTCTGTATTTTAACTGAGTATCCTATGAACGGTTCCCATTTATTTGAGGTGTCCTTTCTTAAATAAACATTTTTCAACATAATGCTATGTCGTCTACACCAATTACAGACGTAAAAAATCCATGTTATTAAATTATTTATTTAACATTTATTTTGTATTTCACTCTATTTTATCAGCTGGCAGCTATAGCCAATGCCCAGACAATTGACCTGCAGGATCACAGCCACAGTTTATTATCTACAGCGAATTAGCTGCAGCCCATGAAAGCAAATGTGCGCGGCTCGACCCTATGTCTGCCGTCCTAGCCCAGATACCTAAAGTACGAGTAACTGTAGGGAAAGACACAACTGGTTTGCTCGTATGGGATGCTGTACGGAAGAGCAACTACTCAGCACAGACGGGGAGGTATCGTCATATTGGGGTAGATAATTAGCCTTGGTGTTTCAAAGCACGTATCACGGAATTTGCCTCACACAGTTTAAGAAAATCGGGAAATCTCTAAATCTTTAAGGGGACATTGTACATGAAATTCGTTGAAATTTGACATTTTCGGTTTTCTACTCCATAATGTACTTTGTACTTTCCTGAATGTTTGGTATATAATAACTTAAAATTAGACAATTATGAGATCTTCAAATAGTATTTTGAATGTCGACGTGTGAATGTCAAATTTCGCAGCTATGCATATACTGCCGCAGTTGAGCAGTCATATCTTGGGACTACAGTCTAGAAGGCTGTCAAATGCTTTGTTTTGTGCCTACTGCTACCTCTCAGAATACACAAATCAGTCTTTTTTTCTGATACTAGTTTTCGTTGAAAGTAGTGTGATTATTGGCAATTTTTGTAGTAATCTATCCCCTATTGCTTTTTATACATAAAGAAAATAACTAAGCGTAAATGTAACTTCAAGAACCGCAAATTTGCTGGTAACAGATGTGTGAGACCAGCATTTTCGTCTGAAGTACTTAAAAAGCCATGTCATGCTCTGTGTACACCTCCACCAAACACTTGATGTAAATATAGGCAAGCTGTATTTTCTGGCACCCTGCACGAATTTACACATAAACATTCATTTCTTTTGGCAGTAATTGAGGCAAACAAACCCATTTACAGAGATTAGGCATATCCTGAGCTACGAAAAAGTGTTTACATGGGAAGACCCAGAATGTGAATGAGTCCTTCAATAATGTTGTGTGGTGCTGTGTGCCTAAAAATGTGTTTGTTGGCCTTATGACTCTAAACTTAGCAGAGTCTGATGCTGTAATAACTTTTAATGGTTGGAACTATGAAAGACTTAAGGCACTGGAGAAATTAGATTTGGACAGAACACAGCTAAAGGACTGTGGGAACTGGACGAGCTTCGTGTACGTGAATAAGAGTTAACTGTCTCAGAAAATAACAGAAGAAGCACGAAAGAAAAGGAGGAGGCAAGCATTAAGTTGTTGTGACAATGAAGAAGACACAATGGGCCAGAGCAATTGTAGTGCATAAAAGACGCAGAAATCTAAGTCTGTATAAGAATTTGTAATAAAAAGTTTTAAACCTCAATATCTCTGAACTACATTTTTTGCAATAAATGATCCGTTTTCTGAGACATCAAATTGGTGAGGTAGAGACATCAAATTATAACAGCATGCCAAGTGTGAGATTCAACACATATGGAACTAGAATAATTAAAATATCCAGAGTTGTTTTGCTTTTATGTTCATCTATTTACCAAATTCTGTCAAAATTGAGCATTTGAAAAAAAAGGTAACATGCCCCACAATACAATTTTAGTAATAATTCTAGTTCAGTGTATCTAGAAAGGTGCATTCAACAATTATGGAAAATTGTAAGTTGGTGGCTTAAAAAGTTTCCAAGATAATGGGTCACAAAATTCGATAATGTATCATTGGCGGCATAGGGCATACGTTGTCCCCTTAATGCTTGATGGGAACTTGAACTGAACTCCTACTAAAAATGAGCTCACACTCTTACCACTGCTACTCCTTGTTCCATACGTAGAACTTTTCGTTCTTAGCAGCAAAAGGCTGCTTTGTGGAAACGCTTAAATTCTTTCTCCTTAAATTCATACATCGCCAGGGAGATCAGTACTTTCAAGAGTACAAAGCTGCTAACATCCGCCTTCCGTTGGGCAACATGCTGTTCAAGATCTTAGATATGTGTTATCTACTCTGGGAACAGACTCACTCAACATCATGTCAGGGCGAGACTGGAGAATTTCTGATTTCATTACTCGCCTGTGTAACCGCTTGAGGCCGTGAAGTTACAGCGGCAGCACTGTGTATTACGTGTAAATATATACACTTCTCTGTGACTGTGGTCCTATCCTTGCACCGTTCTGGCCTGCTGGTACCATTTTATTGATGTCTGTGGCTTCATCTGATTGGACGCGAGCTTCAATCAAGCATTGAGTCGTACTATGGTTTTTAGTGTACTGTAAAAGGAAAAGTTCTCTGTGGGTTCCTCTGATTCGACGCTTGCTTTAGTCCGGCATAGAGCCGTTTTGTTGTTTTCAGTAAGGTTTAAAAGGAAAATTTTAAGACAATCTGAAGATGCCCCACGAAGGCGAAGCGCGTTCTTCATAACGGAATAAATTGCAACTAAGACTGGTTCCAATTCAAAATATTCTGATCCAGTCCTTATACCCAGCGTTTTCAAAAAAAAAATAAAAAATAAAGTAAGGACCATTATCGTTCGAGATGAGACTTCTGTAAGCAATAGAAACTATTTAAGGATTCCAGATTACGCAGTTTTGTTACACATGCTCAAACTGTTCGCTAAGACTAATTATCCATAGTATTAGACTCGCACGACAAACGATGTATCTAGTGTGTAAATAGTGCAGTCACTTTCCGCTAGTGTATAAGTGTCTAGCTACAGCAGACTGACTGACGGAAACTCTGCTACTTCGAACTGCCTGGCCAATACTGATTACTTTCTCTCGCACGCCATCAACTCTCTGTCATTCATGCCGATCGGACGAAATCGTGTTATAAATAATTGATGACTTCTGAGAAAGATCGGAACGTCGAAATAGATCAATTACTCTATTCCATCAATACTGGAGCACGGCGGTGCATGTCACGTACACAATTCAACGGATTTAATCTTTTATCGTGGATAGAAGAACTCGTAAATCACTTGATGCCGAAAGAAAACACAGCCAGTCTGGGTTAAAAATATTTTTACTCAAATACGTTTCATAGATCAAACTTACAACAGAGAGCTTCCACAATTTGCGCATATTTGTTGTAATTACCTAATTACAGTCTTCAACTACAATGCGTAAATGAATTTCCATAATAATCGTATAAAACCTTTTTTATATCTTGAATGTGAAAAAGTTATCAATTGGAGAAAAATCTATAAAAAGGATCTGATGGATTGAATTTACAATCTCTGAAGATCAGGTTTTCCATTATCATTTGCTTTTGGAAATTGTCCATACAACCATAGTACACATGGTTCTCTTATTCCTTACCATTTTACCAACAGAGGCCATCTGGCATTGCAATGGACATTCAGAAATAGTGTTCCATAGTTTTATCGTTGCACAAATTTTAACTCACAATGTATTGAATACAGATTTTGTAAAGTGGTAAGTATAATGCAGAATTTAGTAGAAGACCTAATCGGTTAAAATAATTTTCTGCAGATATTGTCGACGTGATCTGGTCATGGTATAGCAGTTTGATGACGACTCTATCCGATATTTGCGAACATATCATAAACTAAGCGAGATATTGTTAAACATTTAAAAGAATCGAGGGAAATTATTTTTGAATGGAGAGTCTCCCTCTATCCCCATAATTGGTCGCTATTAATACATTTACAAATTTTTATCTAATACAAATAGGCGACTGCATGAAAAACTTTCTAACGACAGTTCAGTGATAATGGTATATGAATATGATTTCCGTTCAAAGAAACACAGCATTTTACAACAGAAATAATAGTTACAACAAGCATAAGCTTTTGCTACTCCCTATTAGATTTTCAAATTTTACGTTAACTCCGGTTGTCAATTATATGAGTCGTTCAGTGTCTATTAGTTCGGTCTTTTCTTTCTTTTCCCATATTGTGAGAAAGTAATCAATACATTTGTTACATTTTTGGTCTATTATACTCTATTTCTCGTAATGTAAATCTCGAGCTAGTTATGTTTTCAATACCGAGTTGTGATACATCAGGTGATTTATATTATCTTGTGCTTTCCCTACGAATAAACTGTTCGCATTGCTCATAGGTGTCCAGCCGGGTAGAGTCGTTTACGAAACGCATTATGTCGACAGCGTACCTTGACGTCATCGTCAGTTGGTACTTGTAGAATAAGGGTCTTTGCTAGACCGTGAATTTGTGGATTTTATTATAAAGGAATCTGTTGAAATACGAACGTCCGACCGCCTCACCAACAGAGACGGTAGCTAATCTCTCAGTAAAGCGTAGGACCCAGTGATCAGCCAATTGAAGTAGGATAGCGGGACAACACCTGACGCTCTCTGAGGCTATGGATAGTGTGATAATGACTAGATCGGTAGAAGGGTTGGTAAAGGCCGGTAGACACGAGAAGATTTTGGATAGATTACATCATGGTCGGGTAGAGATTCCGAAATCTGATACTGGATTGTAAGGCGTACCCAGGAGGAGATAGGGGCTCAGACGATAATTTAGTAACTATGAAGCGTTGGCTGAAGTTTAAGACATTAGTCAGGAAGAGTCAGTGCGCAAAGATGTGTGATACTGAAGTACTAAGGAATAAAACACTTGAAGTTCTCTGAGGCTATGGATAGTGTGATAATGACTAGATCAGTAAGCACTTCAGTTAAAGAGAAATGGATGTCTCTAAAAAGGGCAATTACAAAAGTTGGAAAGGAAATCCCAGGTAGAAGGAAGACAACTGCGAAGAAATCACGGATAACTGATTAAATATTAAAGCTGATCGACGAAAGGATGAAGTACAAAATTGATTAAGCAAATTCAGGAATACATAAATGCAAGTGACTTATGAACGAAATAAAAAGGAAGTGCAGGGAAGATACTGCAAGAAGGCTACATGAAAAATTTGAGGAAATCGAAGAAGAAATGATTGTTAAAATGACGGACTCAGCATATAGGAAAGTCGAAACAATCTTCGGTGAAATGAAAAGCAAGGATAACACTAAGAGTGCAATGGGAATCCCACAGTTAAATGCAGAGAAAAGAGCGGATGTGTCGAAAAACTACAATGTAGGCATCTACGCGGGGGAAGAGTTGTCTGATGACGTGGTAGAAGAAGAAACAGAGGTCGATATAGAAGAGATACAGGATCTAGTATTAACCCTGAAATTTAAAAAAAAAAGCATTGAAAGCACTGAACAAGGCAGAAGGGGTAGATGACATTCCATCAGAATTTCGAAACTCATTGAGGGAAGTGTCAACAAAAAGAGTGTTTACGTTGGTGCGTAGAGTGGATGAGTCTGGCGACCTACCATCTGATATTATATTATTCACGCAATTCCGAAGACTACAAGAGCTGAAAAGTGCAAAATAATGGCACAATTAGTTTACGAACTCATGCATCCAAGTTGTATACAAGAATAATATACACAAGAATGGAAAACGAAACTGAGGACGTGTTAGACGACGATCTGTTGGGCTTTAGGAAAGGCAAAGGTACCAGAGAGGCAGTTCTGACGTTGCGGTTGATAATGGAAACAAGACTAAAGAAAAATCAAGATACGTTCATAGGGTATGATGACCGGGGAAAAGCGTTTGACAATGTAAAATGTTGCAAGTAGTACGAAATTCGGTGAGAAGTATGGGTAAGATATAGGCTAAGACGGGAAATACACAATATGTACAGGAAGAAGGAGGGAATAATGAGACTGGCAGACCAAGAACGAAGTGCTCAGAAGAAAAAGGGTATAAGGCAGAGATTTAGTCTTTCCCTCTACTCTTCAATCTGAGCATCGAGGAAGCAACGAGGGAAATAATAGAAAGATGCGGGATGAACGTATATAAATGATAAGATTCGCTGATTTCACTGACAACCTTAGTTAAAGAGAAGAAGAGTTACGAGATGCGTCGAATTGAATGAACAGTCTAATGAGTACAGAAAATGGATTGCGAGTAAATAGAAGAAAGACGAAGGTAATGAGAAGTAGCAGAAATGAGAAAAGCGAAAAACTTAACGTCAGGATTAGGAATCACAAAGTTTACGAAGAAAATCTACTCCCTAGGCAGTAAAATAACCCACGACAGATGGAGCAAGATGTACATTAAAACAGACTAGCAATGTTAAAAAGGCATTCCTAGCCAAGAGAAGTTCGATAGTATCAAACATACGTCTTAATTTGATGAAGCGTTTTCTGAGAATGTATATTTGGAGCAGAGTTTTGTATGCTAGTGAGACATGTACTGTGAGAGAAACGGAACAGGGGAGAACAGAAACATTTGAGGTGTGCTGCTACAGTAGAATGTTGAATATTATGTCGTCTGATGAAGGGAGGATGAAGAAGGTAGACGATGGTAGATCGTCTGTTAAGCTTCCATGGTACTAGAGGGAGCTGTGGGGGGTACAAGCCATAGAGGATGGCAGAGATTGGAATACATCTAGCAGAAAGTTAAGGACCTAGGTCGTAACTGCTGATGCCGGCTGCATGAAAGCAGTCGGTAACCTACGGATATTTTTCTGGAATAGCTGGCATGTCAGCTTTTTCTGGATCTCGGTGACGCTGTGCCATGTGCTGAAACAGTCTTCAGAACATCTGTGAAGTCTTCGCTTGTTTCCATTCAGTATACCGAGTGGTGATGGACCAACAAGTGACAGTGGTGTGGCTTCTGGATGAAAGTCGTTAGGATTTTGGAAGTCTTTCGAGATGAGTAATGGTAACGTTTCAATATCAGCGAGGCTTCCGGATATCAGTACTCCAAGAAGAACAAACTTGAACACATGATCGTCACATGGGACCTGCATCTGGTGTGATAATATGGAGTGCCACTATCTAAACAACGGGATCATCCCTGTTTCCCATAGCCCGTAATTCGGACATAAAGTTTTGCAATTACGGTTGGTAAGGCGAGTGATTTTGCACTGTTTTAGAAATTTTCGTGATGATATCTGTATAGTTCTCGCACGGTAACAAAATATCTTATGGTGCCTTTACCGTTCTGACCTTCCTTGACAACAAAGTATTCGAATGTTGCTCTGGGATGAACGTTTTCCAGCTCTGAGACCCACTAAAAACATATGGTCCTGGGTTGTCGACAGTTGGGCATTTACTCACACGCTAGCCTCTATGATAGACTTAACTATGGCACACAGTGGTAGCAGCAAGGAATGGTATACCAATACCTGCAGGCAAAATCCTTGTTTGATTTGAAATTATATATAAAACAGTCTACAAGCCAAAGGTACCTTTATTAAATGGTGACAGTTTTCGATCATCACTTGTTTCGTGTACGATTTCGAAAAATTCAGTAACGTTAGGAGGGATACAGAGTGGATACAGCGGAAAGCAGGAATGATAAGCGAACAAGTTAACAAAGTAAACAAAAGATTTCCATACCTTGTAGCTCTTCAAGCGGATGAAGATTTATTACAAATGTTGCAGGAATGATAAGCGAACAAGTTAACACAATAAACAAAAGATTTACATACCTTGTAGCTCTTCAAGCGGATGAAGATTTATTACAAATGTTGCAGGAAGAAATGACATCGAGCTCTCAATATCATTAAGGAAGAGACTTCCTGAACTTAGCATGAAGGATGGTGTTGTAGCGAAGAGGATCCAAGCGCAAGTGAGTAGAGTGTTACCGGCCCTCCTGCACTGCAGTAGCAGAGGGCACTGGTAGTCCAGAGCAACTGGAGGCGTGGCTCAGTGGGCACGCTCCATTGGGTCTGCTGAATCCCACACGACTGCTATCGGCATCTAACGGAAACTTGTAATTCCGATGCCAACATTATGATGCCTATGTGGTGGTGGTAATACGTGATTTCACAACACAATCATCCTCAGGCTGTCAAAACCATATTATGGACAATGGCTGCAGGAAGACGATTGAGCAGATGACTACCACCATTCAGCAGTTTCTGCTCCACGTATAGCCATTGTCCATCAATATGGTTTTGAAAGGCTGATGATGATCACGCTATTATCGAAATTGGTCACATTTTCAACAACCAATCTCTACGATGTGGACTGTTTTATAATTAATTTCAGATATTCTGTTGTGATCCCCTGTTTCTTCCATAAATGTTTACGAAAATAACCTTTTCGATTTGATACCCAACCAGGCTACAACTATTGTCACCTCGTGAGGTGGCAGGTCTGTGCATTACACTTTGCTCAACCTACACCCCTAAACCACCTACATATATTATCATGTTTCGTTCCTACACGCCCACTAAGTAAATGTTTTTAAATTTTAATAAATTAAATTTTACTTATATTATTTTGATTTTTAAAATATGTATTTTAATGTCATTCCTCTAAAAAGAAGCATTATGGATATCGAAAAAGATATTGTTTGCTTTTACGTCTGGTGGAGCAAACATACGGTTTATTCTCAAAGCTCGGTAATCGACACGAAGTGTTATGCCTCACAACTGTACTTTGGACTAGTCTTGTAAACTTCTCTTGCTATGGCAGCGTATGCTGCAACTTTTTCTGACGGCCTAATTAATTATATAGGTTTTTCTGTCGACAACTGCAGAAAAACAGTACCAGTCTGATTTGCTTTATTTGCCCACTGATTTAATTTTTCCTTGCTAAGTTCTGGGACTTGTTTGAATCATTTCTCGTAATACCTTAGTTGACGCTTCCTCCAATGATGTCGTCAGGTACGAAGTGCAGACTAGGAACAATGAAATCACAGCACAAAGTTAGATTCGCAAAAAGATAGACCCTCATTATGTACGATAATGTTAAAAATCATGAGAAAGCGTGCTTTAAATAGACTCAGAATTGAGCATACGCACCCTTCTGATCCTACAATAATTCCAAACAGTTTCTGATGTCCAGCCCAGCGGAGCGATTTTTAGCATTGCTCACTACCACCAGCAAGGGTAGGATCGACAGACACAAACACTGCACGTGAGGCGAGGTACGTCATCTGGTGACGTCACATGTTCGACATTTTACATCCACTTTTGCAGTTTATCAAAAATGGTTCAAATGGCTCTAAGCACTATGGGACTTAACATCTTATGTCATCAGTCCCCTAGACTTAGAACTACTTGAACATAACTAACCTAAGGACATTACACACACATCCATGCCAGTGGCAGGATTCGAACCTGCGACCGTAGCAGCAGCGCGGTTCCGGACTGAAGCGCCTAGAACCGCTCGGCCACAGTGGCCAGTTTTGCGGTGTATCCCAACGTTTGTGGCCCCTACGTGCCTTATGGTAAATTACTTACCTCAGCGTCATTTACGTCGCCTCGGGAGTGTTTGGAAGTTACTAAGAATCTCCCTGTATGCGTTAGATCCGTTAACTGCAGAACAACACCACCTATCAGTCTGATTTGTTCTCTTTGTGACCTGATTTAACTTTTTCTTACTAAACAAACTTACGTTTTACACAGATTAATACCTCATTCAACATACTTCTATTCATGATGTTGACCCATCGGATGTACCTACCTCGGTCTCCTAGTTTCATCAGCCATTTCTGGAAGTAGCTTCGTTCTGGGAGCTATTCGAGCCATCTGCTCGTAGTATCGTGGTTGACGTTCGTTGCATTGATACCGTGTTCTAGTAAGCGTAAAACAGGAAAGAGAGAATGACAGCAGGAAGGTTGTGTTAGAATCGTAAAAGTGATAGGTCCTCCTGATTTACGAATAATATTTAAAACAGTATGTCCCGGAAAAGTATGCCTTAAATAGCCTCAGAATCGAGCATAAGTGTAACCAGACTAATTACCCCACACATCTGCCCTTACGATAATTTTGACAATTCCTGACGGCCACGTACATGCCATATTTCATAGTTGAGTGCCCACTCAGGCTTAGAAAAGGCCATTACGAAAGTATAATAAGTCTGATAATTAGAAAGCCGACCCACCAGCTTAGACAGAAATGGCACTCGTGCCTTGTGTCTTTGCAGTTAAAAGCGAATTGTAGGTTCATTTGTGGCAGCTACATGTTCAACAACGAGCTTTGCTTAAATTCACTTAATTAAATCTCATTTCCTTCCCATCCACGTCCTCTATTTCCTACTGCCTTCTGGCACTCTGGGGCGGATAATAACAGTTCCGCGCTTCCCATTCTTGACAGCCGGCGTAATGAACCAAATCCTTATTCCATCCAGGAAGACAATTAAAATTTCCGTCTAGTGAAAAATTTTCGATGTCACCCGTTCTGAATGAATCGTAAAACGGATTGTTTTTCATAAACGATTTCAATTCATTCAGAGTGGCTGCGTGCTCCGAAGCAGTATTTTATACAATCCGCAGTTTTTACCAAATGTAACGCAGCTGGGGCCTACTTAGAAACGAAAAAAAACTGTTTATTACACACTCGTTTCGTTCGTGCGCATTTAGGCTGTATTTCTGTTGGCGGGAATTACTTTTACAACTCCCATGAGCAGCACAATCGATAACAGGAAAACAATATCGTATAAACTTACTTACATCACAATTATTGTGGAAGTCTTCGAATATTGACATACGTGTTGTTTAAAAGATTAAATAATTTACATACGATATAACTATTAATATACGTTACTTTTAATTTTATAAGAAAATCTTTTTCCCGACCAGATATTCATATCTTCGTTATAGTATAATGGCGAAGTCACAGAAAATAATCAGAACGCAGACCACGAATTTCTTATGAACTACCAACAGTCAACCTTCCACAATCAATCTGAAGCTTGTCACACTCATTTTCATTTATATTTCTAGACAAAAATGGAATTAGTTTTCAGATGATGTACAAATATGTGGTTCGAAACATCTGATTGATTAAAGTGAGTGTTATGGTATTTTACAAAGCAACTGAGACACTGGAGTAAAGATTTCAGCGAATGGTAGAACTCAGAAGGAGTATTTTTCACTATGGTTAAAATTGGTTTTTATGAGAAAGGAAATAGCGAGTGCAACCTTTGTAATGGAACGATAGCTCTTAACATCATTCGATCGATTCCGATTTCAAGAGACTCGAGTTGCTTACTTTGGAGCAACAGGCAGGAAATATTTTGAATTTGTGGCAGAGCCCGGAGCTCAACAAATTTGCCCCCTACTGTGCTATATTTGCTAGCCAATGAAGATGCGAAAGAGTGCTGGTGGATTAATGAATGCCTTAACGAAATTCCCGCTATTTTTTCAGAAATATCTTGAAATGCTAGCGTGTGTGTGAAATATTATAAGACGTAACTGCTAAGTTCATCAGTCCCTAAGCTTACACACTGCTTAACCTAAATTATCCAAAGGACAAACACACACACCCATGCCCGAGGGAGGACTCGAACCCTGCGCCGGGACCAGCCGCACAGTCCTGAAATGCTAACAACCATTATATTTTATTTCTGTTTACTGGAGTTACAGAACTATAGGAATGAAAATATGGTCTTTTTCTTAACAAAGGACGATGACTCAATGCCAGAAGTAGGTTTCTATAGGAGCTACAACAATTAAAATGACTGAGAGTCAAGTGCAAAAGCAGCAGTGATTATATTGTGTAATTAGCACACGGAAGCTCATGTTTTCCAACAGAAATACGGTGATTATCGAGCAGTGTATAGTGGATGGTGTCGGAATACGATATCCGCAAGAGAAGGCAACCTACGTCTACGTCTATACTCATAGACCGCAACCCACCGTACATAACGTGGCGGAGGGTACACTGTGCCACAACTAGAGGTTTCCTTTCCTGCTCCATTCAGAAACAGAACTAAGGGAAACTACTGTCTATATGCCTACGTTTTTTTCCAGTAGATTTGTTTGGACTTTGCACTGGATGACAGATTCGCGATAAAAGCAAGCTAGGTAAGGGATCAATGCCGTAGAGTGTTCTTTGTAAAACCGAACTGGAATTCCATCCGGACCTGGCAACGTATTTGTTTTCCACTGTTTCAGTTGTTTCTCTACTCCAGGGCTAACCGAGATATGATCAAACGTTCTCGTGCTGTATTTGATCCGACTACCCTAATTGCATTTCTGGCAGTTCCGTTTTGTAAATGTTGATGTCAAACGGCTTTCGCCCAGTGGCTGTACGGACGAATTCACTCTTGTAGATTTAAACGTACGTTGCCTTTGCTTAAATTGCTGTTGCTACTGACATTTCAGCTCAATTGGTTCTTGTTTAACACCATGAAACATTTTATCCGCTTATTGTTTCCTTATGGTGAAATTAAAGTGTTAAGAGGTGGTTGTTACGTTCTGATACATTTCAGCACAAAAAATACGTTCAGCAGACGACAAAAGCAGTTGTGATCTACATTTAGGAGGCCTCTGTAGCATTTTCCCCGCTCCCCCCCCCCCCCCCCTGCTAATATACAGGCACACACACACACACACACACACACACACACACACACACACGCTCACTACTGGAGTTGCTTTGGAGAAGAAAAGGGGAAGTTTTCTTAGTTTCTAGAAGTTTGGGAAAGTGAACAATCTTCACAGCCCGAGACTGCCAAGAGATGGTTTGTGGGCACTTACATCATCTGCTCTACTCAGGTTAATACTGTGTTTCCCTTCCTCTGCTGCGTTTCTACGAGTATGTACCCTGGAACTCTGTCCACGGAGACTCTTTTATTTGTCTCACCCACTATAAATGTAATTGATCAGATACCATCTTGCTCATATTTAGATTCCACAGATGCGACTTCTAATGGCTTTATGGAGTTAACATTTTTCGTTGTAAAATCTCCCAAGGCTCAGTTCAATCTCCCGCACACCAGTCGCTCGATGTGGGTGGCAAATAACTGAATTTCAGTATCTTGTAATCGCTGGAAACAGCTGTTCTAGTTCCAAGCTGGAGGTTGGTCCAAACTCAACATGTATACGGTCTGGCCGACTTTTAGACATGAAATTGCAATAGAATTTTTCGCTTTGGATTTCGGCAGCATGCTCAGTATTAATAATTGGATTCATACACACGATACTAGCTTTTTTAATATTCAGAGTGATTGAAAGTCATGTCTCACTGGACAAATACGGTAGCAGTGGAGATAGCGGAAACCACAAGGGGAGGAACGACTCATCACCGCCACACCGAGGAAATGCCTGGTCACGAGCAGTAGGTAGCACCACATGGCCAGTTGCGTGGGAGGCAGTTAGTTAACGTAGTCCGACGGAAGGGTTGCAAAGGAGTGGCAGTTGCACAGTTCTACACTGTAGCGCTTTTCTTCGCGTGCTTCGTACAGCTATGTACACGCATCAGGAGAAAGCGGCAGGCGTCAGTCAACGGTCAGCATCAGCAGAATATCACAGGCGACGTCTAATTCAAATTAAGCCTAGCCACAGAGTAATTGCCTGTTTAACGGAACGGTTAAACTCTACATGCTGTGTTCACGACAAAAGACGACCCGAGCGACAACACACACAGCAACAACGGATAGACATCATCAGCCGCACAAGTTAAAGCTGTAGTGATGTAACCAACCCCTCACTTATCGACCTTAATGACAGTGAAAAATTAAGCCACGTGCACCTAATGGAAATTTGGGAAAAGCAATCGTCCCCGAAGTTAATTTGTCGGTAAAGAGGGAGGAAAGGGTTACGTCTAAATGAAAGGGAAAATGGAAATGAAATTGGTGGAAATTAATACTGAGAAAAGGGTAAAATTAATAAAAATAAATGTGTGGTCGAACGTTAACAATTAATTGGCGTTAATTAGATATTTGAGATTTTGGGTAAAATTACGGTTGCCAGTCCTATGGAAAACTACTATAATAACTGAAAATGAAAGATTAATGCACATATATTTAGCAATAAAAGCGTGGCAACTGAAGGTTGACGCGTGTTGTGTGAAAACTGAATGTTTGTCAGAAATAATAGATTTCGCTACACTCTGACTTAATTTAGCAAAAGAAATAATAAAACCGGAAAATTGAAAGTTAATTTAGTGACTGAAGTTAATAGTGAACTTTGTTTCTGAAGCACTACAAAATTCAGTGAAATAAGGTTAGTCTTGGGCTACCTCAACAATCATTTCAAAAGCTACTTGATCTACACAATTTAGAAATAAGAGATTTAACTTTGAACTTGAATTAAATGATTCTGAACAATTAACAATAGTAAAATTTAGTACGTACCAAGCTGAGCTGCAGTCACAGGTAAGCTATAATGTGGTAACAAAACTCACACCCTTAATTTGTGCTTGTGTAATCTAAATATTGTATCCAGTTATGAATACTTTACCTGAACTATGAAATTAAAGCAGTAAAATGGAATGATATTAGTTTCATGCTGGCATATGAATTTCAACGACACTCGGGTTCATTCCAGAAAAGGAAGGGACCCTGCTTGGTAATGCAATTGGGACAATGAGCAACAAAGGTTCATGCTAAGTTGCTGTCTTTTTGTGATGCAACAGTTTGAAAAGCTGAAGTCTGCCATACAGTTCTAAAACTTTACGTGCTTTTAGTCTTCCTTGTTGGTTGACTGAAGGTTTGCAGTCGTCGATAGGGGAGGTGGTGACAGTCATTCACTGTCGGCCGTCGCTGTTGCAGAAGCTAGATGTTGGCGCGCCTTCTTCTCGGCACGGTCACCAGGCGAAACGGGCTCTTGATGTGCGCCAGCTAATGCTTCCCGTCCGCGACACCGTGTCAGAAACTATCATAGCAAGTCGAACGCAATTACATGCTGCCAAACCCAGAATGCGTGGCAAATCGCGGGAGCGTCACACATCACACCTGCTCCACCGCCCTACTCCAGCCAGACTCCCTCTGACCGGGCTCCATGCGGCAGAGTTAACACTACTAAAGATCCTAAACACTTTTGTTCTCCACACGACCTTTCGATGTAATCGTTCGATAGCATAGTTTTCCCTAGGCCAGACCCAGAGTAAAAATACAAATAATATTTACAAAACAAACCAATTATAAGTCGACATAAATGCATATATATATATATATATATATATATATATATATATATATATATATATATGCATATATACAAATAGTAAAACAATTTTAGTATATAAAGACACAGAAATGTCATATCTACAGGTAACAAAATAAGGAAATAAATGTATAGTACAATAGATGGAAATAGGAGGATATGCATTTCCGGCATTACAGTGAGTCCAACTCGGTCAGTAAGGCAGGTGAATGCTGCATCAGTGAAGCCTCCGTGTACAAGACTCTGTTCTCCAATAATTTCCATCCCTATCGAATACAGTTTTTACAAGAACTACACGGAGATGACCCGAGAGGTGGGTGTAACTTTGTAAATAGTTTGAAGGAAGGCACAAACACCATTTTAACCTCGAGACACATTTTCTTCAGCAATGAAGCAAGTTTTCATATGAACTCGTGGGTGAATAGACACAACGGCATCTATTAGGCAAATCTCAGTTGCCCCCAAAAGAAAACGTCCAGTGGTGTCAGGTCTGGCGACCTAGGTGACCATTTGACCAGACCAGTTCAAATGGTTCAAAAAAAATGGTTCAAATTGCTCTGAGCACTATGGGACTTAACATCTATGGTCATCAGTCCCCTAGAACTTAGAACTACTTAAACCTAACTAACCTAAGGACAGCACACAACACCCAGCCACCACGAGGCAGAGAAAATCCCTGACCCCGCCGAGAATCGAAGCCGGGAACCCGGGCGTGGGAAGCGAGAACGCTACCGCACGACCACGAGATGCGGGCTACCAGACCAGTCTGACAATCCAATGCTCAGGATGAACCGCATCCGGGAGTCGGCACAAGTTTCGTCCAAAGTGTGTATGTGCTCCATAGTGCTGGGAGGAAAACGTACATCTCCATACAAGATGTAGATCATCCAATTTTGGTAGTAATGCTTTCCCAAGATGTTGTCTGTAGCGTGCCGTTCATATGTGACCAATGACGACATTTCCAAGTATGCCACACCAGTCACTTGATGTAGTGGTTGAATGAACGCCTCGACCGGAGATATAATAGATTGTTTGAAACATGCGTTCATGAATTTGTAGTTTTGCAATCTCCACTAATATTATGCATACTCGACCTTGTTTTAATGTTGGAGCAACCTAGATTATTATTAAAACAGAAGTAAAAACTTCAAACAGTGACATGCGCTTTTGTGGAGCATTTATTAAGATAACCTGGTACGGCCAACAATCTTGCCATCTTGGCACCGGTTAATCAGAGACTGAGTTCTAAGCACAATGTGATTATACAAATCAGGTGTGGCATATCTACTCTCGTCCACTTCAGTATTTCTTGTATATTGTGTCGCACTGTAGATAGACTTTTCACGAACATGCAAGTCGTAGGATGTCGGCTTGTCGTAAGTGAAACTGTAATTATATAAAATATCATGCATAGTGCGCCGAGTACATATCCTCGTGTTCGCATGAAGCTGAATGACGACTGAGATTCTGGAGTAAACATTACAGATATGATCCTCCCACTCTCCCCTCCCCCAGGTGTTGCTGTGTTAGTAAGAAACAGAAATACATCGTACCATATAAAGCGTAAGTACATAGATCCGCAAACTTGCTTGCAGCTCAATTATACAATATCGCTTTGGAAGGAGTCAACCAAATTACCGTACATAAGAAAATAAAAAATATACAAAAGCAATATAAAGAACAAACAAGTTATATATTTTTAATTGGATGACTTATTGTACACAAAAATTGTATAACTGCATTGCAAACAATTCTGTACGTTTATGTTTGTTCTCAAATCCCGAATTTCAGTCTTCATTCATCTTTAAGAGATAATGAGCACTGTGCACTGTGTACTTTTGATGATATATAATGTCTTTCATGTTCTTGGACTGTCATTGTACTTAATGACACGACCTATTGTGCACATGGGCAAGATTGTTCGAAGCGCAGTGCATAAAATTTGTTATATATCCATGTTTTGTAAGAATTGGTTTGTACATATATCACATCTGACTTGTATAAACACATTGTGCTTACAACTTGGTCTAAGCTTTACAGATCCAAAAATGACAACATAGTTTGCTGAAGCAGGTAATATCCACAGAAGCTATCGTGGCTGTTTGCTGTCTGAAGTTTTTTACTTCTGTTTTCCAATTGCGACATTTGTCCTATTAGCCAAGACTCTTCAGTCACCAATGTAGACTTCGTCCTATGTGACACAAGTTTTGAATCGCCTTGTGCGTATCACTCTATCAGTACCGACGACAACTCCCCTTCATGCAGACTTCACAGCCCAAGCTGAGGCGAGAGGCAAACGAACTGCCTACGAAATCCTGCTGCCTGTGTTGTATCGGTGCTAACACAGCAGTGGTGACCTGAATTCCACGAGCTATGGTCTAAAGCTGCACTGTCATTGCCGCCTACATGTCGAAGGCAGAGCCCTATTACAACATAACTGGATAGAGCAACCACAAATACTCACTGCTCGGATCCTAACAGTACCTAGTCTTCGGCCAGCTGTCGGTTCTTTTAGACCATTCCGTTTCGCCTACCGTCATCCACAGTAAGGTCTCAAGTTAATGGGGTTCTAAACGGTGTCGTCAAGAGAGGATTACCTCCGGGGACCTCCAAACAGTCCTGGATTCAGTTCATACAGACCAGTGTACCGCGGACCTGATCAACCAAGGGGATTAACTGGCTGTCTAGCACACGCACCGGCTGCTCGTCGGACATGTGCTTTGTCTCTGCACAGTGGCACCAGCCACTGCTAGTTAGTTGGGCCATTAGACTGTCACCACTGCGTCCTCGTACTCTAACGAGCCAAGCAGGCAGCCGTAAACTACGCTGAGGCAGTAACTATTGCCCATGGGTGGACACACGTCACCAAAGTACCATCCAATTCTTGGTAGGCATCATAAACCAACGAAAAAATGGCTGACATCGAAATAAGTGTCCAAGGAATAGAAAAGCAACTGGAATCACTCAACAGAGGAAAGTCCACTGGACCTGACGGGATACCAATTCGATTCTACACAGAGTACGCGAAAGAACTTGCCCCCCTTCTAACAGCCGTGTACCGCAAGTCTCTAGAGGAACAGAAGGTTCCAAATGATTGGAAAAGAGCACAGGTAGTCCCAGTCTTCAAGAAGGGTCGTCGAGCAGATGCGCAAAACTATAGACCTATATCTCTGACGTCGATCTGTTGTAGAAATTTAGAACATGTGTTTTGCTCGAGTATCATGTCGTTTTTGGAAACTCATAATCTACTATGTAGGATTCCGGAAACAGCGATCGTGTGAAACCCAACTCGCTTTATTTGTTCATGAGACCCAGAAAATATTAGATACAGGCTCCCAGGTAGATGCTATTTTTCTTGACTTCCGGAAGGCGTTCGATACAGTTCCGCACTGTCGCCTGATAAACAACGTAAGAGCCTACGGAATATCAGACCAGCTGTGTGGCTGGATTGAAGAGTTTTTAGCAAACAGAACACAGCATGTTGTTATCAACGGAGAGACGTCTACAGACATTAAAGTAACCTCTGGCGTGCCATAGGGGAGTGTTATGGGACCATTGCTTTTCACAATATATATAAATGACCTAGTAGATACTGTCGGAAGTTCCATGCGGCTTTTCGCGGATGATGCTGTAGTATACAGAGAAGTTGCAGCATTAGAAAATTGTAGCGAAATGCAGGAAGATCTGCAGCGAATAGGCACTTGGTGCAGGGAGTGGCAACTGACCCTTAACATAGACAAATGTAATGTATTGCGAATACATAGAAAGAAGGATCCTTTATTGTATGATTATATGATAGCGGAACAAACACTGGTAGCAGTTACTTCTGTAAAATATCTGGGAGTATGCGTGCAGGACGATTTGAAGTGGAATGATCATATAAAATTAATTGTTGGTAAGGCGGGTACCAGGTTGAGATTCATTGGGAGAGTCCTTAGAAAATGTAGTCCATCAACAAAGGAGGTGGCTTACAAAACACTCGTTCGACTTATACTTGAGTATTGCTCATCAGTGTGGGATCCGTACCAGCTCGGGTTGACGGAGGAGATAGAGAAGATCCAAAGAAGAGCGGCGCGTTTCGTCACAGGGTTATTTGGTAACCGTGATAGCGTTACGGAGATGTTTAACAAACTCAAGTGGCAGACTCTGCAAGAGAGGCGCTCTGCATCGCGGTGTAGCTTGCTCGCCAGGTTTCGAGAGGGTGCGTTTCTGGATGAGGTATCGAATATATTGCTTCCCCCTACTTATACCTCCCGAGGAGATCACGAATGTAAAATTAGAGAGATTAGAGCGCGCACAGAGACTTTCAGACAGTCGTTCTTCCCGCGAACCATACGCGACTGGAACAGGAAAGGGAGATAATGACAGTGGCACGTAAAGTGCCCTCCGCCACACACCGTTGGGTGGCTTGCGGAGTATAAATGTAGATGTAGATGTAGAAAGAAGAAACTATTTCATTTCTAAATGAGCTCTTTCAATCCACCATCCTGTACACATTATCCGCCATCTGCATCAGATGTATCATAAGTAATCTAGTGACACAGGGCAATGTCATGCAATAGCAATCAGCTTTGACTTTTCTCAGTGCGCTTTTGTTGATAGTGCCAATGCGCCTCAATTGGTCTGTTGATTGGAAGATAACAACAGGTGAAAGTCGACTCTGTCAGCGATTTTATGGTGGTTGGCGCCCAGTTAGGTTTAGCCGGTGTAATTTGCCGGGGCATAGTGCTTCCTGTAACCGATCGTCAGCAGTGATCTGTTTTAAAAATATAGTATAAACATAAATAAAACCGACAAACTGCAGGACGGGTTTCTCAATGGAAATGGAGTAAGAAAGGTCCGATAAACACGTGTCCAGGAACGGATGGTGTGTGTGCAACGACAACAAATTGTCTCGGAACACAGTACAGAGTTGCATCATATCCATATTACAACAGATATACAAAGTGGACTTCATGGGATGCAATGCATGTGTTGACACGTCGCATCACGGACTGTCACGTTCTTCCACATGTTCCAGCCTCTCTCTGAACAGCATCGCAGGCATTTTCAAGACACTGTTGTAGAGTCTGCACATCAGGAACTGGTTCAGCATACACAATGCTTTTTTGATTCACCAACCAGTAAAAATCTGAAGTGTATAAAACTGGTGACCTAATAGGCTTTGCTACAGGGTCTGCAGCCTATACAAGTCTGAGGAAGTCTTCGTTTAAGCGAGAGCATGCCTGCTAAGAACAAAGCACTGGCTGTTACGGGGAAGCGGTCACCATGAAATCCACGATACACACATGCAACAATTCCCCGAGCAGACGCACTTTTTCCATTAGTTGTGCAGTTGACAAACTCTAGCCAGTTCGATGGTGGTAATAACACTCTACAGAATAGGCCGCCACCTTCCAGTTGTGTTCAGCCAAATGAAGCGCTCATCAGTCCTAGGTGAAACACAATCTCCAACTCTCCACACTGCTGCCAGGAACTCCCCCACTCTACTTGCTATATCTCCACCCACCACTGCTTACGCATCCTCTTGTGGGTTGACAACCCTCAGTTTCCCAACAAAGTGGCAGAGACGTACACAGAACAGATTTTATCGACAAGTGGGTGCCAAGCATGCTGCAAGCACATGGCACAATCCTCACCCCCATTAAGCTGGAACCAACACGAGCGGGCAGGTATGGAAGGATTCCCCAAAACCTTGGTTCCCATTCGCCACGTGGCTAATATGAGCCCTGGTTAATTTACCGGGTGAAAGTCCTGGATCAGGGAGCTCATTGGGAAGTAATGTGGACCACATTCTGCACTCCCACAAACCTTGGCAACATCTTAGCAGTACCTTCAGTCGTCTCACACTTTTCACTCAAAATTTCTTCAGGTAGAATCAGTTCCCCAGCTGTGGCGTTGTCAGAAGCCTACACTTGTAATACCAGGCAGACTCCATGTGGTGTGCAAGCCTAATGTTATTTATTGCCGTTTCCAATTCTTTTTAATGACCTTAGGATCTTTATCTTCATGACAGAGGTCATTAATCAACCAAAGGCTGTGATGTGGTGTGTTAATGGGGAATGTAAACCTAGACTGCATGCATGGCTGTGTTGACAAAATTAAGCCACCCAGTGGATTCACTTCATTTAGTTGTTGCTTCCTATAGTAGATTATCAAGGCCGACTCAAACTGAGGTTAACTCAATCAGTGGATGAGTGTTATGATGGAGCAGGTGACCATTCTGCGAGAAATAGTGGTGTTACAAAAAAGTCTTTCTTAATTCACAAGACACTAAAGCTTTTGTATTGTCACTAAACAGAACTTTTGAGGTCACAAAGATACAGAAAACATGAATATGTGGCTTAATGTTTACACTTATGGTACCTCCCCTATAAGGCACCAGTAGTGGAATAAGGGGGTTACAGACAGTTTTCATATCAATCTAATTAATTACATTGAGCAATCGATTTATCATCTCCCCATTTGCGAAACCCCCAGCCCATCGGGTGGTCCCTCCACCGACCCCTTCCGAGAAATCCCCAGCCCTTTCCTCTGGGAGATCAAACTTGTGTGCTGGATCTGGACACGTTCATGGGATCTTTGTCTTTGTAGTTTGTAAGGTAAAAGAAGAGGTTCTGGCTCAGTTTTGATATCAAGCTAATTAATTAATTTAAATGATCAGTTAACTACCCCTCCACCCTCCCTCTGCATCTGGAAAAATGGTGGGAAATTAAAATTGACGGAAAATTCGAATTTTCGTGGTAAATTCGCATTTTCACGGTAAATTCAAATGCCACTTATATAGCCTTACAGAGGATAAAATAATAATAATAATAATAATAATAATAATAATAATACATTCAGTACTTATAAAGATTGAATTTTCATGTCGCTGATGTGGAAGAACGTAGGGTACTCACTTTACTTCATCATCTTTCTAATACTGGCGCATTCTAACGTTGACGTCACAATAATAGGTGTCTAGCCCAGAATACTGTGCGCAGTCTTACTTCCCCTGTCTTACTGGTGGGAAATTCAGTAATTGGAAAATTGAAAAGTCAGCGGGAAAATTGCAATTTTTCCTTTGGCTGTGAGCCATGGGTGTTAGGGATAAGTAGTTGCCATTGATCAAAAGCTGGAGTGTTGCTCTACCCAGTCGAGTCGATAAATACTGGTTACAGAGGGGTTGTTTCCGCTATTAGTCTAGCATTCCAGGCAGTAATCCTATATAGGGAGGAGGGGCAATATAGTAGGTCAGCAAACAATTACTGAAGTGCAGGAGATTAGCCTCCTGCTGATCTACAAGTGAAGAGTTGCTGGGAGGGACAGAAGTGTGGGTAATAATAATAGGACAGCGACCCACTGTCAAAGTACTGCCGTGAATAAATATTCACCACACACAGGACTAATGCAGTAATCGCATTGAGTAATGAATCACACTTATATCTATTTACAAGTCACATCCTAGACAACAGAAACATGAAAAATGGAACATAGAATCTTTTTACGAGTGTTGGGATAATAAATAAATAAATGTCGTGTGACTAGGGCCTCCCGTCGGGTAGACCGTTCGCCTGGAGCTAGTCTTTCGATATGACGCCACTTAGACTACTAGCGCGTCACAGGGGATGAAATGATGATGATTAGGACAACACCCAGTCCCGACTCAGACGGGAATCGAAGATGGGCCTTGAGAACTGACATTCTATCGTGCTGACCACTCAGCTACCGGGAGCGAACGTTAGGATGATTATCTTACTTGAACATGGCTTCTCCAGACGAAAGAACTGGCCAGTTACCTCCAGTCCAGTTCAGCCCTGTCTGCGCAGTCTATTGTGTGCCGGAAGAGCTGACAGACGGGAGCGTTTCTTTGTACGTGACTGGTTGCGACAGGGTAAGCCTCGGCTTCTGGTCGACTGAGCCCTCGTGACCACACCTGCTGCTGGCCGCGGACCGTTGTCACTAACTCCTAGCAAACTGAGAGACAGGCAGGCACGGCTGGGACACAGAGTTGTAACTGCTACTCCAGCACCGACGTCGACTCTGCAGTTTTAAATTAAAAAAAAAAAAAAAAAAAACAAAAAAAAAACTTCACCCAATCCGAGACAGGGATGTTGCTGTATATACACCTCGAATTTCTCACGCGAAATGTACACTCCTGGAAATGGAAAAAATAACACATTGACACCGGTGTGTCAGACCCACCATACTTGCTCCGGACACTGCGAGAGGGCTGTACAAGCAATGATCACACACACGGCACAGCGGACACACCAGGAACCGCGGTGTTGGCCGTCGAATGGCGCTAGCTGCGCAGCATTTGTGCACCGCCGCCGTCAGTGTCAGCCAGTTTGCCGTGGCATACGGAGCTCCATCGCAGTCTTTAACACTGGTAGCATGCCGCGACAGCGTGGACGTGAACCGTATGTGCAGTTGACGGACTTTGAGCGAGGGCGTATAGTGGGCATGCGGGAGGCCGGGTGGACGTACCGCCGAATTGCTCAACACGTGGGGCGTGAGGTCTCCACAGTACATCGATGTTGTCGCCAGTGGTCGGCGGAAGGTGCACGTGCCCGTCGACCTGGGACCGGACCGCAGCGACGCACGGATGCACGCCAAGACCGTAGGATCCTACGCAGTGCCGTAGGGGACCGCACCGCCACTTCCCAGCAAATTAGGGACACTGTTGCTCCTGGGGTATCGGCGAGGACCATTCGCAACCTTCTCCATGAAGCTGGGCTACGGTCCCGCACACCGTTAGGCCGTCTTCCGCTCACGCCCCAACATCGTGCAGCCCGCCTCCAGTGGTGTCGCGACAGGCGTGAATGGAGGGACGAATGGAGACGTGTCGTCTTCAGCGATGAGAGTCGCTTCTGCCTTGGTGCCAATGATGGTCGTATGCGTGTTTGGCGCCGTGCAAGTGAGCGCCACAATCAGGACTGCATACGACCGTGGCACACAGGGCCAACACCCGGCATCATGGTGTGGGGAGCGATCTCCTACACTGGCCGTACACCACTGGTGATCGTAGAGGGGACACTGAATAGTGCACGGTACATCCAAACCGTCATCGAACCCATCGTTCTACCATTCCTAGACCGGCAAGGGAACTTGCTGTTCCAACAGGACAATGCACGTCCGCATGTATCCCGTGCCACCCAACGTGCTCTAGAAGGTGTAAGTCAACTACCCTGGCCAGCAAGATCTCCGGATCTGTCCCCCATTGAGCATGTTTGGGACTGGATGAAGCGTCGTCTCACGCGGTCTGCACGTCCAGCACGAACGCTGGTCCAACTGAGGCGCCAGGTGGAAATGGCATGGCAAGCCGTTTCACAGGACTACATCCAGCATCTCTACGATCGTCTCCGTGGGAGAATAGCAGCCTGCATTATTGCGAAAGGTGGATATACACTGTACTAGTGCCGACATTGTGCATGCTCTGTTGCCTGTGTCTATGTGCCTGTGGTTCTGTCAGTGTGATCATGTGATGTATCTGACCCCAGGAATGTGTCAATAAAGTTTCCTGTCAATAAAGTTTCCCCTTCCTGGGACAATGAATTCACGGTGTTCATATTTCAATTTCCAGGAGTGTATATTCCTCCTTTCTATGTGCTTTTTTTTTAAGACATAAGAAATCGAAGCATACATGCGTTTTAAAGTCACCAAAGTAACGTTACTTGTTGATTTTTAGTGTGAGAATTCTGTGCAACGATATCGTATAGACCATATTTCCTCTGAGTATTCTCTCATCCCGCAAAGATATCTGTTAAATACTGCATCATAGTACTAGAATATTAAACTCATTTTTAGGTCATGGCGGACTGTCACAGGATGCCTCCTCACTTCCGAACTGTCCTAAGGTAGTCCAATGCTCGTCACTTACGAAGAGTCTCAAGGTAGCCAAATAGTAGTACAGAGGAGTTCTAAACATCACGCATCACTTCACAATTTCGGTAATATATATCATTTAACTACGACGGCCCTCTCTCCCCGTGTTGTTGGAGGAATTTCGATAAAACGTCTGGTCACAACGAAAAAAAAAGCCTGATAACTACTCCTAGTTGGGAATCATAATGGTAGAACTCTCGCTCTTGCTTCCACCCGCCAAACTGCACGCCATTTATACAAAACTGATTGACTAACCAACTACGGGAGTCCCTTTACATGGTTAGTAAAATATTCCAGGGTGAGATTTTCACTCTGCGTTGGAGTGTGCGCTGATGTGAAACTTCCTGGCAGGTTAAAACCGAGTGCCGGACCGAGACTCGAACTCGGGACCTTTGCATTTCGCGGGCAAGTGCTCTACCAATTAATTTTTTTTGGCTCATTTTGTTCGCTTTTGTTCGTTGCACCTGTTCGGGGCCGACATCGTAAGACATCCGTTTAAGTTCGTTGTTGATCGATTAACTCAGTTATTCTTTTATTACAAGGGCAGCTAACCTTCTGACCGAACACGCTGAGCTACCGTGCCGGCGGTCCAGCTGAGCTACCCAAGCACGACTCAGGCCCCGTCCTCACAGCTTTACTTCTGCCGGTACCTCGTCTCCTACCTTCCAAAGTTTACAGAAGCTCTCCTGCGAACCATTGCCTGCAGCCGGATTTCACTCACCAGGTAACGGCTACAGATGCTTCTGTGATATCTCTGGGGTCTTCCCACAGAGATACATAGATAGAAGGATCCTTTATTGTATGATTATATGATAGCGGAACAAACACTGGTAGCAGTTACTTCTGTAAAATCTCTGGCAGTATGCGTGCGGAACGATTTGAAGTGGAATGATCATATAAAATTAATTGTTGGTAAGGCGGGTACCAGGTTGAGATTCATTGGGAGAGTCCTTAGAAAATGTAGTCCATCAACAAAGGAGGTGGCTTGCAAAACACTCGTTCGACCTATACTTGAGTATTGCTCATCAGTGTGGGATCCGTACCAGATCGGGTTGACGGAGGAGATAGAGAAGATCCAAAGAAGAGCGGCGCGTTTCGTCACAGGGTTATTTCGTAACCGTGATAGCGTTACGGAGATGTTTAACAAACTCAAGTGGCAGGCTCTGCAAGAGAAGCGCTCTGCATCGCGGTGTAGCTTGCTCGTCAGGTTTCGAGAGGGTGCGTTTCTGGATGAGGTATCGAATATATTGCTTCCCCCTACTTATACCCCTCGAGGAGATCACGAATGTGAAATTAGAGAGATTCGAGCGCGCACGGAGGCTTTCAGACAGTCGTTCTTCCCGCGAACCATACGCGACTGGAACAGGAAAAGGAGGTAATGACAGTGGCACGTAAAGTGCCCTCCGCCACACACCGTTGGGTGACTTGCGGGGTATAAATGTAGATGTAGATGTAGATGTAGATAGGGTAGTCTTTAATTACGTTCTTTCTGCCAGTTGCCTTGTTACACCAGCCGAAGTAAGTCTCTTAGAAATCTCGTATACTGCCACCAACTAATCCTGCTGACACCTGTAAGGCTGTTATACTCTGTTCTCCACCTCTCGACGCGTAACATTCTGAAATGTGTCTTCAAGATGTGCCGAAAAGTTGACCCAGTGAACAATAACAAATCTCCTGTCTGTTGACCGTCTCGTCTTAAAGTGTACAAGGGTTGCCCAGAAAGTAATGCACTGCATTTTTTTTTCAGCCGAAATCAATGCTACTAGTGCGAAACATTAAGTATGTGTTATCTGAAGTCTCCTGAGTGAACGCGCGAAGTTTCCGTCACTCCCGTATGATAGCGTAGCTGCAGCACAGTTTAAAAATGGCGTCTGTAGGTGATGTACGTTAGAAGCAACGGGCTGTCATTGAATTCCTCACTGTAAAGAAAGAAACTGTGGGGAATATTCACTAAATTATAAACGATTTATTGCAGCAGAATAGCCATTATAGTTTTACATTAGATTACAATCATTTGAGAGTGAATTACAAGGATGTATTGAGTGTCTGCATAATTCTTAGTAGATTACATTCAGTGCAGGTATTATAACAGATTATCATTGGAACCATTTATTGCATAGTCTCTAATTGATCTGGTCCTCTTGTTGAATATTTCTATATGGTATCTCTCACAAGACTGCCCACATAGTGTACATTTGCAAAGGTTTGACGGTTCGTGGTATGCTGTATTTGCACAAATTTCATGGTGGATTCCGTGTACTGCGAGTCTTGTAAGTACGTGTCTCATCTCAAAATTTGCTGCTGTCCAAGTGCGGTCGATCATGGCCCCGGATCCATAGAATTCCGTTGGTACTTCCTCTCTTTTCTTGAGTAGTGATCTTAGTAGGTTCTCCGATGCTGATGTGTTGGGAAGTAAGAACATTGTCCTTAGATCCTCGATGAGGAAAGATTCTCGGGCGAGAAGGCAGACTAATCTTAATCTTGTGGTTTTTGCTACCCCTAATGCTCTTTTGATATAGGTTGCTTTTACTCTTTCCAATGTTTCTAAGTTCTTTTCATTTAGATGTATCCATATGATTTCTATCCCATAAGCCAGTATCGGTATTATTTTTGATTTGAAGAGTGCCATAGCTGTGTCTAGATTTAGTGTTCTGATGGAACTTATTTCGTTTATCGCTCTGATGGCCTGCGTCGCTTTCTCTGTTGTGTGTTTAGTGAAGCACTTTGCGGACGGCTGGAGTGTTATCCCTAGATATTTGTAATCTTTTGTGATAGATATTTCCTTTCCTTGTAGTGCAATTCTTGTCGTTTTTGGGATTTGCCCACCTGGTCTGAATACCATAATTTCCGTTTTGTCGGTGTTGATTACAAACTTGTGTTTTCTACACCATTTTTCCACGTCTTCTATAGTCTCCTGTAGTTTCTTCAAGTTTTTTGAGCCTATCACGATGTCGTCCGCGTAGGCATATGCTTCGACATCTTCGTCATGAGCGATTTCCATAATGTCCTTTGCTGCCAGAATGAACAGGCGCGGGCTTAGTGGGTCTCCTTGGAGTACTCCGTTTGTTTGCCTTATTGGTTCAGACAGGTCGAGGTTGTCCGAGATCCTTATCTCATTCTATTCATTTATGGAGTTTATAATCCTCGTCCAGACGCTGTCTCTTCCCAGAGTTTCGTCGAGCATCCTTTTTACTAATGATCGGTCGAGGAGATCGAAGGCCTTTGTGAAGTCTATGAATACAGCATAATATTTTTGTTTCTTATCGATGGTTTCCCATATGTTTTTTAAAAGCAGCTCCACTGCTGTGATAGTGGATTTTTTTTCCCTGAACCCGAATTGAGATTCTGGGAGGTGGTCTTCCTGTGATTAGTTTTGTGAATACCTTAAAAGGGTTGTTTTCCAAGGCTATTCCTCTGTATTTGTTTGTGTCCTTTGGGTCACCCTTCCATTTGTACATTACCCTTACTATTTATTTTCTCCACTGGCCTGGGATTTTTGCTGTTTCAATGCATTTGTTATAAAGTTTTGTCCAGGTTGGTGCTAGCAGATGGGCTGTGTCTTTAAGGTATTCGTTGTAAAGCATGTCCGGTCCTGCTGCTTTCTTCCTTTTTGTTGATTCGATGATGTTTCGGACCTCATTCGGAGTGAGTGGGGACCAGACTGCCATCTCTTGCGGTGTGAGCTCTTGACTTGCTACCTGTGCTCCTTTTCTACAATCTTTGTTGAGAATGTCTTTGAAATGTCTCGTCCATTCTTCCATGCTTATATAGTGTGACTGTACCTGCTTTCGGGGGCGGATTGCAATGAATGGGTCTCTCCTGGCTTCTTCAGCTAGTCTTCTTCCCTCTTCTTCCCTGTGTGCCGTTCTCTTCTCCCTTGTTAGTGTTTTGTAGGATCTTCTTTTCTCAGCATATGTTTGCAGTAGTGAGTGATTATCTGTGTCCGTTTTTAGTCGGTGTAAGGCTTGGAGTACTTCTTTTCTTTGCTGATAACACTCTTGATCGAACCATGGTTTAGCTCTTCTCACTTTCCTGGGGGTAGTTGCTTGCTTTAAGAGTTTCTCCAGTTCAAGCGCTGCCTCCTCTACTTTTGAGTTGTCGATTAAGGACTCAATTTGTTCTATCTGGTCGTGGTATTCTTCCACTTTCCTTGGATCCAATCTCCTTGAGAGCAGTCTCTTCTCTTGGTTCTCTCTTGCCTTCCAATCACATTTTATGACTATGTTCATTGGGATGTGTTTTCTTATAGGTGTGTGGTTTGCATTCCAAAGTGGGCTTATGTCCCCTTTTATGTTTCCTCTTATGAGGGCGATATCAATAGCACTTTTGCCATTATGGCAGAAGTACATAGGGACGTTTGTGTCGTTTAGCAGGATGAGATATTCACTAAATCTTGTACAAAAGTTATGGAACATCTGCTGTCGATAGAAGTACTGGAGCAAGGCCATAGAACGGGATCGAGATTGCGTTGAAAAATAGGGTGGGTTGATAAAACACCATTATTTCGTATGTGTAATTCAGTAAAGAATTTTGGAAGAAAAATGCGGAGCATTACATTCTGGGCGACCCTCCTATGTGAGCACGAAGACCTCGATTTCCCTCAGAATGCTGTCCTATTGAAGCCTTCTAATTGGTTCATGCCATGTGAGTGGGCGCATGCACTGAGAACTGAAATGGAGAGAAGCTGATTTCCCTTTCGAGGGATACTATTGAGAAAATTTATAGAACATACTCTCGAAGCTGACTGCCAACACTATATATTTCGTGTAAGGATCACGAAGATAAGATACGAGAAATTAGAGCTCTTACAGACGCATATAGGCAGTCTTTGTTTGCTTCGCTCTATTCATGCATGGAATAGCAAAGGAAACCACTAGTAGTGGTACAGGGTACCCTCCGCCATGCACCGTACGATGGTTTTGCGAATTATGTATATAGACGCTGATTTAAATTTTATCTACATATTAAGATGTCATCCTTTTATAGGCACACAAAACTTACAGATGAATACTGTCTCTTACTTAACCAGTAAACAAAAGACGAAACTTCTGCCACTGATAGTCTCTCAGTAAAAGCCTTCGTATTAGCCTATAATTTTCTCATTGCAGTCACGTCACAAGATGTATGTGAGAGGCTGCAATATGTTTGCCACAACACTCAGTAGGAGCGGTATAGAGCACACCTCTCAACTCCCCTTTTGTCAGAGTATTTGTTACCCGCCATATTGTCACTAGTGCAGTCTTTGATATATAGCATTTGAAACGACCAGATTTTGACGAGCAAGAGGTGTCCCCAGCCAAGTCACAGGCCTCTGCTAATTTTCTAGAAAATCTATCACGTTCCGAAAGCACTGTTCCATTAGTTAGAAGCCTGGTTTAGTCCCCAACCGTCACTAAGCAGAGAGCTATCACAACGAGAAAAATAACACACTTATGTACCGGAAAAAATACACAACCATGCAGATTACACAAGGATGCACAAAGATCGTCTTCAGCATATCGAATGACTGTCTATAAATACCCACCTGTGTGCGTCCTAGTCTCCTTTATCGTATTCCTATGACAACTACTCTCTAAATACCACAGTATTATGGTATCAGAGTCTTCGCTGACAGCACAGAGTTTCGTGAGAATAGCATCACCTTTTTTTTCAGATACAGCATGTCAACATAATAGGAATCTAAGTGTATCAGAGAGCTTCCAACACCCTATTCATTAACTCAGTGACACTCGTGCAACAACCTACACATCCACGCGTTACAAAGATAGAGGGAGATTCCGGATTTAATCACAGCATTTCTCATTTTTAACCCCATACGCTATTCAAGTGTGGACCGACCATGATACTGTATTCCGTCTACCAAATAGTATATCCACATGGGTAGTGCACATATGCATAGTGGAAATTATTAGCCGGCCGGTGTGGCCGTGCGGTTCTAGGCGCTTCAGTCTGGAACCGCGTGACCGCTACGGTCGCAGGATCGAATCCTGCCTCCGGCATGGACGTGTGTGATGTCCTTAGGTTAGTTAGGTTTAAGAAGTTCTAAGTTCTAGGGGACTGATGACCACAGATGTTAAGTCCCATAGTGCTCAGAGCCATTTGAACCATTTTTTGGAAATTATTTATTTAGAAGCAATCTCAGTAGTTATCTTGTAAATCAACAGTCAATTAATCAACAAGGACAAGCTATACGAAATAAGTGACAATATTTCCTCCAGAAACAGCATTCATCTTAGTAACGTTTACGCGTCGATCCGAATTTCCGTGTAACAGTCTCTAGATAGGTGACATACCGACGGGATTTACAGTGACTCGTCTCCTACACTGTCACTTCTTTGTAGGCGACTTACACTCTCTCCCCCCGCCTTTTCCCTCCCAGTTAAAAATCCAAGCAAATTAATTTGACCCTGGCAGATTCTTCCGGTTTAGCTCGCCGACGTGTCAGTTCTTAGTGCTCGGATTGCTTCACTTAGGATTCCAGCTAATTAATCTGAACCCGACACACGCATTCGTCTTCAGCTCGCTCCAGATGCTTGCTGCTAGGTATTTTACTATAGTTAACACTTCCGGTGACACTGTACTGGACTTCTAGTCCTATTAATGGCCCCAACTCTCATGCTTCCAGTCAGAGGAAATAATTTGAATTTTACAGCCGAATCTCGAATTTTCTGCCAATTTTTAAAATTTCTCGCCAGTAGGAGGAGAACAGTTACACTGTGTCAGGGTTCTGGCTCGTCCATCTTGGATTATGACGCCATAGATAGACTGCGCCAGCAGTCGAAATTTGAGGAAATAAAAAGCATACACTACATGCTTCCACAAGAGCGATATGCAAATTAAATTATTGTAAATAATAAATGTTGTTGTTGTGGTCTTCAGTCCTGAGACTGGTTGGATGCAGCTCTCCATGCTACTCTATCCTGTGCAAGCTTCTTCATCTCCCAGTATCTACTGCAACCTACATCCTTCTGAATCTGCTTAGTGTATTCATCTCTTGGTCTCCCTCTACGATTTTTACCCTCCACACTGCCCTCCAATGCTAAATTTGTGATCCCTTGATGCCTCAAAACATGTCCTACCAACCGATCCCTTCTTCTAGTCAAGTTGTGCCACAAACTTCTCTTCTCCCCAAATCCTATTCAATACCTCCTCATTAGTTACGTGATATACCCACCTTATCTTCAGCATTCTTCTGTAGCACCACATTTCGAAAGCTTCTATTCTCTTCTTGTCCAAACTAGTTATCGTCCATGTTTCACTTCCATACATGGCTACACTCCATACAAATACTTTCAGAAACGACTTCCTGACACTTAAATCTATACTCCATGTTAACAAATTCCTCTTCTTGAGAAACGCTTTCCTTGCCATTGCCAGTCTACATTTTATATCCTCTCTACTTCGACCATCATCGGTTATTTTACTCCCTAAATAGCAAAACTCCTTTACTACTTTAAGTGTCTCATTTCCTAATCTAATTCCCTCAGCATCACCCGACTTAATTTGACTACATTCCATTATCCTCGTTTTGCTTTTGTTGATGTTCGTCTTATATCCTCCTTTCAAGACACTGTCCATTCCGTTCAACTGCTCTTCCAAGTCCTTTGCTGTCTCTGACAGAATTACAATGTCATCGGCGAACCTCAAAGTTTTTACTTCTTCTCCATGAATTTTAATACCTACTCCGAATTTTTCTTTTGTTTCCTTTGCTGCTTGCTCAATATACAGATTGAATAACATCGGGGAGAGGCTACAACCCTGTCTTACTCCTTTCCCAACCACTGCTTCCCTTTCATGCCCCTCGACTCTTATAATTGCCATCTGGTTTCTGTACAAACTGTAAATAGCCTTTCGCTCCCTGTATTTTACCCCTGCCACCTTCAGAATTTGAAAGAGAGTATTCCAGTTAACATTGTCAAAAGCTTTCTCTAAGTCTACAAATGCTAGAAACGTATGTTTGCCTTTTCTTAATCTTTCTTCTAAGATAAGTCGTAAGGTCAGTATTGCCTCACGTGTTCCAACATTTCTACGGAATCCAAACTGATCTTCCCCGAGGTCGGCTTCTACCAGTTTTTCCATTCGTCTGTAAAGAATTCGCGTTAGTATTTTGCAGCTGTGACTTATTAAACTGATAGTTCGGTAATTTTCACATCTGTCAACACCTGCTTTATTTGGGATTGGAATTATTATATTCTTCTTGAAGTCTGAGGGTATTTCGCCTGTCTCATACATCGTGCTCACCAGATGGTAGAGTTTTGTCATGACTGGCTCTCCCGAGGCCATCAGTAGTTCAAATGGAATGTTGTCTACTCCCGGGGCCTTGTTTCGACTCAGGCCTTTCAGTGCTCTGTCAAACTCTTCACGCAGTATCTTATCTCCCATTTCGTCTTCATCTACATCCCCTTCCATTTCCATAATATTGTCCTCAAGTACATCGCCCTTGTATAAACCCTCTATATACTCCTTCCACCTTTCTGCCTTCCCTTCTTTGCTTAGAACTGGGTTGCCATCTGAGCTCTTGATATTCATACAAGTGGTTCTCTTCTCTCCAAAAGTCTGTTTAATTTTCCTGTAGGCAGTATCTATCTTACCCCTAGTGAGACAAGCCTCTACATCCTTACATTTGTCCTCTAGCCATCCCTGCTTAGCCATTTTGCACTTCCTGTCGATCTCATTTTTGAGACGTTTGTATTCCGTTTTGCCTGCTTCATTTACTGCATTTTTATATTTTCTCCTTTCATCAATTAAATTCAATATTTCTTCTGTTACCCAAGGATTTCTATTAGCCCTCGTCTTTTTACCTACTTGATCCTCTGCTGCCTTCACTACTTCATCCCTCAGAGCTACCCATTCTTCTTCTACTGTATTTCTTTAATAATGAATACATTGTTATTTATAATAATAAAAATTGAATTATTATTACGTCATCTGCAATGCAATGTAATCGGCATCTGAATTTACCATGAAAATTTAAATTTCGGAGCAGTTTTTAATTTCCCGCCGACTTTAAATTTCGCGCCATTTTTCCAGGTGGGGGAGGCTGGAAGTAATTAATTAATTATTCGATTTCATTTACTTGTCAATTAATTTTATATCAAAATTATCCTTCGAACCACCTTACTCCTCTACAGGTACTACTGAAACAAAAGGGGACAAGGCGTCCACTGTCATCAACACGAACCGATTAACTTATTCGTATGGGTTAGGGGACGTAGTGAATCGCTCTACAAGAGCTAAGCTTCCCTGCCCAGTGTTAGGTTTCGCTCTAAAGCATTTCTTGCATTTCCTCATATTCTCCAGGTGTCGAGAACTCGATAGTTAAACCAAGCCGGGGTGATGGTTCCAATAACACTACACACACTACCCCACTGCCTTCCAGCTACGTTTGGCCCATGGAGTGCCTACACATAATAGGTAAAACCAGATGTCCAACACTCCACACTACTGCCACCAAATCATGTCCTTCATGCTTGGTGCCCACGCCCCTATATCACCTCCTGCTGAGATGCAATTGCTAACTGAACTCCGAGGCTGTCATTCAAGCATGAAGCACTTATTTTCTTGTTTTAATGAATCCTAAGTGAAGTTCAGTTTTCATCATTTAAATGGAGCCCTGAGAAATTAAGTGTAGGGCATAATGTGGTTTTGGGTAGAATTATGGTGGTTCAGACTGACAAGCGAGACAAGGTTATTTTTGGAAGAGGGGGTGGGGAGTGGTTATGGAAGGATGCTCACAGGTAATCCTCGCAACCCAACCATACGTCTAGAACAACCTTACTAGGTACACTACGTATATGATCCAGTTGTTGTTTTCACCACTCTCTATGTGCATGGGCTTTCGAAAGAAATGGAACACTTAGAAGTGAGAGACATCGGAAAACTTATTAATTAAGTAGCGTGTAGTGCCGCCTTTTTCAGATTCTGCCGACTATAAAAGGAACAGTGGCTCTAAATCAATTATATCCAACACTGTGTTCGTCAGCCAATCCTCCAGGCATACTGCTAGCTACGAAACTGAAAAATACCTTGGATAGTAACATACCTAATTCTCTCTACATGGTAATAGTCACATTGAAGGGGTACATCAGCACAGAACCACTGCTCCAACATACTTAACAGTACCACAGCAGGTACTGCCAAAGGATCATGGTAGTAGGAGTCTCGCCTTCAGGTATCATCTTTATCCTGGTCATAATTGTCTAGCCTATATCTGTCAGTGGTGTACAAGCTGCAGCCCTGTGCATTACCTACTGACTGAATGAGTCACCGCTATGTTTCGAGCAGTTTTGGGAAGCACAGTCTCAAATACACCATGTGATGACATAAACCAAAAATAAAGGAAAGGCATTTTGGAAATTGTAGGTAATGGTGTAAGAGAGTATAAACCATACTATGGAATTTAAAGTAGTTCACAGATTTAGCAGCAGTGTGAAATTCAGAGGACAAAACCTTCCTAAAGGAGAAGAAGTGTTGCGGAAAATACACGCCATGCAAAGTTCACAGGTGCTTGGAGAGGCAAAAAGCGAACTGGACATGAAATCCTTCTGCTGGTGCTAGATTATTGCTGGCACAGCATGATGCCTGACCCCAGTCTGGTGCAGTGGCGAACTGTATTTCCTCGTGCTATCGGCCAGTGACGTGCTGCCTTGGTCAACCGTGTCACTGAAAGCTATCATGACAAAAGCTAGCAGATAAAGTACAAATATTCTGTGCGACTGCAGTCTTTCTCGGCGTGTTACACTGATGAATTCTTCTCGGGGTATCAGCCGAATGGTGGCGTCGTCTTGTCGCAACATTTCAATGAGTTTCGTATCCATCATCTGGCGAAGTGTCGCGATGCTGTGTTTTGCATATCTATATAGCTGGTTGGCCGTCGTCTGCTACTGTAGACCAGCCAATCACGTTCCTTCGGAAGGGGTACCGCGTCGGCAGTGTAGGGAGAGGGGGGGGGGGGGCGGCGCTGCCCGGCGTCGAGAACCGGTGGCCTTCCAATATGTCTACGGACGCCGCTGCCTTCAGATCGGAGCGTTCCGGACATATTTTGTCAATTGTGGGATTCCACGCTGCATTGATCTGAAAACCGCTATCCCTGTTTACTAATTTGTTGTGGAGGGGATAGCGGTTTTCAGCTCAGTGCAGCGTGGAATCCCACAATTGACAAATTACGTCAGGAACGCTCCGATCTGAAGGCAGCGGCGTCCGCAGACAGCTTGGATAGCCACCGGGTCTCGACGCCGGTCCGTGCTACCCCCTCCCACCTCCTCCCCCCCCCCACTACTGACGCGGTACCCCCTTCTGGAGCAACGTGATTGGCCGGCCAACAGTAGGGGACGACGGCCAGGCAGCTATATAGATATGCAGAACACAGCATCCCAACACTTTGCCAGAAGATGATGGCTACGAAACTCATTGAAACGTTGCGACAAGACGACACCACCACTCGGCTGATAACCCGAGATGAATTCATCAGTACAAATATTCAGTTTGGATGCTGGCATTGTCTCTTTTTGGACTACTGCTGATGGCATGCTGGCACTAGCTGCTGGTCCCATACGGAGCAATCAGTTTCGACTATGTTCAGCTCCATTATCCAACAGCTGCTTGTCTACAAGTGCAGTGGTTGCACATCTGTGCACCGGGAACGATAGGCTTTCTGGTACAGGCACCTGATGCCTTGGCATCTGATGGACACTTGGTGTGTCTTGAATCTCGTACTTCGCTGAGGCGGCACACGGCCTGCTGGCACTATTCTGGCACCAAACATTCTGCTGTATGCTATGTTGAGGTGGTAACCACTGCTGAGGGGTCGACACACACAACTGAGCGGCTATATAGCTCCGTGCAAGTGTCTTACTGAATCATGAATGTTATTACTAATTGAGCTCTTCTGATTTCACAAAAACTGAGCAGCTGAATATGCAACACATCGGCACATGCCTTCCTGAGACATCTATCCTGGCATTTAATGGTGTCCGCATCCCCTGCACCATTATGGTATCAGGTTAATGAAGCGTGGACTTCATCCATGATGGAAAACAACGTTAGTTTCAAACTCTCTAATTGTCCCATCATAGTCATTTGGTTAGATGTAAGTGTGAGTAAATAATATTTTGCCTCACTGTTCTCTGCCATTTGTCACAGTACTTTGATGAACATTACCACAATACTCTCTGGTATACCAAACCAATCTACCATTATTCTTTGGGTCATATGTATCTTTTCAGTTTACCATATGTGTCCCGCCAATAGCCTTGCTACAGTGGTAACGCTGGTTCCCGTCAGATCACATAAGTGAATGCTGTTTGGGTTGGTTAATACTTATATGGGTGACTCTCTGGGCTTACCAAATGGGCTTACTCAGCCTCTGTGAGGATAACTGAGAAAGTACGTGCTGAGAAGTAGTGTATCCAGTCACGAAAACTGACATTGGCCAGGAGAACAGAGCACTGACCGTATGCTCATCCACGCCTGCATGCAGTGATGGTATTGGCTGTGGATGACACGGCTGTCAGTCGGTACCGTTGAACCTTCGAGCACTATTCTGAGTGAATTTTATTGGGTGTCTCAGATTATTGAGCAATCTGCCCCTGGAGTCTTTGAACGAATCTCAGCCTGGTAATTACTTTTCACGCAACCGACTCTATATAGGCCTTGCACTGCTTCAGAAGACAAATTTCAAATAATTTACGTTTGTCATCATAAACAGTCTAACTGAACAGTAACGTACTTTCTTCCCATGTTCGTGGGACAGGTTTATACACTTACACTGAGGATCCACTACTCGTCTTTGCAACTCATGAGGTCATCATTTCCCATTGTGACTTCACTATTTGTAGAACTCTATGTGAAAATGTTCGAAAGTTGTTCAGCACACGGACTGCTCATAAACTACTGAAAGTTTTGCACTATCTGCATAACTGCAAGTGTGTATTGCCTTAGAGTGAAATACGGGGAATGAAGGAAAAACATTGTGAAACCAGAAAACTAAAAAGCAAGAACAAAAATAAAACCAACGTGAGCCTTGTAACATACTTCAATGCTCATTGGTCTGCTGTTGACGAAATTGTTAAGGTGTCGCTGCTTCATCCAGGAATATCTTCGATGGCAGACCTACTGGGATTATTCAGTGCATGATGAGGGTCTGAAGCATGCTGACTCGGATTCATATCAGCAGATAGCAAAGGCCTCTGAATTAATTTGTACCTGTCTCTTCAAATAAGAGTGAAGTCGTTATGCATTATCTTCTTGACAAATATATCGACGGAATGTTGATTGTTTGACTGAAAATATAGCAAGGGTATGGAATGTAGTAGGTGATGCTGAGATAATTAATGGTTCAAATGGCTCTGAGCACTATGGGACTTAATTTCTGAGGTCATCAGTCCCCTATGACTTAGACCTACTTAAACCTAATTAACCTAAGGAGATCGCACACATCCATGTCCGAGGCAGGATTCGAACCTGCGACCGTAGCGGTCGCGCGGTTCCAGACTATAGCGCCTAGAACCGCTTGGTCACTCTGGCAGGCTGTGATAATTAAATCACCAAATGTGACACGAAGAGTAACAAGTGAGTTTTGTCATTTGGGGCACAAAATAAAGGGAAATGTCCGAAGTAAAGGGGAAATGAATTACAGGCTGGAAACAGCAAGAAAAGCTTTCCTGAAAAGGAAAATATGGTTAACACTAAAGATAACTCATTGTGTTTGGACGTCCTTCCTTGTAGTATCCGAATTGTATCCCTGTGCAGGAGCGAAACGTGGACGACAAATAAATTAATAGCACGACTTGATTAGCGGGAGGAACCGCTTCACAGGAAACAACTTCAGGCATCAAGGAATCCTCGGTTCGTAATGGAACACAACTGAAGCCATGTCTCAGTGTGGGGGTCGGGCGTCGCGATGAAAACAGTGCAGGAGGACCAAAGATCGACTAGCAGTTTCAAATCTATATAGATTTGAGTAGTTATACAGAGATGAAGAGGACTGCATAGGATAGATAAGCATCGACTGTTGCAGGAAAGCAGTCTTCAGACGAAGAACACAACATTATGATTAAGAAAGGTGTGACAAACCCACATGAAAACGTCAAGATTACCTAACTCTTTTTTAAAAAGTATTTTAGATTTTTCATATTTCATTTGCTATCCGAGTGTATATTATGTTAGTAGTCTGGAAAGTTGATGTGTGTGGACAACCCGTATGTCAACTAGAGATGGGCAAAACTGTTCTTTTCAGAGATCAGATCAGAACTGTTCACTCCCTGAAATGAATTAGCTCTTTTTCATGACTCACCACTCATTTACAATAGAAAATAAATGGAAGGCACATTGCCCTTTAAACTTGGTTTATTCCAGTACTATACCTGTATTTTGATCTTATTTGATCCTATTTTGAAGTAACACAGATAATGAGTAAGAATTTTGTATTGTTTATTGAAATTTCCACGATATGACAAAGTTTTTGATTATTGATTTATTTTGCATTATCGTGGTTTTTTGGGTGATCGGAAAATGTTTTAACTTGAGATTTACATTAACAATATATTTGGCTATAATGTATTAAATTTTCATTAACCTCATACAAATACATCGCAAGCCGTATATTTTTAAAGTGAGCATTTCCTTCCGAAGACGCCTAAAATCGCAAAATCCGTACCAGAATAAGAAAAAAATATAAATTTGACTTTAAAACGAAAGTGCTGCATATAGCCTTACGAAGAATAAAACAAGGAAAATATTGGTGTATCACATTTTGCGATACGTTTATCGGTTCGCTCGTAATTAAAGCGTAAATTCGAGTGTCCATAATAAAAATCCTATAGTAAGAGGAGTCGTCAGGAACCTAATCTGATCAGTTTAAACAAATAAAAATAAAATAAAACAAATGATGTATACATAACATAATAATGTAATATACATAGCGGTATTACTATGAAGAACAATATCCAGTAGAGACGAACTCCGATGCAGAAGCACTGAGTTGAGCAGGTCGAGCCGCGAGCTGCGTGAGGTAAGACCGCAGAGACCAGAGTGACACCTGAGTTGCTTTGCTCAATGCTCTGGCTAGAGTCGAGAACGGTGGGGTGAGCGTTGAGCGGGCGAGTTCCGAGGGTGGGGGGAACGGTGAACTCACCCGTTCCGAGACAAATCGTCCGTTCCCTTGCGAGCAGGTTGTTGCAAGTAGTTTCTATGTTATCCGCTAGGTGGCTTTCTGTCCTGTTGCTTGCATCAACTGCCCAGAGGGCAGGACGTGCGACTGAAACGATCGCCGACAGAGTGCGATGTGAAGTTAAGCTGCGCCAGACATTGCACGTGGCAGACGACGCACAGAGACGGCACGGCATATGTGAAACACAAAATCCAATAGGGCACTGCACAATGCAGGCAGCCAAGGTAGAAGGAGGGCAGAGGCCGGCGCTGGCTGTGTTGTGTGGTGGGCACTGTGCTGTGACCAGCAGAGGCGCTGTTGATATGCTCCGTCTCTCTCTCTCTCTCTCTCTCTCTCTCTCTCTCTGCCGTGGGAAACGTTTGGAGCTACCGTTCTTTTTTTCTGAATCACTGATTGTTCACTCCTTCGAAAGATTCAACTCTATGAATAATTTCAAGAGCGGATCCCCCATCTCTAATGTCAACTAACCCATTAGACGTACGTGCCACACGAGCTACAGCTTCAGCCTTTCAGTGCTTGCCAGACGATACTGAGAGACAAATTCAGTTATAGCCGTCAGTTTCATTTCTGTTAGTATCCACTAGAAGTTACAGTCGTTTGTACCTTCATTGTCAGGTAGATAATGTTTACACATGGACTTTTGCTCACATTTCGTTTTGCTCAAGCAATAGTTTCGTTTCAGTTGCTATTTTTACCATAGGAAGGCGACGATGTTAACTAATGATGTAGAAATATTTTGTATGAAACAGCTGGACGAATCGAATGAATCTGACGTTACCCAAATATCTAGAAAATAGCGTATACTACCGAAGACGATGACTATCATTGAAGAATACTAGTTATACCACCGATCTGCTTGGAAAACTACTAGGCACATACCCTTACTATGCCTCAGCATCTACGTAAACTCTGGTAGCAAGCTTTTTCAGATAAATAAAATTACAACTTCACTCAAAGCAGTCTTTCTTCAATGGAGATGGAAAAAGTCGTAAAAGGCAGAACTACGATTTGAACCTAAAACGACAAGTAGTGCTTTGTTCATAAAATTGTCCTACGAAAACTAAAATTTATGTTGTCAAAGACTTTCCTGTTGCGTGGATAGAGCCGCACCTAAACAAAAGGAAACGCTAGGTCACATTAGAAAGCGATGAGGCAGGATCAAGACTAAATTTCTGAGGAAACTTTAAATGTTATGTCAAAATCGGTACTTGGCTCATTCCTTTCCTTCTTCTCTAGGACCGTATTGTTTTCTGATGGCATAATTGTGTTCATAATGTGTTCAAGTATACTCGCAGCAGACGCAGCTAGGAGTATAATAGAAGAGGCTAACAACAGGTTCACGACTATCACTTTAGTTAGCCCACAATCTTACAATAACTCATATAATGCCATTTGATACAACTAAAAGTGGCTTAAAGGTGCCAAAGGTAGAGATCAATAAGCTTACACTAGACGAAACAACATGTGTGAATTTCCTTGATATCCAGATGGAGCTTTTCGTCATTATACTTTACAAAATTAACCATACGTGGCTCCTTACTACCATCAGTAGTTCCTTCTTCTTGTTAGTGTATATTCTGGCGTGTTACATGTTACTTTCATGGTGGGATGAACTGACACAGTTTCGCCTAAGAACTGTGACGCGAGAAACTATACTGCAGAGCAAAAGCTAATCGTACGAGTTATCGTAATCGCGAAAATTCTTCGTTGTAGGTCTGTATCCTATGTTACTCACTGGCTAAATTCACAAATTATCACGCAGATGTAAAACAAACATCGTAGTCACCAATTCAAGAATGTTTCTAATACATATCTGAGCAAGAAATAAAAACATGTGACGGTCCACTTTGTTTACCTTCAGCACAAGAACAGAGTATTTCTGGTCATGTACTATCCAAGTTCACTTAATAATTGTAAGTAACTGTAGAAAAGTATATTGTACAGTTTTTATAGTTTTTGATTTTTTAATTTATAATTATTAAAAATGAAGTGAATACGGTACTGTAAGTCTCTACAGAAATAGAGAGTACGAAGTACACGTGACGGTATAAAGTCTTTGAGAATCGCTCCTTTCCGCGAAGCAGCAAACATAAAGGGCGTGAGTCATACATCACCTGTAACGCTCCATTGACAGCTTATTACCGGTGGGAACCCGGCTTTCGAGCCGTAAATCAACCGTAAATCAATGTCGTGCAAAATTCACTCTGAGGTGGCAGGCAATTTTCTGAGAGAAAATTGACCGGGTTTAAAAAATTCGTGAAAGCTACCACTTGTCAAGTGTCAAACACTAATAGCAGCATTTTTCAGCCTGTAGTGGCTTTCCACTCTGGTGATGGCTGACTTTCTTTTTTCTTTAATTTTACGAACTTCTTCAGATAATTTCATTGAGAAGTCTTCTTCTTCTTTCATCATTCGCCTGTTCCGTCTTCTAAAAAGCCAACGGTCTTTTTCTTTGTCGGCTTTTCGATCTTAATCACCTTAGACACGTTACAACCTAGGCTGACCCCTCAGTTTATGGGTATGTCTCCTAATATAGTATGTTTAGTCTTTATTCTTATTTTTGTATCTTTATGTGGACTTTCTTACATACTTATTATTTTGTGAACGTTATCATTTCTTGTCTAATATGTTGCATAAGATTTTCATATCTACATCGAAGAAGGCTTTCTCTACGTCTATAAATAGTATCTGTGTTTTCTCTTAAATCCTCTTTGTTTCTCCGAAAATTTGTTTAACTGTGAAAACAACCAGTACACAATCTCGCTTTTATCAAACAGTTTTCTTCATTAGATAACAGATACTGAACACTAACCTGTAGGCGTTGATTTATTATCTAGCAGTAAACCTAATACGTTATCTCCGCTAATGTTATACCACAGCAATCATTACATGAATTTCGTTTACTTGTTTTTAAGACTGATATGACACCTGCAATTTCCATGGTTTTGAGATTTATTGTCTGTCCCAAAACATATTGTACAAATGAAGAAGTATAAGCTTTAAGAACAACAGATTATCCATTTCATGGGCGCCCCCCACTAATTCTTGGTTTTATTACACCACACTTGTTGATAATTTTTTAGCCAATCATCCTCTAGTATTAAATTTGTTGTTTCCTTTCCATTGTTATGTAAATAGTTCATCATCTCCTAAGCTATAGAAGGCCTTCCACAGATGTCGTGTTCAATTCTGTTCATAGAATTATTCCACAATTCTTATTTATTTTCATACATTGGCTTTTACTTTATGTCTTTTCCCTGTATATTGTTTTCTCACACATTTTGTTTCCGCCTGTAAATATACACATTAAGACCAAAAAAATTACACCTCGAAGGAATTATCCAACTATGTGGAGATTGGTAGATATGATGTACATGAACAGATGAACAGAAAAACAAATCATCACAATTTCAGAAAAACCGGATGATTTATTGAAAAGAAAAAGCTTCAGAAATTGAGGATGTAAATGACGCTTTAGTCCACTCTGGCCATTGTGCGAGCAGTTATTTGGCTTGCCACTGAATGATAGAATTGCTGGATGTTCTACTGAAAGACATCGTGCCAGGTTCTACTCAATTGGCGCTCGAAATTTGGTAGAAAATCCGAAGAAATTCTGGTCGTATGCAAAGTACACAAGCGGCAAGACGCAGCCAAATACCTTCGCTGCGCAGTGCCGGTGGTACTATTACCGACGACTGTGCCACTAAAGCGGAGTTATTGAACGCAGTTTTCCGAAATTCCTTCACCAGGGAAGACGAATGGAATATTCCAGAATTTGAAACACGAACAGCTGCTAGCATGAGTTTCTTAGAAGTAGATACCTTAGGGGTTGCGAAGCAACTCATCGCTTGATACGGGCAAGTCTTCAGGTCCAGATTGAATACCGATTAGGTTCATTTCAGATTACGCTGATACAATAGCTCCCTACTTAGCAATCATATACAACCGCTCGCTCACCGATAGATCTATACCTACAGATTGGAAAATTGCGCAGGTCGCACCAGTGTTTAAGTAGGGTAGTAGGAGTAATCCATCGAACTACAGACCTATATCATTGACGTCGGTTTGCAGTAGGGTTTTGGAGCATATACTGTATTCAACCATTATGAATCATCTCGAAGGGAACGATCTATTGATACGTAATCAGCATGGTTTCAGAAAACATCGTTCTTGTGCAACGCAGCCAGCTCTTTATTCGCACGAAGTAATGGCCGCTATCGACAGAGGATCTCAAGTTGATTCCGTATTTCTAGATTTCCGGAAAGCTTTTCACACCGTTCCCCACAAGCGACTTCTAATCAAGCTGCGGGCCTATGGGGTATCGCCTCAGTTGTGCGACTGGATTCGTTATTTCCTGTCAGGAAGGTCGCAGTTCGTAGTAATAGATGGCAAACCATAGAGTAAAACTGAAGTGATGTCAGGTGTTCCCCAGGGAAGCGTCCTAGAACCTCTGCTGTTCCTGATCTATATAAATGACCTGGGTGACAATCTGAGCAGTTCTCTTAGGTTGTTCGCAGATGATGCTTTAATTTACCGTCTAGTAAGGTCATCCGAAGACCAGTTATCAGTTGCAAAGCGATTTAGAAGAGATTGCTGCAAGGTGTGACAGGTGGCAGTTGACGCTAAATAACGAAAAGTGTGAGGTGATCCACATGAGTTCCAAAAGAAATCCGCTGGAATTCGATTACTCGATAAATAGTACAAATCTCAAGGCTGTCAATTCAACTAAGTACCTGGGTGTAAAAATTACGAACAACTTCAGTTGGAAAGACCACATAGACAATATTGTGGGGAAGGCGAGCCAAAGGTTGCGTTTCATTGGCAGGACATTTAGAAGATGCAACAAGTCCACTAAAGATACAGCTTACACTACACTTGTTCGTCCTCTGGTAGAATATTGCTGCGCGGTGTGGGATCCTTACTAGGTGGGATTGACGGAGGACATCAAAAGGGTGCCAAAAAGGACAGCTCGTTTTGTATTATCACGTAATAGGGGAGAGAGTGTGGCAGATATGATACGCGTGTTGTTATGGAAGTCATTAAAGCAAAGACGTTTTTCGTCGCGGCGAGATCTATTTACGAAATTTCAGTCACCAATTATCTCTTCCGAATGTGAAAATATTTAGTTGAGCCCAACCTACATAGGTAGGAATGATCATCAAAATAAAATAAGAGAAATCAGAGCTCGAACAGAAATGTTTAGGTGTTCGTTTTTCTCACGCGCTTTTCAGGTGTGGAATGGTAGGGAGATAGTATGATTGTGGTTCGATGAACCCTCTGCCAAGCACTTAAATGTGAATTGCAGAGTAATCATGTAGATGTAGATGTAGATCGGCTGTGCCCACAATGCTAAGAACGTTCAACCTGGAATCTCATTCACTGGACTATTGTATTTAGTGGTCAGTATCGCTTCGAAATGAGCCCCGGTGACCAGAAAAGACGTCTCTTGAGAAGCCATGGACAGCGGTAGGATACCAGCCTGACTGTCGCCCACCATACAGCCCTACACCGAGGATTAAGGGCCTGGGGTACCATTTACTTTCCTAGCAGTACCCATTAACTTATCATGCACTGCACAATTACAACGCAGCAGTATGTAAACACTATTCTACTCCGCGTTTTGCTGTCCTACATACAAAGTGATTGTGGACTTAAATTTCAGAAAGATAATGTCCGTCCGCACATGACGAGCGATGCTAATGCTTGTTTCCGTGGTTGCTGCCAAACCCTACTTTGGCCAGAAAAGACTCCGTATCTATTCCTGACTGTGAGTCTGTGAAACATTATAGGCAAAGTGCTGTAGGGATATTGCCTATCTAACGCCCCAATTGGACGTATTTTACACTATATCTCTCAGGAGAATATCTAAAAAGTCTGTCAATCAATGACAAGCTAAATAATGCTTGCATAAGGACCAGAAGTACATAAAGGTAGTATTAACTTGCTCAATTTGTGAAGATCTTTCTCTTGAGTAAATCATCCAGTTTTTCTGAAATGGTAATCATTTGTTTGTCTGTAACTGTAAACCGCATCTATGAATTTCCATCCCATTCAGATGATTCCTTCATAGGGCGTAACATTTTTTTTTCTTTTTATTTGTCTTGGAGTGTATCTGATATTGTCGTTTCTTTTCCGTAACTGTTTTTACAATATATTCATTCAACACTCGTAGCCCTTTCTTATTTCTTGTCATATCCTTATATCCTTATTTCCTAATCAGTCACTAGCGACCGTTTCAAATTTGCTGTTCAGTTGCTGAGCTATCATTTGTATCTCCCTGGCTTTGGCAAAGATTCTATCTGTTTGGTATAGATGTTTTACTTTCGTATCCTGTAACAGATCTTTCTTTTCCCAACTCATTTTGATTTCTTCCATCTAATGAGCATAGCTATTTTTGCTAGTACTTCTTCATGTCCTAGTGAATGTCACTAACTCTGAAAACACGAACATTCTGTATCTGTTTTCATATTTCAGTGTTGGCGATTACATAATCTGTTATTTATCTGTGTCCCATAGTTCTCCAAGAAGTAGGTATGGAGAAATGTATCAAACTAAACTTAAGATTGATGACCGAAACATAAAGAGTAACTTATCTGAAAAAAAAAATCAGCCTCTATGTTGAGTCTGCACTCTGAAACTGATTTGATATGTTGAAAATTTCAATATCAGCTTATCATTTATTGATCAGAAAGTACGTGAAACCAGAATCACTAGTGCGACCTGGCCAACATACAATGGTACTGAGAATAAGGGAGTACACAGTTAAAACATATATGGGCTAGAAAAGTAAGATTCCCGACGGTTTACAAATGAACGCCCATAGTCCTGCCAAACTATTTTTCCAGGAAGCATATTTCTGTTGCAATTCTGCCTGGGCTACAAAAGTAAGATTCGCAACGGGTGACAAGTGAACGTCCTGAGTCCTGTCAAAATATTTTTCCAGGAAGCATATTTCTATTGCAATGCTGCCGCTTACAGCTAGGCAGACGTTGGAATCCGAGTGGGTGAATGTTGTGAACGTACGAATTTCTTGTACATACAGTAGGAGTGCTGGAACTTCATTGGTTTCAGGTAGAAAATAACGTTATTTATAGAAGAACGATACTTGTGACACGAGAGATTTGTTTATATTTTGCAGAGCAGGATATATAGCAGAACTGATTATAATTCTTTTACATCATAAGATTTGCTTGTTACTGCTAAAAGGTGAATGTGCGAGATCTCTGAAACGGAAACGTACGGTGACCTCATTCCTTGAGGGATACAGCATATAGCATAATTTAGTTTAGATGAATATCACGCATTTCCAGCAAAACATAAATTATAAAATGCAAATCATCATAAAGACGAATCATATGATAAGCAAGTAATTCTCTCGTCGCTCCTTGGTAGAACAAGCACCATGTTGCCGATGTTCTACAGTATTAATTTATTTCGTTAACTGGTTTTCGGCTTCCAAGGGCAACTCCAGACTTCAACTATCGTCATCAGATACAGTAAAATAGTTGTGAACTGCTTTGCAACAAATCTTACACAGCAGAAGTGGGATACAAACACAGGGTAAATGCCATCTTTGACAGCACAGTGATGAGTTAATTGAAAGTGAAGAGGCTAAAAAATAAGAGAAACAGTAAATAAACATAAATAACAGACCGGAAAAACATTAACACCAAACCTCCAATAACCAGCATGTTTACTCTGGTCGGTGAAGAGCACGCGAAATTGCGTACGCTCGGATACACGCACGTACATACAAACAAACTGTTGTCTCACGGTTTAGAGTTAATGTTTTGCTGGTTTGTTCCCTTTATACTTGTTTACTGATACACTTCAACATTCTCACTTACTTTATAGTGGCTTAGTCAAAGATGACACTGCATTTTACTCTCGATGTCTATGGCATTTTGTTTTTTCAGTGTTGGAAGACGAAAGTCAGTCGAAGTCTGATGATGGCTTTGTAACCCGCAAATCGATTAACAAAACAAACTGATACTCTGGAATACCATATTATAGTGCTTTTGATTCATAAAGCTTTCCTGGAAGTACTTATTATCCACTATCAATGGCTGCGTATTAAGGGGTAGAGACATTACGTAATGGTTTTTAACAACGTTTCACATCAGTAAATCTTTTTGTCATCTGTTTTTACATTTTCATCTCGCTATGAGGAAATTATAAGTCCATCTTAAAACACTGAGCGAATATTAACGAAAAGTCATTAGCAAAAAAAAAAAAAAATTATGTCAGTTGTTCTTTGTATCGAGATCACATACCACAACATCAGTAGTTTCTACGAGTATTTTGTTTGATGCCCTAGCCAGGAAGTAAGGCAATAACAATAATGAGCACATGGGACATGTACCTATCGTTAACACCGGGCTCCGATAAAATCTCTTTACAAAAAGTCATCGTTTGCCTCACATCTGGCCTGAACTACTGGCACATGGTAGTGGTTTTACCTGTACGTTTCCGAGTCATCGGCAGTTCTGATCATCACTTACGGATCGATAATTTATTTAGAGAGATTCGCTTCAGTTGTACTAATTATTTATTCAAACGACGACCACTTTCGGATTTTAAAAAACCATTTCCAGGTGCATGAAGTTATTGTACTCAGTAACACATAAGATTGGCTCGGGCCAGTCAGTTCAAGGGCTGCAGTCTTTACATGTTGGCGAAAACAGTCCGCCGTAGGGCAGCGGAAAGTTAGGAACGCGGCTGTCCGGCGCATTGATTGGAGCTCTTGCACTGTGTCGTCCGACTGCATGTTGTGTTACCAAATACAATAATTTCAACAACACCTGGAAATGGAAATTTAAAATCCCGACACCGGTCGTGGTTTGACTAAATAATTAGTACAAATGTAGCAAATCTCTGTAAATGACTTATCATGTCTCTCAGTTGCGCATATCCTACGTACAAAATCCTTTACATATGTGTTGGCCATCCCCGTGTTTGATATATTTACATTTAACGGCATGTAAACGAATGCAAAACTATTCAGTTTGTGGGGCGGATGTTTTCTGGTTTCCTTCAGAGAACGTACCAAGTGACTTTAATATCCTTAAACTTATTAAAATTCCTAGAAGTTTATCCATGGATGATTTTTGAATGGTCGAGCTCCTACCTATTTCCAAAAAAGTTCCTTACTTAAAGTTAAAGATGCTGTAGCTAACATTAGTATACAAAAGGATGTATTGAATGCCGTCGATCATTACTAATAGGTATGGAGAGATAGTGTTAATTCGTCGATTCTAAATACCTTAGTGCTTCAGCGAAACTACGGAAGAAGGGCTGACTTTCTGGAAACAGAAACCTTGATAATTTTGATGGCAGAGAGTCCCTATCTTGGAAAGTCCGGCCACCGAGTTGCTTTCCAGTTGACGCTACATAGGGCGAATTGCGTGCCGACCATGATGCGTACAACACCCAGTCCCCGAGCGGAGAAAATCTCCAACCGGATCGGGAATCAAAGACGGGCGCGTTGTTATGACAGCCAGACGTGCAGACCGCTCAGGTAAGTGAGGGGACGGAAACTTTGTTAAATACAGTTTATTAATTTCTGCATTTGTGGCTTGTTTAGTGTGTGGCCGCATTTAAATAGCGGCTTCAGTTTGCTGCTACATGGCTGTAAGCTCTACACTGTTTGTGCAGTGCCAGATGCTGTAGTTAACATTAGTATACAAAAGGATGTATTGAATGCCGTGCATCATTACTAAAAGGAACGCAGAGAAAATCTGGAATACATTTCTCGTAAATTTTCTCACCATGTTATAGTCTTAGGTTGAGATTTCAATTTACCAGATATAGACTGGGACACTCAGATATTTAGGATGGGTGGTGGGGACAGAGCATCGAGTGACATTAAACTGAGTGCACTATCCGAAAATTCCCTCGAGCAATTAAACAGAGAACCGACTCGTGGAGATAACATCTTGGACCTACTATAAACAAATAGACCCGAACTTTTGGACTCTGTAAGGGCAGAACAGGGAATCAGTGACCATGAGGCCGTTGCAGCATCCCTGAATATGGAAGGAAATAGGAATATATAAAAAAGGGAGGAAGGATTATCTGTTTACCAAGTGTAATAGTAGGCAGGTTTTAGACGACCTATCAGATCAAAACGAAAATTTCTGTTCCCACACTGACAATGTTGAGTGTTTATGGAAAAAGTTTAAGGCAATCGTAAAATGCGTTTTAGACAGGTAGGTGCCGAGTAAAACTGCGAGGGATGGGAAAAACCCACCGTGGTTCAACAACAAAGTTAGGAAACTACTGGGAAAGCAAAGAGAGCTTCACTGCAAATTTAAACGCAACCAAAACCTCTCAGACAAACAGAAGCTAAACGATGTCAAAGTTAGCATAAGGAGGGTTATGCGTGAAGCGTTCAGTGAATTCGAAACTAAAATTCTATGTACCGACTTGACAGAAAATTCTAGGAAGTTCTGGTCTTACGTTAAATCAGTAAGTGGATAGAAACAGCATATCCAGACACTCTGGGACGATAATGGCACTGAAACAGCGGATAGCACGCGTGAAGCTGATATACTAAACACTTTTTTCCAAAGCTGTTCCACAGAGGAAGACGGCACTGCAGTTGCTTCTCTAAACCTTCGCACAAACGAAAAAATGTCTGACATGGAAATAAGTGTCCAAGGAATAGAAAAGCGACTGAAATCACTCAACAGAGGAAAGTCCAAATGATTGGAAAAAAGCACAGGTAGTTCCAGTTTTCAAGAAGGATCGTCCAGCACATGCGCAAAACTGTAGAGCTATATTTCCGACATCGATCTGTTGTAGAATTTTAGAACAGGTTTTTTGCTCGCGTATCATGTCTTTTCTGGAAACCCAGGATCTACTCTGTAGAAATCAACATGGATTTCGGAAACAGCGATCGTGTGAGACCCAATTCGCTTTATTTGTTCATGAGACTCTGTAAATATTAGATACAGGCTCCCAGGTAGATGCCATTTTCTTTGACTTCCGGAAGGCGTTCGATACAGTTCCGCACTGTCACCTGATAAACAGAGTAAGAGCCTACGGAATATCAGAGTAGCTGTGTGGCTGAATAGAAGAGTTTTTAACAAACAGAACACAGTATGTTGTTCTTAATGGAGAGACGTCTACAGACTTTAAAGTAACCTCTGGCGTGCCACAGGGGAGTGTTATGGGACCATTGCTTTTTAAAAAATGTTTCAAATGGCTCTGAGCACTATGGGACTTAACAGCTATGGTCATCAGTCCCCTAGAACTTAGAACTACTTAAACCTAACTAACCTAAGGACATCACACAACACCTAGTCATCACGAGGCAGAGAAAATCCCTGACCCCGCCGGGAAGCAAGTACGCTACCGCACGACCACGAGCTGCAGACCATTGCTTTTCACAATATATATAGATGACCTAGTAGATAAAGTCGGAAGTTCCATGCGGCTTTTTGCGGATGATGCTGTAGTATACAGAGAAATTGCAGCATTACAAAATTGCAGCGAAATGCAGGAAGATCTGCAGAGGATAGGCACTTGGTGGAGGGAGTGGCAACTGATCCCTAACATAGACAAATGTAATGTATTGGGAATACACAGAAAGGAGGATCCTTTATTGTATGATTATATGGTCAATGGTAGCAGTTACTTCTGTAAAATATCTGGGAGTATACGTACGGAACGATTTGAAGTGCGATGATCATATAAAATTAATTGTGGGTAAGGCGCGTGCCAGGTTGAGATTCATTGGTAGAGTCCTTAGAAAATGTAGTCCATCAACAAAGGAGGTGGCTTACAAAACACTCGTTCGACCTATACTTGAGTATTGCTCATCAGTGTGGGATCCGTACCACGTCGGGTTGACAGAGGAGATTGAGAAGATCCAAAGAAGAGCGGCGCGTTTCGTCACAGGGTTATTTGGTAAGCGTGATAGCGTTACGGAGAAGTTTAGCAAACTAAGTGGCAGACTCTGCAAGAGAGGCGCTCTGCATTGCGGAGTAGCTTGCTGTCCAGGTTTCGAGGGGGTGCGTTTCTGGATGAGGTATCGAATATATTGCTTCCCCCTACTTATACCTCCCGAGGAGATCACGAATGTAAAATCAGAGAGATTCGAGCGCGCACGGAGGCTTTTCGGCAGTCGTTCCTCCCGCGAACCATACGCGACTGGTACAGGAAAGGGAGGTAATGACAGTGGCATGTAAAGTCCACGCCACCGTTGGGTGGCTTGCGGAGTATAAATGTAGATGTATGTGATGTAGATGTTCACGGACACCAAGCTGTTTTTTGTTGTGAAAAGCGTTATTTGCGTTATCTGAAATGTGATGTATACCATGCTTCCAATCATTTACGTAATGCTATCACTGCCCCAAGAAAACATCCCGTCGTCCTAATTGGCAGCACATCCAGCTTCCATACCGCTGTGGCTGTCGTTGAGGTAATCGATACTTCTACACCAGTCTCTGCTACACACTTGTGTAACGATGAAACAGTTAGGAGAAGTCTCTTATACTCTTCGATGACAATACCAAATAACTGCAGTGGAGTTGTAGTTCCATGCACATCCTGGTATAAGCAGCACAAAACTTGTCCACGCCATTACACTATGGAAATAAACGAGCCTTTATACCAATTGGGCTTCGTTTCCTTTACGTGCTAATTTTTGTCTAAAGTTTAGAAATATTAGAACTGATTCAAAACAAAGTTTCATATTACGTCCCTCAGATTTGGTTCTACACTCTTCAGATATCTTTAGAATGACAAGTCTGTTGCCGTCCGCTGTGGCCGAGAAGTTGTAGGTGCTTCAGTCCGGAACCGCGCTGCAGCTACGGTCGCAGATTCGAATCCTGCCTCGGGCATGGATGTGTGTGATGTCCTTAGATTAGTTATGTTTAAGTAGTTCTAAGTCTAGGGGAATGATGACCTCAGATGTAAAGTCCCATAGTGCTTAGTGCCATTTGAACCATTTGACAAGTCTGTTCCACAGAAGCTGCACGGTTATTCATAATAGAGTTAATGTAAAGTACACTGCTTTCAGTATTTTGCTACAGAGCGTATATGGAACCGTCTGGCACATATATTAGAGAAAATGTACGACATTTGACATTCAGTACTAGGATTGGCCTGAAAACATATAAATTTGTGTAATTGTGTGTTCTTATCATATGTAGTTAACCACATTTTGTTCTACAAAAAACGGGAAACCTCGTAGTGTGAAATTTATGTATTTACTGTTGTACATCTGATAGACCACTTACATAAGGCTCAGAAGTTCTAATTGGCTAACAGTATGATGTAAAGAAACACTAAAATTAGAAACTTTACAGTCTTTTAAATGTTTGAAAACAGTGTTACAACAAGTATATATTTGAGAAGCGACTTGGTTGTCGCTGTAGCAGCACACTGTGGAGAATAACGTTTATCAGTGCCTGACAGCAGTAAACGGTATTTGAGGCATCAATACGCCTCGCCGACGCCAAAGGGAAGCGTACAATGAAGTTATGAGCGAGAGCGAATGATGGGCCTTTGTGATCATGGTTTGCTGTATAATGAAACTGCATTCCGTACTGAACGCAACTCTACCCCTGTTTGTGTCTGTGATATTGATCGACGTTCAGAGCTAGAGTATAATCTCGACAGTAAAGCCTCAAATATATGGCAAGTCTGGGCTGAGACGTATGCCAACGGCAAAAGAATAATCATTGGTGTTCACCCAGTCGTCCTGCAGATGCCCTCCACGAAGCAGGGCCTCTCTAACCGCACTTTAATAATACATGAAGTCGGTTAAAAGATTCGTCACAACTTACACAGGTCAACCCCTTTTTTATGAAACTGGCTTCCTTTTGTGATTTCTAGTGTGCTCGATCCTAATACGATACAAAATCTGTCTCACTTACTAGTTGAATATATCCAACATTCAATATTAAAAGGAAATGTTGTGAATTGAGTTATACGGGTTTTATGACTGTTCTAGGTACAAACAAATCTGGAGAGTACAGCACTGTACCGTATTGTATGGAACTGGGGACCTAGAAACGACGGACAAGCTTCGTCCCCTCCGTAGCCCGCAGTGGTACACAACCCCACAACAGGCTACAGCAGTCCACTCATCCCACCGCCGCCCCACACCGAACTCAGGGTTATTGTGCGGTTCAGCGCCCAGTGAACCCCTCGGGAACGTCTCACACACCAGACGAGTGTAACACCAATATTAGCGTGGTAGAGTAATTATGGTGTACGCGTACGTGGAGAAAGTGTTTGCGCAGCAATCACCGACATAGAGTAACTGAGACAGAATAAGGGGAACCAGCCCGCATTCACCGAGGTGGATGGAAAACCGCCTTAAAAACCGTGCACAGACTGGCCGGCAAACCGGACCTCGGCACCAATCCGCCGCGCGGATTCGTGCCGGGGACCGACACGCCTTCCCGCCCGGAAAGCAGTGCGTTAGATCGCACGGCTAACCGGGCAGGCCAGAGTACAGGACATTGAAAGAAGCAAATATTCCTGGTAAACATAACTCCGAAAAACAATACTCTTCCCGATGTATCGTGTTATGTCTGTGTACACGAATACAACAATCCCCAAGTATCCAAATGGCAGATACGCAAACAGAGGGAAAACGTATTACAAGAAGCGATACACAGGGTCACCGTTCAGGTTTCAACACGACTCCTCATAGATACACGTATACGTTCAAAAGTCCTAGTCATGTTCCGAATACCTTAACAACCACACACAATGTGTTCCTAGAGTTCATCTACATTGTCAATAGGGCTAAAGCCTGTAAATATCCTCATACAGAAAGTCCAAATTGGGAAATGTGGGAGGCCATTTTGATAGCGAGCTATGGACTACACACTTGTTGTCGATGATTCGTGTTACGTATTCCAGATTAGGCACCATAATGCGCGCAGATGCATTATTATGCATGTACCACATATCCAATCTTTCGGCATAAAGAATATCATCCAACTAGTCGATTAGCTTGTGTTGCAGGGACTGAAGGTACACACCAGCAGTAATTCGGCCAGGTATGATACGTAGCACTATCTACCGATCACTGACACCTGCCCGAAAGTTAGCGGTAAAGTCCACTGTTTTGCCATCCGAGTTGTCATACGTGGGTTATCATAAGCCCAAATGTGAATGACTTCAGTGTTCATAATACGGTCTCGGGCAAAAACAGCAAGAGACAAAGAACTCTTCCTGTTTTTGAGCAAAGAACTCGTGGATCTGAGAAACATTATTTTAACATCCTTACAAATTACGTTCCTTCGCCGGCCGCGGTGGTCTAGCGGTTCTGGCGCTGCAGTACGGAACCGCGGGACTGCTACGGTCGCAGGTTCGAATCCTGCCTCTGGCATGGGTGTGTGTAATGTCCTTAGGTTAGTTAGGTTTAAGTAGTTCTAAGATCTAGGGGACTTATGACCTAAGATGTTGTGTCCCATAGTGCTCAGAGCCATTTGAACCATTTTTTACGTTCCTTCTTATTGTAATTTTGTGGAAGCCTTAAGGATGAATAGCTCTTCAAGTATGCCTGCGACAACTACCAGAACCGAAAGGGAATGTGTGTGTTGGACCTTTCATTCGTGCAATGATTTTCCAGTCTAACTTCGAACGAAAATCACAAATGTATCTCAGTGAGACGAGGCTTGAGTGAAATTCAGGGAAATCGTTAGTAAGTTGTTTGGCAATAAAGATGGATCCCTGATGCAAGCACGCTGAAAAATTTCTAGACTAGTCAATGAGGCTTAGGATTCTCCTTTTGAACAGTCGACCTGATTTATCCCCAAAAATTAGAGTGACAACTAAGGTGAGAGCTGTGACCATGACACCTAACAAATGGCATCAAGGCCGCTGAAATACCAACACGATGGGACACTGCTGTTACTGAGTGGAATAGGCTGTATTAGGCGATTTAAGGACAAGAGAAGAAAAAGAACATATTCCAAATTAGCACATAATTCCTGTGTTACATATACATGTGATCACATTTATACATCATTGAACCCTTTTTATTCTAATAACAGACGCTCACAATGGACTTAAATAGTGAATAAACTGTTACGTGATAGAGGGAGAAAAGAGAGGTCAAATAAGTACTTACTGACGAAGCAAACGTATTACTGAGCTGTTATCCAACGTGTAATAAAATATCATCTTTCTTTAGCCTGTGTATTCTACGGCAGTGCTAGAAGAACAATAAAGTTCTTTCCAGAACAATGGAAGGAAGAGCAACCTTCTTGTTCCTCGGTCACCTTGTTCCTCAGTCAACACAGTCATTTGCTCAGAGACGTTTTCCGCGTGTATTGAAACAAAAATAAGTTTTGTCACACAAACTGATGGGTGAAAATGAACACGGCACTTTAAATTGAAGCTTAAATCGTTATTAATAATGAAGAACTCGGGGCAACTGATTTATTTGATTATAAATCAGAAAAGTGTTTGGGTCATGGAAGTCAGTATAAAGTCGAGACCGTTTTTTATTCGATCTAGAGATCTACATCACCTCTCACTATGATCAGCAGAAACAGTTTATTTTCTTAAACTCTTCTCTTGATTTAGACGGTTTTTTAAATAAAAATTGATTACATTCGTAGCACAGAAGTCTGCATCTACTTCTATACTCCCCAATCGACCCTATGGTGTGTGGCGGAGAGTAAGCACTACTAGCCATTTCCTTTCCTGTTCTACTCGTAAAGTGAACAATGGAATAACCACTATCTACATGCCTCCGGATGAGCCCTCATTTCTTGAACCTTATAATCGTGGTCCCTATGTGCATTGCATGTGGGGGGCAACAGAATCGTTCGACAGTCGTCTTTAAATGACGGTTCTCTAAATTTTCTCAGTAATGTTCCTCAAAAGAATGTCGTCTTCCCTCTAGAGACACCCATTTGAATTCCCGAGGCATTCCTAACTTGCGTGTTGTTCGAACCTGCCAGCAACAGCACGCCCCTCTGAAGTGCCTCCATGTCTTCTTTAATATATCCTGGTACGGATCCCAAACGCTCGAGCAGTACTAAAGAACATGTGCCATTAGCGTCCTATAAGCGGTCTCCTTTACAGGTAAACCAAACTTTCCTAGAGTTCTCCCAATAAACCAAGGTCGACTTTCCTACTACAATCCTCACACGATCATTCCATTTCATATCGCTTTGCAACGTTACGCCCCGTGTTTCCTACTTATCCACATTAACTTACATTTACTACATTAAGAGGCAGTTGCCATTCATCATACCAACGAGAAATTTTGTCTAAGTCATCTTGCATCCTCCTACAGGCATTCAACATCGGCGCCTTACCGTACATCACAGCATCCTCAGCAAACAACCGCTGAATGTTGCCAACTTTGTCGTCAAATCATTTATGCACATAAAGAATACCAGCGGTCCTATCACTCTTTCGTGGGGCATTACTGACGATACCCTTGTCTCTAATGAACATTCGCCGTCAAGGACAACATACTGGGTTCTATGACTTAAGAAGTCTTCGACCTACTCGCATATCTGTAAACCTATTCCATATGCTCGTACCTTCGCTAATAGCCTGCAATGGGGAATCTGTCTGTGGTCCTGAATTCACAGCTCCTATTACATCAAGTGAGAAAAGCTCAAGCTGAGTTTCGCCGTCGAGGACAACATACTGGGTTCTATAACTTAAGAAGTCTTCTAGAAACTCACGTATCTGTGAACCCATTCCATGTCCTCGTACCTTCGTTAATAGCCTGCAATGGTGCACCGTGTCAAATCTACAAATATGGAATCTGCCTGTTGCCCTGCATGCATAGTTCCTAGTACTCCATGCGAGAAAAGCTAAAGCTGAGTTTCGCACGTGAGATGCTTTATAAAACCACGCTGATTCGTGGACATAGGCTTCAGGGTCTGAAGAAAATTTACTGTATTCGAACTGAGAATGTGTTCAATGACTCTGCAGCAAACCGATGTTAGCGATATTTGTACGTAATTTTGTGGGTCCGTCCTTTAGCCCTTCTTATACAAAGGAGTCACAAGCGCCTTTTTTCCAATCGATTGGGACTTCGCGCTGTGCGAGAGATTTACGACAAACGCAAGCTACATAAGGGGTCAACGCCGTGGAGTACTCTTTGTAAAACCGACCTGGGATTCCATAGGGAGCTCGTGATTTATTTGTTTTCAACTACCTCAGTTGTTGCTCTACGCTAGGACTGCTTATCACCATATCGTCCGCACGGGAGTCTGTTCGATGGTCAAACGACGGTATGTTTGTACGATTTCCTACGTGAACGATTTATTGAGCGTGATATTTAAAATTTTTGCTTTCGTTTTACAATTTTCAGTTTCCACACCAGACTGATCTCAGCCAGGACTTGGGTCTCTGCCAGGTCTCGGGTTCTCTGCCAGATCTATTGCTAAGTAATGGCGGTGGTAGCAGTTCTATGCTTCGCTTGTAGACCTTTACACGGAAGCATGAATCTCTAATAATCTTTGCTTGTCGTCATTTATGGGTTCTCTTTTGAACTGAGAGTGCAAAGGCCTCTGCTTCCTCGCCAATTTCTGAATCTCGTTATGAAACTGGTGAGTCTTTTCCGCCGTTTATCCAGTTACTAGCAATATAATTCTCTAGATCACAGTTTACAGTCTCCTTAAATTTTGCCCATAACTCCTCTACCTCCATCTTACTGAAACTAAGTGATGTCAATTTATTATGTGAGTGAGACGCTAACAACTGCTTAACTACTTTTCTATCAGAAATACTCTCCTAGAATTCTTACTGATATATAAACTTTCATAACCATAGTTACTATAATGGCATCATGATCGCTAATTTCCGATTCTATGCTGAAGCTGTCGATAAGGTCCGGCTTATTTGCAGTTACAAGGTCTAAGATATTTCCATTGCGTGTGGGCTGTCGAACTAACTGGTCAAGACAGTCTTCGGAAAACGTATTCAAAATGTTCCACATGACTTTTTTACCCCCTGCAATAAATCCTGTGGGCTGCCGAACTAACTGGTCAAGACAGTCTTCGGAAAACGTATTCAAAATGTTCCACATGACTTTTTTACCCCCTGCAATAAATCCTGTGGGCTGCCGAACTAACTGGTCAAGACAGTCTTCGGAAAAAGGTATTCAAAATGTTCCACATGACTTTTTTACCCCCTGCAATAAATCCACAGACGTCCCAGTCTACACGTGGTAGGTGAAAGTCGTCTCCAACCAGCAATATACGATCTGGGTATTTAGGTGCTACTGGCCGTAAGCATTCTTTGAACGAGTCTAAAATTGTCACAGCAGAATCGGGTGACGCGTGAAAACATCCAATAATTAACTTGGTGTCACCTACACCTGTTATATGCGACCAGATAAATTCGCTGTAACTCTGAACGTCGACCTCAATAGAGACACTATTTTTGTCAACTGCAAAGAACCTTTCCCCTCCTGTGGCCTCTGTCTTTCCGATATACGTTCCATGACACGCTAAATATGAGTATCTCAAAGCTTTCCATTTCGGTTTCCGTCAAGTCTCGGCCCCAAGAACCATTTGAGTGCGAAATGTTTCGTGGAAGGCAGTAAATTCGGAAATTCGTTGCGAATACTTCGACAGTTTACTGATAAAATTTTGACAATCGAAGTGCCTTTATTATGAAATCGGTGTGGCTTCCCTTGCTGCGTATCGACTGGCGAGTGTTCATCAGAGTACCTCAGTCTACTCCTAGCTTGAAAAAGAACCTCATGTGAACTTCACAGGTACTCCACTACCCGAATAGTAGCTTCCTACAAATCCCCCTCCGATAAAACAGATCTAGAAATCTGCAACCAAGACCGTCACAAAGTCGACGAATCCTTTGGTTGAGACCTTCCACTTGGATCCAGATCAAAGGACGCTGATCATCTCTGGGAACAATGCTGCAAACTGTGAGCTTTGCTTACACACACATGTTAGGCCAGCAGTCGTCATCGCTTCCGTCAGGTGCCTCTACAAACTGAGGATGGCATCAGAACCCACGCAAAGGGTATTATCGGTGCCGGTGTCAGCCACAACTTGCTGACGATTGCACCCTGCACGCTCGACAGCAGCAGGCAAGGCCGCCTCCACATTCTGCATGAGGCCCTCCGACAGACATGTCGAGTGCACGTTGGCTTTATTTCCATCCCTGAACGCTCTCTGCCTAAGGTACTTCATAGCGTGCCTAATGTTGGATCTCCTGATAACTAACAAACCCCTCCTCTGTGTGCCTGCTCGGACACTGCTGAAGGAGCGACCACCTGTCCACTCAAGAGTAAATGGTCGAGGCCAGACGATTAGCCTCCACACTGACAGTCCGCCTCGTGCGACGCGAACGCGCTACCACCCGACACGAACACTGCTGTGGGGGCGAATCCACTGAGTCAGGTACACTAGGAGGTACCTCAGTAGCAGAGCCCGTGGACGTAACCAGCACACCTGAAATGTCACATGAGGCGTGCCAGATTCTCCACTAACGCTACATGCCGAGGCCGCAGGCTGAAAAAATGTTCAAATGTGTGTGAAATCTTATGGAACTTAACTGCTAAGGTCATCAGTCCCTAAGGTCATCAGTCCTAAGGACAAACACACACACACCCACGCCCGAGGGAGGACTCAAACCTCCGCCAGGACCAGCCGCACAGTCCATGCCTGCAGCGCCTGAGACCGATCTGCTAATCCCGCGCTGCAACAGGCTGAAGGTAAATGACCAAAGCCAAAAGCACTTTCAGGTGTTCGTAAACTGTTACCAGTTCTTCTTTTGTCCACACAAAGCATGCACACTTCGTTCCCATCGTAGCAAGGCCGAAAAAAGTAAACTAAGATTAAATGAAAAAGTAAACTATAAAAGCAGACAATTCCTAGATATGCACTTTCAACCGTCCTGATGTCTTATCAGTGGACGCGGATGCTGTAGTGAGCTGGCTGTACAGAAGAAATGAAAACTTTCTATAGTCCGTCCGAATTTACACTTACAAAATGCGAGCTTAAACGTCTTTAACGGAAATATGCACGAAATTAAAAAACAAATTCTGTGAGGAAAAGACAGTAACACATAAACATTTTACTCGCCACTCTGCTGATGTGTATCAGCCGAGGACTTGACCTGAATGACTCACTCACTAAATGAACCTATGATCGTATTAAATAACAAAACAAATGAGTAACCACTGCGCCATACACTGATTGAATTCACGCTTACAAAACAGCGGGACGAAACCTTTTAAACAGAAAACACAAACAAAGTTAAATATGGAACTTCCTGACAGATTAAAACTGTGTGCCGGACCGAGACTCCAACTGGTGACCTTTGCCTTTGGCGGGCAAGTGCTCTACAATCTTCTTCTTTTATTTTGTTCGATATAGTTAGTTGAGTTTTGTCTGGGCAGACGTCAGAAGACATCCGTTCAAGTTGATCAATGATTCCTTGACTCAGTTTTTTTTTTATTACAGAGAGTACGCATCCCTCTGACCGAACACGGTGTTTTTCTTTTTTTTTTAATCTCATTTTGTTCGTTTTAGTTTGTTGTATCTGCTCCAGGTGGACGTCGAAAGACATACGTTTCTGTTCGTTGTTGATCCATTAACTCAGTTTTTTAATTACAGAGGGCAGCTGGCCCTCTGACCGAACACGCTGAGCCATCGTGCCGGCACCATCTGTGCTGTCCAAGCACGACACCTCCTCACAGCTTTACTTCTGGCAGTATCTCGTCTCCTACCTTCCAAACTTCATAGAAGCTCCTCTGCGAACCTTGCAAAACTAGCACTCTTGGAGAAAGGGATATTGCGGAGACATGTCTTAGCCACAGCCTGGGGGATGTTTCCAGAACGATATTTTCACTCTGTAGTGGAGTGTGCGCTGATACGAAACTTCCTGGCAGATTAAAACTGTGTGCCGGATCGAGACTCTGAAAATTCAATATATTACGAGTAAAACACGGGAAAAGACTGAGCCGTGGTAAAAATTTTCTTTTGAAGAGCGCGCCGCAGAGCGTAGTGTAATGCAGTCGCCTTCCATTTCTGGCGGTGGCGCTGCTGTGGCAATCGCAGCTTTGGTGTCCCCCCTGGTGTGAAAGGGGAAAGGTTGCCTGTTCAAGTGCATTTAAGGGGCGCCATAAGCTCGCTAATGGACTCCTCCTCCCGGATGATGCCCTCTCTCCCTCCATTTATCCCTCCTATCAACTCTGATCCTCACTCCCCCTCCTTTCCTCTGTCCTTTACCCGGGCTCCCTCTCCCTCCCTCCCATCCTCTTTCTTCCCCACCTCCCCTCTCTTTGCCCCCTTCTCTCACCCTTTTACATTTACCTCCTCTGCCACCTCTCATTCCCTCTCGCGTCTGCCTTTCTCCCCCTTTATTAGTCCTCTCCCGCCTTGGTTCCCCGCCCCCTTTTTCGTTTTTTTTCTTCCTCCCTCCTTGTTCTTCCCCCTCCTCCAGGTCCCCCCCCCATCTGCCTTTGGCTCAGGAGTGTCATCTTTGTGCCGCCACTTTCGTGCAGTGTTCTACGTTGAGTGTTCTACTGTGAGTGTTTTACAGTAAGTGTTCCGTGTTGTTTTTTTTGGGAAGTGTTGCGAACGGCCATCATACTGTCGCTGGGTGTGCCTTTTATCTCTTGAGAACAGAAACTAGACTGTCGCCGTGTTTTTTTAATTGTGTGTGTACTATGTTACTTGTCTGATTCCTGTGTCTTTTATTAACGTTGCCAACCCCTTTTGCTTTCTGTTTTAACTTTCCGCCTTTTTCCGCCATTTTACACTTGACGTCACCGTTTTATCGCCTGTTTTTCTTGTTTCTTTTCTTCTTTCGTTTTTCAAAATAGAAGTCTGTAGGCTGTAGAGCAGCGTACTAAGCTGCTGCCAGCACGCCCCCTTCGAGGGCAATTGAAAATCAATAAAGAAAAAAAAAGCTCGCTAATGGCAGTTGGGGCAGTCTGTCAGTCTCGGCGAGTCTGGTCAGTTGGTCAGCCGGGTAAATGTTCGGCAGTTAGTGTCTGTCCGTCGTTCGGAGTTCCAGTATGTCTGTCGTTCGGATCAAACTTTAAAGCCGGCACTAGGGGGCGAGTCTGGGCAGTTGGTCAGCCGGATCAATGAAGGCCAGTCAGTGTACGTCTGTCGTCCGGAGTGCGAGAATGTGTTAGGCCGCCAGTCTGCTCGAGTTTGCTCAGGCAATGGGCATTGGCGGTTGGATCGATCCGTTGGTCGGTCGCGCATTGAGACACCAGACGACTTTTCCGCCTGGAGCGTCGGCACACGTGAGGTGGCCACGTGAGTACAGTGGCCGTGCCGTATACCGGGGCGTAGTGGCTTCGCTGCCGGCACGGGAGCGACAGGAGCCAACCTACGACATCAGTCTGGCCGGTACGAGTTGCGATGGGAGATCGGCGCGCCTTCCTGCTTCCCTTGAAGCGGCTGACAGCAGACGGTTCGGGAGAGCGTTTTGAGGGTGCTGCGCCAGGTCTTCGCCAGACATCGCAGTTTATTAGAAGTTAAGTGATTCGTGATATGTTGTTTAATTTACTTGTTAACTTCTACTTGTTTTCTTGGTCAGTCTCTCGTTCCCAGCTTGCTCGTCTGTCTCCCGTCCGCATTTGTTAGGCAGTTAGTGTGTGTCTGTCTGTCTGTCGGTCGGTCTGCCGTACGTTAATAGCTGCCTCTGTCATGTTTGTCGGATTCGTTGTTAACGAATTTATTGCTTAAGGTAAAGGCCGAATTCCTGAAAGATGTTTTTATCTTGACTATCATCTTGCGTGGTGGTGTATGTGTAATGTAGACCATGTTGTACATTTTATGTAAGTCTGCATTTTATGGGTTTTATTTAAATAGTCATTTTAGGTTATAAGGTTGCCACCCTTCTACCGTAAGAGCCCTTAAAAAAATTGCTCCTTCGGTGGCAAGTAATTTGAATGTTGTACCATTTCCACCCCTCTTACTGGGTGCATAGTTTACGTGTTTGTGTGAGTTGTTAAATTTTTTTTAGTTTAAAGTAATCTGGTGTGTTGCAGATTTGCACCAGTGTACTCTTTCAGAGGTTGTTGTGAGCGGTCATGACTACGGCAGTGTTGAAAGGGAGCAGGCAGGCTTCTCAGCCCGAAGGCTCATACTGTTAATATTGCTCTCTCTGTCTCTAAATAAAATTGTAACGTGATATTTCGAGGGTGCTTTTCTGCTTACTATTTTAAATCTGGTTTTGAAAAAGCTTTTAGGAATAAAATTCACATTTGTTAAAAGCAATTTCATTTTCCGTCAGTTACTTCCTGGCAACTACTTCCACGCTCACCTAGTGTGATTAAATGTGTTAATGTTCTTGATGAATCCCTAGTAAATAAAATAAATTCTTTAAGGAAAAAATTTTGAAAGTAAATTGACGGTTCAAAGACAATCACCCAACTCGCCGCTCTGTAGATATGTATCAGCTTAATTTATGGCCAATATTAAGCCTGATGTCCTGCAATGTGTGTTAGTGATATAAACTCAGTCACTTGAAAATAGCTCAAAAGGCCGAATCCTGGGTCGTAATTAAATAAAGAACAATATAGTCAAATGGTGGTGTGTTCATTTAAAATATTTCAGCTTAGAGCTGGATCTAACATATGTTTACCTTTCGCGCTAAAGTTAAATAGGATTGTTACTCACCAGCAATACGAGTAACATGTAATTAGAGCGTGTGAAACTTATAAATAGTATATCGTAATGAATGTGCTGAAAATTAATTTATGTACAACAGCGAAACATTTGAGACAGGTAAATCAGCTAGTGCACCAAACAGCACTTTATACGAATAAAATGTGTTGCGGGAGTTGCAAATGTAAGAAGAGCCCATGTATACAGAGTCTACCGCCATTCAAAACTCGTCGAGGTCACACCCCATGAAGATACTCAGAATCGAAATGATTCGTCCAATAGTATTATTATAACTTCCGTACCGACAAATGTGTTTGTTGCTTTCAACAGACGGCAAATCATCGAGTAAAACTGAAGTGATATCGGGTGTTCCCCAGGGAAGTGTCCTCGGACCTCTGCTGTTCCTGATCTATGTAAATGACCTGGGCGACAATCTGAGCAGTTCTCTTAGGTTGTTCGCAGATGATGCTGTAATTTACCGTCTAGTAAGGTCATCCGAAGACCAGTTTCAGTTGCAATGCGATTTAGAAAATATTGCTGTATATGGTGTGGCAGGTGGCAGTTGACGCTAAATAACGAAAAGTGTGAGGTGATCCACATGAGTTTCAAAAGAAATCCGTTGGAATTCGATTACTCGATAAATATTACCATTCTCAAGGCTATCAATTCAACTAAGTACCTGGGTGTAAAAATTACGAACAACTTCAGTTGGAAAGACCACATAGATAATATTGTGGGGAAGGCGAGCCAAAGGTTGCGTTTCATTGGCAGGACAATTAGAAGATGCAACAAGGCCACTAAAGAGACAGCATACACTACACTCGTTCGTCCTCTGTTAGAATATTGCTGCGCAGTGTGGGATCCTTACCAGGTGGGATTGACGGAGGACATCGAAAGGGTGCAAAAAAGGACAGCTCGTTTTGTATTATTACGTAATAGGGGAGAGAGTGTGGCAGATATGATACGCGAGTTGGGATGGAAGTCATTAAAGCAAAGACGTTTTTCGTCGCGGCGAGATCTATTTACGAAATTTCAGTCACCAACTTTCTCTTCCGAATGCGAAAATATTTTGTTGAGCCCAACCTACATAGGTAGGAATGATCATCAAAATAAAATAAGAGAAATCAGAGCTCGAACAGAAAGGTTTAGGTGTTCGTTTTTCCCGCGCGCTCTTCTGGAGTGTAATGGCAGAGAGATAGTATGATTGTGGTTCGATGAACCCTCTGCCAAGCACTTAAATGTGAATTGCAGAGTAATCATGTACATGTAGATGTAGAAGACATTCAAATGGGCTATCATTGCTCCTGTAATTTAATGATGGTCATTCAGGATGACTGGTTGAGCTATAGGGGGTGGGTGAATCCCTAAGGGACCAAACTGCTGAGGTCATCGGTCCTAGACTTACACACTACTTACGCTAACTTAAACTAACTTACTCTAAGAACAAAACACACACACACACGCACGCACACACACTCACACACACATACCCGAGGGAGGACTCGAACCTCCGGCGGGAGGGGTCGTGAAATCCGTAACATGGCGCCTCAAACCGCGCGGCCACGCGCATAGGTCCTTGCATTAATAGAACAATAAGGGTCAAAGAGTTAATTCACATTCGCAAGGGCCGACATCAAGTTACATGAAATACTCAACATTCATGAGTAGAAAAATTTGTGAAAGAAGAAATACAAGTGCATCATGTGCATAATTTTGACGAAATAGTTTACTGTTAATTCTTATGGTCGATATTTTTCATCTAATCTGTGGCTACAGATCACACCCAATGAAGCAGTAACATTCTTGTTCACATTAAATTTAAAAGATCCCTTCAAGGGTCGCAATGAGAATGTCCCGGTCACTGTGCCACTGCACCTACCGTGGCCAGCCTCTCATCGAAACGGTTTCCGCTCTCCAAGTATCTGCGCTCTGTCACTAGCCTCGACTAGGCTGCCTCTCTCACTGCAAATATTCGTGTTGCACCATGGCTTTCATAGGGGCGATGGACTGTTCCTGCGGTCATCAACATACAGACATCACTGAACAGAAGCACCTGCCAGCCTAGTGACAGGCATTACAGAGCAACTGCACAGGACGCAAGAACAGTCAGAACGCTGACGATGCGAATGATGTCAGCCAGTGCCTTTGAAAGCTGATCTTGGGAGATCTTATAACTCCGGCGGAGCTTCAGAAAGAGGTGACTAGGCAGCTGTCTTTAAGCAGGCTTCAACTTGAAGGTCTTCGTTCCCGTTTGTCCTGTATCTGCTCCTTAATCTGATAGATTTCACAAAATGGTTCGCATGGCTCTGAGCGCACGACCGTTACGGTGGCAGGTTCGAATCCTGCCTCGGGCATGGATGTGTGTGATGTCCTTGAGTTAGTTCGGTGTGCCCTGATGTGGCCAACATTGACTGGTGGACGGAGGGTATGGTGGAGCACTTCCTCGAGTTGGTGGCAGCGTCGAAGTATCAAAAATTCAAATGGCTCTGAGCACTATGGGACTTAACATCTATGGTCATCAGTCCCCTAGAACTTAGAACTACTTAAACCTAACTAACCTAAGGACAGCACACAACACCCAGCCATCACGAGGCAGAGAAAATCCCTGACCCCGCCGGGGATCGAACCCGGGAATCCGAGCGTGGGAAGCGAGAACGCTACCGCACGACCACGAGATGCGGGCAGTCGAAGTGTCATACCCGATTTTAGTGAAGAAGTCAGCACTCAAACGTTCGTCTTACGAAGCTCGAACGCTAAGTACTTGACCATGACCGACATTCGGCACCTACACACAGATACATCAGTTACATAATAGACGCGTAAAATTCCTTTTTCGATTTTCTAGGAATTGCCAGAGTAGTGCATCTTACAACTTGCATATTACATTGTTTTAATGGCCTCTCAAAGGTGTACAAAGTTTGAAGTAAATCCGTGAACCCAGCGTCGTTGCCTCCCATTGTTAGAACATTTACTAAGTTTACATTTTTATAATTTTATAATATTAGTTGTGAAACTAATAAGATCTTAATCGACTCAATTTTGCTAACTTCACATTACTCACTTTTCCAAGGAAAAAAAAAGGAAACTAGATATTCTCATTACACTGGATACTAACCTACTCTTGATACCTTTAGAAAATGAAATTAAATAACTTGTTTCAAAGAGAACCCTCTGAACCGTTGTCCTACCCAATTCATTAGAAAATCAAAATTACAATCTCACCACAGTTATTTAAAGGGAATAGGAAGCCTGGGATCACTGGTAATGGACACGCTTCTGATTGTTTTACAATTTTAATTTGACTCAAAACAAATTTTATTACAGACTTCACTCCGGACGTTTGCCCGCTTACTGATGCAATACACTAATCTTCACATTAATTGAATTACATAAACACGAGTAAGAATCATATTTATTTGCGTCCGCAACCCTCAATCACTGATGGTAAATACGGTGAATAATCACAAACAATCGTTCTTGTTTAACCATGTTTCAAAAGACTAATAACATCATACACTTCCAACCAAAGTTACACAGCCACACAATGCCACAACTTCATAAACAAAAAGAAATCCCAAAGCTTAATAAAACTGAACTGCCCAGGTAAAGGTCCACAGTGAAACATGTTAATACCAAAATACAAGGTGGGCCAACCAAGGTCGCAGAACTTGCACACAGAAATAATAATGATTTGCATGTTCATTAAATATACACTAATGATTAAAGTAAGTGTTAAATAAGAATGGCTACTAATAACTCAACCAGTAAAATAAATTACAGAAACACTAATATTATGGCAGGGTGACCCATTTAACTAACGGACATAATGACTCAGGATGATTCCCAAACTGCGCTTAGCTTTAGAGAACAGCGTCAAGGCCAATAGCAGTGTTTGGAAGCAATAACGCAACTGCCGGCAGACAACACAAGCGTTCACTGCCCACGGCTTGCGCAAAGGGTCACGTAGCAGGAGGTATACAGGGTGAGTCACCTAACATTACCGCTGGATGTATTTCGTAAACCACATCAAATACTGACGAATCGATTCCACAGACCGAACGTGAGGAGAGGGGCTAGTGTAATTGGTTAATACAAACCATAAAAAAATGCACGGAAGTATGTTTTTTAACACAAACCTACGTTTTTTTAAATGGAACCCCGTTAGTTTTGTTAGCACATCTGAACATATAAACAAATACGTAATCACTGCCGTTTTTTGCATTGTAAAACGTTAATTAAATCCGGAGATATTGTAACCTAAAGTTGACGCTCGAGTACCACTCCTACGCTGTTCGACCGTGTGCATCGGAGAGCACCGAATTACGTAGGGATCCAAAGGGAACGGTGATGGACCTTAGGTGCAGAAGAGACTGGAACAGCACATTACGCCCACATGCTAACACCTTTTTATTGGTCTTTTTCACTGACGCACATGTACATTACCATGAGGGGTGAGGTACACGTACACACGTGGTTTCCGTTTTCAATTACGGAGTGGAATAGAGTGTGTCCCGACATGTCAGGCCAATAGATGTTCAACGTGGTGGCCATCATTTGCTGCACACAATTGCAATCTCTGGCGTAATGAATGTCGTACACGCCGCAGTACATCTGGTGTAATGTCGTCGCAGGCTGCCCCAATACGTTGTTTCATATCCTCTAGAGTTGTAGGCACATCACGGTACACATTCTCCTTTAACGTACCCCACAGAAAGAATTCCAGAGGTGTAAGATCAGGAGAACGGGCTGGCCAATTTATGCGTCCTCCACGTCCTATGAAACGCCCGTCGAACATCCTGTCAAGGGTCAGCCTAGTGTTAATTGCGGAATGTGCAGGTGCACCATCATGCTGATACCACATACGTCGACGCGTTTCCAGTGGGACATTTTCGAGCAACGTTGGCCGATCATTCTGTAGAAGCGCGATGTTTGTTGCAGCTGTTTGGGCCCCTGCAATGAAGTGAGGACCAATGAGGTGGTCGCCAATGATTCCGCACCATACATTTACAGTCCACGGTCGCTGTCGCTCTACCTGTCTGAGCCAGCTAGGATTGTCCACGGACCAGTAATGCATGTTTCGTAGATTCACTGCCCCGTGGTTTGTGAAACCCGCTTCATCGGTAAACACGTAGAACTTCAACGCATTCTCTGTTAATGCCCATTGACAGAATTGCACTCGATGATTAAAGTCATCACCATGTAATTGCTGATGTAGCGACACATGAAACGGGTGAAAGCGGTGACGATGCAGTATGCGCATGACACTACTTTGACTCCGTCCACCGGCATCGCAATGTCCCGTGTACTCATGTGTGGGTTCATGGCAACAGCAGCTAACACACCAGCGGCACCCGCTTCTCCTGTGACGGGCCTGTTACGGACCCGTTTGCGTGCTACGACCGTACCTGTTGCATACAGTTGGCCGTAGATGTTTTGCAATGTGCGGCACGTTGGATGCTCTCTGTCCGGGTACCTTTCTGCATACACCCTGCTGGCTTTAGCTGCATTTCGTCGACACTCGCCATAGATGAGTATCATCTCCGCCTTTTCAGAGTTCGAATACACCATGGTCACAGTTCCTACAAAGCTACACCATCACAGACGTCTGGTAACACGGTGTACTACAGTTGGTCTGCGTGCGGAGACGAATGCAGAATAACAATAGCAGCAAGCGCTACACGCGGACACTGCGACAGCTAGACCAAACCACAACAGTGCACTACAGCCACACTCGTAAACACGGGCCTCATCGTAAACATGTCCCTGCAGATGCTGCTCGCCGACCGTGGCCCGTGTTTGTTACAACACGCAACTGAACGTCGGAGGTTTCAAGCGTCAACTTTAGGTTACAATATCTCTGGATGTAATTAACATTTTACAATGCAACAAACGGCACTGATTACGTATATATTTATATGTTCAGATGTGCTAACAAATCTAACGTGGTTCCATTTAAAAAACGTATGTTTGTGTTAAAAAACATACTTCCGTGCATTTTTGTATGGTTTGTATTAAACAATTACACTAGCCCCTCTCCTCACGTTCGGTCTGTGGAATCGGTTCGTCAGTATTTGATGTGGTTTACGAAATATATCCAGCGGTAACGTTAGGTGACTCACCCTGTATATTTAGATATAATCCGACCGGCATCACAATGAGCGGTCCTGACAATCCATAACCGCGCCGACGCCAGGGAACTAGCAGTCTTAACAAATGGCCTGCAGCACAAGTAGATTGCAATGAAAACAAGGTGAAATCACAGCCACACTGGAATAAATAATAAACAAAACACCAAATTCTTACGGAGCAATACTCTAACATTACCCGTCTCCCAGTAAGTTAGCGGGAAACTTCAGAGATCATTTCCAGTTCCCTTAAGGCCCTTTCAACATTAAATAAATATACCAAATGCTGCCGTGACAAATGATTAAACCATCAACTCTACGGCTGTCGGGTACATACACAACCGCAGCCAGACCGAAAGCTCGCAATATGCGCTAAAAGAAGTTAAAATTTGCATGAAAACCGCTTAAAGGAACACACTCCACGGATAAACGGAAACTGAAGGTGGAACATAAGTCTCCTTAAAAATAGCCGCTGTGGAACCACGTTCAGAACAATCTCCGACAGCTACCTATGCCACCATAAGTTTCAAAGACAGAATAAAAGTCATATGTAACTTGGAGCTTGCAAATTACTAGCTGGGAAGCTTTTCAGCGTGAGGCGACGATTCCACTACAAATATGCACGTCAAGGCGCCCAATGATTGGTACCATGCATCCGGTGCACGCTGAAAGACAAGGACGGAGAGCACGGAGAGGCCCATGTACCAATGTTAGGGACGCGGGCTTGTTTTCAGTACAAGTTGGCTCGTTGAACGCCGACTTCACACTCACTCGTCACACGTTCACCCGGAAAACCGCCGGGACAGAAGTCAAAGATAGCAGGACATCCGAATATCCATATCATCGAAGCAGGTGGACCATCCTAGAGCCAGCCGCCACGACTCACCCTCTAAGTAGTATGCCTCCACTTTCTTACTTTAATAAACTACATACAATTATTTAGTTTTCCAAGTCTACAAGTGTGTGTGAATACCTAATGGACCAAACTGCTGAGGTCATCGGTCCCTAGGATTACAGACTACTTAAGCTAACTTAAACTAACTAATGCTAAGAACAACACACACACACACACACACACACACACACACACACACACACATACACACACACACACACACACGTACACACATGCCCGAGGGAGGACTCGAACCCCCGGCGGGAGGGGCCGCACAGTCCGTGACATGGCGCCCTGAACCACTCGGCCACTCCATGCGGCTTAGTTTTCCTCTCAATATATAGTAACTGTAAGAAATGGTTTAAGGTAACACTTTTTGGAACTAATGTTGATATGCTGAAGCCAAACCTCTCTTCATAAAAGTTTATATACACACAGGAGTCGCTTTATTTTACATGGATGATGAAATAAATTCTTTTAAGGAGTTTAGTTGAGAATAGGATGCAATAATAGTCCCACAGATTCTTCATGTCTCTTATTCATTAGAGAGACCAGACAAGATATAATGTCGACCTTTAAGAAGCATTCTAAAAGTAAAATGGCGTAATTGTGGCCAATACCCTATTTTCCCTGAAGAAGTCTTGCTTATACGGCTAAGATTTACGTGAAACGACTGATTATGGCCTAAGAGCTTGTTGTTGCCCTCTCGTATAAACTATACTGAAGTTAACAACAAATATTTAATATTTTGTCGAGCACAACAATTCAGGGCTTGTCAACCATTCCCAGCTGACTGCTTCCTTATAAATAAGTCTATTTGGGGTGTAACTCGTTCCACATAAAAGACTTTGACAAAACAGAATCCATGGGGCACATCTGCCAACCGTATCTCGACGCTGTCCACTGGGTCAACAAAGAGCGCATTTGCTGTCATAGAAGTGGTATTCCCGAAACTGAGTGACGAGGGTAAAAGCTTGGAGGTCTTCAGGCCTAATGATTTCCTCATTTCTCTGTGAGAATACTGCCAACTGTATCTCGACGCTGTCCACTGGGTCAACAAAGAGCGCATTTGCTGTCATAGAGGTGGTATTCCCGAAACTGAGTGACGAGGGTAAAAGCTTGGAGGTCTTCAGGCCTAATGATTTCCTCATTTCTCTGTGAGAATACTGCCTAATCACAACAGATTATACAATGTTTTGATCACATTTCTCTCCCCTTAACCATCGTTAAATAACCGTTAATAAATCGTATCAGATATCAGCAGCACACTATTGAAATGTACAAGTAACGCTCTTCTGCTGCAAGTTTCAGTTCTCTGTTACCTTTAGAACGGCCATCAGAGTGCATTAGTGATGTTGGTGTTTACAGTTGTTATCAGGTCTGGTGGCGCATATAAGCGTCAGATGTTGAATGATCACTATGAAGGACACGGGGATGCTGTGTGCTCGTTAAGTGTTATCACACTTCCTAAACTGCACCATTTTGGGTCTGTTATTGGCTAACTGGTCGCATTGTACAACATCGACAGTTGTGGGGCACTGGAATCTGTCATTGTCTCAGTGCTAGACTGTACCGGCACCTGAGGGCACGAAAACGTGTCGTGAAGATACCACGTCTGACCACCACAAGGTGGGATCGCCATATTGTGCACCAAGCACGTGATAACTCATTCACATATGGGTCACTAACCGAGAATAAGCAACGCGCTCCCGGCAACACACTGTGTAACCCTGCTCCATTGGTCAGATACCAGAAGCAGCCGGACTCGCGAATTACCGTCCCCTGACAGCAACGCCACCATGTTGAATAATGCTTTTCGTGCTGCTACAGGACGTCATTATGCGACTCAAACTGTCCGCAATAGGCTGCATGATGCGCAACTTCATTCCCAACGTCCATGGCGAGGTCCATCTTTGCAACCACGACACCATGCAGCGCGGTGCAGATTGGTCCAACAACATGCTGAATGGACCGCTCGGATTGGCATCACGTTCTCTTCACCGATGAGTGTCGCATATGCCTTCAACCAGACTATCGTCGGAGACGTGTTTGGAGGCAACCTGGTCAGACTGGACGTCTTCGACACACTGTCCTGCGAGTGCAGCAAGGTGGCGGTTCTCTGTTGTTTTGAGGTGCCATTATGTGGGGCCGACGTAAGCCGCTGGTGGTCATGGAAGGCGCCGTAACGGCTGTACGATACGTGAATGCCATCCTCCGACCAATAGTGCAACCATAATGGCAGCGTACTGGCGAGGCATTCGTCTTTATGGCCGACAGTTCGCACCCCGATTGTAAATGACTTCCTTGAGGATAAAGACATAGCTCGACTAGTGGCCAGCATGTTCTCCAGACATTAACCCTATCGAAAATGCCTGAGATAGATTGAAAAGGGCACTTTATGGACGACCTGACGCACCAATCTCTCTGAGGGATCTACGCCGAAGCGCCGTTGAGGAGTGGGCAGTCTTGATGAACTTGTGGATAGTATGCCACGATGAATACAGGTATGCCTCAGTGCGAGAGGCACTGCAAGGCATAGCTACTGGGTATTAGAGGTACCGGTGTGTACAGCAATCTGGACCACCACCACCTCTGAAGGTCTCGCTGTATGGTGGTACAACATTCAATGTGTGGTTTTCATGAGCAATGAAAAGGGCGGAAATGATGTTTATGTTGATCTCTATTCCAATTTTTTGTACAGGTTCCTGAAGTCTCGGAACCGGGATGACCGGGATGACGCTAGACCAAGTGAGGTGGCTCAGTGGCTAGTACACTGGACTCGCATTCAGGAGGACAACCTCCCTCCCCGTCCCAAGAAAATGGCGGAATGATTTCTTTGCAAAGGGAACATCATCCTTTTGTAATCCGAGCCTGTGTTCTGTCTCTAATGTTCTCTCTGTCGATGGTATGTTAAACTCTGATCTGTCTCCGTCCTTCCTTCGCAATAAAAACACATAAATTTTTCTAGTTTCACAGACTTTGAGGTAAGGGCATAAAATTTTGTAACAAATTGTGATTCCTACGTAAACTTCACAGTCCTTCCAAACCACAGTGGCAATAATTTATTACAAATCCAATTCGGAAGGAATACCTTGGAGTCGCTCGCGAAGAACTACGATGTTACTGCGAACTTAAAACTCTTTAAACGATGTTACCGACGAAGGAAATCTACAGCAGTGATTTCCAGTTCTGTGATGGGCAGTGTGCGAGGGGCGTTCAATTCTTTTTCTCGGTAATTTCGCGTGAAAAAATGTGGAATTGGTAGTGGGACATGGTGAAATATCCCCACTCGAGTCCTTATAGTTTCATTAAGTTCTGATAGGTGGTGGCGTCTATAAAAGAGTTGCATTCCAGCCAGAGAGCTGTCTGAACAGTTGGGTAATCGATAGCTCGTGCAACGGCTCCTGCTGGAATGCTATCTTTGATGTGAAGGGGCGCGGTACGTTTGCCGAGACTGGCTTTGACGCCGTTTTCCGACAGAGCAGTGACTGAAGCAGCACGGGTAGTAGAGGTCTGCGGGACAACGGGCCGGCTGTTGGTTTTACCACCCGTGTGACTTCAAAGTTTGTCTGGCTGAACAACTTATTCCTTTGGTCGATCAGATTTTGTGTCGAGCGGTGGGTCGTCGTCATCGACACGTCTCCAAGCGGCTGCGAGGTTTTCTACTGTTTGTTACCGCACACCGACTCTGAATTGTCGTTTGTGAACTACCTTTGGTTCGTTGCTTTCGTGCCGAGAGCACGTGGCATTCGTAAAGACATTTCTTGCTCCCTGCTGTGAGCGTGATAATTGTGACTGGTTCGTCTCCAGTGCGTGTTTGTTTCTTACTGCTTCTATTTCGGTTGAGCCTCCTGTTATTGCTCCCTGTTCCTGTGGCCAGGCGATTTGAGGGGCATGTCGCTCGCACCAAAACATAACAGCTTCAGGTTGGTAACTTCTACAGAGTAGTGACTTGATCGTGTGTTTTAAATTATTAATGAACTGCATTTTTTTATGTTCAGTGTGTCATTATTCTTGACGTTTGTACGTTGTGCACCACATCTCCAAGTCTCTTTGTTTAGATATTTGGAGCCCGCAAACTTGTGCTTCTTACTGGGCAAATCTTGTTGCCTGTATTTTGATAGGATATACTTCCAAGGCGAACTTCTGTTTAATGTAGACGAGATTCATCAGCCTACCGTTTGCGTCTCTCTTCCACCTATGTTTCCCGTCCTGCGCACGTTTCCACCTCTTGGCGTGATTTGAAGCGAAATCTCCATTGGCCGCTGAACTTTTTTACAGTCGGAAGTAAGCAGGGGGTGACTGCCTTAGTCAACTACCTCATTACCTTTTAATGGCTTATCACACCTACATTTTCTACGCTGTAATCTGATGACTAAAGATTTTTTTTCGTTTCACCTAAAAGTTACTTCTCTATTCATCAGGTTATCAATCGACGTTTGTGCATTGAGACGCGTGCCTTTCGTTGCTTACAAAAGAGGGAGTGCGATGAGTGACGTATCAGGCGTTTCGGTTCGTCTGGACCACATTTTCCGATTCCTGGTGGATTCGCATCAAGTGACTTTAATTGTATTTCTTTCCTTTCAATGAACTTCCTTTCAGATGAACCTGAATAATTTGTTGTATGCTGCGACGAAACGTGCTCTTTCTGGCATACAAAAACGGCAACATCATCAGATCTCTCACCAGTCCAACACACATGGGACATGGTGAAGTCGGAAGTTACTCGTTCTCCAGAGCATTTCACATTCATTGTTGACATGCAATAAAAAGGTGCAAGAGGTTTGTAAAAATCACTCACAGGATGCCATTCGTCACCTTCACGATCGCATTCGAGAACGCCTGCGTTGCTGCCACAAGAGGCAACACTGGGTAATGATGCGACTGTTGGGGCATCCTTTACTGTGACAGGTGGTGGTTCAGTGGGTCTGAATTTGTTATCATATGCTCCTTCAAAGATATCCTACGTCTCACATCAATAAAATGACCCTGACCGTGAGGGTGTTGCATTTTATTTCCGGCATGTGGAAAAAGCTATCCATACATCGTCGATATTTTGTTATCGACCAGTCGGTGAGTATTCTAATCAGCAGTCGCATTTGGCAAATGGTTGGTTGGTTGGTTGGTTTTGGAGGAGGAGACCAGACAGCGAGGTCATCGGTCTCATATGATTAGGGAAGGACGGGGAAGGAAGTCGGCCGTGCCGTTTCAAAGGAACCATCCCGGCATTTGCCTGGAGGGATTTAGGGAAATCACGGAAAACCTAAATCAGGATGGCCGGACGCGGGACTGAACCGTCGTCCTCCCGAATGCGAGTCCAGTGTGGTAGCTGCTGCGCCACCTAGCTCGGTCGGCAAATGGTTCAAATGGCTCCAAGCACTATGGGAGTTAACATCTGAGGTCATCAGTCCTCTAGACCTAGAACTACTTAAACCTAACTATCCTAAGGACATCACACACATCCATGCCAAAGGCAGGACTTAAGCGCCTAGAAGCGCTCGGTCACAACGGCCGGCCCGCATTTGGCACCTGTATTTACATGGATGTTGCAAGCTTTTTGTTAAATTATCGTACATGGGCTTTACACGAACTAAGGAAACTCACGTTCAGAAGAAACAGAACCCTTGAACGATTAGAGATAGGATGTCATTTATTTAGGACACGCAGATTTGTATGTTCTGCAGAAATGATAAGCATTTCAGTCTCCTCAGTTCAGCATGTATCCTACTGCCTAGTAGGCACAGGGCACTGATAATTTGTTCCATATATGACTGGATCCAAGCGTATAAGGTGCGAATGGCACCCTGTGGTATAGCCAACCAATCTGCATTCACCTGGTTCCAAAGTTGATCTTCACCTGTCATTTCACTATATCCCACACACTTTCAATTGGCGACGAGTCTGATGATCAGGCGGACCAGAACAAAAGGCTGACATTCTGTGACACATAGAAGACACGTGTCCGTGCAGAAACATGTTGTCGTGCATTGTCTTACTGAATAATGGCGTCTTGGGTGTTGTACAGGAGGGGGTGTGGCTAAGGGTCGCTGGATGTCATTCACGTAGGCCACACAGGTGACAGTGCCCTGGTCAAGCACCAACTGTGATACGTTCTTGTATCGAATAGTACCTGACACCATAAGACCTTCAGTTAGCGCTGTATGTCTTGTGCGAATGCAGTCACTGTGATGCCGCGCTCCCTGCCTGCGGCAAACCAAAATGGGACCACCATTTTCAAAGAAACGGAACCTGGATACGTCCAGAAACACCATGTGATGCCATTACTGCCCCAGTAACGTCGTTCCACACAACATTGCCATCTAGCATGCTCATTCGTCAAATGGATGTGGAGAATCAGAAGACTGGCACGTGACTCATGCCGTAATATACGGCGACAGACTGTCAACCCTGACAGCGTACGACGTTTCCCACTGTTCCACTGTTGCGCCAGAGCGGAGGAGGACGCAGATCTGTACGGCAGTGCTATTCAGAAAAGATGTCGATCCAGGTGGTGCTCTGGGTGGTGCGACCTGACCCATCTCGTCGTATTCTACGGCCTTCTATGAACAATGCTCCACACACCCGTTGCACAGGCGAAAGACTTCGTCCCACACGAGCAGTAATTTCCCATGTGGATACTGTCCGCAGCTCGTGGTCTAGTGGCTGGCCTTAGTGCCTTTGAATTACAGGGGCCCAGGTTCGATTTCCGGCCGGGTTGGGGATTTTCTCTGCCCTGAGACTGTGTCTTTGTGTTGTCCACATCATTTCATCATCATCATAATCATTCCTGACAGTGGCTCGACTCGATTGCGTGAAAAATTGAACTGTGTAAAAATTGGGACTTTGTATGGGTGCTGATAACCGAGCACAGCCGGCCGTTGTGGCCGAGCGGTTCTAGGTGCTTCAGTCTAGAAACGCGCTGCTGCTACGGTCGCAGGTTCGAATCCTGCCTGGGGCATGGGTGTGTGTGATTTAAGTAGTTCTAAATCTATGAGACTGATGACCTCAGATGTTAAGTCCCATAGTGCTCAGAGCCATTTGAACCATTTTTTGAGTTCCCCACAAACCAAACACCATCATCAGATGGTGTACAACACATTCTTCCAATAATGCGCTCTCTTTCAAACTCACTGATTGACGGTAAGATTCAAGCATATGTCTGCGAGGCTTCCTACACGTCTGCTCTAGTTACACTGATCCAATTGCCTCGGTTTATAGCGACAACGTGAGACGCAGGCACATTTTACCGACATGTGGTGTTGTGCTGCGGTATCGACGTTGATCTGGAACCCGCTGACGGATATGGTTCAAATACTAACATTTCTGTAGAACATACTAGAGTATATATTCTGTGAATATGAACGTCCTATCTCAAGTCATTCTAAGTGTTCTGTTTTTCTTTCTGAACATGACGGTAGTTGAGAAAAAGGAGTTCGTCCAACAGACTGTGTAGAAAGATAGGCTTACTGATACCTTATCACAATAAGTTCACCCTATAATCGTATGTCAATTTTTTAAGGTTGCAGGATTTTTCCGTGGAGTTGAGAGTTTACATGAACCTATATTTCACACTGTTTGTGTCGGACTGACCCATATTTAAGTTGCCCACCGGTGTGGCCGAGCGGTTCTAGGCGCTTCAGTCTGGAACCGCGCGACAGCTACGATCGCAAATTCGAATCCTGCCTCGGGCATGGATGCGTGTGATGTCCTTAGTTTAGTCAGGTTTAAGTAATTTTAAGTTATAGGGGACTGATGACCTCAGCTGTTAAGTCCCATAGTGCTCAGAGCCATTTGAACCACATTAAAGTTCTCATCGTAGAGTCATCATCGACTGTTGGTGTGCTTCAGTTTGCCTACTGAAGTCCGAGGTACACAGGTTTGCTTTTCAGCTGGGTGCTGCTGGATCGTCAGTGGGAACTTGGCACGCGGAGGTCGGTGCCTTTAAAGAGACGCGGACAGCGGAACCGTTTCTCTTGAGGGGGATGCCTTAATTAGCGGCCACTGCGGGCAGAATCGATGGCTGACACGCCAGCTGCCCTGCGCTCTGGCACAGAATCCATTACGGTCAAAGATCGGGAAAAGCAATGTGTTCATCGTCAAACCTTTTGTATAAGAAACTTTAGAGAACAACCGACTAAGGTTTTGCACAATTTGTCACAATTACATCCACGGGATCTATCTCAAAAAGTAAATCTACCTGTTTTTCTAATACTAGCTTTTTGCCCGCTGCTTCGCTTGCATATGTGTATTTCATACATATGTGGCATGCTGGTATATGTCACCCACATTTATCACTTTCGACACATATTTCTATACGTATTTCGTAGTGTCTGTAGGATTTTTGCCTTACAGCTAAATTTGAATCATTGGTTTCAAAAAATGGTTCAAATAGCTCTGAGCACTATGGGACTTAACATCTGAGGTCATCAGTCCCCTAGAACTTAGAACTACTTAAACCTAACTAACCTTAAGACATCACACACATCCATGCCCATAGCAGGATTCGAACCTGCGACCGGAGCGGTCGCGCGGTTCCAGACTGTAGCGCCTAGAACCACTTGGCCACACTGAATCATAAAGGAACGTGTCATTCTGCCAGGAGAGTGTAGAAAATATAGTGGATAATGGTTCAACCTTTTAGGTGAGGAACTGGAATGAGAATATAAAGAACACATTATTAATATCAGGTCATTTCTGTACAAGCACCCACACTGGTCGTTTTCTTTGTAGCAATTAATATGCGCTCCAAAACTGATAGATACTGCTTCAATAAGTGTGACAGAGATATGCTACTAATACGTCACTGCCTTTGGACGCCCCCCTCCCCCCTACTATGGTTGAAACTAGCTACCACATGAATTAAGAATCCCAATATTTTTACATGTCACGACTTCTCAAACGTACAATAAGCCTCATTCTCACAGGTCTTATTCCTCCTGCATTACTCTTGTACAAGTCATTACACGAACAACATAAATAACGTTTCATGTATATCTCACATATGGTATAAACGGCTCCTAACATTCCTGAGCTATGCTTCTTTTCACTCCCACACCCATCCATTATGCAGGTACGGGGTTCTTGTCCCCACAGTCCAATCAGCCAGTAAATGATATGTACATCACGTTTGGTGGAAATCATTCTAATAGTTTAAGAGATGATCTGGAACGTAAGCCTACATACAGGGTGTTTCAAAAATGACCGGTATATTTGAAACGGCAATAAAAACTAAACGAGCAGCGATAGAAATACACCGTTTGTTGCAATATGCTTGGGACAACAGTACATTTTCAGGCGGACAAGCTTTCGAAATTACAGTAGTTACAATTTTCAACAACAGATGGCGCTGCAAGTGATGTGAAAGATATAGAAGACAACGCAGTCTGTGGGTGCGCCATTCTGTACGTCGTCTTTCTGCTATAAGCGTGTGCTGTTCACAACGTGCAAGTGTGCTGTAGACAACATGGTTTATTCCTTAGAACAGAGGATTTTTCTGGTGTTGGAATTCCACCGCCTAGAACACAGTGTTGTTGCAACAAGACGAAGTTTTCAACGGAGGTTTAATGTAACCAAAGGACCGAAAAGCGATACAATAAAGGATCTGTTTGAAAAATTTCAACGGACTGGGAACGTGACGGATGAACGTGCTGGAAAGGTAGGGCGACCGTGTACGGCAACCACAGAGGGCAACGCGCAGCTAGTGCAGCAGGTGATCCAACAGCGGCCTCAGGTTTTCGTTCGCCGTGTTGCAGCTGCGGTCCAAATGACGACAACGTCCACGTATCGTCTCATGCGCCAGAGTTTACACCTCTATCCACACAAAATTCAAACGCAGCAACCCCTCAGCGCCGCTACCATTGCTGCACGAGAGACATTCGCTAACGATATAGTGCACAGGATTGATGACGGCGATATGCATGTGGGCAGCATTTGGTTTACTGACGAAGCTTATTTTTACCTGGACGGCTTCGTCAATAAACAGAACTGGCGCATATGGGGAACCGAAAAGCCCCATGTTGCAGTCCCATCGTCCCTGCATCCTCAAAAAGTACTGGTCTGGGCCGCCATTTCTTCCAAAGGAACCATTGACCCATTTTTCAGATCCGAAACGATTACTGCATCACTCTATCTGGACATTCTTCGTGAATTTGTGGCGGTACAAACTGCCTTAGACGACACTACGAACACCTCGTGGTTTATGCAAGATGGTGCCCGGCCACATCGCACGGCCGACGTCTTTAATTTCCTGAATGAATATTTCGATGATAGTGTGATTGCTTTGGGCTATCCGAAACATACAGGAGGCGGCGTGGATTGGCCTTCCTATTCGCCAGACATGGACCCCTGTGACTTCTTTCTGTGGGGACACTTGAAAGACCAGGTGTACCGCCAGAATCCAGAAACAATTGAACAGCTGAAGCAGTACATCTCATCTGCATGTGAAGCCATTCCGCCAGACACGTTGTCAAAGGTTTCGGGTAATTTCATTCAGAGACTACGCCATATTATTGCTACGCATGGTGGATATGTGGAAAATATCGTACTATAGAGTTTCCCAGACCGCAGCGCCATCTGTTGTTGAAAATTGTAACCACTGTAATTTCGAAAGTTTGTCTGCCTGAAAATGTACTGTTGTCCCAAGCATATTGCAACAAACGGTGTATTTCTATCGCTGCTCGTTTAGTTTTTATTGCCGTTTCAAATATACCGGTCATTTTTGAAACACCCTGTACATTGATTTGTGTATTATAAATGTATTTCGATGTACAATAAGTACACAGCAACTCCGGAGTTTTCTCTCTGTAGTCTTCTCAAATCTGTAGCGCTGCAAAACTACAACTGATGAAGTTGGAGAAATGCAACAGCGAATAGTACGTTCCTGAGAAGATTTGAGAAATGATACAGTATAGGGGTGATTGCCAGAACAGTTCCGAGTGCAGAGTAAAGTATAACATGCAATATGTTAAAACAGTATTATCTGTATTGTTAAGCAAGACCGTGACTGAAATTTTAGCACTATCAGATGGAGACTTAACCGGAAAGTTTACGTTTCAAGTATGTATTGAAATCAGTGGCCCTTCGTTTGCAGACTGAAAAGACTTTTCCTTTCATAGTGTACCATCACCCGTGTCATTAATCGCTAACAATTGTAATTCATCCTGTACAACAGTAGAGAACGACCTTATGATGATATTTAGTATCTTCTATCATTAATTTGGAGCAGTTCTTATTACCATTTCTTCATGGCTATAGGTTAAGGAGAGCTTCTCGTAATTTTCGTAAATTGTCATTGCCGTCTGCCTATTTCTCTTTGTCACTAATGAATAAATTAGAAAATTCTGTGCTGGTACAAGTACTGCTCATTCTGCCAACAATAATAACTATCAAAAAGGGCTCTCGTACTGCAGACGTAACGAATAGGGGAAGTAATTTGAGTGCTTCTGTGCCACACCCTTATGTATCTTTCTCCAGGGGAGAACTAAAAAGGGAACACTAATTTTGTAATGCTTAAAGTGTTTCAGGATAATGGAAGCAGCCCGATGGCCTTCTGAAAACAATGTTGAATAAATAACCATCATAAGAAAATTAAACGCGACTCAGAATGTTTAGTGTCATCTTCTACTAACGTCTCAAATTACCGGCAGCATGTATCCAAATTACCTTGAAGTTGCGCTTCTCTATGCTCTTATTTTCCTTGAAAATTTGTTTCACGTACTACCGTACAGAAAGTCAGTTGTTGTTCGACAGTTGTCCAAGGACATGTCAATAATGGTGTTTCCAAATATTCACGTACATCTTTTAGTGATCAGAGTTTGCAAATGTTTGTCATGATTAAAGCCCATTAGCATATATAACTATATTTCGCTCTCCATTTTCCACATTACATCAAAAACATAAAAAGTATCAAGAAAAATAGAACAAAAGCAAATTAAGAATTGCTGACAGAAAATAAAACTGAGACAACTAAACTAACAAATGTTCAAGGATTGGGCAAATATATTGCGAGTGGAATATGCGACAGATGGTAATAATTGAGTTTTTAGAAAACCGCGCGACCGCTACGGTCGCAGGTTCGACTGCAGCCTCGGGCATGGATGTGCGTGATGTCCTTAGGTTAGTTAGGTTTAAGTAGTTCTAAGTTCTAGGGAACTGATGACTTCCTCTGTTAAGTCCCACAGTGCTCAGAGCCATTTGAAGCCGTAGACGTCACACATTGTCAAGCTCTTCGTGGTTTTGTTGTCATTCAGCATTTTCCGTAGATGCTCACGACAGCAGGATGTGAACAGCCGACCGTCTCTGAGGAGCTCGTTCCTAGGTTACGACTCAGAAGTCGCTTTCTGAGAGGAATCCCCAACTGTGCCCACTATCATCGCTACAATGATTTCACATTCATATCAGCAGCAGTGTCTCGGCAGGAACGTTATGTATGCAGGGATATAACAGAAACGAGCATTCGAAGCAAACAACTGTAAAAATGAGTCTAAAATGCATACCTTAAGAGCTGCGAACACTTGTTCTTCTTCGTTACTGTTAAACACATCACATCTACTGGACAAGTGCTCACAGCTGCTAAGGTATCCATTTTAGAGCCCATGTTCATTAGACATTTTGGTTGAAATAATAGTTCCGGTCACATCCCTGAATATTGACCATTCGTCTTGGGACACCCTCAGTACTTTACTTAGGTGACGTCCATAAAGTGAGCTGAAAATGGGGGGAGCGAGGGAATTCGTGGAAATCCCACCAAATCTCCTCTAATTAGGGAGGTGGAATAGAATTTTTACCTCAACTATTTAATTCAGAGCTTAAACATTACTGAAACTAATAACAATTAGTTTTGTATAATTAATTCCGAGCGTACACTATATTAAAGTGCACACTAATCTCTGTGACCTCTCTAAGCTTAACTGTCACTGTCAGTCCCTGCGTCACTTATGATATTCTGCAATGCACATGAAGTCGATGTTAGTGTTCAGTATGGATTAGTGTCAAATCTGATACTTTAAGAGTATGTTATGCAGCATGAAACCAAATCGAAACACACATACAACCAATAAATTTATCGCCCTCGGAACTAATCTAAAATCAAGTGATTGGAAAGCTACGTAGTCATACAATTCAAAGCAAGATACAACGATGTAGTCTTTCATCTACGTAGTACATCTAATGTGTATATACTGGGGTGAAAAAAGTCATGGGAGACCTCCTGATATCATGTCTGACCGCATTTTCCCTGCGCAGTGCAAGAAATCGGCGTGGCATGGACTCCACAAGTCGATGGAAGTCCTCCGCATATATCCGGAGCCATGCTGCCTCTACGGCCGTGTATAAGTGCGAATGTGTTGCTGGTGCATAATTTCGTGCGTGAACTGACTTCTCAATACCCTAGAAATGCCCGGTGGGATTTGTGTCGCTGGAATTATTCAGCAAGTTCTTCTAACCGACAGCGAACAATTGTGGTCCGGTGACATGGCGCATTGTTATCAATAAAAATTCTATCGTTGTTTGGGAAGAGATTTGTGTCGCTGGAACTTTTCAGAATATTCTTCAAACCGACAGCGAACAGTTGTGGCCCGGTGATATGGCGCATTGTTATCAATAAAAATTCTATCGTTGTTTTGGAAGAGATTTGTGTCGCTGGAACTTTTCAGAATATTCATCAAACCGACAGCGAACAGTTATGGTCCGGGGACATGGCGCATTGTTATCAATAAAAATTCTATCGTTGTTTGGTAAGAGGAAGTGCACGAATGGCAGCAAATGGCCTCCAAGACGAACATAACTATTTACAGTCCATGATCGGTTAAGTTGGACCATAGGACTCAGTTCGTTCTATGTAAACACTACCTACGCCATTATGGAGGAACCACCAGCTTGCACAGTACCTTGTTGACAATGTGGGTCCATGGTTTCGTGGTGTCTACACCACACTGGAATTCTACGATCAGGTCTTACCAACTGAAAACGGGTCTGATCTGTCCAGGCCATAGTTTTCCAGTCTTCTAGGTCCAACTGATATGGTCACAAGCATAGGGGAAGCGCTGTAGGTGATGACGTGCTGTTAGCAAAGACACCCGCGTGGGTCGTCTGCTGCCATAGACTATTAACGCCGAAACTCGTCGCACTGTCCTAACGGAGACATTCGTCGTACATCTTACATCTATTTCTGAGGTTATTTCATCCAGTGTGGTTGTCATTTAGTACAACTCTAGGCAAACGCAGCTGCTTCCGGTCGTTAAGTGAAGACCGTCGACCGCTGCGCCGTCCATGGCGAGAGGTAGTGCCTGAAATACGATATTCTCGGCACACTCTTGACATTGCGATTCTCGGAATATTGAATTATCTAACGATTTCCGAAATGGAATGTCCCATGTGTCCAGCTCCAGCTATCACCCGCGTGGCCATAATAGTGTGGAATGGTTTTCCACGTTAGTCTTGTATCCCAACTACCGAGCGATGTGGCGCGGTGGTTAGCACACTGGACTCGCATTCGGGAGGACGACGGTTCAATCCCGTCTCCGGCCATCCTGATTTAGGTTTTCCGTGATTTCCCTAAATAGCTTCAGGCAAATGCCGGGATGGTTCCTTTGAAAGGGCACGGCCGATTTCCTTCCCCATCCTTCCCTCACCCGAGCTTGCGCTCCGTCTCTAATGACCTCGTTGTCGACGGGACGTTAAACACCAATCTCCTCCTCCTCCTCCTCCTCTGTATCCCAACTACATTAAAGTGCACACCAATTTCTGTGACCTCTCTGAGCTTAACTGTCACTGTCAGTCCCTGAGTCAGCAGTTGGCACGGGCACGGGCGAAATACGCTGACGAAAGAAAAATTGTGACTTGGAAGAGTAATTAATACAGAGTAATGTAATTTCGCCAGTACACCGCCGTTTTATACATTGTATACGTGATAGTACCGCCATCTGTATATGTGCATACCGCTGTCCTTGACTTTTGTCACCTCAGTGTAATGTATTAATAAAATGTCATTTGTTTTAGGAATCCGTCAGAGAAGTTAGTACTATTTTAGTGGAGCCTCTTCGTCCGTCTCTCTATCCGTCCATCCGAATACTGCTCTGGGGTGCCATATTTAAAACAGAGTTTTAATCAAGAGGTAAAAACACTGTTCAATGCACTTTAATTTTTTTTATCCATCTGCAAAACAGAGAATATTCATTTCTCCGTATTCTACCCCACCAGAGGATAAGGGTGGAAGGGCGTCCGACCCACATCTTACCACGTCTCAGAGGCGAATGGGGGTCCAAATTTTTAAGGAAAACCCCTCACGTAATTAGTGGACGCAACGTTATCTACCCGCAACACCAACAAGCCGCATTTGGACAGCGCAAATCCGCAGCGACACGGGACTTGCTTTACGCGACGCGCCGCCTGCCGCGAACCGGTCTGAAGCACGTCAGCCGTCAGCTGCAGCGGAGGCGTAGGTGTGCCCCGCCCCGCCACAGGTTTTTGAGCAGCTCCGCCCTGCGCTACGCAGCGCCGCCTGTCGAAAGCCCTCGCGGTGCACCGGTTTAGCGGCTGGCTCTAGTGCGGCGTGCGGTGGCGTGGTGGGACGCCCGGTGAGAGCACTCGTGTTTCGCGCTTTGATCTGCCGCGGCACCGGCCGGGCTGCAAAACACGGGCGCACCCTCAAACCCCACCCCCTCACCTGTCACGGCGCGCCGTTTGCTGAAGCCCAGGAGCGCAGTGCTGAGTGGGGCAGGCTGCAACTGCTGGCGTGTCGACAAAGTTTCCAAAAGAACAGAGGTCGCAACCTGGTTCCCCTAAGTCACCATTACTGTGTTTCTTTGTTGAATGTGCGTGTGCGTGCGTGTGTGTGTGTGTGTGTGTGTGTGTGTGTGTGTGTGTGTGTATGTGTGTGCGTGAGAGAGAGAGAGAGATCGTCGAAGACAATGGGGGTAAAACTTCTCGGAAGCAGAACTGAGTCAGAGGTTAACGTGTTCCAGAGATTTCTGCTTGTTACCTGGAAACTCTCCTTGCGTTCCTCTTCATTTCGCTCATTGACCATTATCCTCGTGAATTCTCTGGTCACCCCATGAATTCCACCTCGTTTACATGACGTTTACAGTGTGTGGTTACACACTAATGGCACTGGCGAAATACGCGGACGGAAGAAAAATTGTTGCCGGCCTAAGTGGCCGTGCGGTTCTAGGCGCTACAGTCTGGAGCCGAGCGACCGCTACGGTCGCAGGTTCGATTCCTGCCTCGGGCATGGATGTGTGTGATGTCCTTAGGTTAGTCAGGTTTAATTAGTTCTGAGTTCTAGGCGACTGATGACCTCAGAAGTTAAGTAGCATAGTGATCAGAGCCAAAGAAAAATTGCGGCTCGAAAAAGTAATTAATATAGAGTAATGAAATTTTGCCAACGGCCTTGCCGCAGTGGTAATACCGGTTTCCGCCAGATCACCGAAGTTAAGCGCTGTCGGAGTGGGCTAGCACTTGGATGGGTCTCCCGAGCGCTGTTGGCAAGCGGGGTGCACTCAGCCCTTGTGAGGCAAAGTGAGGATATACTTGACTGAGAAGCAGCGGCTCCGGTCTCGTAAACTGACATACGGCTGGGAGAGCGGTGTGCTGACCACATGACCCTCCATATCCGCATCCAGTGACGCCTGTGGTCTGAGGATGACACGGCGGCCGGTCGGTACCATTGGGCCTACCAAGGCCTGTTCGGACTGACTTTCGTTTTAATCAAATTTCAGGATTACATTTCTCTAACCAACATATTTAACAGATTAACATTGACAATGGTATCTTTGTCGCCTTAAAGGCTATCTTGACTAACACCAACTCACCACGTCCAGTCTCAAAGGTATCTAACACTCACGTTCGGCACGGCATGTATTTAAAGCAAACCATATTTGCGTCCTCGTACTGGCACTAATCGCGCCACTGTTACGCAGCTGAAGCGGAATTGGAGTAGACGTCATCTTTCAGCTGTAGAAACACACCTACCAACTTTCCATTCCCTCGCACAAGCCGTTCTTGGCGTTGTGATTTTTTTTGCCGTCAGTGTAGATTTTCAAGTTACATAAATATAAATTTCAGCGAGTGGACTGGTACAAGATGTGCAATGCGTTTATAAAATGCGGGAATGCTTACGCAACGGAAACATTTGAGAGGCCAAGTAGTAGTAGTTGTACCACCTTTACCCTTATTTGTACACTGTTCGCGTTGGGACGCAGTGATGATAAAGAAAGGATGGTTAGAGTTTACCCACGACGTCGTGAAAAGTGGAGCGAAAGTTTCAGTCGGCGGGAGTATGAAATGAAATCGGTCGTGGTATTACAGAGGTACCATTTTCTGGGTTGTTAGGCCGCGTCCTATTCTTCAATCAAATGAGGTTTCGTACCCTATGCTGAGACCTTCTTCAGGATCGTGTTGTTCCCAATGTAGGTTGAGCACTGAACAGTGGACACCACAACATCCTGGAGTATGTCCCAGCAGAGGCGTCGAAACCTCGTTTGTTTGAAAAAATATGACGCGGCCTAACAACGCAGAGGATATAACCTCTGTGACAACGCCACGAAAGGATGTAGACTTACATAGGTAACACCACATTGTCTTCACCCTTTTTAAACCGAGCACCTCGGTCTTGGTCTTCCATTCACATTTTTCTCCTTTAGTTCTAGTACATATTGTATATTCTTTGTCTTTCCCTTTGATTTATTCCACCCCCACCCCACCCCCCACCACCCACCGAACCATGGACCTTGCCGTTGGTGGGGAGGCTTGCGTGCCTCAGCGATACAGATGGCCGTACTGTAGGTGCCGCCACAACGGAGGGATATCTATTGAGAGGCCAGACAAACGTGTGGTTCCTGAAGAGGGGCAGCAGACTTTTCAGTAGTTGCAGGGGCAACAGTCTGGATGATTGACTTAACTGGCCTTGTAACAATAACCAAAACGGCCTTGCTGTGCTGGTACTGCGAACGGCTGAAAGCAAGGGGAAACTACGGCCGTAATTTTTCCCGAGGGCATGCAGCTTTACTGTATGATTAAATGATGATGGCGTCTTCTTGGGTAAAACATTCCGGAGGTAAAATAGTCCCCCATTCGGATCTCCGGGCGGGGACTACTCAAGAGGATGTCATTATGAGGAGAAAGAAAACTGGCGTTCTAGGAATCGGAGCGTGGAATCTCAGATCCCTTAATCAGGCAGGTAGGTTAAAAAATTTAAAAAGGGAAATGGATAGGTTAAAGTTAGATATAGTGGGAATTAGTGATGTTCGGTGGCAGGAGGAACAAGACTTTTGGTCAGGCGAAAACAGGGTTATAAATACAAAATCAAATAGGGGTAATGCAGGAGTAGGTTTAATAATGAATAAAAAAATAGGAGTGCGGGTAGACTACTACAATCAGCATAGTGAACTCATTATTGTGGCCAAGATAGACACGAAGCCCACTTCTACTACAGTAGTACAAGTTTATATGCCAACTAGCTCTGCAGATGAGGAAGAAATTGAAGAAACGTATGATGAAGTAAAAGAAATTATTCAGAGATTGAAGGCAGACGAAAATTTAATAGTCATGGGTGACTGGAATTCTGCAGTAGGAAAAGGGAGAGATGGAAACGTAGTAGGTGAATATGGATTGGGGGGAAGAAACGAAAGAGGAAGCCGCCTGTTAGAATTTTGCCAGGCCACAACTTAATCACAGCTAACACTTGGTTCAAGAAACATAAAAGAAGGTTGTATACATGGAAGAAGCCTGGAGATACCGACAGGTTTCAGATATATTATATAATGGGAAGACAGAGATTTAGGAACCAGGTTTTAAATTGTAAGTCATTTCCAGGGGCAGGTGTGGTCTCTGACCATGATCTATTGGCTATGAACTGTAGATTAAAACTGAAGAAACTGCAAAAAGGTAGGAGTTTAAGAAGATGGGACCTGGATAATCTGATTAACCCAGAGGTTGTACAGAGTTTCACGGAGAGCATAAGGGAACAATTGACAGGAATGGAGGAAAGAAATACAGCAGAAGAAGAATGGGTAGCTTTGAGGGATGAAGTTGTGAAGGCAGCAGAGGATCAAGTACGCAAAAAGACCAGGACTAGTAGAAATCCTTGGGTAACAGAAGAACTATTGAATTTAATTGATTAAAGGAGAAAATATAAAAACGCAGTAAACGAAGCAGGCAAAAAGGAATAAAAACGACTCAAAAATGAGATCGACAGGAAGTGCAAAATGGCTAAGCAGGGATGGCTAGAGGACAAGGATGTAGAGGCTTATCTCACTAGGGGTAAGAAAGATACTGCACACAGGAAAATTAAAGAGACCTTTGGAGAAAAGAGAACCACATGTATGAATCTCAAGAGCTCAGATGGAAACTCAGTTCTAAGCAAGGAAGGTGAAGCAGAAAGATGGAAGGAGTATATAGAGGGCTATACAGGGGCGATGTACTTGAGAACAGTATTATGGAAATGGAAGAGGATGTAGATGAAGATGAAATGGGAGATATGATACTGCGTGAAGAGTTTAGCAGAGCACTGAAAGATCTAAGTCGAAACAAGGCCCTAAGAGTAGACAACATTCCATTAGAACTACTGACAGCCTTGGGAGAGCCAGTCCTGACAAAACTCTACCAGCTGGCGAGTAAGATGTATGAGACAGGCGAAATACCCTCAGATGTCAAGAAGAATGTAATAATTGCAATCCCAAAGAAAGCAGGTGTTGACAGATGTGAAAATTACCGAACTATCAGTTTAATAAGTCACGCCTGCAAAATACTAACGCGAATTCTTTACAGACGAATGGATAAACTGGTAGAAGCCGACCTCGGGGAAGATCAGTTTGGACTCCGTAGGAATATTGGAACACATGAGGCAATACTGACCCTACGAATTATGTTAGAAGCTAGATTAAGGAAAGACTAACCTACGTTTCTAGCGTTTGTAGACTTAGAGAAAGCTTTTGACAATGTTTGATGGAATTGTCTTTTTCAAAATCTGAAGGTGGCAGGGGTAAAATACAGGGAGCTAAAGGCTATTTACAATTTGTACAGAAACCAGATGGCAGTTATAAGAGTCGAGGGACATGAAAGGGAGGCAGTAGTTGGGAAGGGAGTGAGACAGGTTTGTAGCCTCTCCCCAATGTTATTCAATCTGTATATTGAGCAAGCAGTGAAGGAAACAAAAGAAAAATTTGGAGTAGGTATTAAAATCCATGGAAAAGAAATAAAAACTTTCAGGTTCGCCGATGACATTGTAATTCTGTCAGAGACAGCAAAGTACTTGGAAGAGCAGTTGAACGGAATCGAAAGTGTCTTGAAAGGAGGATATAAGATGAACATCAACAAAAGCAAAACGAGGATAATGGAATGTAGTCGGGTGGTGCTCAGGGACTTAGATTATGAAATGAGACACTTAAAGTAGCAAATGAGTTTTGCCATTTGGGGAGCAAGATAATTGATGATGGTCGAAGTAGAGAGAATATAAAATGTAGACTGGCAATGGCAAGGAAAGCGTTTCTAAAGAAGAGAAATTTGTTAACATCGAGTACAGGTTTAAGTGTCAGGAAGTCGTTTGTGAAAGTATTTGTATGGAGTGTAGCCATGTATGGAAGTGAAACATGGACGATAAATAGTTTGGACAAGAAGAGAATAGAAGTTGTAGAAATGTGGTGCTACAGAAGAATGCTGAAGATTACATGGGTAGATCACATAACTAATGAGGAGGTACTGAATAGGATTGGAGAGAAGATGAGGTTGTGGCACAACTTGACGAGAAGAAGGGATCGATCGATAGGACATGTTCTGAGGCATCAAGGGATCACCAATTTAGTATTGGAGTGCAACGTGGAGGGTAAAAATCGTAGAGGGAGACCAAGAGATGGATACACTAAGCAGATTAAGAGGGATGTAGGTTGCAGTAGGTACTGGGAGGTGAAGAAGCTTGCACAGGATAGAGTAGCATGGAGAGCTGCATCAAACCAGTCTCAGGACTGAAGACCTCAACAACAACAATGAGTTATTCCCATTATTGGCACATTTTCGAATATCTTGCACTAATTTGTTTTGCTTACTTGAGCCAGTTCGACTAAACATATGAACGTGTCTCGTTTTTCCTGATGTCTTACCTCACTTATCATGGCCAACGTCCGAACTCCCTGTCTCAGTCTTATACCTTTCCGAAAACCTAAATGGTCTTTGAGTAAGAGGCCCTCAGGTAAATCCTTTATGGCCTGAATTTTTGTTCTTTGACGTTGCTAATTGTCAGTTTTTTATGTCACTGTGGCAGATTGTTATAGAAAGAAAACTGGAGAAATATATATTTTTGGTCTATTATCTCATATTTTTCAAATGGAGTTTCAGAGTACTGTCAGTTCATAGTGTTCATAATGGTCCAGTCCTCGACGAACATTACTTAATGTAAACTGGTTTTGACAAATAAAAAAAAGCTTCTATTGACACATAAAAGCACCTTCTTTTGGAAACACTTTCAACGAGTTCTTGATTCTATGTTGTATATAGCGTAACTTACACATTTTCCACGACTATCAATAAAATCTGGCCATGAGATCGAAGATTATTGGTTCAGATTTCATTTGAAGATAAAAACACCAACTTTCTTCGTTTTTCTCGTAATTGTGAGGTATTTCTTGTTATCACTACCATCGTCAAAATGAATTTCTTCAGCTTCTGGAGAATAAGTGGCAAATATTCGGTTGATGGTGACATATGGCTTGATGTCAATTTTTATTTGTTTGGCCTGTAAATTGATCAGTTTGAATTAGTCAAATCGTGTTTTGTTTCCGAGTCACTATATTCCTAAATTGTGTATTGTGTGTAATATACCGGGAACCTAGAAACGAACGGAGAGGCTTTGTCCCACCGTAGACCTCAATGGTTCACAACCCCACAACAGGCCTCAGCAGTCCACCCACCCAATCGTCGCCCCACACCGAACCCATGGTTATTGTTTGGTTCGACCCCCAGTGCCCCCACCATTACCGCCCCGGGAACGTCTCATACGAGACCAGTGCCACCCCAAATGTTTGCATGGTAGAGTAATTATGATGTACGCGTAAGTGGAGGCTGTGTTTGCGGAGCAATCATCGACATAGTGGAACGGAGGCGGAATAAGCGGAATCAGCCCGCATTCGCCGAGGTAGATGGAAAACCGCCTTAAAATCTATCCACAGGCTGCCTCGACACTAAAACGCCAGGCGGATCAGTGCCGGGGAACGACACTCCTTCACGCTCGGGAAACAGTAGTATTCCCTCTGCTGAGGACATCGTGTGTGGAAAGCGCAAGTTTAATTTCGTATATTATTGTTTTCGGAGTCCGTGCTGATTTCCATGGTGGAGGTTATAGCTCCGCACTGAAGCGCAAAAGGTAAGGGGCTGTATCTCTCACTTATATTTGTGAATGACTTTTTCTTTTCATGGCTTTCATGAACGACAATTTTGGGGCTGCAGTCACTGATCACCACAATACGTGGAAAGATGATTGTTAAGGCCCAGACCTCTACACAGTTTCCCACGCTTCAAGGAAATGTGACACTTTAGGTCCCTGATAAGCAGTCACTTAGTTCGCACACTCATTAAGTGCTTTTCCGAATGCTGCCAGGAAATTTCGTATCGGCGCACACTCCGACGCAGAGTGAAAATCTCATTGTCAAGAGCTTTTCTAGGTGAACAAGTTGACAATGGATCACTTCCTCTCTTTTACCACCTTCCTAATCATCGTTACTATAAAGGTTGGACAAAAATTGGCTGTAAGCCGGGAATATTTTGCCTCCAAACATATAATATTATACTAGTCCGCTTGCAGATTTTATTCATATGAGACCGCGATTTACGATCATACACTCCTGGAAATTGAAATAAGAACACCGTGAATTCATTGTCCCAGGAAGGGGAAACTTTATTGACACATTCCTGGGGTCAGATACATCACATGATCACACTGACAGAACCACAGGCACATAGACACAGGCAACAGAGCATGCACAATGTCGGCACTAGTACAGTGTATATCCACCTTTCGCAGCAATGCAGGCTGCTATTCTCCCATGGAGACGATCGTAGAGATGCTGGATGTAGTCCTGTGGAACTGCTTGCCATGCCATTTCCACCTGGCGCCTCAGTTGGACCAGCGTTCGTGCTGGACGTGCAGACCGCGTGAGACGATGCTTCATCCAGTCCCAAACATGCTCAATGGGGGACAGATCCGGAGATCTTGCTGGCCAGGGTAGTTGACTTACACCTTCTAGAGCACATTGGGTGGCACGGGATACTTGCGGACGTGCATTGTCCTGTTGGAACAGCAAGTTCCCTTGCCGGTCTAGGAATGGTAGAACGATGGGTTCGATGACGGTTTGGATGTACCGTGCACTATTCAGTGTCCCCTCGACGATCACCAGTGGTGTACGGCCAGTGTAGGAGATCGCTCCCCACACCATGATGCCGGGTGTTGGCCCTGTGTGCCTCGGTCATATGCAGTCCTGATTGTGGCGCTCACCTGCACGGCGCCAAACACGCATACGACCATCATTGACACCAAGGCAGAAGCGACTCTCATCGCTGAAGACGACACATTCGTCCCTCCATTCACGCCTGCCGCGACACCACTGGAGGCGGGCTGCACGATGTTGGGGCGTGAGCGGAAGACGGCCTAACGGTGTGCGGGACCGTAGCCCAGCTTCATGGAGACGGTTGCGAATGGTCCTCGCCGATACCCCAGGAGCAACAGTGTCCCTAATTTGCTGGGAAGTGGCGGTGCTGTCCCCTACGGCACTGCGTAGGATCCTACGGTCTTGGCGTGCATCCGTGCATCGCTGCGGTCCGGTCCCAGGTCGACGGGCACGTGCACCTTCCGCCGACCACTGGCGACAACATCGATGTACTGTGGAGACCTCACGCCCCACGTGTTGAGCAATTCGGCGGTACGTCCACCCGGCCTCCCGCATGCCCACTATACGCCCTCGCTCAAAGTCCGTCAACTGCACATACGGTTCACGTCCACGCTGTCGCGGCATGCGACCAGTGTTAAAGACTGCGATGGAGCTCCGTATGCCACGGCAAACTGGCTGACACCGACGGCGGCGGTGCACAAATGCTGCGCAGCTAGCGCCATTCGACGGCCAACACCGCGGTTCCTGGTGTGTCCGCTGTGCCGTGCGTGTGATCATTGCTTGTACAGCCCTCTCGCAGTGTCCGGAGCAAGTATGGTGGGTCTGACACACCGGTGTCAATGTGTTCTTTTTTCCATTTCCAGGAGTGTATCTTCGGTCGTTGCTGGGTAGCACCAGCCACAAACAATTTTTCTATAGTGTTGCATACCTGGGAATTAAGCTGAGCTGTCCGCTGACAGCAGGGGGGATGACCGTTACGCGTATGTGAGGAGGTGGGGATTGCCAGAAGGGAAATTAGAAAAGATGCCGTAGACTATAGCACTTGGGCATTTACAACGGAAACACCAAAAACACATAGCATGTCCGATACGCTGTAGGAGACCCGCTGGTATTCTAAACATGTGCCAGTCACTGTGGAATGGATAAATAAAAGGTCTGTACGATTTTTAAGGAAATCGTATACGATACTTCCTGCAAAATAATGGCAAGTTCAGGTAACGATGATGGAGGTGGATGGCAAATAAGAACCCTTCTCTCCAAACTAGACTAGCATGGCTAAATGATATTGAAGTATGGTGACTGCACTGGGCAGAGGAGTTGCGATAATGTATCCTTGTGCTCACGTAACGATTCCTGGATGATGTTGGCTGTGTGAACAGGCGCCCTATCATCTTGAAAAACAGCATCACCATTAAGAATCTACCATTTTGACATGAGATGGACCTGATCAGCCAAAATTGTCATTGTCCTTGGAGATAATGCGAACTAACAGCGTAACCATGGGACCAATGGAACACCACGATACGGCTACCCAATCACCGCCGAACCCTCGCCATGTTTCACTCTAGCATGTGAACTGCGCCAGAAGTTGGAAATACTGTGAAACAACACTCATCCGACCAAGTTTTTATCCAATTCCCAACTGTCCATGTTTTATGGCTCTGGCACCACGTTTTCCCGTTACGCGCTTCTTTATCACAGATGAGTGGTCTGGACTTCCAGGTCGCCCTGGAGATCTCTGCTTTCGGAATTATCTCCGTGTTGTTTTGTTGCTGACAGGACACGGGAGTGCGACATTTAGTTGTGCACTGACTTTTACACCTGTCGTCTTCGTATTTCTCGTCACAATCGTTTTCGATTACCGGCTATCACGATCACTTAACACATTCTTTCGTCCGCATTGTGACTCAGCAGTTGATGTTTCTCCGCTTTCCCTGCAATCGGAACAGACCTTCGATGCGGTCCCTCTTAACCTAAATTATCCTAAGGACAAGCACACACACATGCCCGAGGGAGGTCTCGAACCTCCAACGGGACTAGCCGCACAGTCCATGACTGCAGCGCCCCAGAACGCTCGGCTAAGCTGAGTGTTCTATGACCATAAACAACAATGGATGTTCTGCAAGATACCCCAATGCTGTCCACAAGGTTGGTAAGAATTTCTTGTGATACGGCGTTCCATCAGCTCGCTTGGCAACTGCTGATGTTCGTTAGTGCATGTGGATGTCCTGAAATACATCTACCTGGGGAATCCCGCAAGTGCCCGATGGGACTTAAGTCGGGGGAACGGGCAGGCCAATAAATTCGCTGAATATCCTTTCGTTCCTAGAGCTTCTCTACTTGCGCTCTTCGATATTGTCACGGTCATTCATAAAAATGACTGGGCAGAACTCACGAAAAATTTGATCTAAGGCACTACAATACGCCCATTCAGAAATATAAAACGATGATTCTCCATCAGACTGTACCCTTAAAAGATGTACATGAGGGAGGAGTTGATAAGCACAGGCCCGCATCTCGTGGTCGTGCGGTAGCGTTCTCGCTTCCCACGCGCGGGTTCCCGGGTTCGATTCCCGGCGGGGTCAGGGATTTTCTCTGCCTCGTGATGGCTGGGTGTTGTGTGCTGTCCTTAGGTTAGTTAGGTTTAAGTAGTTCTAAGTTCTAGGGGACTGATGACCATAGATGTTAAGTCCCATAGTGCTCAGAGCCATTTGAACCATTTTTGATAAGCACAACAACACTGTCCGGTGAGTGTGCAGTTTCAAATATTTGGATTTCAGGTACATCAACCCTATATTATGTTTCCATGTACAGCAACACCTGTAACCTCCCCACTATTTTTTTTCTGTCTGAAATTTAGCCTAACTTTACCTCCCTTTCTATAAAAGTCTACGTATTACCAAAACTTGATCCTTAGACGCCAGGAAGGCATCTGGCCCAGACGGTATCCTCATAAGATTTTATGTTGACTATGCTATAAATATAGCACCATTCTTATCCATTATCTATCAGAGACCATTGGAACAGTGGAAAATTCTACGGGACTGCAAGAAGGCCCAGGTCATAGCAATCTATTAAATGGGTAGAAAATCGGATGCACATAATTACCGGCCAATTTCACTGACATAGATTTGTTGTAGAATCATGGAACATATTTTGTCTTCAGACATAATTACCTTTCTCGACTCTGAGAAGCTTATCTGCAGAAACCAGCACGATTTTAGGAAACAGTTAGCCCTCTTTTTGCATGATATACAACAGGTTCTAGATACCGGCTCCCAGGTTGATTCCATATTTCTCGACTTTCGAAGGGCGTTCGACACAGTTCCGCACTGTCGCTTGTTACAAAAAGTGCGCGCTTGCGGTCTATCCGATGACATATGCGGGTGGATAGAAAGTTTTCTAAGAGACAGGAAGCAGTATGTCGTCCTGAACGGGGTGACTTCAACAGAAACAAGCGTAACGTCAGGTATGCCCCAGGGCAGTGTACTAGGTCCTCTGCTTTTTACGATTTACATAAACAATCTGGTTGACGGTATTGACAGTGGCCTTAGACTGTTTACCGATGATGCTGTAGTCTACAGGAAAGTAGTACCACACGAAAGTTGAGGATTTGCAGAAAATAAATGCGTGGTCTAATAACTGGCATTTATCTCTCAATATTAGTAAGTGTAACCTAATGCGTATAACAAGGCGAAAATCCCCATTAATGTACGAATGGCAAATACATGCCCAGTCTTTGGAAGCTGTAACGTCCGTCAAGTGTCTGGGTGTGACTATTCGAAATGATCTCAAATGGAATGATCAGATTACACAAGTAACGAGTAAGGCGAACTCTAATTCCGGTTTATTGGTAGAATCCTGAAGCAATGCAGTCCTTCAACAAAGGAAATAGCTTACAATACGTTAGTTCGTCCAGTGTTGGAGTTTTGCTAGTCTGACTCAAGAGACGGAGAAGGTCCAAAGAAGAGTGGCAAGATTCGTGACTGGTACATTTAACCATCGCGAGAGCGTTACAAATCTCATAGAAAGTTTGAAGTGGGACACTGTTGCAGATAGACGACGCGCTAAACGGAAGGGGCTGCTCACAAAATTCCGAAATCCGATCTTCACAGAGCATGTAGAGCATATATTAATACCTCCAACTTTCAAATCACGCAATGATCACCATTCAAAATGGAAATAACAGCTCGTACTGAGGCGTCCAGACAGTCGTTTTTCCGTCACGCGATCCGCGAGTGGAACAGAGTGGGGAAAGTTTGACTTTGGCGCGATTTGTGCCCTCCGCCACACACCGCTTGGTGACAAACGGAGTATGTATGTAGATGTAGAACTATGTACTCACAAACTGTTATCCAACTTAGACCTGTATGCTAAACAGAACCTAATTTCTTGAATGTAACTGGTCTGAATTTAATTTGTCTTCATATTAACTTGGCAACTTAAGTAAAACAATTATCTGACCGTAACAAAAATTTTCGCTTACCTCGCGTCTTGACGACATTGTTGAAGATTTCTCGACAGTACAAAAGCAAACAGTAAGCACGAAGCGGCTAAGCTAGATCTCTGCTTCTAAACAAAAACTATAGCGTACCACATCTGGTAACGCGTAATGGTAAACAGGGTGAGGGGAGAATAACTATTAATATTTTTAATGATGTTCCTAGAGCACGCTTTTAGAATGAACTATGTATTTAAACAGACAGAGTAAGACCTCTTGTGAACTTCACACAAGACACTGGAGTAAACAATACTATGCTTAACAAAGTGAACAATGTTTTAAAGAAGGTACAATGTTAACAGAAGATTTCTTTAAAAATCAAACAGATTAGTCAGTTAATATGACTCAGGGAAGTGGGGTGGTCTTCCTCTCAGCTGTGAGCTAGTGAACCAAGTCAAATAGCTTGTGGTCTTTCTCTCATTTCTGAGACAGTGATCCAAGTTAACAATCTTCCGATGATCATTTCTAAAGCTTAGGTGTGCAGCGCTGCTTTCTTACGTAAAGCCTCTTCTCTTCAAAAAATAATATTATTCAACATTTATATTCCTTTCACTTTCCAATATATACATCATATACATTCTTGGTGTCCTCTACAATAATTTTTCTTCATTTAACAGATACAAACAGAAGTCAACACAGCACTACACAATACATCCATCACCTACCACACTTCAACTAAGGATGTATCAGACTGCGCAGAGGATAAGACTGTGCCACGACAAGACCAAAGATAGCTTAACAATAATGTAATTTGCTCTCTCTCTCTCACGTGTACGTCGATAGCATACGAAACTCAAAATGACATGACCACCTTACACACCTCGACCAGCAATGCTGGACACATCCTTATATGACGAGGTGGAAAAACGTAATCTACCCAGGGACGTTTTCCAACACGATCTTTAGGGTGTGGGGAGGTATGATGTTGCTTGAGCATGCTGACATCCAAATCTTTGAACATAGTACACTACTAGTCAACGTTAGTGTGACACCGTACTCCTACGTCTGTGCGTCTTTTCAGACCTGCGTTCGGCAGTGACTTTAGTTTTAGGGTGACAGTAAGCGAACACGTCGAAGAGCGCAGGTGAAGCAGCTCTCGGAAAGGGAGGAAATTCCGCGAATGGACTGGTCTACCCGTTACGCCGACTTAAAAGGCATTGGGTGCGTGTAAGATGCGTTGAGGAGTCGTATCAGCAGTTCTCAACCGCTCTGGTGAAGGAATGGAAAGCCTTTCCACAAAAACTCCTTACATACCTTTTAGTCAGCACGGGAGCACACAGCAATGTATGCAGTGCTGTCCGCGATTATAGCTCGCAGTATTCAGAACCATGTCCCACCTTTTGCAAATTTCTGGGAACCAACATGAATCTTGGTGGCCCCAGTGTAACTACTGTCTTCGAATAATAGTGATATTTGAGGTGGTCTCATGGCGTATTTCTTTTAGTTATTATACTATACTGTACTATGTATGGATCAGGTTTCATCGAACTATGTTACTTGGTAGTGGCATGGCATGAGAAAGTTACTGTCGTCCTTAACTTTTGCTTACCACTCTACTAATTGGCTACTGTATTGGCCAGACGACTGTGAACTCGTCCGCAGTAGATCTGTTGCTGTGCTGTTGCGTGTCAGTGTAAAACACCCCATAGCGAGGACACTTGCTGGCAGCCTATCGATTATCATTAGATCCATGCCTGTAATTAACGTCCTCTTGTCATGGATTGATTACCGGCCCACGCGTTTTATGTTCTCGCTCCAAAAGACTTTAGACATAAGTCTGAATCTTGGTGCAGAATAATGACAAGCAGTCTGAAGAGGAATTGTCATTTTCCTGTTCCGGGGAGGGAGGGGGGCATATACTAATGTCGTCATCTTCCATACCTCAAAGCATCTCTCTTTTTGAGTAGCATCCAGTCACTGACCGTGACAATAAGGTCGGATTCCAAAACAGAAACTTCTTCACAGGAAGTAATTGGTGATAAAGGAGTAAACCGTTGAAAATGCCTTACCTACAAGTAATATGGAAGCTTTCAAGGACAATGAGATCAAAACCCTTTAGGAATTGTAATTGTGTGAAGTATTACTATTCAATTTATTATAGTCATAGTTCTGTCTCTTTAAGGTATTCACGTCGTAGATGTTTATCTATTTGTCCATAATTCTGTACTGCTTCCATGAATTTCCGTTAGATAGTCACATATAAAAACGTAACAACAAATTACATAATACAGTGTTAACTAGACTGGTATTCCTGAAATATCATTAAACATTACTATATTTATTATTACTGTTACTATTATAATTATGTATTGCTGATGTACTGCGTATATTGTATTGTTAACTTACTAGGGATGCCTGGTCAGAATCAAGAAGCGACTAGAATGTCCTAATGGCTCTGAGCACTGTGGGACTTAACATCTGTGGTCATCAGTCCCCTAGAACTTAGAACTACTTAAACCTAACTAACCTAAGGACATCACACACATCCATGCCCGAGGCAGGATTCGAACCTGCGACCGTAGCAGAGAATGTCGTAATGTTGCTAGATGAAAGAAATATATAAATATAAACTAAAACAAATAAATAATTTCGTAACAGCATGTAGAATTTAATGTGCAGGAACATGTAGTGACTGGGATTAACGAAAGTGTCTCGTGAAGTATCGATACGTACGAAAATGTGTGTCAGAGAACAGCTATAGTTTTCACACCTTCCTCCATTACTTCTCATTGGAAGAAAGGACTTCCTGGTGGTCTGAATGTACAGTAGAATACCAGTTGACAACGTCTTTGGAGCACGTATTCCAGAAGAAATAATGGAAATATTGTATTACTGTCGGCCTTCTGCAATACGAAATTTATCACGTCGAATTGGTACAAAATGTCAAGCTTTGGATTAATATCCTCCATTCTCTACACTAGGAGAGGAACTGAAAGTGTCTGCTGTGACGAGAGTCCACAGATATAAATGATGTAGGCGTTTCCATGCGGCCAGAGATTATGCCTTTCCAGCGAAGTTACATCACGTCTACACCATTGCTCCCCTGGCACACTCTGCAGCATTTATTTTAGCGGTATAAGACCAAAGATGTTGCGGAAGAGGTACCATTGTTGGCGCTTGTGTAACCTTTGGTCTGACGCACCATTATAACTTATGCCTGTGGATATCCCTCATTTCAGTGACATTTGTTCCCCTCCTCTTCGAAGACAATGAACTACAAGTCAAAAGCTTCCAATTTTGCCTGGATCTGATGACAGGTTTGTCGAGAATATCTGAAATACTAAAATATTTGACTAACCATATCATTCGAGAAAGGCCTCGAAGTCAGGCCAGATATTAGGTAAGTCGCAGCAAGCAGCATTCTCCTTGGAATTGGAGGCACTTTTATATTAAAGGCCAATAAATGTAGTTTACATTGTATCCTTCAGAAACCACGAAATAACGGTTCCACATTTATGAGAGGTACGGTAGAGAAAAGATGCCGAAAATATCTCCATAACTGAATGACTGTTTGCCCTGCCCATGTCACCATAATTGAGCTTTTGAAAACAGGAACTGGAGAGTACATCTTCAAATAATCGTAAAAATTTCTGAACAGCCACTTCTCGTTGTATCGAGAAATTTTGGATCATGGTGTCATTTTTTAATGATATTTCTTTCCGAGCTCACCAAAAATTTTAAGTTCGGACGCCATGCGTTTACAGCATAAACTGACATGTAGGATAGGCTTGGGTGCTAAGATGGACAGTTGTGAGAATAACGTAAACGTGCTTGAGGTTGGGCGACACTTTCGATTCTTATATAATCAACAACTCGATCAATTTCACTGACACTAGATGAGGACACATTGATGTATACACAGAGTAGAAGTCAACAAATATATCCCTTGTCAGTATCGAATATCATTAGCATCTTGATATTTCTCTGTAAGTTGTCTTTTCACACATTATAGGAAGTAACCTCCGCTACTCACCTTGAGCTGAGACAGATACCGGTGAAATCACGCCCAGCAGAAACGCTGCAGCGAGTTGGAAGGCCGCTCCAGTGGTCTTCATCTTTGGTGTTTGGGATCCAGTGTCAGTTCACTTGGTCTGCGTAATATTGGCACACTATATTATGAGAACACTATTTGATGACGTCACACGGGTTAGAATCACACTGCATCACGTCCAAAATATACACCAGTACACTTATCTCCTTTGGGTGCTTTATTAGCACCAACTGTATTTTTTGCTTTTTTCTAAGAACTACAAAAACACGGAAAGGGGATTTAGTTGCAGGCCCAATAGCCTTTAAGGAATCTTTTGTGTCTGGATGCTATTTGCTACTCTTCATCACCGCGTCGAATAAATTTCCTCTCTTTTCTATTGCACGAGTGAGCATTAGGTAGCTACATGCAATTCAGACAGCACTATAGCAATTACTTTTTCGTTCGTTGAGATACCTGAAGATTATTGTGTGTAAAAATCTAGCAGATATAAGTGTTTGTTTTTATTTGTTACCCCATCTTAAAGCAATGAGTGACTACGGCATTGCTGTCGCAAATTATTATTTATTTCCCCGCAAATATTGTGCATCCGCCACATTTGACCTTGCACGTGTCGAAGGTTTTGGAGAATGTATGTTCCACAACAGTAGGTCCACAACTTTTTTTTTAATGGCAGACGAGAACCGGTGCCGCAAAGAGTGGCTCGCGCCGCGCCACCTGGCGCGATTCCAGGCCGGGCCGCCGCCTCGCCACTCGCCACTGGCGCCAGTGCGCCGCCGCCAGCACGTTCCGCCGCAGGCGCTGTAGCCGCGCGTGTTCCGCGGACGCCACTGCCGCCGGCCGCCGAGATGCGGGAACGGCCCGCCTTCCGCACGCGCATGCGCCGCGCTGCTCCGCCACTCGTCGCTCTCAGGAGACGGCCGGCTTCCGCACTCCTCGCACACCGGGTGCCAAACGCCGGCTGCTCCGCCCGCGCGGTGACGTGAAGACTCGGAACAATTCGCGGCGTCGAAAGAGCGGGCTCGAGTGGCGGTGGCGAAGAGCTCTCCAGGGTCAAAATGCACGAAGTACGACTGCTGATCGCGGAACACGCAACACACGACTCGCGCTGAAATGAGTATGGTATTGTTGGCTGGGAGGCCCCATGCGGGGAAGTTCGGTCGCCGTATTGCAAGTCTTTCTTTTTTTGGTTGACGCCAATTCGGTTGCTTGCGAGTCAATGAAGATGAAGAACACACAACACCCAGTCATCACGAGGCAGAGAAAATACCTGATCCCGCAGGGAATCGAACCCGGGACCGAAGTATACCGATAACATAAAAATGTAAGCCGAGTCTGGATAAGAAAACAACAGGTACTCCGCCTCGATGCGAGGTGTGGCACACAACGTTGAGGTTGTGAGGGAGGGCTCAATTGTATGAGATATGCAGAAGAACTTTTTTTTAGTGTAAGGTTGTCGGATGCTCTGCAGCACAGGGAAGAACATATTGCTTATGGTGTAGCTTGGGACCCTAACGACTAACCACCGGCCTTCGCACAGGTCTACACGCACTCGCACACGAGAGCGTGATTCTTGCGTACCAACAGTACAAAAATATAACAAAATTTTATACACTGCCCAGACGTCAGAGAAAATCACTTAGGTACCATTATAATCACAAGTTGGTATTGTTCAACTGTTTGCCTATTTAGTGAAGGTGGCAGACATTTATGATAGAATACTTAGAGTCTTTCATTGTGCCTCTACGTTATTTTCCATTTATTTTCCGTTTTTCGAGTTTTATTTGCCCAGTATTTCTATGGAACATACCACAAAGTACCTTCCTCAAGGGCAAGGTTATTTTATTGGCAAGTGGAGTAGCATGTAGTTCATCACTGTAGGAGTATGTGATAACAAATGCAGGAATCCAATTTAAAATTCAGACCATTTTGTGAATAAAGACGTCCAGGTGGCTTATTAATTATTACGACGTTTCACCTGCTAAGACGTTTCGCCTACTGCCGTCATCAGATGTCAAAAAGCTCAGAACTTATAAATCAAGGTGCAGTGTCATTACCAAAACTACATGTGATGATGGCAGTAGCCGGAACATCTTAATAAGTACACATTTTAATAAGCGATCTAGACTGTTTCATTCGCAAGGGTTGCGGACTCAGGCGAGACATTAATTTTCTATGTTAATAAATTCAGACGAAATGAAACACACGTCCCTGTAAAGCGTGCCCAGACAGTCGCATCGATGCACAGTTAAGTCCCTCTCCCTGGCGGTAACGTAGGCGTATATTCACGCATGGAAATGATCATCGAATAATAAATGTGCCCAATGACACCCTGCGGTGTGCGGTCCCAAACATCTTGCATTCGAGTTCCAAAGATTCTCGCACTCCATTTACCTTGGGCGCTGCTTACTTTGTGATGCAAAAACACCAAATGTGACTGCGAGTTATGGTTGATCCCTCCTCTTCTCCCCCCCACCCCAAGCTATTTTCCTGTGTCCTATGTTGTAGCTTGAGTGTCGCGGCCGAAGGCACTCCGGAATAGTTCGCTCACCGTCTATCCCGGACACCTGTACGTCCATCACTTCCATACAGACAGAACGTAATCTCGTCACTGAAGACGACAGAGCACCATTCCACTCTACAACTCAGCCTTGCAAGGCACCAGAGTAGCCGTGCTTGGCAATGTCGTGCTGTCAGTATAGCCTGGCCAGAGGCACAAGTGATCTTAGTCCTGCTGCAGCCATGAAGCAATTGCAACTTTCTGGCGGATAAAAACCGTGTGCCGGACCGAGACTCGATGGCGGAACAGTCCCGAGTTCCAGTCTCGGGCCGGCACACAGTTTTAATCTGGCAGGAAGTTTCATTTCAGCGCACACTCCGCTACAGAGTGAAAATTTCTTTCTGCATGCAGTAGTTGTCCTTGGTGATATAGCAGGGGAAAGAAGTGCCCGGTTTTCTTCCCTGGATGATGTTCGTTCGGCCACCACTGCTAGCACAATGCGTAGATCTTGACTTGTGTCTGTGCTACGCAGGCGACCAGAACGTGGTCTACGGGTGTAAGAATGCTCTACAAACCACTGCTGAAAGGAGCGACACACAGCCGATAAACTGTGCTCACAAGTTAAGCAATGCGGTCATTCTTGCATCATGAATATCCCTCGAGTTTCCGCCAGGCCCACAATTATACCCCATTCAAATAGATGAAGCTGTTCAGTTCGATCACAGGGAGATACCAAGCGCTCCGGAAGGTCGCCGATGGGAAGCCACTGCGCCTTCGGACATCGGCGCTTGTTTACAACGCTCCATGTAGCTATATTAGTCGGTGGGGCATGTTTGGAGTGAGTGCTGGAAACACTATTGACCTCTAAAACTCAACACTGGCGATGAGCGTGACAAATGAATCACTAACATTGCAGTTTCTCCGTATGTCCACTTTACTACCTGGCGCCACTTTTTTTTCCTGTAGCGTGTTTCTTAAACGCTACATAGCCTTCTGCAGTTATCGCTCAGATATGTCAGAAGCACTCAATCAGTTAAAATTATCTGTCATAGAGTAGAAGTAACTCCAACATTTACCAGAGCGGTGGTATTAAACATACATACGACATTCAGTACGACAGGTCCGTTGACAGCAAGCCAAAAGATATAATTAGTCGTTACACGACGTAGCTAGTGGTTATATGACCATGAGTATGGTAATTACATATAATTACCTACGACGTGAGCTGCTAACCCTACTTGTGACATAATGTCATACTGAAATGTGCAGGTCATGAAAGTGGTTCCAACTATTAGCCGTGCATGGGCCGTGTGTGGAGTTGATCAAGCAGTTATGGCATATGCTGCGACTTCGAAGATACAAACTATAGTGAAAGCACATTATACAGATGCTCATGTTCAAACACTGCTTACGTTTTTTTTTTGCCATTGACAACCATAACACGAGACGTCACCACGTTCCTAAAAAAATGTTCAAATGGGTGTGAAATCTTATGGGACTTAACTGCTAAGGTCATCAGCCCCTTAGTTTACACACTACTTAACATAAATTATCCTAAGAACAAACACACACACCCATACCCGAGGAAGGACTCGAACCTCCGCTGGGACCTGCCACACAGTCCATGACGGCAGCGCCTTAAACCGCTCGGCTAATCCCACGCGGCACCTAGATCACTGAGGTTGCTGGAAGTTCTTAAGGCGATATGCACCGATCACAACTGCGAAAAAGAGAGCAACTTATCTTTGGTAAACTGTACTCACACAAACACACACACACTCACACACACACACACACACACACGTAGACACATACATGCACCAGCCAATCGCATTACGTTGATTACCCATTATTACGTTCACGGGTGCCGGCGCAACGGCAGTTATAGTTGTGTTAGATTTAACACTCGTGTACTATTTTAAATCTCCGGTGCCGGATTGTTCCAGTGAGTTCTAAAATATTCCCTGGTAGGTACCTGAACGCTGGCCCGCCCCTGTGGCCGTGCGGTTCTATACGCTTCAGTCTGGAACACAGAGACCGCTACGGTCGCAGGTTCGAATCCTGCCTCGGGCATGGACGTGTGTGATGTCCTTAGGTTGGTTAGGTTTAAGTAGTTCTAAGTTCTAGGGGACTGGTGACCTCAGAAGTTTAGTCCCAGAGTGCTCAGAGCCATTTTGAAACTGAACGTTATTCTGGGGCGTTCTGTTCGAAAGTAATCTCCTGGATACAGGGGCGGTTCTAGTAGTCGGTCAAGGGTTGGGGGGCTATTGGTGGAGAGGGGTGGGGTTGGGGGAATGGAATATCGCTTAACAAAAGGAGAGTTGGGGTCCTCCAACGTCAAATTGATAAAAATTGTTGCTTAAGGTTCAGGGTAAGAAAAAAAAATTATTTTAACGTGGAAGATTTTATAAATTACGTAAACCTTAAGAAGGGTCAACTTACAACAAATAAGTTTTCATTAATTTTCTGGATACAGAAAATGACGGGATTTTTAAAACTTGAACTTGACATGAATATTAAAAAAGTAATAAAATTCAGTGAATATTTACATCTTCTGCCCAATTTATCAAGCTGAATCGTCTCTGTTTCTTTTCACTGAATATATCAATGATATTTTCAATGTCCATATCTCTTTCTTTATGGATAATTGCAAGAGCATATTGACCTTTCTTGATTGTTGTAAGTGCTACATTAATATACATCCAATGTATATTAATAAACAATAAGACGCCCATTTTAAGTTGATATTTATTTGTTTAGATAGTAAGCTATTTTCCGCTCTTATTCTTTTGTTAAAATGTGTTTGAAATACAGTTCAACCTATATTGCTACATAATTATTTAAAAAATGATTCAATCTGTTGAAGTAATATGTTCGCTGATTTCTAAAGTCTTGTTAACCAGTTTAATATGATACTCCATTGGGGGAGGGGGGAGGATTTCTGTAGCCCCCATAGCTCCCCCCTTGATACCGCCCCTGCTGGATAGGGCTAATGGCGGGAAAGCATAGAGGAAACTTGGCTCGAATTTAGTTATTGAAATAGTGTAAAGCATTATTCCTTCCCGATGTGGCTGTGTAATTTGCATGTTTGCAGGGGAATTACCTAGGCTTCAAGTAGCAGGGATAGACTAAGGAAAGATGGCTGGAGTCGGCTCTTATTTTTTTACTTTGGGGGAAGGGGTATTGTAGAACACAAGCGAAACAATGCTAACAATGGGTAAAAAACATGGAGTGCTGCAGAATGTATTTAACTGGAAAATACATCTTTAAAAGTCTAATAATAAAAGAAAACGATTTTAGTCATTGTGCTGTGCGTTCCTGCCTTGCGCGGATTTTAAAAATCGCGCGATGTACCGTCCGCGACACTATCTAATGGAGGGAAACGAGAAAGGTAGGCCTTGCCACGTACGTCAATGGACGTGACGCTGCAGGCCTTAGGAGTAGGCTTACATGAAGCCGTCTCTGGCGAGGAGCGAGTAACTATTTCAGACAAGTTTAATAATAAAGTTTTCTCATGCTACCGTATCTCGACACGTTTGAGCAGCCCATAGTGGCTAGCCTTGTATGTATTCTACTTAAAAAATTTTGTGACTAGAGCTTTATCGCTTGATATTTATTTCTGCACGTCACTTGCCAGTTTGAGTGTTGTACTACTGATGAAGGCACTCATAGCAGTGCCGAAACCTACGTCAAAAGACTTCTACTTTGCGACCGAGGGCTGCTATTGCTTTAATTTTTTTTAGTTTAATAATCCTTGACTGCACATTTAAATGCAAGCAGCTCTCGATAGCACACAATAAAGTTAACACCTTACGTGAGTACCTTTTCAGTTGCATACTGATTTCCCTTGTGTCCTGCATATAGCCGAGAGTTCGCGAAGTGTGACGGGCAAGCTGACTAGTGTTGTAAGTAGGCTGTTTATGTTTTCTTATCGGCAACGTTACGTAGCGCTCTATATGAAAATCACTGGCTGTGCTGTGTGCAGTCTGTGGCTAGTTTGCATTGTTGTCTGCCATTGTAGTGTTGGGCAGCGGCAGCTGGATGTGAACAGCGCGTAGCGTTGCGCAGTTGGAGGTGAGCCGCCAGCAGTGGTGGATGTGGGGAGAGAGATGGCGGAGTTTTGTAATTTGTCATGAACTGCTATATATATTATGACTATTAAGGTAAATACATTGTTTGTTCTCTATTAATATCTTTCATTTGCTAACTATCCCTATCAGTAGTTAGTGCCTTCCGTAGTTTGGATCTTTTATTTAGCTGGCAGTAGTGGCGCTCGCTGTATTGCAGTAGTTCGAGTAATGAAGATTTTTGTGAGGTAAGTGATTTCTGAAAGGTATAGTTTAATGTTACTCAGGGCCATTCTTTTGCAGGGATCTTTGATAGTCAGATTGCGTTGCGCTAAAAACATTGTGTGTCAGTTAAGCACAGTCGTGTACAATTCTTCTAAGGGGACGTTTCAGTGTGACGTCACCTTTTTGTTGTAGGGCCCGTATTTGTCATGGACCCCGAATCTATTGAAGTGATAGTACCTGGTGGCTGTTTTCGCAGGCTGGCGCGTGCAGCGGTGAGGGAAGTGTTCTTTAATGTGACCTGCAGGATTCCGGAAATATCTAACAGTATGAGCAATCGTTGGTGGCTGTGATTATAGGTTTTCCTCGTTGCGGTACGCAGCCATGAAGTCTTTTATTTAGATGTTGATGCCACAGCGTCTCCATCACGACGTCATGGATAGTACGATGGAGTTGCGTTCTGTTCAGTGGTCTTCCGAGTAGTTAAAGAGCTTAGAGTATTTTTCCCAGATGTTCCGTCTTGTTTAATTGTGCACTGTTCGAAGCAAGGCGTAGGAATCTCTGTTTCTGTCAGCTGCAGTGAGTGATGTTTCTTGTAGGGCCCCACAAGCTGACGTTTGCATGGTATCACGCTGAGAGTGGTATGTGTTTGTGCTCTTAATCAGCTATGAATCACGTCTTCTGAAATACGTTAGCTCCATTGTGAGTGGTTTAGCAAATGAAATGTATAAGGTATAGTGATTAGGAATACGAGCTATGTTTGGCTGGTGTGCGAACCACGTGTAGTAACAGTTATAATAATTAGTCGGTCCGTTTTTGAACCAGTGCGCGTGTGTGCTGCCAGCAGGTTTGCGTATCACGCCTAGCAAAATCGTTTTGAATCCCTTTGCGACTTTCCAGCATGACATGTAACCCCTAATTGGTTATTTACGTTTGCAATGCGTGCGACACATTTGGTGATTTTGCCCTCTAAAGTTTATTCCAGGTTCCTGGTACCGTCAGTTGTACATTGCGATCTGAGTTCCGCAGTCTGAGTGAAATCTTGTTTCCGATTTCCGCATTGTGATTGCACTTTTAATTTTGTGAGTCCAGTGATGTGCAACGAAACCTGCACTGAGTTAAACACTGCACTGTATCCTCCTGGATGTGGGAGTGTTTTCGCATCAGTCACATGGTTTAGTTAGTTGCGTATGATTTGTGAAGATACTCGCCAGTTGTGCTCGTGTTTCGTCAACACGAGGCTAGGTTTTCTTTCTTGCAGCAAATCCTGACAATCTGCTCTCTTCTTGTGTTTGCAGTAAGCTTGGTTGACGTATGCGATCCTGGTCTATCGTGTATCACGTTTAAGGGATCAACTTTAGATCCGTTGTGAGTTGTTCCATTATGTGTGGTCGGTGATTATGCACACATTTGCCGTGTGTGTTTTTGGTAGTCAAACTACGTGAAAGATTAGTGGCTTGTAGTTTGTCTATTCGGTGTCTTGTTTTAGCAGTTGTTTTGATATCTTCGCGGCACCTGTTTGAAATCTGATTATGCATTTCGGTGGTATGGTATGAGTGAAATAGGAATGCCGTGTGGCTAGGGCCTCCCGTCGGGTAGACCATTCGTCTGGTGCAAGTCTTTCGAGTTGACGCCACTTCGGCGACTTGGGTGTCCATGGGGATGAAATAATGATGATAAGGGCAACGCAACATCCAGTCCCTGAGCGGAGAAAATCTCCGACCCACCCGGCAATTGAGCCCGGACCGTTAGGAACGACAGTCCGTCGCGCTGATCACTCAGCAACCTATGAGTAGCGAGTTCATTGAGAAGCACAAAAGTTTTGCATGTCATTTGAGAGGAATGCCTAGAGAGCCTCACGCTTTCCTGCATCGAACGTTAAGCACTAAATTATTATTGGAGGCACCGCACTGCGATAGATGGTGACACTAGAGTCTGAGGTGTTGTTCAGCGGATGTGGTTTGAGACAGTTTTACCCCACAGAGTATGAAATTGAAGTGGCTGCAATTTTTTAGTTAGTTTCCTTGTTGACTGGTTCTATGACAAACGTGCGTGTGCCAAATAGTGTCACCACCTCGTGTTGCTCTGTTTGCGTTGAATGTTCCCACTGTGATTTTGATGTTACTTGTCTGCTGGACAGCATGTGGCTTCGGGATTCTGATTTTGTATTTTGGCTGCTTCTAAGGAATGAGGTCGTTGTTGCTTGTTGGGTGAACGTTTCGTGCACTGAAAGGCAACAAGCCATTTGGCTTGTCTGCTTTCATTCAATACTTTCAAAAATGGTTCAAATGGCTCTGAGCACTATGGGACTCAACTGCTGTGGTCATAAGTCCCCTAGAACTTAGAACTACTTAAACCTAACTAACCTAAGGACATCACACACATCCATGCCCGAGGCAGGATTCGAACCTGCGACCGTAGCGGTCGTGCGGTTCCAGACTGTAGCGCCTTTAACCGCTCGGCCACTTCAGCCGGCTCAGTATTTTGACTAGAGGATACTGAGGAGGCATTTGCTCGAATTTCTTGGTACCTTTTACATTTTATCCCTTTTTGTAGTCAAACAGACCTGTTTCCATGTTTGTGCTTTTTTGAATGAATTAATTGGTTGATTTAAATGGTGTTTTTGTGAACACCTTAAGAATTTTCATTTTGGAACTTGGCAATTCCCCCCTTTAGGATCTCACTCTAGGGCTTTAACATTACATTGCATTTACTCCTCATAATCCGACTGCATACAGAATACAGCTTATGACTGCAGGGAGTGAGCTTGTCTCATATTTAACCTTCTGATTCGCATTTTTACATTAAATGCATGCGGTATTTGGCAGAGCCCTATACCGAGCTGTAAATGCTGATATATGTACGTTTATGCGTATGAGTAGGAGGAAGAAACATTTAATGTTCGGATATAATATTAGTAGTGTCCAGCTTGATACAGTCATGTCGTTTACATACCTGGGAGTAACGTTGCAAAGCGATGTGAAGTGAAGCGAGCATTTGATAACTGTGATAGGGAAGCTGAGTGGTCAACTTCGATTTATTGGGAGAATTTTAGGAAAGAGAGGTTCACCTGTAAAGGAGACCGCATATAGGACGCTGGTGCGACCAATTCTTGAGTATTGTTCGAGTGTTAGGGATCCGTACCACGTTTGATTGAAAGAAGACGTCGACGAAATTCAGAGGCGGGCTGATAGGCTTGTTAACGGTAGGTTCGAACAACATGCATGTGTTGCGGAAATGGTTTGGGAAGTCAAATGGGAATCCCTGTAGGGAAGACGATGTTCTTATCGAGAAAAATTACTGAGAAGATTTAGAGAACCGGCATTTGAAACTGAATGCCGAACTATTCTATTCCCGCCAACATACAATGCGCGTATGGACCACGAAGGTAAGATACGAGAAGTTAGAGATGATAAGGAGGTACAGAGACAGTCGTTTGCGAGTGGAAGAGGAAAGTGAATGACTAGTAGTGATACACGCAGCGTACGGTGGCTTGCGGAGTATCGATTTGATGTAGATATGTAGATGTAGACTATTCACTTTGCTTTAGGACGCTGGTTACTATTAAGGTTACCACTGTACGCCTGTTTTACTGTTAGTCAAGCTAGTTCATGGCCGATTATAAAGTGGTAGCTCGCCACTTTAAACTGAAAACATAGTATAAGCTAAAACTAGTCATGATTTGCTGAGTCATACTTTATCGTTAAGGGCCGACTAGCATAGTTACATGATGTCAAGCATTGTGAATGCCCTGTATTAAGCAGCTTTTTGTGTACTTAGAGTATCTAGTATTCTGTCACACAATATCTAGTAACTTTTATTATTAACTCGGCGTCCGCAGCTCTTGGTCGTGCGGTAGCGTTCTCGCTTCCCGCGCCCGGCTTCCCAGGTTCGATTCCCTGCTGGATCAGGGATTTTATCTTCCTCGTGGTGACTGGGTGTTGTGTGACGTCCTTAGGTTAGTTAGGTGTAAGTAGTTCTAGGGGACTGATGACCATAGAAGTTAAGTCCCATAGTGCTCAGAGCCATTTGAACCATTTTTTATTAACTCGGCACCTGGAAAAACAGTAAGTGTGTAACAGCTTAGACGTGATGACGATGATGTTGGTTTGTGGGGCGCTCAACATCGTGGCCATCAGCGCCCGTACAAGTTCCAATATTTCCATTTTCAGTCTCGCCACAACCCGAACGATAGTAAGGTGATGAAGACAACACAGTACCCGGCCCCCGGCGGAGAAAATCTCAGACCCGGCCTGTGATCCCGAGGCAGCAACGCTAGCCAGTAGACCACGGGGTGCGGACGCTTAGATGTGAGTCTGTGTTTCTTAACCATTGTAAATATTGTTTCCATGTTTAATATTTGGGGCCCGTAGTTTGATTAAATGCATTTGTGATTAAGATTTACTTGAATGTTTTCGTGTGATTTTTAAATATCAGCAGCCATTAGTGTTTTTACTTGAAGTGAGAACAAGTCATCCCATCAGGTCTCTGTTTCGGAATAAGAGTGCTTCCCTTTGTCATTGGTCTTGTAGATTCAGCAGACGACGGCTGCGAGCCGACATGCCACCGACGCCGCTCTGGTCCATTTGCGTCAGGTTCTCAGTTTGACACCTGGGTCACTCCAAGGACGCGGCCTTCCTAATTTTCGACACATGTGGGGACTCTTTGAAAAAAGTTGAGAAAAGAAACAAGAAAAGGAAAGAATTGGAAAAATTAAATTTTAGCCCCTCACTCCAAGGGCGTCGGGTGTTCCAAATTGGCATCACATCCAGGGCAAAAATAAGAAAAGAAAAATAAGAAAAGAAAAAATGGAGCAATACTGCTGTCAACCCAACTGAGCCTCAGTCCCAAACAAGCCAGTGCTCCACTTGCCGCCAACGCCCTCTTGTTTATCTGTTACTATTATGTAGGGGAGTGACGACTAGTATGAGCAACCTAAGCCGAAACTTTTGTTGTTCTGAAATGCAATTTTACATAAAACTTCTGTCTGAACAATTGATTTTGTTTAAATGGCAAGAAATGTATTTATAATCAAAAGACACTCACCAAGAAAAATTTTCTAAGACTTAGATTTCGAGATGTTAGTAAGTGCTGGGCAGTACAGGCCAAACAACAAAACAAGGGATTTTAAGTAACAATCGTAGTTTCGTGGTTCACAGACAAATGTAGTCTATTTTTTTATCAAAAATACAACATAATAAAAAAACTAAAGTAAAAACTTGCAACAGAAACCTTAACTTACTACGGAAAATAGTATTTGGTTCTTTCACAGATCCAAGTTACCTGCATACCACTTTCACTTACCTAATTTTTGAAGCTGAAAACATAGAAAAATCTCTTTTCTATTTAACAACGTAATTTATCACCGTATGGTTACAATTCTTGTGCTCAACCAGCACAACTTTCACACGGGTTCCGGTTTTCTTCAAAAAATTCCTCATAAACAGTGTTAGTTTCTAAAATACCATCAAAGCTTATGTCCTACACCTGAGTTTAGTTTCTTTTGCAATGTAGTTACACGAAGGTTTCAACGTCCGACAGCAAAACTAGCAATCATCTCGCATTTCAGATCACTTGAAAGCGCTTGCTTCGTTGTGGTCTCGGACGGCTCCCGTCAACCCTCCTGCGAAGCTGCTGCCATATACTTGGAATCGTACCCTAAAGGCAAAGAAACGATTTACTCAGGTGACCCATATCACCCGACTCTGTTATGGTCCATACCACCCGATTGACACTGAACATAAAAACATCTGATAAGGAATGTCTTGAGTGTGAGGTTGCAGAGGGCCAATGATGTTTACGGCATTTCACACGCCGCGTATTGTGTACCATGCAGCCACAATGTTGGCTGCTAATGGCAACAGGGGCCGGGACTGGAGATATCCAATGAGGAGCACAGCATGAGACTACGGAATGTAGATGAACTGGGCAGTCGACGAGTTACTCGCTACAGTGCTAATGGTGTTGCCACAAAGCAGAGCAATGGCAACGATAAACGAAGCAAACATTGCATTTTATCTACGACAACAACTGGTGAAGTTGACGTTTCGTCTGAAAGGAAACCAAGGAATTTCACAGAGTGAGAAAGAAGCGGCAGATGAAGTATTAGCGTTTCTCCAAGATGGTCACTGGAACGAGAGATGTGGTATACACTCGACTGTGCGGACAATGCACATGAGGAGTACAGTGATCACGACACGTGCTTGACAAGTGAAAGTGATATTGATGCAGGTGTCGAGCTACGTAGTTCATCATTCTTGTCGGACAGGGAGCCACAAGTCCTGTCTCCAGTGAAACGTAGTAAAGAACAATCGTAATCCAAGGTGCGGGTTCTAAACAAGATAGCGTTCTTGGAACACCATCAGCAATGTCGGAAAAAAAAAATTGTGAACAGATTTCGGAATAAGTCCGCAGAGGCAAGACTGTGTAGTGCATAAGAAAAACTATGGATATTCAAGGGAAGACAAGGAGCACTTTTTACAGAAACGTTTTTGCGCGTTTCAAGCATGCTCGATACTATTTGAAAGATGTGCATGATAGCGACCTCCTACATCAAATTCGTGTCAAATTACATGAATTTCGATGGAACCAGTGGATAGTGGCATAAATTTAAAGAGTACTACAGAACTGGAAGACATAAGATAACGAAATATGGAACTAAGCATTTAACTTGACGATGCTCAGCACCTTGCGGAATTGGCCCGAAAATTTGCAGATAAGACGAAGAAACTTATTCCATCGTCCAGTACGGAATTTGAAGAGGAAATGTATGTGACAGAAACCCCTCAAATTAGCAGTACCAGGACTATTGTATTAAGATCAACTGAACATATGCATTCGTATACAATTACGACGACTGTTAATCTGGATGGTAAATTGGCTAGAAAGTTATGTATTGTGTTGTGAGATGTTCGAGATGCTCTGCACCTATGATGCTTTCTCGTGTGCGTTATCTTGCCAGGGCATAGGGAATATTTATGTCACAGAAAGCAAGAGTGCGAGAATGGGCGAAAAAAAGTACATCTTTGGTATGAGTACTGCCTTTGGCCAATAGCTGGTCAAAATAACTTACTTTTGCGTGAGTCCTGGTCCTCGTCTAAAAATCATACTCCTTTAGTGCATATTATCCCTCCTGAAACGTGTGTGACATTGCAGTTCGTACCACCTGAAACCGCTGAACAAATTCGGCCTATGGATGTCTCTTTTCCGTGCTCTATCTACACCTGCGCCTTAGAGGAAACCATTTTCAGGATAATCACCAGGACAGACTGTTTAGAAAAATGGCTCTGAGCGCTATGGGACTTAACATATGAGGTCATGAGTCCCCTAGAACTTACAACTACTTAAACCTAACTAACCTAAGGACATCACATACATTCATGCCCGAGGCGGGATTCGAACCTGCGACCGTAGCGGTCGCGCGCTTCCAGACTGAAGCGCCTAGAACCGCACGGCCACACTGGTCGGCACAGACTGTTTCGAGTTCAATTGTATATCATCACGTCCCATCAGTTCACATCATCCAGTTACACCAAAATCATTCTATTCTTTAAGTGCGTATACCTAGCTGAACGTCCCGCAAGGTTTGTAACTCCCCAGAGGCTCGCTTTCGATCTTATGGTGCGGACTTCTGTGGTCACTGTGGCGCGTCATTTTCCACGAGTGTTCATGATGCAAGCTAATGGCTTGTTTCGAACATTTCTTGAACGTCGACGATGTCAACTTTGTGAAGAGTAATATGTACATTCCACGGAAGGTTGATCTCTGCATCTTCCAGACACTCATTCTTTATCTCCTGATGCACTTGTTAAGTCATTAACAGCTAATGTTCTTCCCGTCATAACTGTTAACACAACAGTCTCACATGGGCCTTCCTAAAAACTGAACTTGCGACCGCGCACTCAAGGTTTTCGGCTTGCATGAGCGAGATTTCGTTATTACTATCCAAGCTACATTACGATACGTAAATATTCATAATACTTTGATAATAATGCTTCTCCATTCGACAATATGAACCGAAGTTACAAATTACACCATTCTGCTCCCACTCTCAAAAGCAAATAAAATTTATTTCAAAAGCTACATCACTCTAGTTCAGGAAATGACGGAGTGATGTCTGCGCTTTATTCCTAACACAGTATGGATTCGCTGTTTTGCGGCAAGCTCGAGTCACAACCGCCGTCCCCCTAAATTGCACGTACTTGCGTAAGACCTGCTGTAAACGGAGTACAACGATTATGGAGCGATATGCCATATCACTCTGTCTACAAAATAAAGAAAATACACCTAGAACTTGTCACGAACACTCGAACTCAAGTATTCCCTCGCAGAAGTTAATCCTCGCTACTACTGGCAGTACTGAATGAGATTATTGACGTACATGTGATCACAATGGCACAAAATTAAGTTTCTCTTAAGTCCGTTTATTGCCACTGACATGAACGGGATGAAATTTTGTTACCGATGTATTAGTATTGCTGGGAATCGCTCTGCTGCACCAGAGTGCGCGTATTGATCAGCAAAACGAAACATGCAAAGTGAATGACTGTGTTCCCCTTGACTCACTGAACATCCATACGGCCCACGCTTACCAATCTAAAGATGTACTGGTGGTGACTAGGAAGTACAAGTTCATCCCTTGTAAGATCGTCCTTAAGATAGACTCATCTCACTCTGAAACTCTAAAATGATGCATATACCGTCAAGAGCTACAGAGAAGTGTATTGTACAATGTATCTGGAGCAGGAGCTTTATTATTCTCCTCTACAAAGATTAGCAAATTCTGCCAGTATCGGAATATTGCCGGCCAGTTGAAACAGACCTTGTGAGTTTCCACCAATAACAATTTAATAAACATGCTAACAAATTCGCTATTTTTAGGGATATTGCCACGGTTAAACAATGAAGCAAAAGGAAGAACAACTCCCCCGCTACATAACATATATGTAATAACAGGCAATGAGATTGTGTCTATGTACACACATACGTCAACTCTTCCCCACTACAAAATAATGACTAAGAGCCAATCAGAGATCACGTTATTTAACACTGAACAAACAGTCTAGCTGGTCTCCTCTAGGCCTAATGGTTGATCTCAAACTAGCAGCACCTTTCTTCCCCTGTCGTTCAGATCCTTATGTTTGACAGGAGGGATTCCTTTCACTTCATTCACAATGAAGCTTTATGATGGGCTGGCTGCTCTTGCTAGTCCCTCCTGTTGCGTTTTGTTAGTAGACCACTCTTCCCCGCGTTTAGCTCCAGGAAACTTGGGCTTTCAGCAGAAAAATCTTTACTACCTGTAGTTCCCACTGGTGAGTCTCGCCTTTTGATAGCCAGCTGAAAGCCTCGGCATGCAGTGCACAACAAGAGTCCTTTACTGTATCAAAAGGAAAAGAGATACAGCTGTTAAGAACTGCAGTCATTGCTATTTGCTATTGTTATTTGCATTTTTCATGCAGCGTGAATGATTTGACTTGATTTACTAGTCGGTTTGCACATACACAGGCCACAGGATAGTTCTCGAAAACACTGCCACATAGTATCGTGCCATTTCAAGCCGTTTCACGCTTTCTCAACTTGGCTGTCAATATAGCTGCGATGGGACATGTCTGCAGCTCATGCATGTCAAAGACTTTATTTCTTACTGTGAGAACTATTTTGTATTCTATTTCAGGATTGTCTTTGACTGATGTGCTTTATGGCACATATTATATTGTCCACTAGCCTGCTCACACTCGTTAATGTTTGCTGGTGTAATGGTAAATTTATTTAGATTATATATAAGTAATGGGAGCACCAGCTAAAAAAATTCCACACATACTTACTCTTTGTTTTTACGGAAATGATAAGAGAAGGCAATGACTTGAGAATCTCACAACAGACATGAATGGCTTGTTATTCAAATTTACTAATAACTGCAACTGGAGAGTCACTTCTTACACATTCACACATACTGTGTTACAGTTGCAAATCATCAACACTTTTAGAAAATTATACTACAAACTTGGTTTACGAGCAGTACACTGTATATTTAGACACATACACAGACATAGACACTGACATGCATGTGTACGCATAGAGTGGACATTCAGAACATTAATAAATAAGTCTGTACAACACTTACGTCACTATATGAGCACATGATAGAACAAATTTGTAACCCATCAAGCTCATTTAGACATATAGTTATAGTTTTGCTTGAGATAACATTAATGACACTGAGAACATTACAAAAATAGTTATATAACAACACTTGTGTTACTGAGTGATAGATTAAAGTACATACTTATAAATTAGAGTGGTATTTGTGACATTAAACTGGACAGGATATCATAGTGAGATGCTCAACATAAAACATAACTACTTTGATACTAGGCAATGCGTAACAAAATAGCATAAAATTACAAACAAGTGCAAGTAGCAAATCCACAGAGGATGGATGTCAAGATCATTCTGTTAATGAGTAATTCTGAATGATCCTACAAGACACTGTCTGAAAACACATTCCTTGAAAAATACATAAACGTTCAAATAATAGTCATAAGTGTGTCCCTGAAAATACACAAACATACGCCAAAAACTTAATACACTTCATTGCTCTTGGGCAAATACACCATTTATTACACGAATAGCCTTGACTGACAATTCCACTTACGAAATGAGATGTCTGCAGGGTTTCTATAACCTTTCTCACGGAGGAGCAGTTTGGTTTAGAAGATCAGATTAAGAATTCCATCAGTTAACTTGTGGCATATCTGGATTTCAAGCAAAAGGCAGACTAATATTGTTATGTATGTTCATAACGTGCTCACAATCAAAAACGTGATCTCTTTCATGATCTGTCATCATAAAGAACACAACTCCCAGCTCTGCTCTACGACCAGTGTCCTAAATGTCTTAGTGAGTAATATGAGTAATCTACAAGCTTGACTCACAAACATTGATGTCAAGGTGAGTGGCAAGGTAGTGATCATCTTGATACACATGTAATGGAAACGAAATTAATATCCTCTGCTAATTCAGCATGGTTTTATTTGTGTTAATTGTTCCATGGGTTATGTGCACACCCAGATTAAGAGTTTAAAGTAAGTGTTCCATACGGTAAACATTATTCACTGATGTATCATGTCCTTCTGTGGGAAACATAATAACAAGTCCAGTTGTAGTTCTAGTTGAAACCTCGCACATATATGCTGGTGTTCCAGGTCGACTGAAAACTTCTCTGATATTTAATCCCTTTGGATCTGGGTAAGTCGACTTCTGAAGCATCGTTGTCTGTTAGTAGGGATATTCGTAGCACGATTAGCAGACAGTAATCTCTAGCTGTGAATGGGAAGCGCTGGTCCCTTCCTGCGGCTGCCATGATCTATTGCAGATAAGCCCCCGCCAGAGGCTGACAGCGCTCCTGCAGGTCAAACTGAGTGGCACTCCTGGCTTCTCGTGCCCACCCTGCGGCAATGTGACAAGGCCTAAGCAGAGCTGCGCAGCAGCCATCCCTTTGATCAGCCTTAAACAGCATCACGCAGATACTTTATAAACACAAAACAAAATTTTGTAACTCACCATACCACTTAAAATCCACTACAATAGTAAAGACTTAACATTATTGAGGAGAGAACATAACTAGTGTTTTAGCCGCTAGAATTACATCCTGAAAATGGACAAATTGTATTGAAAATGAACAGTGTAGATATCAATGCCAATTATGTACATAGTGGTGTATACTCACTTTTAACCTTTTTATTTAACCTAACCCTGGAAGAGTACCACAACCATCACGTGGATACGTATGGTTACAGGTTAGTATACGTGCTGTTAATACATAGTGAATGCGAATATCTTTTCTTCTTGAGGTTTCCGCCGATATTTTTTGGAATCCCCTGTATACTGCTGACCATGCAAATGCAGGCTACCTTTTTGCGCGCAATACTACTAAGCACGAAACATGCAACGTGCGCGACTGTACCCCCTTTGTTAGCGGCAGATTGTCTTCCTTTTTTTTTGCGAACATTTTTGTTGGTTTTGTTTCCTGGAATTCTGAATGCAGATTCATCATTTTAATTCTGGGATGACCACTCTGAAACACACAAGACATACAACCATAACACATGATAGACAATGCAAAACAATAAAAATCTCTTTATTATGAAACTACATATTCTGTAAACTTATTTCCGTGCTTAAGCACACAACTATTCCTTCCCTCTTTTCGAACCATATTATTCTTTAGTTGTTTGTTTCCTCCGTGGGCTGTACACGTCCTTTTCCATGATATTCGTTGTTACAAATAAAAATTTTCTCCAGGTGACCCACGTATTGTATTTTTTATTTTATTTTATCGTATTTTCTATGTACGAACTGTTTGTGAAATTACCCTGTAAACGACGCACCAGTGTTCTTACTTTAAATTTAGGCATTTACTTGAGTATATCGACTCCTAAAACCTCATATCTAATCCCTGGACTATTTTAGGTCGTGTGACAATTTTGTACTTCGGATCTTCTGATATCTCTTGTGAGTTTGTCTTTCGGTATCTCGTTCTTGTAAGGTATGGACGCTATTCGGCTGAGCTCATTGGAATGTTTATCATGTAAATGATAATTACGTTTTCTCAATATAATACGAAGTTTTAGTCATTCTGATTTTAATTCCTACTAACAGAAACCGTGACACATACATACAATTTTTATTTTCTATGGGGTGTTTTCAGAGGATCGCTGCTGGATCAAGGGCGTCGACAGCACATTCTTAGCGGACGTTAATAACCGAGCACTTTTCATGTTCAGCCACTACTTTTCATTGCTTAGTACGCTATACGTCCCCGGGCTGCTTGAACCGGAAATTTTATTGGTATCTTCTGTCACTTTTCTGCTAACAATAACGTCGTTACACGGCAATCACCAATATGACAAGCGCCACAAACATTTAAAAGTTGTTGATGGTGTTTAATTTCTCTTATATGTAACTGAAAAGGTGTCGACATCACGTCTACATTGTCATAAGATTCCGGAATAGTCCCACCATTCGATTCTCAGGAGAGAGCCGGGGGGGGGGGGGGGGGGGGGAGGGGGGGGGGATGGAGACTGTCAATGGGAGGTGATCAAGAGAGAATGATTGAATAACAAAGGAACCTATAACGTTCTACGAGGCGGGGGATGGACTCGCAGAAGCTGGAACGTGGTAGGGAAGCTAGAAAATCTGAGAAATGAAAAATAAAAGCTCAAGCCAGATATAATAGGCGTCAGTGACGTGAAATGGAAAGAAGACAAGCATTTCTGGTCAGATGAGTATAAGGTGACATCAACACCAGCAGTAAATGGTGTAAATGGAGTGCAATTCGCTATGAACAGGAAGGTGGGCAGGGAGTGTGTTAAGTGAACAGTTCCGTGATAGGGTTGTTCTTATCAAAATCGACAGCAAACCATGACGACTTAGGAAGCTGAAGATGAAGAGAGAGAGAAAGTATATGAGGATATTGAAGAGGTAATAAAGTACTTAGAGGGAAATGAAAAGGTAATAGTCATGGGGGACTGGATTGCAGTTGCAGGGGAAGCAGCAGAAGAAACGTTTACAGGAGAGTATGGACTTGGGACAAGGTACGAGAGAGGAGAAAGTCTAATTGAGTTCTGCAATAAATATCAGCTGGTAATAGGGAATACTCTGTTCAAGGATAACAAGAGGAGGAGATACACTTCGAAAAGCCTGGGTGATACGGGAAGATTTCAGGTAGATTACTTCAAAGTCAGACAGAGATTCCGAAATCAGATAATGGATTGTAAGGCATACCCAGAAGCAGGTATAGACGGATAATGGATTGTAAGGCAAACCCAGAAGCAGGTATAGACTCTGATCAGAACACAGTAGAGACGAAGAGCAGGCTGAAGTTTAAGAGATTAGATGATGATGATGATGATGATGTTTGGTTTGTGGGGCGCTCAACTGCGTGGTTATCAGCGCCCGTACAATGTCCCAAACTTTGCTCAGTCCAATTTCGCCACTTTCCTGGATGATGATGAAATGATGAGGACAACACAAACACCCAGTCATCTCGAGGCAGGTGAAAATCACTGACCCCGCCGGGAAGAGATTAGATTGGAAGCGGGATACGGAAGTACTGAGGCTTTGATGAGATACGCTTTAAGTTCTCTAAGGCTATAGATACAGCAATAAGGAATAGCTCAGTAGAAGGTTCAGTTGAAGACGATGGACATCTCCACAAAGAATCACCACAGAATTTGGAATGAAGAATATAGGTACAAACAAGGTAACGGCAAAGATACTATAGATAATAGAAGAAATACTTCAGTTGATCGACGAATGGAGGAAGTACAGAAATGTTCAGGGAAACTCAGGAATACAGAAACACAAGTCGCTGAGAAAGGAAATAAATAGGAAGTGCAAGGAAGCTAAGGCGAATGGCTGCATGAAAAATTAGAAGGAATCGGAAAGGGACTGACTGTTGGAAAGACTGACTCAACATGCAGGAAAGTCAAAACAACCATCGGCGAAATTAAAAACGAGGATTGTAACATTAAGAGTGCAACGGTAGTTCCACTGTTATATACAAAGGAGAAAGGGGGTAAGTGGAAAGAGTACATTGATAGCCTCTATGAGGGGGAAGATTTGCCTCATGTGATAGAAAAAGAAACAGGAATCGATTTAGAAGGGGTAGGGAAACCAGTATTACAATCAGCATTTATTGGGGCTTTGGAATACGTAAGATCAAATAAGGCAGAAATCATAGATAACATTCCATCAGAAGTTCTAAAATCACTGTAGGGAATGGCAACATAACGAATATTCAAGTTGGTGTGTAGATGTATGAGTCTGGCGATATACCATCTGACTATGGGGAAAAATATCATCTACGCGATTCCACAGACTGCAAGAGCTTACAAATTCGAGAATTATCGCACAGTCAGCTTAAAAGCTCAAGTATCCAAGTTGCTGACAGGAATAATATACAGAAGAATGGCAAAGAAAATTGAGGATGTGTTAGAAGACAAACAGTTGGGCTTTAGGAAAGATAGAGGCTCCAGAGGGGCAAATCTGACGTTGTGGTTGATAATGGAAGCAAGACTAAAGAAAAGTAAAGATAAGTTCATACGATTTGTCGAACTGGAAAAAGCGTTCGACAGTCTAGAATGGTGCAAGACGTTCGAAGTTCTGGGAAAAATTGGGATAAGACGGGTGATCATACAGGCAAGAGGAAATAATAAGAGTGGACTGCCAACAACGAAGTTCTCGGATGGAAGAGAGTGTAAGACAGGGATGTACTCTGTCGCCCCTGCTGTTCAATATGTGCATCGAAGAAGCAATGATGGAAATAAAAGAAAGCTTCTGGAGTGGATTAAAAATTCAAGATGAAAGGATGTCAGTGATATGATTCGCTGACGATATTGCTTCTCACTGAAAGCGAAGAAGAATTACATGATTCGCTGAATGGAGTGAACAGTCTAATGAGTACAGAGTATGAATCGACAGTAAATCGAAGAAAGACGAATGTAATGAGAAGTAACAGAAATGAGAAGAGTGAGAAAATTAACATCAGGATTGATGGTCACAAAGTAGATGAAGTTAAGGAATTCTGCTACGTAAGCAGCAAAACAACCAATGACAGACGGAGGAAGGGCGACATCAAAAGCAGAGTACCACTGGCAAAAAGGGCGTTCCTGACCAAGAAAAGTCTGCTAATATCAAACATATGCCTTAATTTGAGGAATAAATTCCTGAGAATGTTCGTTTGGGTAAAGCATTATCTGGTAGTGAAATATGGACTATGGGAAAACCGGTGATGAAGGGAATCGAAGAATTTGAGATTTGGTGCTAAAAATTATGTTGAAAATTAGGTGCACTGATAAGGAATGAGGATGTTCTGCACAAAATCGGTGAGGGAATATGTGGAAAATACAGTAATGGAGAAGGGTTAGTATGATGGGACATCTGTGAAGACATTGGGGAATGACTTCCATGGTACTAGAGTGTGCTGTAGAGGGCAAAAGTGGTAGTGGAAGACAGAGATTTATATACAGCAAATAATTGAGGACGTAGTTTGCAAGTGACACTCCGAGATGAAAAGGTTGGCACAGGAGAGGAATTGGTGGCGGGCCACATCAGGGTAGTCAGGAGACTGATGACTATTAAAAAAGAAAACACGAGTGTAACCAACACACAGTAGAGGACTTGACTGTGAAGGGGCATGTGTGATATCTACTGAGATTTCCCTTTCATAATATTAGTACATCTTCCTGTACTGAATCTCTGTGTAGTTACAGGGCAGAACAGCGGGGCAGAGTGCAGGGTGTGCCGTTAATATTAGGTAGGAGACCAGGTTAGTGTCCGGGGAACAGGTCACCCAGAAGTACTGTGTAGGCAAGGGCCGGGGGCTGCTTCGCCACGGATCTTCAAGTGGGCCAGCGGAGAGGATGAACGTTTCCTCGAACTGATGGCGCCTCAGATGGGGTGGTCTATACCCCGGACTTCCAAATGGCTGGAATTTTTCCCATAGAACGTCTCCAAGCAGCTGTTGACAGAGTGGTCGGCTTCTTCCGGTTAGCAGTCGGTAAAAGCATGCGATTCTAGGTGCCTTGGCAAGAGAAGATGGCTCATACTGGGCACCATCGTCCTGTTAGCAGGCAGTAAAAGCATGTGTCTCTGGGTGCCTTGGCAAGATAAAATCACTTCGTAATGTGGGAAGAGCAAAGTTCCACCATTACGACTAGCTTCGAATCTTACCGACGCCTCGCTGGGTCCGATTTTTAAAACACAGTCCACGTGTAGCATAGTAGGGAAATTAAAAATGGGTTACGACTTGTCTGTGTTCACGAATTGTGGGAACGGTGACTTACCTTTCTTTTGCGCTCTCTGCTTCCCAAAGAAGGTTAGAGTATTTTGCACTACGATTTGCCACTAGCAGAGTCTGAGATGTGCATTGAGACTGGTTTATCAGAAATTCTTGCCAGAAAGGCAGAGTGCAAATGTTTCTAGATAGAAGAGGATAGAGTTGTCTGCAGATGTAAAAGTTTCCGTCACTAACCAGCTCGTGAACTATATTCCCCTACCTCCAGTGCTTAATGACTATTCTCAACTTTTAAATCGAATAAGATGCCCCATAGTTCATCCTTGTCGTTTCCGGCCTGTTTCCAGCATCAGAACCGTCGGACTTCAAATGTCCGTAACGCAACTCTTCTGCCTGGGTTTTATCACTAGTTCTCCGTTCACTCATTCAATCTCTGCTTCGTGTGGCTCGAGCCATTACCTTCCTCTGGTAAATCTAACGTTGCACCTTTCCACTTTCATGGATGGAGGAATACATGAAAATTTTTTCCACCCTCTCTGAAAGTGTTACATCCCAAGTGTTGGTAATACATCTCCTTATCCTCGAACACCGAACACCTTTCCATTCATCGTCTCTGCCTCATCCTTCAGAACCTGATGCATTTACTTCTGTCCTTTCATTGCCTCCTCCCTCAGACCTTCTGACGAAACAGGCTGCTTGCTCTCTGCTTCTTCTTTGCTTAATTCCTCCTCCTCCATTAACTATCCGTCCTCGTACTCTAGTGATAATCTCACTATGATACTGAGTACGACCTCTAACTTTTTAAAATACTTGTCGTCAGACCACCTGAATTGATAATGGTGGTTAGTTTGATTTCTCTCTCGTCTAGATGTACCAGTAGATATATCTGCTTCAGGTACATCACTATTCTGCAAAATTTCAAAAAGTTGAGCCCTATAATTTTCTTCACTTACAGCTTACGTATAACTAGAAAAATAACACTGTGTGTGATTGACACGCGATGTCAGCACTGACATGTTCATTAACTTCCATCGATTTATCATGTACTACGCATTGTACTCTGATTCCATGCTTTCTGAACATTGTCCACCTCTTTCCTTTGTCGCACATTTCATACGCTTCTTTATCAAGAACGAGACTCAGTCGCTTGAGTCCTGAATACACTACACTGTTACGTCATCCGCGTCACATCACTTGTACGATAAGTGATGTACTCAATTCGGCTGTCGAACTTGGCCACATCTTCTAACAGATTCCTTTTCAGTTCATGGCAATTTATAAATAACAATCTGGAAGTTGGAAGCCATCAAACAATGAGATCAGAGCCTCTACCATTAGTTAATAATCCTTAGTATTTGTCTCTTGTCACTGTGTCGCTGATTTCCTCGCACACCTGAAGAGTTCCTGCGCCCTGTCTTCATTGGTCATCGCATGCTCTGCGATGCCGCCTGTCCTCCGTTCGATTCGGTTGCGTCCGTGATTCATGAGGATTGTTTCTATGCCACTCATTTCCTTTTTTGGTGGGTGGATACCTTGCTAGCCAGTTTGCATTAGTTGGTATATGTTGTACCTGCCTGTGGTGGATTTACTAACATCTGCTCTGCAGTCATATCCAAGTTCATCCATTAAATGTAGGAACCTACTGATATCATTCATTTCTCAACCAGAAAGCGTAAAATCCTTCTGTTTTCTGTTAGGCAACTTTGGATGGTAGATTTATACTAATTCTGTCTGCTGAATTCGGGCATCCAAGAATTGGTTTCTGTTTGTAGTACTCAATTGGGTTGCAATACTGTGATTCAGCATGAGGCTTATTCTATACAGTTCAGAATCTATTGCGCCTAGCTCATGTAAAAATGCCTGTTTGAATCCTTAGTAAGTTCAGTATTGAGCCACTGTTACTCTCATCGTGGCTGCTGCTTCTTCCCAGAAATCGGCGTATATGAAATACATTTTGTAACCTGTAGATCGTGACCTCTGAAGTCTGTCTTGGAACTGTTCGATCCAAATCTCTGGATGCAAACAATTCGACTGGTCTGGGAAAAGTTGTATCGTCCCCTTAGAAAAATTAATGAATTACTGTGCTGATAAACATCTAATGTTATTTGATTGCAAACAGCTGGGCAAAACTGAACGTACTGAGACATTCACTAATGTGACACACAATATTTTTAGCGCAACGCAATCTGACTTTCAGTAATCCCTACAAAAGAATGGCCCTGACTAATCATCCGCTCTCAAAACTCCGCCACGTTCAAATGGTTCAAATGGCTCTGAGGGCTTCGGGACTTAACATCTGCGGTCATCAGTCCCCTAGAACTTAGAACTACTTGAACCTAACTTATCTAAGGACATCACACACATCCATTCCCGAGGCAGGATTCGAACCTGCGACCGTAGCAGTCGTGCGGTTCCGGACTGAGCGCCTAGAACCACTAGACCACCGCGGCCGGCTCCCGCCACATCACTCGCCACATCCAACACTGCTGGTGGCTCACCTCCAACTGCGCAACACTACACGCTGTTAACAACCAACTCCCCAACACTACAATAGAGAATATTTCAACAATGCCAACCAGCCACAGACTGCATACAGCACAGCCAGTGATTTTCATACAGAGCGCTACGTGGCGGTGGCGTTACCAATATAAGAACCTAAACAGCCTACATACATAGCCCCCATGCTCCCCACAAAAAATTTTACAAATGGTTTTGGGCACTGGCCAATACATATTTGTTAAATTTTTTCACAATTACAATAACAAAAAAATCAAATGGACATACTTATTGACACAATGTTGGTCAAAAGCTAAAATTTTCTCACAGTCCATAAAGACAGTCCTGATCATTCATCACAGTAAACTTGCAGTGTTTTTCTCAAAGTCTGAGCAGTAAAAGAAAATACACACGGAAGTAGTGGATTTCCATTCAGTCTTGAAGAAGTAGTGTTGTCCTTCCAAGGGAAAGACAGTGCTGACTCTTGACATGCAGACAGGTAATGGGCCACAACAGAGCAAACCCACAGCAGAGTCAGTCGAAGTTTTGAAGAATATTGGTAGGTAGGTCATAACAGAACAGGCCCACTGTAGTCCTGGTAGAGATTATGGTATTGGTGGGCCACCAGAGGTGCAGACCCAGTGCAGTCCTTGTAGAAGTTATGGTATTGGTGGGCCATCAAAGGTGCAGACCAACTTCAGTCCTTGTAGAGACGGCCAGCAGTCATCTGTTGCGACTGTGCAGGTACACAGTCACCATTGAAGAGTCTTGTACTATATAGCAAGTCCATAAACCACCACTTGTGCACTCACAAAGCTTTTGGAATTATCCTTTGAACCAGCAATGCTGTTAACCAGCCCCTTGCTGAATTATCAACACACATGCAAACACTAACAGTCCCAACTTCTCATTTATTGTGCATATACTATGACCAACAGAAACGTGTGCAGTGAAATGAAACTTAATTTGAAAACTGCTGTCTATACAATTATGTATTTACGACATTAGAATACAATTACAAAGGAAAAAATACATCATTAAGGGGCTCCGGAACGCCCTATACTTGCAATGTTAAAATAACGCTTATAAATTACATCTTTCCTCACAAAGTATTTGAGGTAGGAAGTTGAACTTTTTACAGATTATTTATTGGAATATGGGCTACAACTTGACACAGGGATTTTACAAAATTTTAGTTCAGTTATTAAAGATGGTTTTTTTCCATTGTAATGAAAATTCACATCATTTTTTTTGCAATTTTTTGTTTATATATTCAAAAATATTCAGTTTTTTGGAAAAAGGCTGTGTTGAATTATGCAGAAGGTACTCTGTAACATTTACTGAAAGTTTGAAACAAATATGTTTGGAAGATCCTTAGAAAACATGTAATTAGTATGAGAAAATAAAAGGTTTGGGAATCGAGCGACAAAGATTGGATTAACTTTTTAGTGCATTCCAGGTCCATAGGATGGATTATCTTCATCCTCTGCAAACTCCTCCTCCAACTTCCTCTTCTTTCTCCTCCTGTTTGCTCTTGCTTGTATTTCTAGACTCTTTACAGCCCTGTCTGCAGCCCGAAGGCGTTCCTTGTCTAAAGCAAGCATTGCTCATACCATGTTAGAACCTATCTTCATTCCCATATTTCTAAATACCTTGCACCTTACAATGTTGCCATCATTGAAAGTCGCAACAGCATCGTACACACCAAAGTGAAGTGTTTCTATTCCAACAAATACAGTCTTGGGGATTCTCGACCATATAACACTATTTACACTTTCATTCGGGTTTTGAGTTTTTCCGTGAATAAACTTTTTCAACAGTTCAGGTGCTGCTAAGTCTATGAAAATAGCTTTTATCACCACCATTATTGCATGAGGCATACTATGCTTATGAGTGTACACTTCATCAGTTAGCAATCCTTTGTTATATTTACACCAACTGTCTTCTTCTTTGGGACACAAGCTATGTTGGGGATTTTCATCGGTTGCAGAAGTATGAAAAAAAAAGCCCAAACAGCCTTCTTCATTTCGTCGACACTTTGTGTATTTTGCCTAATAGCCATTCCATAATAGTTTTGTATTTTGTCAATTACACTGTCAGTTAACCTTCCCTTCCCATCCAACCCCTTACCATCACTGAGTTTTTGTTTTTTGTACGAAGCTTTCGGTCGCCGAAGTCTTGTTCCTTCGCTTCTGTACGTGTCCAATGCACTCAAATTTCTGCACTACAACACTGCAAACAGCAATGACAAAAATGCAAATTGGCAAAGCAACCAGCAATAAATATAAATAAGCAAAGCAATTGCAATATTACAACTAATATAAAGCAATGTGCAGCAAACAAGAAAAATAAATCAGTAGTAAAACTGGCTTAACAGAGTAATACAAGATGAAATTCAGTAGCACTATGCCTGGAAAACAGCAGCAGCAAATGCAATAACTTATATCTAATTATGACAAAGCTCAAGCAGGAAATGTATTACAGTAAAGATGGCCATGTCTAACACCTATATCAGAACCCAACACTATAGTGATGCATCACGATAAATTACTCTATGAAACAAGTTACCCAGTCATTGACTATATCATGTATGCAATTCCAGTGAAGGGAAATGTATTTTTGTGCTCCCTCGTTTTTTTTGGAAGTAGATTACAAAATTATTATTTACTGGATCTGTAGGCATAAAACATCTATATTAGTACATCTATTAAATTTTAGTTTAACCAATGCTGCAGTGCAGCTAGAAACTAGGTATTAAACAAAATAAGGAAAGCAAGGGGTGAAACGTCATTCACAAGCCATATCGCATTTCATAAGACAGTAAAAAATCTCTCAACTAGAAAGACAATAGATGTAAAATGTTTCTCATCATTTCATTAGGCATTTTAATAAATATCACAAATTATGAGTTCCACAGTGTAATCATATGTTTTCAAGTTTGAGCATGTCGTATTTGTGATGCTTTCTACAAATAAATGTCAATAGCGAGGATAATGGTCTCTTTTTTTTCACCTAATGGCTTTTTCTCCATGCAGATGGCACTGCTGGGCGTCCACAACACATTATGTCAAGGTTACTTAGCATTCTTACCGAAATATTTACGACAGCAGTTTGCACTACAGTGACAGTCTCAAATAAAAAAATTCACAGGTTGAGCATTTGCGTTGCAAATGTGTAGAAACAAAATCCTATAAATATAACAGTGTCCAAATAATTTTCGTTGGCACTGTGATACATTCATGCATTTACACACATTTCATAACTCTTAAAGTACGATTCTCGGTTTCCATCATCCTTTTTCACTAATCACAGTCCCTAACCACTACTCATCATTCCTTACCTTATTACACATATACATATTCATCGACACCTCTTCAATATTTCATCATAACAGATACGTAGCTTAATCAAATTCCTCATATAGCATCAGCTTATTGATCATAAACATACCTCAGCAGCATAATACACATCGTCGTCATAATAATAACATCATAACACCTCAGTCAAATCTCAAAAACGTCGTAGCTTTCTGCAATAATTTCAAAACCTAAAAAAAATTCTCTGCTCATTTCACCATAGTGTCATCTACCTCAAACATACTTTAAAAATCATGATCCCGTACCAAATACATCATTCAAAGCTTTCATAGAATCACAATGCTTCCGAAAAAATATGAAGAGTTTACAAAGAACAGGCAAAATACAATTTCATAAGTATGAAGTTATCCAACTGGGTATTTGCGTAAACATGTGTCACTGACAATGTAAAAAAAATATTTGTCTCTCTCAGTTAAATGATCAGATAGCTGTGTAATTTATGTGTAAAGTTGTATAAGCAAATACCATATTAGCTAGGGCTACTTGTGTTTGCCAAACACGTGGTACACAAAGTAAGCGTGTACCCCCCTGAGGATTAATGTAATTATACCCTCTGGTGTTACTGATTACAGAAATGGAATGAAATGTATCACAGAAAACTTTCTTTGTAATTCAAAAATATTTAAAAATAAATGTTTTAAGTACAAAATTAATCACTCAAATAAGTGTACTGCCGCGCTAAATTGTGCGTCTTGTTGTAACATAATCTCCGTCATTACTTGAGAGTAAAAAATGTGCCAAGTGTCGTAATTATCGTCGTCCGTAAGCAAAGTTCTGTGGAAGTCAATGTACTTACCTCGTAATAAACAAAAGCGAAATGCTATGTGTATAGATATCGTAGTGATTACGTACAGTATCCTGATAAAGAAAGTACTGTAATGTAATGTATTGTTGTGCTATGGAAGAGGCGGTCTCATTGTAGCTATACCACAAAAATTACTACTAAAACATGTTTAACTTTCCAGAATAATACAGAAAAACTGTGCAGAAATAAAACAGACATAGTGCAAAAGCAGCAATATAAATTGTGTCACTCATTAGTAGCGTCGTGATATAATCATGTAGCTGTCAAATAAACTAACCACTGTGTCATCTGGTATCTCTCAGAAAGTACTTTAAATCCAGAATGTATTTTCAAGTAAATCAAAATGTTGCATTAAAATCTCTTAGGCAGTATATGTTATAAGTATGTAAGCCGCATATTCGTTACGTAATCGTGCAACTAACAAGCAAGAATGTACAAATAACAACACTGTGTCATCTGTTCACTATAACAATGCATTCATAATTTCTGTTTAAATATGTTCTCTTGGTTCTTGACTGGATATTTAACTTCAAACATTGTTGAATGTTAGCAGTTTCTAAGTCTGACAAAGAGTACTAGTAACGTGAAGTGAAAAGTACTATGGCAAAGGCTAAGTTAAAAAGCAGATTATCTCTCAATAAACGGTTTTACATGTGAAATGTGGTGCAATCATTTACCCTTTCTAGTGCGCAGAGTTTCAACTTCAAAGCAATTATCATGTTATATACGTAGGTAAGGAATGCTAAAATTTTTCTCAAGGTTAGCGTGTATGTTATTTTTGCCCTTAGTCAGCCGGCGCAGATGACTGCCTGCGTTGCGAGTCATTGTCTGTTTCTTTGTTGGTGCGCGTCGTTATTAGGATTAGGAGACCTAACTTCTGCAAATTCACCTTCTCGAGAGGGCCCTGCCCTGTTTGAATCCCGCCAGTTCTGATGCAATTCAGGTCTGTCGTTATGATTATGTCGTCTGTCGTCATGTCGGTAGTTCCTGTAATTAAACTCTTGTCGGTCACGTGGAGGAGAATTTCTCCCTGAATTATCATTGCACGGTGGACCATTGTGACTGAAGTTATTCTGTGCCCCCTGATAATAATAGTTCCGGTTGCCATATTGTCTGTTTCTAAGATTGTCTCTGTCATATTCATTACTACGGAAATGCGATCTTTCTCTGTAACTATTACTTTGCCAGTGGTTGTCATATTGGTGGTGTCTGTTTTGTTCACGATTTGCGTTGTAATAATAGCCTTGTCGTGTCCATTAATTATTTCTTTCATCGCAGAATTGTGACGGATGTGACCTGTAATTGTTGTGTTCCTGTTTTCACGTCCCGCGATTGTCAGTCTCAATTTCCAATTCTTGTAAGAGTCCCTGAAAAACTTCAATGTCGTCTTTGCAACGTCCTGCCAAAACAATATGTCTTAAATATTCAGACAATTTGATTAAGCAAATGTGGATGAGTTCTGAGGGGCTGTATGGGTACTGATTCTTATGCAACATGTCTTCAAAATATTTCACAAGACTGGAAAATTCAGATTGTTCGAAATGTTTCATCATTATGATGCCTTGTTTTACTCGGTCTTGTGTGGCTTGAGACCAATATGCTGAGGGGAAGGCATGGGTAAATTCTCCTTCACTGTGGCAATCGTGAATGACCGAACCCATTCTTACAGCTGGTTCATTCTCTAAATAGCCACACATAAATTCTAACCTGTGCTCCAATAACCAGTTGGGAGGAAAACAATGAGAGAATTGATGGAGCCATGCTTGTGGAAGAATGCCGTTGCCAGAATTCTTAAATGTTTTGAATTTACGTGCAGTAATTAACAGCTTACAGTCAAAATCATCATGTCGGCGAGTCGCATATCGATTATTGTTGCTTCGTTTCGGCGGTTCCATCTCAAAATTCGGTGTACCTTGCAATTCCTTTCATAATTTCCGAAGTGCCCTGTCTTATTATTTTGTGGCTGTTCCGTATTTCTATGTCCCTCTTCCCGTACTGGAATGCGAGTGTCCTCTGAAATATGTAATTCTTCTATTACTTGTGCCAACTGATTCCCGGATTTCTCTTTTGTGTTGCGTATTAATTTGATTCTGATTTTATTAGAATTTCTTAATTTGTTCATACTCTTCTGTGTCAGTGAAAGCTACAGTTCTTGTGTCATTCAGATCATCATCCACCTTTGTAAATAAGTTAGTGAACTGATCCGAAAGTTCGGCTACTTTCTCTGATAGTGAACTTATTTCCTCAGTGTGTTTTCTGAACCAAGTTTCAGAATGTCCATTTGTGTTGAAATCGTATTTACTGTGTCCTTTAAGTTTTCCTGAGTTTTAGCAAGTTGCATAACCGAATCAGTAGATGCAACTGAATCATTTTTAGCTTGCAAAGTGTCGTGATTTTCATGAACAATAGTTTGCGGTTATTTTATGGCTGCTTCGTGATTCTGTAATGCATTTTTATGACGAGAAAAAATAGGTTGAAAATGCTCACGGATTTTGATAGAGAACAAGCAATGTATTTACCCTAATAGTGTTCAAAAGTCATTATATATATATCAGTTCATGACATCCAGTCTTACAAATTTACTGTCTCTGTCCAGATCATCCGCTCTCAAAACTCCGGCATCTCACTCCCCACATCCACCACTGCTGGCGGCTCACCTCCAACTGCGCGACGCTACGCGCTGTTAACAGCCAACTCCCCAACACTACAATAGAGAATGTTTCAACAATGCCAACCAGCCACAGACTGCACACAACACAGCCAGTGATTTTCATACAGAGCGCTACGTGTCGGTGGCGTTACCAATATAAGAACCTAAACAGCCTACTTACAAAGTGAGACCTCTTTACAAGGTGTTTTCGTATTACACGCTTCTCGATTTTATGGTATTCTACCCCAATGGGTAATACTGGCTGTACTTTCGCAGGAAATTGTCCTGTATCGCCATGTATACGGCAGAGTCTATCAGATAACCGACGTGGTTCTTCATCTGAAATGATAATTAAATCTAGGCCCTAAGCTGTCTACAGGCGTTGATATACATCAACGGGGACAGTTGAAAATGTGTGCCCCGACCGGGACTCGAACCCGGGCATATCCGAAAGACCAGGTACCATCCTCATATAGTTCAGGCTCACCGGCCATTGACCTTCTTCTTCTGTGCTGGATGCACATTTATTGCCCGAACTCTTACGGGACTCAGTATGATTGTTTGCCGCGAGTAATGAGTGTAATGGGCAGGGACACTAAGAATGTAGTGTGTGGACATTAAGTTGGGAATGTGGGTCTCACGGGGAACGTGGAATGGATAAATCCCTGCAGTCACACTATTCTCTGTGCCCTCGGTGGCTCAGATGGATAGAGCGTCGGCCATGTAAGCAGGAAATCCCGGGTTCGGGACCCGGTCGAGGCACACATTTTCCACTCACCCGTTGATGTGTATCAACGTCTGTCGGCAGCTTAGGGCCTTCATTTAATTATCATTTCATTCTAAGCGAGCTGCTAGGTCACCGAAAGGACAGATACCTTCTTCATATAATTCTTCATCTTCCTTTCGCTTAAGTTCTTCGCTCATAATTGTACTATACCGTGAACCAATGCCTCGTTCCCTTTCCTTGAATAATTTTACTAATGCTTCTCGGTTGCGATAGTTGATGGACACCTGGAGTTACCTCAGTTGGAATAACGCCCTTAATTCTTCTTGATCTATCAAGTTCACTGATGTGCTACTATCATAATACACTCCTGGAAATTGAAATAAGAACACCGTGAATTCATTGTCCCAGGAAGGGGAAACTTTATTGACACATTCCTGGGGTCAGATACATCACATGATCACACTGACAGAACCACAGGCACATAGACACAGGCAACAGAGCATGCACAATGTCGGCACTAGTACAGTGTATACCCACCTTTCGCAGCAATGCAGGCTGCTATTATCCCATGGAGACGATCGTAGAGATGCTGGATGTAGTCCTGTGGAACGGCTTGCCATGCCATTTCCACCTGGCGCCTCAGTTGGACCAGCGTTCGTGCTGGACGTGCAGACCGCGTGAGACGACGCTTCATCCAGTCCCAAACATGCTCAATGGGGGACAGATCCGGAGATCTTGCTGGCCAGGGTAGTTGACTTACACCTTCTAGAGCACGTTGGGTGGCACGGGATACAGGCGGACGTGCATTGTCCTGTTGGAACAGCAAGTTCCCTTGCCAGTCTAGGAATGGTAGAACGATGGGTTCGATGACGGTTTGGATGTACCGTGCACTATTCAGTGTCCCCTCGACGATCACCAGTGGTGTATGGCCAGTGTAGGAGATCGCTCCCCACACCATGATGCCGGGTGTAGGCCCTGTGTGCCTCAGTCGTATGCAGTCCTGATTGTGGCGCTCACCTGCACGGCGCCAAACACGCATACGACCATCATTGGCACCAAGGCAGAAGCGACTCTCATCGCTGAAGACGACACGTCTCCATTCGTCCCTCCACTCACGCCTGTCGCGACACCACTGGAGGCGGGCTGCACGATGTTGGGGCGTGAGCGGAAGACGGCCTAACGGTGTGCGGGACCGTAGCCCAGCTTCATGGAGACGGTTGCGAATGGTCCTCGCCGATACCCCAGGAGCAACAGTGTCCCTAATTTGCTGGGAATTGGCGGTGCGGTCCCCTACGGCACTGCGTAGGATCCTACGGTCTTGGCGTGCATCCGTGCGTCGCTGCGGTCCGGTCCCAGGTCGACGGGCACGTGCACCTTCCGCCGACCACTGGCGACAACATCGATGTACTGTGGAGACGTTACGCCCCATGTGTTGAGCAATTCGGCGGTACGTCCACCCGGCCTCCCGCATGCCCACTATACGCCCTCGCTCAAAGTCCGTCAGCTGCACATACGGTTCACGTCCACGCTGTCGCGGCATGCTACCAATGTTAAAGACTGCGATGGAGCTCCGTATGCCACGGCAAACTGGCTGACACTGACGGCGGCGGTGCACAAATGCTGCGCAGCTAGCGCCATTCGACGGCCAACACCGCGGTTCCTGGTGTGTCCGCTGTGCCGTGCGTGTGATCATTGCTTGTACAGCCCTCTCGCAGTGTCCGGAGCAAGTATGGTGGGTCTGACACACCGGTGTCAATGTGTTCTTTTTTCCATTTCCAGGAGTGTGTATAAAGACAACTGCTCGACTTACTTCTTCCCCGCATAACGTAGCCCAACTATTCCTGCTTCCACGTCTACGTCCTTGCGCAATTCATCTTTACCTCTTGAGACGAACCACCTAGCTTATCGACGTAACTACTCATTTGTTCATTAGTCATCTGAGTCGTTTTGTCCGTAGGCGTTCTGACTTCGTCTTTAATCTTCTTGTCTGTTTATACAATCTTCTCATCTCATTCTTTTACGTGATCCACTAGCCGTTCTTCTATCTTCGCGAAAAGTTCCCTACTTTCTCTGAACTGCTCTTCCGTCTTTTTGTTGCACGCCCCGTTCTTCCTGTCTTGCTTATTGATCAACGCTAGTGCTGCAAAATTTTCTTCTGTGCTTTTGAAACGCCCTTCTGTCTTTTTGTACTCCACTCCCGACCTTATTGTGCTGCCTGGTATGCTGTTTCTTATTTTGCAACACCATTTCAATCAGAAAGGATAGGAGATCAAAGTGTTGCGGTATGGAGAAGTTGCCGTACGATCCGTAACACACTGTGCCACCTCCTCGCATCTAGCAGCTATCGAGGTCTTCGTAGCCTGTGCTGCAGTCACATTCGCCTCATACAAGGACTGCACCCTGCTAACTCGCGTTTTGTTTGATTCACTAATATTACTACTGGTCTTTCCCAATTATTGTTTTTACTTTCCCTAACTTCTATACACTGTGAACTGTCTTACCGCCCCGTAGTTCATTCACTATCGGCAGTTAATAATAGACTTCCAGTTTCGCTCAACTTTTTCGAAGAACGTGCACGAGCACGGGTTACCTGAACAATGACGCCAGTAAAACTCTTCCCCTATAATGCAAAAATCCTAACGTACACGCACCACGAAAAACAATTGAAACGTACCGATACCACATACACGCAAAATCGCTCCCTCAAAAGTATAACAACGAGATTCTGGCCACCGGTCGAGTCCACTTACCTGCCTTGTTGTTGCTGTAATGGGGAGGGGGGTTCAAA